>NC_086250.1:30330443-30930443 GCF_021018805.1 Prinia subflava | reverse complement strand
GGAGAAGAGAAGGGACAAGACTGGAACTGAGCTGCCCCGTCCAGGATGGAGGGGTGGAAAACTGTGGAAGTGCCTTCTGTGTGTGCTCACTCTCTCCTCCCCCCCAAACTCCGGGAGAAAGTGCCGAGCCACGTGGGGGTTTGCGGAGCCTGGGAGTGCCTTGAGCTTGCACTCTGCTGAGAAGAAACTGTTAACTCTTGCTTGGCAAAAAGAAACTTTTCTTAGACATTGATTCTCATGACTAGTGGTTTTCGGAGAGAAGGAAGCGGCCTGAGACTGAGATGATAAAGCATGATTAGAAAGAATTCGATAGAAGAATGAGAGGAGTAGCCTTCTGAGCTGGAATTCTCTTACATAATGTCAGCTATGGACTGAACTTGAGTCTCTTTTGAACATAAACTGCATTTCTAGGTGGATGCAGCTGCCCTTGCTTTTGCTACAGTGACTAGCACTTGAAGAGTTGGAGCGAGCAGAGAAGAGAGGGAGAGGGTGAGGTAGTGCCCTCTGCCCTCAGGGCAGACCTGCTCCTGGAACCCCGGCCCCTGGGTAAAAAGGGGAGAGCTCGGCATGCAGCATCCTTAAAAAAGCCCTGTATGTAGTTTTAGCCTATGAGACAGCGGTGACAGCGCTAGACATAAGAAAAAGAGAGTGTCACCTTAGCAGACTTCTCCAGGCGGTGCTATGGGTGACATAGAAACACATAAGGAGTAGACCCGTGTTTTCCGAAGAACAGTCTGTGGTGCGAGAGAGACTCCTCTCTCCCTTGCTGAATTGAAGATTAGTTTGTTTTTGAGTGGTAATTGTTTAATCTAAAACCCAAGAGTTATTCTTTGAAGAGTGATGAGTAGAGAAATAGAAACTGGGAGAAGAAATGTTCTAAGAAGTTTTTATTTCTGTCTCTGTGTGTGTTTAAGAGTATTTCTGTCCCTGTTCTTATGTAATTAATAAAGTTTTAGTAGGTTTTTTTTTGTTTTCAAGATTTAAGCCTGCTCTGCTCTGTTCCTGATCACATCCCACAAGAGTTGTTAGAGAAAAAAACATATATTCATAGGTGCACTAACATCTAGCCAGTGCTAACCCATGACACAGACTGCTGTTGGAGAAGATGGTGTAGGAATCAGACCTAACAACTGTGTTCCTTTACATTTATATATGAAGTGGATGTTTGACAAAGACATTCAGGCCAGGAAAATTTAAGTCTGAAGCTGTAGCTGCTGGAGAACCCTGACAGCAGTTTTTGTTTAATGACCCATTTCAGGCCAACCATCCTATTTTGCCTCAGAATATTAAAACTGGATTGTAATTTTCCAGAGTGTTTGAAGGGCATAAGTCCTGTTTTTCCAAAGGACTTTAGGCCGCATGCAGCTTACCTATTTTTATCACCTCATTCAGGCATTAAGTTAATTGATATAAACATATAAAGCCCTAGAGATTCAGCTAGAAGACAACGGAAGGTTCCCAACACATAGGATTTTTTTTATTTTCTTTTGCTTACTGATGTTTTTAGGTAGTCTAAGAAGAAAAACTTACTTTGCCCAAGTAGTGACTAAGTTTTTTAGTGTATATAAAAGTGTTTTTCTTGATGCTTATACTATCTGTTCTCTTTCACATAGTCTTTAGTTAAACAGAATCTGAAATTCCTGTGACTATTGAATTATTTAATAACATACTTCTATTAAGACTAATCTGACAGAAAGAATGTAATATGAAACCTGTCATGCATCTAAAAATCACTTCAGAAATTCTTTGTTGTGCTTTTCTTTTTTCCAGAAGCTTCAGGTGTGGAGAGGAATCAGGGGAATTTATCTCCTGTGTTTAGAGGACATAGATTGCCTTGCTCCATTGTATGTCCCTGTGGCACTGGAGTCATATTTTTTTTCCTGAGGAGTCTGAAAATCTCGGTAGGACCAGCATTAATTTGATGGTGTAGATAGATGGATTAGGTACAAGAGAACCTGAAATCTCTGTGGCTTGAAAACTCTACTAATACATATTTAGACAATGCAGTAATCCCAGACAGTGCTTAGGAGCAAATAAAACAGGATGGCACATTATAAAAACCTGTATAAATCCTTATTTTTTCCTTGGTTTTGTGCATTTTTAGGGAATCTACTGAAAGACAAACATCTATTGGAAAAGCAGGGGAGTAAATCTATCTCTATAAGAATTAAGCCCAACCAAGTAGCTTATGATTGTTTATTACTTACCTTCTCTCTTGAAAGCTGTTTGAAGGTGAGAAAGCTGTGTCTCCTACTGTAGGACAGGAGAACACATTGTTGGCACTCAGTAACTGGTAGCTAATAATAGTGGTAGACAATTAAGTCTTCAACCAGGCACACATAAACCAACCAGGCCAGTAAACATTTAGCTGCCAGGTAGCAGACACATGGCCTTACACATAACAAGTGAAAATTCCTGCTCCCTAGGCCTCTTTTCTCCATTTGCTTGTTAGCATGTGTCACTGCACACTGGTTTCGTTGAGAGGAACCAGGCATGGACAGACAGGGTGCAGACTTGCCATTGGAATCATTGGCAATGAATACCACCAGCAGGAAGCTCAGGGATTCCAAGAACCCATTACAGCTGAAATTACTGTCAGTGTGAGGTTAAAAATGCCTGGAATGAGAAGGTTATCCTTGGACAAAATACTTTCATGTCAGTCCTTGTTTTAAGCCACTGCAAAAGCCCAGGTTAGGATGGTTAATCAACAAGTTACAAACAGCCAGTGGGGAAGAAGGTTGCAATTCCCATTGAGAACTTTTAAACAATCTGATGTTTCCCAGCAATGCAGAGGAAAAATCAATTGCAAAGCTCTTTGTGGTGTTCCAGTCACAGAGCTCCTGCCTTTCTCACGGGCTATGACATGCACATCAGACAGAGGAACAGGGAGACCTGAAGTGCAGGAAGCAGCTGAGTGGCCAGCTGAAAAAATATGACATGATTTAACAACTGTGCTTCATATGTCAGAGTAAAGGCAGGAAGACTTCAAGCAAAAATTATCTATTAATTGCTCTCCCTTTTGATTTGTTCAATTTGCAATGCTTTTTTAGACCTGGATTATAAACTTTCCTGGCTGGATGTGTAATCTGATGGAGCAGGGTGTCCTGCATACACCCTATTTTATGTCCAGTTCTCCTTGAAGCAACAGACCCTACCATCTATGCATGTCAGCTATTTTACTTCAAGGGATTTACTGTGCATAGATGTATTTCCTACCCACATTCGCCTGCCCGCATCCAAGAAGCACTCAGGAAAGAGAAAGAGCCAAGAACAGGTTGCTGTAGCTGTCAAAGTAATTTTTGCAAGATAAGAGGGCCTGTCTTACATAGTTATACTGCCAAGAGATCCCAGCAGAGACTGATGTCCCATGGACTAGGCAACACAAAAATCTACAAGACCCTGTATCCAAGACTTATAAATGTAATTCAAAATAATACACAGTGGTTGGAAGAAGAAAAAGAAGCCTGATGTTCTGCAGGTCACATAGGTGAGCTGCTCCAGATAATATATTGCTGAAATACATCAAAACCTCATTTAAAATTTTCCACAAGTTATACAAAATATCTCACTCTTCAGCTCTGTTATGCCACACAGAGTAGCATTTTGCTTTAGAGCATGAATTCATTTTGCTGTGAACTTCAGGTCTTAACTACAGCACAGAACAGGTCAGAAATCTAATCACAAATCTGGTTTCCAAAAATGAGGTAAGCTAAAAATCCCTCAGTCAAAAGGCATAAAAGCCTCTGGCTTGCTCAAAGTTTATCACTCATTTCTTACTTTGTAAACATAAGCAGAAAGTCTTATTGTACTCTCTTCTCTCTTAGGATAAATCCAAAGTGTCTTTACTGCAATCATCTCTGTTCCTCTGGTGCCATCCTGGAACAGATTTTTTTATTGTTATTATTTTATTTTTATTAATTTTTTTTTTATTTCAAGAATATTTTTACTCGGTCTAGAACATGGTAACAATCATAACAAAACTCATTAAGCTACCTCAGAAGGACGCATATAAAATTACACCCTAACTAAAATATCTCCAGAACAAAGTTACATTGATAACAAGAAAACAAACTATAAGAGAAAGGTAAGATTCTCTAAAGAATGTCTTGTAGGGAGGCAATAAACTCCTGCTGGTGTCAAGACCATAGGAATCATTTAAATAGAAGGAGGAGACGCTGCATGTTCAAGAAGTGTGCAGACAGACTCTGTATGTGTTTCTTATAGAAGTCATCTTGTGATTCAGTCCTACCAAGCCCTCCCAAAAAAAATCAACTATAATCAACGCTCATGTTAGAAGTGTCTTAACATCACAAGCTTCTCAGTAATAAAATCATATCACAAAAAGAAAAAAAAATAAAAAGAAAGAAAAAAAAGTTTAAACAGCATTTATTCTGGTGTCTCCTACTCCACATTGCTGGGCCTATCTGGTTTGCCTGTAAGGTGAAACATTGTCCAGGAGAAATTACTTCCAGGCAACCTTAATTTCTAAACCTCAAACAGGGTTTCCTCACTGAGCAGAGGCAGCTCAATCCCCAATACCACCACGAATGTCTTTCAGCGGAGAGGCAACCACCAGATGGTGGCATTTCCACTGTATAAGGTTCTATGGTGACATTTGAGTTGGCATGTAATTAAAGAGATTCACAGTAGGTGTGTAATTTTCTGTGTAAGAGCAGCCTGTTTTAAAAGGATCAAAACTATAAACCAAAGGACAACAGTCTTTCAGGGCAGGCTCAAATTGTTTATTCATCATTTCCACAATACCTAGAAATACTAGGAAGGCAGAAATTTTGAATTAGAGAAAACTGACTTTAAGAGCTATCAATGACAGGCAGAGGGGAGCACTTTTCTCCTGAGTTACCTGATAAAACTTGGGTTGTTCCTATTCCTGCAGACATCTTCCACTTCATCAGCAGTAAGTTTACATGCAGCTTAGGAAGAACAGTTACTTGTGATACAAGAACTACAGCTCAGCGGTGGGGACAAGGAAGAAACTCTATACACCTGCAGTTGCTTCTATTTCTTTTTCCTGAGAAGTCTGTCAGTGGATGTGATCCACAAAGGGATGTGTTGCTGACAAAGAGCAGTTGGATGCTACTCCCTTCTACAGTATTTTGCAAACTGCGACAGGCTTTCCCTTAAAAAGTAACTTTATCCAAGTGATTTAAAGTTAATTTCTTGTTTTGGTATTATAAAACATCAGGGGTTCAAAAAGTTGTAGTCAGCAAGAACAGTGTGAAATAGCATTTTTCATCTAGACATCTTTTGGAACTGAAACTGCTTTGCATTTGACATCCAGGAAACAGTACTTCCGTCTTTCAAAATTTTTGCTGTCTTCTATTGTAGCTGCTAAAGTGGTTTTGGGAACTTAGGGTTGGAAGGGATTTCCTGGGTCATCAAGTGCACTGGTGAGCAGTATCCTACTGTCAGTCTCTCAATAGCTACACTACCATTTCTCTACTAGGAAGCTACTGGTCCTCTACTGGTTAGTAATATTTCCATGGTTTTCAGACTAAATTTGTTGGTCGCCACTTTGTACCCAGTTGTTCTTGTGCTCCTGTTAATATCTGGAGTATCAATTACTTACTCCTTCCTGATTTTCCCCTCCTAGATTATTCCATAGGAAGATACAATTTGGTCTCCATACAAAATATAAATTGGCAGTAATTTATATAAAGTAATTTTTATTGCTCTCTCATTGCTGCCACGCTTCCACTTGTTTTCCTCACACATGTATTTACTCAGGAACTTGTAATACAAATTACAATACACCCTGCACAGTAATATTGAAGAAGAATTTCTCAGTTTTCAGTTCCTTTTACCTCTGCTCCAACATAAGTGCACTACCAGGACTCTCTAATTCAAAAAGGTTTATGCCAGAAAAAAGAATTGTTTTACTTCCTCTGTCTCAGTGGTGATGGGTGCCCTTCCACAGTTCTGCTATTGTAGTCTGCAATTGCATGAAAACCATTTGCCAACAGAGTACAGCAGTATTCTCATATCAGCAAAGAACTTCTTGTGTAAATACAACCTTGTTCAACATCCTGGCAACCCTGGCACAGAATGAATAGAGCAAACAACCTGCTTCCTCACCCCTGAAAATGAATCTGAGCACATTAGTTGGTGCTGTTGGGCACCTGGAACTGACCTTTCTTGTCGGGTACTTGCCGTATCATTAGTAGGTAATTTCAAACTCCAGGGCTGCAATGTTACTGTGCACTCTGCAGAGTGGATTGGACAATTAGAAAAAGGAAAAACTTTCTTCCCCTTTTTCATCTAGTGTAGAAGAGAAAAGTGCTCTTAAGCCACTCAAGAAAATTAAGACTTAACCCTTCTGGAGTTAGTATATATATTGCAGTGCAGAACTTATTTTACTTTACAAGTGGTAAAATGTCACAACATCTTGGTAAGTCATTGCTCTCAAATATTATTCCAGTTGTACTGGGTTTAAGTCTGCATTTCAGATTATCACTTAGCCTTCCTCTGTCTCTTCTCATAGACACATAATATGCCTTCCCTACCTCAAATTATAATGGATATCCAAGCTTTACAACAAGTGTTGAAGCCACCTGTCCTTATCTTTTTTGCTTTGCCTCTTCACCTGGAAAACAACTGTACATGAAAAAGGATCTGTTTTGTATCACACACTCCAATGAAACAGTAAAATTACACATGAGCAAAATTCAAGTCACAGGAAATCATGTCATTGTCTTGAACAGGCAAAAAAAAAATGAATGAGGCCTTCTACAGGCAGCTGGGTATAGCCTAGGGAAATTCCCCAGGGGTCAGTGCCAGCTTCAGTCTTGTTTAGCTCATTCATTGATGAAGTGGGTGAAGGGCCAGTGTGCAAGTTTGCTGACAATACAAAACTGGGAGCAGTGGCTGATATACCAGAATGCTGTGCTGCTATTCAGAGAGATGTGGACACGTTGGAGACTTGAGGGGAAAGGAATTCAACATAGGCAAATGCAGGGTCCTGCACCTGGAAAATAATAATGCCATACAGAAGTACAGGCTGGGGGCCAATCTGCTGCAAAGCAGCTCTGCAGAGAAGGACCTGGGGGTCCTGGTGAACAGCAAGCTGTCCATGAGCCACCAATGCCCTTGTGGCCAAGAAGGCCAAGGGAGTCCTGGGGTGCATTAGGAAAAGCATTGCCAGCAGGTCAAGGGAGGTAATCCTGCCCCTCTGCTTAGCCCTGGTGAGGCCCATCTGGAGTGCCATGTCCAGTCCTGGGCTCCTCAGGACAAGAAAGACAAGGAGCTACTGGAGAGGGTCCAGTGGAAGGCTATGATGAGGGGACTGGGGCACCTCTCTTATGAAGATAGGCCAAGGGAGCTGGGTCTGTTTAGTCTAGAGAGCAGACGAGTGAGAGGGGATACTGTCAATGCACACAAATATCCTAACAACAGGTGTCAAAAGAATGGCACTTCTTTTCAGCGGTTCCCAGCAACAGGACAAGGGGAAAGAGGCAGAAACCGATGCACAGGATGTTTCACTTGAACTTAAGGAGGAATCCTTTACTGTGGAGAGCACTGACAGAGTCTGCCCAGAGAGGCTGTAGATTCTCCTCTGGAGATATTTAAAACCTGACCGGACGTGATACTGTGTAGCCTGCTCCAGGTGACCCTGCTTTGAGGGGGAAAGAGGATTGGACTAGATGATCTGCAGGGGTCACTTCCAACCCCAACGATTCTGTGATTCTGTAATAATCTGTACCTACCTTTAAAAACTGTCTTTGAAATTATTAAACAATAAAAATTCTCTTGAGATTTAGCAAGAAAATCTATCAGTGATGAAAACTAGACAAAGCTCATGAAAATAAAGTTTTCACTAAATTTTTAATATAAATATATAATTACTATAGACACATTTACTGGCAAAAGCTAAGTAGTATCTCTTAAAGACAAAGAAAAGCAATCTGTAGACAAACCCAGTAAGTCCAACTTTTCTGGTGAACCTGTACTGAGCAATCAACCAGATAAAGCTGGAACAAAATTGGGCTTTCTTTACAGCTTAATGTGAAAGTAGAAAATCCTAGGTAATTGCCTCATTTAAGAACACAGAGGAAGTATAGATCAAGAAACAGAATTACTCACTAGGCTTCTGGGTGGGGAGAGAGGAGCATATTTTTACAGCAGCTGGAGGATTGTGTTCAATTTGGCTATGAGAAATGAACAAACAGGTCAGTAAGCAGCAGAGAGGAAGAGATGCTTCATGACTTGGCAGAAAGATAAGGAACAGGGACACAGAGATCCAAAACCCCAACAAAAATCTGCTAAAAGAAAAGAGAAGAAAAAGTGCTTCTGGGTTTCAGCACATTATTTTCCCCCTTAGATCTGCCTATTTTCCATCTTAGTAAAAAGAAAAGTAATACAAGTTTAATCTCATGCAAAACGTGTGTGTGTGTGTGTACACCTGCACACACATCCTTGAGAAGTGAGGTCATGGAGCAGTGGTTCAGGGAAAGGTGTGTCTGTGACCCAGGGTAGCCATCACTGTTTGCAGGAGTGCAGTCAGAGCTTTCCTCCTGTGAAGGCATAGCCTCGGGATCCGGGCTACAGGAAAGAGCATTACTGCTGTCTACCTAAGTGAATGAAAGCTGAAGAGCAGGCAGGTGGGGTGGAGTGACACCTACGTGGCAGTCTGGAAAGGTTCCAGCTGAAAGGATGAAATCCTTACCTAAGGTGATTAAGCAGAGCCCCATTTACTTCAGCAGAGCTGTGACATTTTACACTAAGGGAGCATGTGGCCCCGCTTTCTTCCTCTGTGTCGTGTTCTCATTCACGGTGCACAGGAAGGCAGAGATTGCCATCACATTACACCTCCCTCAAGACATGAAGACTGTACACCTGCCATTACTCACTGAACACCTTCCTTTCTAGTCCACTGGGATTTCAATTGTGTGCTTTCATTTCATGCCTATGCAAGGACAAACATGTCTCCTTAATTCTATTAGCATTGTCCTCTAATCCTATCCTTAAAATAACAGAACAAAGGCAGTAAGTAAAATCTGTTTTGCTTTAATGTATTTTTTTAAAGGCAAAACACCAGATTTTCATTAGGAAAGCAGTGAGTCACCCTGACAACTGTACCCAGAATAAATAAGAACTGCATTTGTTGAAACTGAAACTGTGTGCTTTCCCTTAATTGGCAAGTGTCTCTGAGGGGAACCTGGTAAGAGAAAATTATCCAGCTTTCTGGGATGTTGTTCCTCTCTCCTCAGCTGTGAAAATTCTTTTTTTTTTTTAGTTTCTGGGAACACAAAAGGTACATACCATGCAAAACAATACTCTTAGTTGCTAGCAAAAGAGGTCTCTATCACAAAAATGTTTATAATGAGGACATTACAGAATCGTGGAAACACAGAATCATTAGGTTTGAAGAGACTTCCAGGATCATCAAGTCCAACCCAACCCTAACCTTAACCAAACCATGGCACTAAGTGCCACATCTAGTCTTTTCTTAAACACATCCAGAGATGGAGAACCTACCACCTCCCCAGGTAGACCATTCCAATACTTTGTTACCCTTTCTGTAAAAAACTTTTTCCTAATATCCAGCCTATATTTCCCTTGGTGCAGCTTAAAACTGTGTCCTCTCATTCATGCCTGATACCACATTATTTATTGTCCTTTTTGTTATTGACAGCATTTTTTTGCAGTGCAGTAGTTTTACTGAGAAATACTACACATGAACACTTAGAATGAGAAGACAAAACATGAAAGCAAAACAAGAAAACAGCACACTAGCAAAGAGACAGTCTCACACACTCAATTACCTTAACTAAAAGTCATATTCCTACAATAGTCCCACTTACCTCATAGATAAATGAGGACTTAAAACTTATGAGCAGAACAGAATTTCACCTAAACTCTGGATTAAAACAAGATGATGGAACACTGCTCTGCATCAGTTGCTTATTAGGGATCAAGGCTACCAAGCAATCACAACAGTTCACCAGAACCAGATTTTACCTGTCCTTTGCTGAAATTTTCACTAATCCATGTGGTGTATTCTAAGCGTTTGGGATGTGATTTAACTGAAAGAAGTGACAAAACAATGGTTTTGTGTCATTATGTACTGCCCTGTTTGGTATCTGCTTGTGTACTTCAGAAAACAAAGCCCCATGAAGTTACACACTTGCAAAAGTCTGGGCTTTCTCTGTTGGATGACCATTCCAAATTATTTACCTCAGATCTTGCAAGGTTCTTTAAAATATCTTTCTAGGAAGCCCAGCAGCTTCTGACTATTTGTGTATGCATTTGCTGTCATGAGAAACCTTGCTGGCTGCCAGGTACTGTATCAATTCCTTGGAACGGCAGTCAGACAGGAAAACCTAGGACAGTCAAAAGGTTACTCTGAAAATGGGACACTTATTTGGCAAACAACTCCCTTACTCAGTGCTTGCTATTCTTTGCTCTGAGTTTGCCACATCAAAGGAATGTCATCATTCCTTTAGAGGTGGGGAGTCACATTGGAACCTTATTTTAGCATAGAATTAATCTTACCTGTTTATTTCTACAGTTCCACTCAGTCTTGTGAGCATCTTAAATGACAGCACCTGCAAATATTCCAGGGGAAAGTACTCCACTGCCTGGTATATTCCCTTTATTAGAGGAGGTACTTCTGTTCATTTACTCCATGTAAAATTTAATCCTCCTCACTATATAACAAGACTTCTTAGGAGGGCTCTAAAAGTTTAGGATTCTCTTTATGGTTTGAATTACATAGAAAGGCCAGATTCTTCTAGGGCTTTTGAAAAAAAAAAGCCCCTCAGCACTGAAATTTCCTTCATTTATAGATAGTTAACACTCAATGAATAAGCACACTAATCACACACAATCCCTGATCATACTAATTAGACAAATCACACATAAAGTAGGTATACTAAAGCTTTAGCCATCCAGAAACGTTTACTGCATGCATGCATAAATGGATGCCTGTGCTGAGAAATCATCACTGATTTCTTTTTCAGAACTGCAAGCTATCAACACCACAACAATTAAGGTGTGTAAGCCAGACCCTTACTATATGTCAGGCTGTATCCTCATAACCTGGAGCAGGGAACATGTATAGGTGACTTGGAAATGGCAGACTTTCTTCTGTTTTGCTAGCAACAAAATTTTTCTGACAGCCATTTCCTTCATCATCTATGAAGTTCTCCCCAACATTCCCTCTAGCCTAATTAGGGTTTGTGGCCCAGATGACTGGAAGTTCAGTGCAACAGACACCTCTCAATAGCAACCCAGAAGGAATCCCTTCAGGCCAAGTGTTTCCACAGGTATGTATACTCAAATCCCTCTAATAGCCCTCTAAGCCTAAAGGAAATATTTCAAGTGACAGAAGGAGGGAAGCTTTCATGGTCTGCCCCTCACAGTCATCATTTGAGACCTAGAAATTACAGAGTATATTTCTCCATTTCAGAATAATTCTCACAAATGTTTCATCATAATCTAAATTTCAGCAAAAGTGGACTATGGACAGAAGAACTTGATGATGAGATTCACACTGGGATCTCCATGTTTTAATTTTAGTTCACTGTCTCAACATACTTATTAGTGGCATTTTGCAATAACTTACATTATTTGTAACTGCAAGCTAAGACATGATGTGACTAACAGAAAAGGGAAATCACACATAATGATATGCAGCTAAGTATAAATACCCACCTTCATACAAAAAAAAGAGGATAGGTAAAAGGGGGAATGAAATTCTCTGTGACGTATATTTTTAGACAGATTTCTGAAAAAATCCTTTTTGGAATGGTTTTGATTACTCATTTTAGTCTTTCAGAGCTTCAAGTATATTTTTACAAGCTGTCTCCATCTGTCAAATCTCTCTTCAGTGAGGCAGAGGTCTATGCAGAGAGAAGAAAGAAACACCAGATTTCCCTTAAAAAGCTCTGGGCTGAAAGCTAACTATTTTTAAAACTAAGGAGCTTGTAAGGGGTTTGGTTTTTGCATTGGGTTTATTTATCTTTGTGGGGTTTTGAGTTTGTTTTTTTGTGTTTGGACAGACAGTGGTAGTACAGATAAATTTTCCTGTATCCAGACACAAAAAGGGAAATGCTGCCAGAGATGCTTTACATTACTGGCAAATCACCTCTGCTGCAAATAACCTTCTTAACTTGCTCATGTTTGCTAAGAGCCAGCAGCCTTGCATTCATTGCTAAAAGAAAATCTGCTTTAATGATGAAGGCATAGGTAGCTACTGGGTCATTCCAGGTCAGATAAAATAAATACACAAAATGTTTCTGTATATAGCTCCTGTGTCTTTGATTGGCTTTTTTTTTTTTTTTTTTAATAAAATGATCAATAAGTTAGAAAATTAGAAATAGAAATATTTTTCCAAGTTTTATTGAATTTTCTAGTGTTGCCTACTTTCAAGCCTTCTATCCTGATACTGACATCTGACAGCATGCATATGCAAGAGCTATGTGCACTTCTCTGCATGGGTCAGTCGACAAGAGAAGGAAATTCCAGCAGTGGTGGGAACCCTGACTCCCACCCCATGCCTATACTCTAACTGCTGAATGCATTTGCAGATTGCTGTTATGTCTCATGGCATAACAAAAAAAGCTCCAAAAGCAAAAACTTTGGTAAGCCATTGCTAAGAAGTGTTTTCGCATTCTTTGGTTAACATCCACAATATTAGCAGAAAAATGGCCTCTGAAAATATGTGTGTGAGGTCATGCTACAGAGGTGTTTAACTTGAATCTGAAAACACAAAGCATCCAGTTTCATGCACAGATACTCTTTCCTTGCTGTTTAACAACCCAAGGCTGTCACTACTGCCTCCTACTAGGTATCTCCTTCTTTTCCTTTTCCTTGTCCTTGTCCTTTCTCTTACAAGTCTTGTATTCTGAATATCTCTGCCTGAACAACAACTGCAAGAAATGTAGTCAGTTACTGCTGATCCATTCAGCATCTCTGTAATAACTTCTCCAGGACTGACTTGCAAACAATTTTTCTAATGACATAAAACTCATTGTATTTTTACTGAGAGCATCTATTCATTCAAAGAAAATAGTATGTATATCAATGGAGAAAACAGTGTGAATATCAAGGGATGAAGTCTAGACAAGTCGTACAAGAAATAACATCAAATCTTTTCTATTGAGATGTGATTTTCTGAGTAATATAGTGACCCTCAACATCCACTAAAATCTGGTATTCAGCAAACATCGAGAAAAGGTTTCTAAATGATAGATTACAAGGAAAATAACAGACAGGATGTCAAATCCTGAGAGTGAAGCAATGTGTATTTATTCAATATCAAGGTGGTTTTTTTTTACACAGAAGTCTCTTTAATATATCAAAATTAATATCAATTTTCCCTGACTTCCTGTATCTCAATAAATAACTGAAAATGCTGTAAATCCTTAGCTGCATTTAAAACATTTGATGAGCAGCCTTTTTCATGTACTGATACACAATTTATATGTTTGAAATCTGCCTTTAACACAAATCAGAAGTGAAGGGATCAAATAAGTCTCTGGTATAATTACAAGGCTTCCAAGTGAGCTAAATTAAGATGAATTTCACTCGAGGCTTTATATTTAGCCTGGAAACAGCCAGCCCGGGCATCTTCAATCAGGCAGACCCAGCACACGTGCAAACGCTACAGCTGCCACCGCGATGCAGGTGCTAATAATTCAGCGGCTTTGTACCCTGTGATTATGCATGCGCTGTCTAGTGGTTCAGATTAAAGAGTTAAACAAAGTGCTTCTCCCTCCCCTCCTGGCGGAAGATAATTCAAACCCATCTGATATTCGCAGACAGTTGGACAGCAGCTGAGGTTTCATTAGGAATCCCACGTATGGCCAGAAGCAACATACACCTCGGTGTTTCCGGGAGCCACTGGCAGCCAGAACAGATGGTAGAAATCATCATCCCCAGACAGTCATCAGGGGAACCTCAGGCCACATGCTTGGGTTTTTCTCAATGAAGCGCATAGAAGGCAGGCATTCGATCCCTGTGACGGCAGCTGCCGGCTCCCGGGGGAGCGGCAGGCAGCGCGGTGGAGGAAGGCTCTCGCAGGTTATTAACAGGTCACGCTGTGACATTAGCAGTCCGGAAATATCGCCTCTCCCAGGGGGCTAAAACAAAAGCAAGGGGGAGAGAGGCTCCTCGTAATTCAAACACAGTTCAGTGCTTACAGATTACAGCACATAATCTGCTTGGCAACAGCACAGCACACGGAGACACTCTGCTATCTGACTTCCCTCTGTCTTCTAGCTGCTTCCACTAGAAATGTCAGAAAGAATCCTCGATGCAGCAAGTGTCCTGTGCAAATCTCGAGGGAGGAAGGGCACAACTTCCTTGCAATTTTCAGAATGAAACCCGGAGGCAAGGCTGATGGTGTCAGCTCAACTCCCTCATTCACATGTCCCTAACCTTCCTGTTCCATTTGGGACACGCTATATGCAACATTCTTCATTGATCATCACTGCCTGTCTGAATCACCCAGTCCCTTCTGTGAGCAGGGAGGCTTGCCGCAGCTGTCAGCCTCATTAGAGGGGAAATTTCCTTGGTGATATTTTGGAGGAAACAAGGCATTTGGAAGAATAGTCTTAAAATATTACATTTGACAAAGTAGATGGTTTTAAAAATCATTGCCCCAACCCTACAATTGCCTACCTCTTCAGTCTCACCACAGCTCTCCTGTGCATAGCCAGCCATGCAAGCCAGTCTGCAGATGGAAACTCTCCAAACCCCAGGCCTGCTTTAAACCTTCTTTGCTGACAGGTCAGGACCATGGTGCTCAGCCAAGGACTCCAGAATTACATCCTTGAGAGTACAGTAATATAAATATACATACTTTGTGGACTTGTGTGTAGAGAAATAAATGGTGAGGATGTTTGTGTGCATGCATTTGTAAATACAAATTACTTCATTCTCAGAAGCTACTTCCTTTTTGATTGCTTACACTTTTTAAGTATGAAATGGAGTTTATCAGGATCTGGAGTGGAGAGATTTTGAAATTAAATATGCTTTAAGATTTTTGTTATGCTAAGTGAAGTATTTTACCAGTTACCTTTCTCTGCTGAAAAGCTTAGTTATCTACCTTCTTTGTAGGACTTTCTAATTTTAGGGAGTTTTACTGTTTCCTACCTTGTAGATAGACAGCCCCCACTCACACTTCTGGTCTTTTTTTCCTGCTGTGCTGGATACTGCATCTCCCACCCTCTTGCTTGTCTATTCATTCCTGGTAGCCTCTGTGCAGTTAGATCTCTGCTGATGCTTCTCAGCTTCTCCAATAAAATTCAGTGCTCACTGAACGGTTGGTTAGAATAAAAAATCCTTGGTCGTGTCCAGAGGATCCTTTGCATTCTTTGTGTTGTGCAGGGAAACCATGAATGTGGACTGTGCAGTGCCTGATGCACTGGAGCTTTCCAGTAACCATTGCATATGACCAGCAGAAACCTGGATTTCCCATGCAAACACTGACCATTTGTCCAGGACTTCCAGGAGCCAGGAAGACTGGCTAGGACGTGAGAGAACTGAAGCTGTACTTGATACTGCAAACTGATTAGAGCATTCAGCAGCCTATTAAACCCTAGGAAAAGAGTCAGGAAACTGACTTAAGGTCATTCAGTCACTGATCATCAATTTTTATTCCATCACCATGTATCCATTACCTTCCTAAAATATTTCTAGTTTTACATGGAAAACCCTTAAATGGAATCCTCATTTTATGAAAGGATTTTCAGAGCCATAAATATTTTGTGTTGTTCCTTTTTAAGACTTGAAGTTTTGCTTCAGAAACAGGGGAAAAAAAGGCAATTACTCTTTTCAAGGGAACATTGCACCACTGACCTTTACAAGATGTGAAGGTGTGCAGTTATGTCTATTTTTATCCTCTGATTCGAGCTGACAGCTCATTTACTTGGCCACCCATTTCCTGCAGGTGATAGAGGCAATATTGGTCAACAATGTGTCAATGGGAATTGATGTATCCACTGGAATCAACAAGGCTGTCCAGCAAATTCTACTGTATGCCACAGGCTCTCACGCACACCAGCACAGAATGCCTTTCCTACTAATATAAGCCAAATGTCCAAGCTTTATTCCTAGAAGAGCCCATGCAAAACCAATAGCAGCAAGGGCAAAAATCATAGCTGTGTAAATAATACCCACACGAGATCCTGAGCCCCACAAAATGGAAGAAAAATTGTAGTAAGGAGGCTGAGATGCTGAATCACAGCAGAAGTATATTACCATGTAGCATATATTAAGGTAATAGTCTGTGCCAGTCCTGTGACATTGGCACAATATGAACATCCTCAAGCAGAGTCACGACCAGCACATTCCCTTTGGCTCACTGTGGAGTATAAGGACAGGGCTTCACCCAAAATGTATGGGCTCATTTGCAGACAAAGCAGGGAGGACATTAGAGCTTCTGGCAAGGCGATGAAATATGCAAGACTGAGAAGGAGCAAATTAGAGCACAGCGGAGAGAGCAACAATCTCAGAGCAAGCTTATGCTATTTTCTTACCCTGGCACAGTAGTACAACAAATCCTCAGAGTGTCAGAAAGAAGCAGGCTGAGAAAGGTGATGGGAGGATACTGGAGATGCAGCATTAATTCAGTGTGATCAGTCACTCAGTCGCTGAGTTACTGATTGCCAAACATAACCCTGCACTTTCAGGGAATACAAGTGCACAGAAAGATTTAAGAAAAGCAAAGGTACATTGAAAGTATGCATGAGAAAGGCAAATACTGAGAAAATCGTAAGGACCGAGAATGACAAAGAGAAAAGGAAGCACAGGAATACAGGCAAATATGCACAGAACAAGCAATGGACAGAGAGAACGGTAAAGACTTAAGTAAAAGTAGTGATTAAAAGAAAGGTTATCCCACAAATCTTTCTGCAGTTTTTTTTAAGACTCTGAAGAAGGAATTCAGTTGTAACAATTATCTTTCCAGAAGGGAAATGAAGACCTGCTTTGACTAACAGCTATACAAAATTTATAGTTGTAAATCATAGACTTCTTATACTGATGTATTTCACAGTTGCAAAAAAAAAAAGGAAAAAAAAAAAGAAAAAAAATCTGAAAATGCAAATGACAAAGACAAAGTGTCAAAATCTATCAAGTGAATAAAAAAAAAACCCTGGAAAGGATACTTTTTTAAAATTATTTTAGTGAGCTTTGAATAGTGGCAACAGTGAAAATTCTATAACCTTGCTTTTTTATCACTGTATAAACTGTGCCAGCTTTTCACTTGTGCATTACTGATTGCCTGATGTGTGAACAGGAGTAAAACTCTATCCTTTGAAGTTTTAGTTTGGGATTTCAGGGTTACAGCTGAGATTTAGTATAGCAAGGTTTCCCTTTACAAAAGGGGGCAGTTTGCACCAATATTTCTTGTTGCCATTGAAATGAATTTCAGATAGCGTAACCCAAATGTCAAGGGAAAACAGCTTCTGTATTTTTCTAACACAATGTCAACCTGAAATATTAATGGTGTCCAAAGAAAAATTGTGTTGCACTTCTGAAGGACCTCCCACACTTATCTATAAGTATTTTCTGTTATGAAAAAAAGGCCATCTGAATAGGCCCAACAAACTTCTAAGTCAGAATTCAAATTAATATCTCAAAAAAATACTCTTGGCAATAACAAATACTTATGGCTGCTTTGTTGCATCTTTAAAAATTGTAACAAAGCACCAGGTAACTAGCTGTTCCCATTGAACTGCTGGCTTTGACAGGAGATTACTTTCCAGGAGAAGTGTTTGGTAGTTAAAGATCTCTTTCAAAATTCCCCTAGGATTATTTCTATGGACTTAGAAAGCTATAAATGGGATGTCTGATTCTCCATCTCCTCACTCAGTGCCCACAGCAGAGTTTAGAGTCAGAAGAAGTGGAAAAGACTTCCCTAAAACAAATGAGGACACATGTCACTTATTAAAGGACCCCATTGGGTAAATCTTTATAGACAAACATTGCGAGACTTGAGTTCTAGCAAACAAGACAATACCAAAAAATACTACATGGCTTTTTCTAATAACTAAGCTAGGAACTTACCATAAATTATAGAACTACTTCAAAATATAAGCAAGTAAGCCGCCCTTCTTCCCAACAGTAAAGTCTTTGAGACATGAACTATAATCAAATCCTGTTGCTCTGAGTGTGCTCTGGTGCAAAGTGAAATGTCTCAGAAAAAAAAAATACATACTTTAATTTTTTTTCTCTGAACTTGGAAGAACTCAAAAGCAACAAAATAGCTGCCAGCTTCCAGGAGCCAAAATACACCTTTAGCCTCAAACATCAGTCTTCCAGCAGCTTGACTGACACACAGCAAGGCAAGGAACATAACTTCAATGAGGTAGAAGTGAAAAAAAGATGAGGTTAATCTCCAGCAGAGGTGATTAAGAAAGAAATATCCTAAGTTCTGGCAGACAGCAAAGGAATTCCACTCCAGGAGCTTCCACTGGTTCCCTTCCTTCCTTCCTTCCTTCCTTCCTTCCTTCCTTCCTTCCTTCCTTCCTTCCTTCCTTCCTTCCTTCCTTCCTTCCTTCCTTCCTTCCTTCCTTCCTTCCTTCCTTCCTTCCTTCCTTCCTTCCTTCCTTCCTTCCTTCCTTCCTTCCTTCCTTCCTTCCTTCCTTCCTTCCTTCCTTCCTTCCTTCCTTCCTTCCTTCCTTCCTTCCTTCCTTCCTTCCTTCCTTCCTTCCTTCCTTCCTTCCTTCCTTCCTTCCTTCCGCCCTTCCTTCCGCCCTTCCTTCCGCCCTTCCTTCCTTCCTTCCGCCCTTCCTTCCGCCCTTCCTTCCTTCCGCCCTTCCGCCCTTCCGCCCTTCCTTCCTTCCTTCCGCCCTTCCTTCCTTCCGCCCTTCCTTCCTTCCGCCCTTCCTTCCTTCCGCCCTTCCTTCCGCCCTTCCTTCCTTCCGCCCTTCCTTCCTTCCTTCCTTCCTTCCTTCCTTCCTTCCTTCCTTCCTTCCTTCCTTCCTTCCTTCCTTCCTTCCTTCCTTCCTTCCTTCCTTCCTTCCTTCCTTCCTTCCTTCCTTCCGCCCTTCCTTCCTTCCTTCCTTCCTTCCTTCCTTCCTTCCTTCCTTCCTTCCGCCCTTCCTTCCGCCCTTCCTTCCGCCCTTCCGCCCTTCCTTCCTTCCTTCCTTCCTTCCTTCCTTCCTTCCTTCCATCCTTCCTTCCTTCCTTCCTTCCTTCCGCCCTTCCTTCCGCCCTTCCTTCCGCCCTTCCGCCCTTCCTTCCTTCCTTCCTTCCTTCCTTCCTTCCTTCCTTCCTTCCTTCCTTCCTTCCTTCCTTCCTTCCTTCCTTCCTTCCTTCCTTCCTTCCTTCCTTCCGCCCTTCCTTCCTTCCTTCCGCCCTTCCTTCCTTCCTTCCTTCCTTCCTTCCTTCCTTCCTTCCTTCCTTCCTTCCTTCCTTCCTTCCTTCCTTCCTTCCTTCCTTCCTTCCTTCCTTCCGCCCTTCCTTCCTTCCTTCCTTCCTTCCTTCCTTCCTTCCTTCCTTCCTTCCTTCCTTCCTTCCTTCCTTCCTTCCTTCCTTCCTTCCTTCCTTCCTTCCTTCCTTCCTTCCTTCCTTCCTTCCTTCCTTCCTTCCTTCCTTCCTTCCTTCCTTCCTTCCTTCCTTCCTTCCTTCCACCCTTCCTTCCACCCTTCCACCCTTCCTTCCACCCTTCCTTCCACCCTTCCTTCCTTCCTTCCTGTGATGTAAACCATTTTTAATTCAAAAATTCTAATTAGCCTATTGTATATGGCAGGTGTTCTTAGAAAATCATGGGCATCTGAACTAAAGCTTAAAGGCCTTGGATTATCTTTTAACACCAGAACACACGACTTTAATCAGGTCTGCTATATGTCTGGCACATACTGAGAGTTAATTAGGTTTAAGTAATGGCAATCATAATAGAAATGCTTGGATTGGGGTCTGAGGGGTTTTTTTCTGTTTTACATTGGTAGCAAGACATGAGGAGAACTCAGCTTATACTTTCAAGGTGATTTCTGTGCTGCCTTGGGGGTCTGAGGATTTAGCTTGTTCTGGTGTATTCTGTGGCTAAATTCCAGACTGTGTTACTGTCCCTGACTCTGCTTTTCAGATAATTATTTAAGTGTATGGCTCTATCAAATCTGGAATATGCTGTCAGGTTAAAACTGAAACACAAGATGTGTTGCTGCGAATTAACATGCAAAGGACCCATTTTGGGTCAGGAAAAGAAAATATTTAGGAAGAGGCACCTAAGAAGGAAAGTAAGTGTCTCCAACATGAATTCTTAGTTAACTCAAAAACCCCTTCTGTTCTGAGAAGCATGTTTTGTGTTTCTGTATTTATTGCCAGTTGATACATGACCCAGTCCCAGAGACTTAAATCTACTTAGTTTGAATAAGGATTGCAGAATTGTTCCCTTAGCTTGCATGTTGTTGTCCTGAAAAATCATTACAACTATTGATTATCTGAGGTATTAACTTAGCTTCCTCACATTTGCAGTAAACTAGTTTACAGTGTATTATAGGAGGCACTTCAGCTCAAGCCAAAGAACTTCATTTTCTTTCAGTTATTTTCCTTCTGTATTGTAAAGTCACAATTCACCAACTTCCTTATGAAAAATTTATTTATGCTTCATCACAGTAGCATCAGAAGCAACCAGCCAAACAAAAATGGAAAAAAAAAAAAAAAAAAAAGGCACAGAGGCCATAAAAAATCATGCAGGGGGGTTGAGCAGAAGGAGCTAAGCTACTTCCACAGTAAGACCTGGCCTCCCAGAAGAGACATTGAGTACTTGCGTGATTAGACCAATGAAAGTGATTTCTCTTTGGAATGAATTTATGACCCACTTTCAAATCCCTGAAGAAAACAGGGATTTAAAATGAGAAAGCTGAAAAGCCATAACAGCAGCAATGTAAACGTCTGTTCTTTTTCTCAGTTTTATAATAGTGTCATGGCCCTGATGTTAAAAAAACCCCTAACAGTGTGTCAGCAACGTGCTGGAGGCAATGAAAGTTATCAATCAGTAATATGAAGGGGATTTAAGTAGCTTAATTGAGGGCAAAATTCAATTGATTAATGGTTAGTGAAATACTCACTGATGTGGAGGTTCCAAGGAATTACAATCTGATTAAAATTCCATTTTAGAAATGAAGGGATATAGGATGCTAATTAGTTCTAAACCACAGATTATTAGTGCCAGCTATTTGAAACAGCTGGGAGTATTGTGATAAAAACAAAACGCGACTCAGTTTTTTGTGAGGGGAGATAATTTATTGATTTTGAGAACTGGAACACATCAGAGTAACCAACACCCATGCTCTAAGCTTGCTGATATCTGGCTGTCATTTTACACCTGAAAACCTAGTTGTCTTTTGGACAGCTTTGGTTAGAAAGGGAAAATCTGGATCTCTTCATTCATCTACAGCACAATAAAGTTCTTTATGTTCACAGGGCCACTTCATGAGGCTCCAGAGTCTTCTGCAAAGCACTTCAGACTGGGGTGCTTTTTGGAACAAATGTGGATTTAGAGACCCTGACAAAAAAACAGGAGTCTGTAAGAATGTTTCTTTTAAACATGTTATGTTAAGATAAAATCAGTGTCTACAGTCCTACAGGATTTGCTTTTATTTTTTTTTTTTCTCTCCTTATTTTAAGATGAACATCTGTTTGGGCTAGGAATTCAAAAACTCAAAGAAACCTTTTGGTAAAAGTAGCTGAGATCTGCCTCATCACATTTCTGTCCCCACGAAGTGGCAATCTCATGGGATTGCTTGAGAAAGAAAGATTTAAGGCAGTATTTCTCATCAGTTCCTAAATTAAGCAGACCATGACTACACTGCAGGATTTATATCATGGTTTTAGTGGCTTCAAATTTGAGCTGTTCCAAACCACACTTGTACTGTTTCTGGAATGCACTGTCTTGTGCTTTGTGTGTTTTCTTTCAGCTCTGCTATTGACAGCATCGGTTTGCTCTGGCATGGCTTCTAGTTGTGAATACAAAGAGCTGTGACATTTCAAAAGATGTGTAAGTCATACTCATTTCACTGGAGCCAAACATCTGTTATCAATTGAAGTAGAAAACACTGATCTTAATTTGGAGTTATTCTGGAAAATTAAGACCATTTCTAAAAATTTATCAAGACAATATTTAAGTATGGAGATTTGGTCTGGGTAAGAAACAGAGAATATGTGAATAATTCTTAATTGCCATGTATCTGATTCTCCAGACAAGAACAGTATTTGGCCCTGGAAAAAAAATAATAATTCTAAACTATTTCTAAGTATATACCTACAGTATTAAATTAGACAAAAATATTTATCCCTTACATTTTAAACTTGTTTTTAAAAAAAAACATTTTCTTGATCTTAATGAATGTAAGTTCATTTGGGGGAGATATCACTGATACATAGAGACAATTAAAAAAACCCCAAAGAAATAAAAAAAAACAAAGAAACAAAAAATAAACAAAAAGCCAAATACATTTTCATCCAGTGAAGACCCCTAGATTCAGTGAAGACCCTGAAGACCATTCAGATTTATATGGCCTAATTTAGGAAATTTTTCACTTCTGGAGATGACCTCATACTATGAAGCAGAAAATACCTGAGGCAAAATGAACATCTGGTAGACTTGAAAAGATTGCATTTTCTTTACAAACTTGTTGTTTTCCTGCCTAAAATAAGAGTGTGGATAACATTCTAAATAGAGCTAACAAATCACTGGGAGAAGGTCAGCAGCTCTTCAGATCTGCCTAGCTTTGTCGCTTACCTTTCCAGGTAAGAACCAGCCCTTTTATGTGAAAGACAAAGTATATTCACCTTAATGCCACCAGAGAGCTTCTGAATGGACACTACTCCTGACTTCCATCCTGCTCTCTGTGACCCACTGAGAGAGGATGTTCCTGACCTGAGAGGCCTACTGGAAGGAAAAGTAGAAAAGTACACGGCAGAAGCATTTCAGTAGTTAGGGTGAAAGTTGGGGCTTAGCAGACAGTATTCAATGACACTAGATGGCAGAGCAGCTGTTTTGAATTTGTTAAATTGGCATCTTCCTGAGAGCTTTGCTGCTACTTTGTTTTATGGCATCACCTTTTGAAACTATGTTGTCTTAGATGTCTACACTGGCTTTTGATTTTTTTATGTTTCTTGGTTGAAGACTGAAGTCAATCAAATAAGAGGACCAAAATAAGTTTTATTATCTAACCCAAGGGTGACAAAAGAATAAGAAAAGGGAATAGAAAGGACAGTCCATCAGCCCTTTGGCCACACAGCTAAATTTCTGTTCCTTTGATAAAGGAGAATATAAGTCTGGGGCCTGAGAGAAGTTGCTGAATTGTGGAACTAAAAGATTTTGGACAATTCTCTGAAAGAAATGTTCAGAGCTTGGATGTCAGAAGTTTGGGTGTTGGTTCTGAGCTTCAAGAAATAGAGAATGATTCCTCCTGCTTCCAGGGCCTGACTGGGGCATGGACCCCCAGCCCAATGGGACCCTCATCTCAGAAGTACTCACATGGACTATTGTAGACCTTCCACTGGCAGCACCTTCCCAACACCAGAACTGCCATCAGGTTGGTTTTCACCTTGCAGTTTTCACTGTGCAGGATAACTGCTCTTCACAGAAATCCAAAGCAAGCCTGACATTTTCTCACCATAGCCTTTGGAGAGTTGGACATGCTGTGGCTCTTTGAACCCTCCCCATCCCAGAGAAGGACAATATGTGCTAACAAGACCAATTGCTCACCCAGCATTTCTTCACCTGCCAACACAGTTTACAAGTGTCCTTGTAGGGATGAAATTGTTATTGACCCTCAATGAATTTCCAGGGACACCCACACTTCCTCTAAAACAATAAAATTACTCTGAAAATATGAAAAACAAAATCATGGAAAGCAATAAAACCTGTCCTGTTGCATTGCTTTTCACTCAAGGCTCTGCTTATAACTTATAAAGAAGGAAATGTACTATATCCTTGCTGTCATCAGACACAAGGCAGAAGCATTTGCAAGCATAAATTTCAGAACTGGAGCTTTATATCACAGAAGAGATAGAGCTAAAATGTGAGTAAGACATCTTTTACAACAGTGTACCATGAGATGAGAGTTGTCAGGGCCTTCCTTCTGATGTTTTTGGGTCAGCCAGCGCATGAGTCAGAATGCAAGGAAGAGAGCAGTTTACAGAAGACAATTGCTGTCCTTTGACTCTTGTGTGCAATAAGGGCCATCACCCTTGCCCCTATCAAGTGCTGTTTCCAGCAGAGAATCACATAACTACAGAATGGTTTGGGTTGGAACTGACCTTAAAGATCACCTAGTTCCAATAGCTGTGCTATGGACAGGGAAGCCTTTCATTAGACCAGGTTTCTCAGGGCCCAATCCAGCCTGGCCTTGAACACTGCCAGGGATGAGGGATGAGCTTCTCTGGGCAATCTGTTCTAGTGTCTCACTGCCCTCTGAGTTAAAAAAAAAAACAACAACCAAACTTAACATCTAATCTAATTCTCTCCCATTTTCGTTTAAAGCCATTCCCCCTAGTCCTGTCACTATATATCCATGTAGGAAGTTGCTCTCCCTCTTTTTCATAAAGCCCCCTTGAAGTCCTGGCAGGCTGCAGGGAGGCATCTCTGGAGGTGTAGGATGTACCCTGCTGCCAGAACAGACTGCAGGCACACATCTGTAAGCACAGGCGGAAAGATCATTTTGCAACTCTGCAAACCGGACAAAACCCACAAAGAGAGCAGAAAGAATGAATTAACGAATTCAAAGACATGCCAGCATGGGAGTTGCTATGGAAGCAAAAAGAAATATTTTTAGATTGTTCTTGCATCACATATTCTCCCACACAGAAACTCCTATTCCCTCAAATTACCTTTGATGAGGAGTGAAAGAGAAGCATCTCTTCACCTCATCATCCATTCTGCCTGTTTCTGAGCTGGTAGTGAGCCCATGTTGGACTTACACACCAATCCATTAAGAATCTGAGAGTTGGTAAAAGACAAAAATATGTATGTGGCTGCTGTACAGAGCAGGCATGCAAATTTTTGTAATTTGAAATCCATGGTGACTTCTATGCATTCCTGTAATGAGCGCTCATTTGTTTCTTTTTTCTGCAACTTCTGGAAGTGCAGCTCCCATAATATTAACTCAGATATACAGATCTACTATGCAAGAAACAGAAAAAGTGCCTTAGTTATGTTATATGCATTATGCAAAGGACATAAACAGGCCCATGTTTCTGCATAACTGGATGATTCCCTAGGGAGTAATTAGCATTTTGGCAGAGAAGCTTGCAACTATTTCTGTGTTTCTGCCAGAGAAATTTGATGGGGAGAATCCTGGGTTCGGTTACTAAAAAACAATTTCTTGTATAATATTTTAGTGTAGCTACAAGATATACTTCAAGGTAGGTAAGGTAGCAAACTTTGCTATTATCTGTTTGCCAGTGACCTCCTCCCTCATATTCTCTTGCCAGTTTAAATGATAGTTTTAAAATGAAATATTAATAAGAAAGAGAAGTGCTAAAAGATGTATTGTCCCACTACTTTCAGAAGTATTGTCCCAAACTTAAAAATCTACAGTTTTAAACAAACGTATTATTAGATTGTTACACAATAAAATTGATTCAAAGTAGCATTAAGGAAGACATTCTTTCAGGACCAGCAGATATATTATCCAGAGGAAAGGACTCCTACAGTATCTACCAGCCAGTGGGTTGTGGAGCTGTACAAAGACCTACAGAGAGTTGCCACACTGCAGATAAGAATCACTTTCACAGAGCCTCTTCAGCAAGTGGCAGGATGGTGGGGAGAGAGCCCGAGACGTCCGGTGCACACAAGTTCCTCTTTATAGTCACGCTAAGAAATGCTATGCCTCAGATAAACCTTCTCACAGCAGACATTTCTTCCTAATTCCAGGGCAGTGCTTTAAGAGGGTGTCACCAAGCCCCCCAGTGCAGCTGGGGGTAGGCGTTCTCAAAGCCTTAATGTTTGTTTCTACAATAGATTTCTTTAGCTGAAGAGGGGAGTGATGCTCCCCTCTTTGGCTAAATGTCATATGCTGACAAACGAATGGGGGATCCCACACTTGTTCCTTTCACTCTGCAGCTCTACGTCAGAACCAGCCCTCTTTCCCCATCCCACAGGAGAAAAAGAAGATGCTGAAGCAGCACACAGGCGCCTGCAATTTCTGTGTTTCCTAAGAGCTCAGGAAAGCTCCTGACAGCCTTTCCATACTGACAGAAATGCGACCGCCCACTCTGCTGAAGGCAGTGAGACACACCAGAACAGCAGGCTGCAAATGGAGGATTTGCTCCAGCAGCAAACAGGCAGAAGCTGAAAGGAAACTCCTGGGAAGGAGGAAGGAACTCTGTGATGAGGGGAAGTGAGGTTCAGGAAGAGAGCTGCTGATGGATGTCCAGTGAAACCAACCTCATCTGTTCTACTGTGGGGAGACCTCACTTGTTTATTATGGCCTCATCCTCATTGTGTCAACCACTGTGCTTTATTAACAGAATTAATTATCTTGCAGCTCTCAATAAATTACTGGCTGACATTATGTTTTGGCTGCATTTGATCTGATATAAGGTGGGAGTTGCAAAAGAAATCATTGAAAGGAGTGGATATCACCATCCATCACATGACAAGGTGATTAATGGTAACGCTTTGAACTTCTCCAGTTAGCTTCAACCACGAAATAGAAAAGCAGCTTCTCTCTGTAGCCCTCCTTGGACACACCTTGCCTAGAACTAACTTGATGCCTGAGGGGAATGACATCTGATGTGACTAGGAGGATGAGAAGAGATGGGCCACACCCTTCAAAAAGATGCAGCTGGGAGCAGAAGTCCATAAAGCTTTCCACTGACATGGCAGGAAAAAGAAATGCTTAAAGAGGGGTAGTTGGAATCTAGTGCCCCTCATACTCGACTGCTCTGAAGCATGGTGTGCAGAGCTGGGGCTAAGATTTTTAAGTGCAAATGACTTTCAGGTTGAAAACAGGGTTTAAAGTTACCCATACAGTACATGCTGCCTCTCCAGGGATAATTCACTGAAACATATGAAAGTAGAAATTTATGGAAAACTTTGTATGGCCTCTCCCTGCAGATTACTAAAAATGTGTTCCTCTTTCACTTTTTGTGAGTCCTGTTTTTCAATGGGCTGTTTACTCACCGCCTAATGTTCTAAGGTTTATACCTTCCCACATTGCTTTATGAATCTTAATCATTATTTTCTCCTCCAACTGTGCCTTCAAAACAGAGTTAGATCCCTTTTATGCAACACAGCAGAAGCCCATGCTGCTGGCTTGGGGCAGGAAGGGTTCCCACCAAGCTGAGCCATGTCTGAAGAAAATATCCAAGAGACTATCTCCACTCAGGGAAGCTGGAAATCACGAAATATTGATGGACAAAACCACTTTGTTTTTAGCAACTTAAATATCATTCGAGACAATTGTTAGTCCAAAATCAAGACAGGAATGGGCAAGGTGACCATTCTAGACTTATTGGTAGGCCAGTGGAAGACAAGAAATGAAACAAAACTTCAGCACACCATTCTTCAGCATGACAAAATTGGATTGATTGATGGGAGCACTTGAGATCTGCAGCAGTGAGATTGATCTGAAGAACAGATTTAACTAAATGGTCTAGCAGTGACTGGGAAATGAGCATCCAACAAAAAATGTTTTATCAAAACCCTCAAAGTTTGCAGCAGGAAAGGACATCAGTGACTGCAGCAAGTGATGATATTTTATTCTGCAGAGACACCTGGGTTGGACAAGGGCCACTGGAGCGATTAATCAGGTAAGAAACTTAATCTACTTTCCTAGACCATGGAAGCTGGGAACTCTGTAGTACTGCCAAGGATAGTATTGCTGGGCAAAGAGTTTGCTCAAGTCAGAAAAAGGCTGCATTGTTCTAGAAACAAAGAGAGTGTTGTCGAGCTCTCCTACTGCAGTGCTCTGCCACACCTTTCTCACAACCACACCATAAAAGTAAAAATGGATCCTGTCTGGTATTTGTCCTCTAAACAGCCCAGAAAAAAAGGGGAGAATCTCCTTGAGACACAAGTTTATTTTTGGGGCTGAGACCTTGCTTCCCTGGTAAGGTGATTTTGCTGGAAAGAGGCAGGAAAGCACTGCAGGTAAGTAAAATCAGAAATTAGTTTGGATCTGCTAACCACATCACACCTGATAAGTCAGTTCCTTCTGTGTTCCTCCCCTAATACATACAGGACAAAACCTCAACAAAACTACCCTGAAGAAGCATAAAGTGGATGCAGCCATGTGGTGCTACTGCAGATGATGCAAACACTGCAGCTCTGCTGCTGAAGGACAAGGTTGCAGTGATGTGGGAGGCACACATGTCTACACAGGGACAACATGCACTGCAGCAATAATGGCAAGAGGGGTAGGGCAGCAAACCAAGGACTCGTCTTTCTCATTGTAGCATGGGCTAAATAAATCAATCTACTTTTGTCACATTTTTTTGAACAATATTTTTCTTCACTGGGCTTTCAATATGGGCAGAACAAATAGGGCTGGGATATGTATTTCACAAAGAATTTTAGCAGAACAGGATCAACTGTGCCAGTGAAGGCAGAAAAGAAAGGAGTTAGCAGGTAGGATATAAGAAATGCTAATTTTCTGGCTTAAAATTTTTGCCATTTTTCCTTCTTGTTTTCTGCTAGCTCTCTTCCCAGTTGGCTTTGTGACAGTAGCTTTCTCTTTTCACTTCATCAGTCACTGTGTAGTAGATATTATATCAAATAAAACTTTCTGCAGTGAGAGACACACACTCTTTGGTTTTTATTGTTGTGAGAAAGTCAGTGTCAGTAATCATTCCTTAGCCAGTTTATCTGCCTCAGTGATCCTGCCTTGACTGAAGTGAAAACTTTTGTTGCAAATTTTCAATTCTATTCTCTCACCTTAGTATAGTGATGAAAAGGACTCCATAGTTGTTACAGACATTCAAAAGTAGTTCTCATTAAAGATACTGTTAGGCATTCTTAAGAGTAGGACATTAAAAAAACTTTCCTTTGTCTTACAGGCTTTAAAAAAATCTCTCTTCTTCATTAGTGGTAGAAATGGTTTTCTCCCCATCACAGATGATGGTCTTAACATTGGTTTGTTGTCTATTATATGTATACGCTTAGTTAAGCCATGCCATACATATATTTTTATATTATGTCAAAGTGATAAATAAGACTTTTAGGACAAGATTTAAATGATTCACACTAGGATGGCAGAACACTTTAAGCATATTGACCCTAACCAATGGTTCTGGAAAGTCTTCCTGATGGCACTGGTTTGCATCAGTCATGTTTACAACTCATATGAACTCATGTTTACAGCTCAAAGCTGCAGTCAGACCTTTGGGGCTCTCAGGACCGTAAGGCCCTTGGGTGCAGTTACACACATGGGATGAGCCTGGCACTGATCCAGCATCTAGGCAAAGCAGTATTAGAGAGTGGAATTGCCACGCTCAACCCCCATGCTATGGCTGCTAGCAGGAAGTTAGCTGATGAAGTGCATTGGATGAACTTGATGAGGTGGCAGCACAGGCTAATGAAATTGTTGTTCACTCAGGCATGTGATGATTTTGACTATCATCCCAGCTCTGACAGTTCTTCTGCTTCCAAAAGTAACTTAATCATAATGCATTTCAGTTTCCTCAATATCTTTCTCTCCTACATTTATGTACCTCCGTAAAACCAGGACTTAAAGTTATCATATCTTTTAATAAAGAACCCTGAACCCACTTGTAATCTCCAGGCATTGCTTTCATCTCTTTCCTATTCTCTCAGATGAGCAGTGACAATGGAATTAGGTGCAATGTTTCTGCCAAATTCCTGTGGATAAATATTCATCCTATATCCAGTTTTCCTCATGATCTCCCATCCAAGTAGAGAACAGGCCTGTAATTCCCTACCCTCTGGCTACGCAACTGTAGGAATAGCTAGTTTGTAAATACTGTATTCACCCTGACACCCAAAATGCCACCAGCATCTTTGATGTGATACTGTGGGGACAAAAATGGCAGGAATGTAAGAATCATTAGAGTGAAAGTTAAATGTTGTGCTTTCTAGAACAGACACTTCATGCAGCTGCCAAAATAACTCTGCTGAAAAGCAGACCAGCATACCAGTTTTCAGATTTTCAGATCTCACACTGTGCATACCAATTCATTTGTAAGTAATTTTTCACATCTACAACTGTATTATTACACATGCAAAATCTGAATTTATTTCAAGAAAAGATACCTGAAACTACCTTGTAAATAGTTCAGTCATGTAACCCTACAGGAAGGTTACTGAGATCATAAAAGTTACTGATTTTAACTTTTGCCTGTATGAGACAGAATAAACATTTTGTGTTTTACACCATGCACTATGAACAAAGTCATACCCCCAACTTGGTCTCACAACAACATCCACAATCACACTTTAGGTCAGAATGGGTCTTAAAGCTCTCAACTTTTCATCATAAAAATACAGACAGTATTAATAGCTACTAGCATTTCCAGCATCACACTTGACTTCTGGAAGGGGATCCCCTGCAACATTCCAGATCTGAGCTGCTGGGGACAGCCACCTTTGTAAGTCCCAGCTGAATTCCTGCAGGGAAGGGCTCACATCCAACATCCCATCTATCAAGCAGAAGGTAGATAGAATTAGCAGTAGGGTAGAGAACAGATGTCAGAAAACCTTGAAATCAGCATGGCATTCCATTGATGAAAGAGAAGGAAGATACAGAAAGAAAAAAATTTAAGCAGCTCTTGGCCTGTATGTAAACAATAATTTTGTCATTTTACGTGTTTTTATTTGAAAAATGTAATGGAGATTTAAAATTAGAGGAAAAAATACATATTTTGAATATGTTCTGCTTTTGCTAGCCAAAGTAATTCTCCTCGTTTCTTTTCAAGTCTTGCATGTTTGTAATTTTACACATCTATTTATGGGTAGAGCAGTCTAATGCAACATTCAAAGAATTAATCTTATCACCACTGAGGAAGTACTAGAAGATAAAATCAGGATTGCTCTTTGATCACTAAATGGCTTTAGAATTCTGCACACAAACAGATCTCTCTCTCCCTTATCAAATGTCAGAGACACAGTTACGACTGCTTGTGAAAGATATCTTTTTTCCTGCTCACACATAATACAGAGATCTTCAGATGGGACACATGCCCTTTTATTTTCAAGTCTTTAGTAGCTAAATAAATTAGTTTTATTTGTAAGCAGCAGGATGGAAATTTTTGGGTTTGTTTTCTGTGGGAGAGAGAAGAAAGAAGTCATATAGGGCAAAGTAAAAGAAGAGTCTGTGTGTCATATGAAGGTGCTTGTAATCCTGGAGCACAGCTACCCAGCTGCAGGAGCGTAATCTCACATCCACAGTATGCTCCATGATCAAGGATGTGGGGGAAAAGCCCAGTAGAGTATTACCATAATGATTTGCAAGTAAATCCCTAAACTGTCACGGAAATGTTTTGGGTGATGTTGATATGCATAATGAATATGCCAGTTAGGATGCATTCTACGACATAATACACATGTTCACTATATATGTGTGTTCATACTAAAGTGAGGCATATTTATAATTTATAAATAATCACATCAGCCCCAGACTGGGGCTGGGCCATGGTTCATGCAAGACCAGCGTGGACAGTGGCAGAGGAGGCTGGAAGAGCAAGGGCTCAGCAAGCCAGGAGGGAAACGGGGGTGCAAGCCAGGAAAGGGAGTCTCAAAGTAGAAGGTTAAAACATCAACATAACCAATGGGGCTTTTTCCTTTATTCAATTATCAGCTGCAGTTAGCATCTGATATTAATAATCTCATTAAAAATCTGGAAAATTGGCTTGGATTGAGTGGTAGAAGGTCAAGTAGAAAAGAGTGTAAGGCTTACAGATGACGTCTCCTGCATGAGCCCCTGTGTTTACTGATCTCTACTGCTCACTGCCATGCATTGGAAAATAAGAGAAAAGATCATTTCACTGAATGAAAAAAAAATGGCTGAAATGTATATTAAAAAAGATGATTTTTTCTTTTCTATCAATCTGCATTTTTCACAAAGCACAGCATTTTCCTCACCTCCCCCCTCAGCCTTTGAACAGACACATTTCCTGTGTCTGTTTTGCAATGGAGTATTTCAGAATTTGATCACAGACTCTTGGTGTGCTGAGAAACACCGAGTCTTAATGTGCCCTAACAGAATGACACAAAAAAGCAAATTGCTGGTCACTCTTTGAGGAAGCTTAAAGAAATTATTGACTAATATTAAACTAAATACTAGATATACTTGATACTTGCTTTAAATTACTTTCTTTTTTTTCTGCCAGGAAAATGTTTTCATTGAGTGCATTTGACTAGATAAAACAGATAAATAGAGTTAAGCAGACCACTTGAGTCAATAAATTAATCAATGAGAGGAAATGCTCTCAGATTTAATGTCTAACTATACCTTGGTATGCACATAGAGATACACATACACACTGCTGTTGCTTACTAAAGGCTCCTAGAAACCCAAAGAGGCTGCTTAACATCCTGGTAAAATTTCCTCCATTTTTTGATAATAAGAAAGTGACATCTTTTTGATCGTGGGTAAGGCCACACATACCCACAATGTCATTAATCTGGACAAACCTGACAGAAGACAGCAGGATCTAGCTCAGCACAGAGCCCAGGAGTGGGTCATGGGATAACAGGTCATCTTAAAAGTGACACTTCCCAGCATGTGCACAGTATATTGAGGTGTTTATTTCAAATCTTTGTACAGAATGAAATCAGTGAAATTACACTGGGGATGAATTTAGCCTGATAACTTTTTCTGATCTATTTCCTACAATTCTCTTAAGTATTTAGTTGCTTCCTGCTAATTATTTTTTGCATTATTTTACAGCACGCTAACATGTGCCACATGGGGCTTATGTGAAATGTTCTTTAATCATTGTCGCTCAAAATAATTTAAGTTTCTGAATGAAATTATACAGTAGTGCAGGATCTGTTAGGGAAAAGTCTATGGTTCTTGTTTTATGGATTATTAAAGGGAAGCAAGTACCTTCCATAAAAATGTCCTTTAAAATATTTTGCTAAAGCTCAACCCAAGCTGAATTTCTGCTTTGGTGAAATTAATGGAGCTCAGCAGATTCATGAATCTGGTCTGGATAGATACAATTGCATATTTACGGGAAAAAAGGATGTGTTCAGACCATGAACTAAGCTTGCAAAAACAGTTTTCATTTTTTAAGTCTGGCTCCAAAACTATTTTTCTGTGTCTTATATCATAATACTTCTTATTAGTAGGCAGAATTAAGCATGCATCTTAAATCCAGGACCCTTCCATTTTTAATCAGTTTTATACAAATAAGGAGTAGATCTGGAGTATTGTGAAAATATGTGAAAACATGAAGATGGTTGCAAAGCTCAAAAAGATCAGCCTTCATTAGGGAAAAACTGTTTGTGCAGGTTGAACTTGGTACATGGACCAGTTTCTCTAAAGCTGGTACTATGTAAGGCATGAAAACAGTTTCTCAGACATTATGAACAAGATCAATTTACTTTAGGTATCCTGAATCAGGTATAACATGGTTCAGCATATGCTTGAAAAAATATGAACAAGCTCAAGTTCTTTGTTTTCACCTTCATGTAGCCTTCTCCAAGTAACAGACACTTTTCTGACTCATCTCCTGTGTGGATTAATACTAGAGTTTTCAGGATTCTTTGCAAAATATTCCAAACACTGCATTCACTTAAACAAGCAAACACATAAACAAAAAATAAATAGTAGCTTCAGTGTAATATTCAAGCTTGGCCGGGCCAGGCCCAGGATACCATGAAGTCAGACTAAGTGAATTCCTACTCCAGCACTTTGTCAGCATTTCTGTCTTTCTGAAAGTTATTAAAATATGGTCCTACAATCACTCCAAGTGTTGGGTAGGTGGTTTTGGTAGTAGATTCAACTAAGTCAAACATTTTCTCAGAAACAAATAAAATGAGAGAGTGGAAAAAAAAAAAGATAGTCTTTACCTTGTTAATGCCATCCTTGTAAAACACCTAAAAGGTATCTTAATTCTATATGGCTAGTTCTCTTTTTATGTAAGTCCTGTGTTTAGGTGGAGGTCTGCCCTATTTTCCATGACCAGGCCAACCACCCTTTGCTATTATAATTCAGGGTTCTTCTTTAATTTCTGCTCCAGTCAAAGTCTCACCACCACAACTTGTTGCAGTTGCACAAGACATCTCAGTAGCTGAGCCACAGCCTGAATAGAGGCCAGCTGATCTCCTGGCTTATTTTCCAAAGGCTGCCCAGCTCTTATTCAAACATCCTCTCTGCATGGGTTATCTGCTGTCGATTTATAATTTACCCTGCTAGATACCAGCCCCTTGAGTATTATTTCACAGTCAGATAATTAATCCATTCAGCTTCTTTAAAATGTTCTCTGGCTTTGAAATAGGAGAGGCTGGGGTGCCTAGCACATAGTCTTTAGGCTCTGTTCCTGCAGCTGAGAGAAATGACTCACACTACCAATGTGGATTTACTCATTAGGTTTGTTGTGCTAGTAGATGCTCTGGGGAAGCTGACAGTGACCAAATATTTCCTTTTTATCAGTGCAGCTATTTCCCTCTCATCTTGATGTAGAGCAGCTCTGGTTGTCACTGGTATGCGCTGCAATCTTATCAGATCTGCCTTTTCTTTCTTACCTCCTTTGCTCCTGAAAAGTTACTCTACTGACTTTCTCAAAGTATTTTACCAGTGCTATTTCACAACCCCATCTCTTCAATTGTCAAAAGCATACCAAATATTTTGGTCTCAAATGAGATTAAAAATATTCAGAGGCAAAATGAATAACACCCACATGTTTTAAAAAATCTTGTCCCTCTCTGCTCTGCGCTGGTGCAGCCTCACCTTGAATATTGTGGGTTGTTGTGGGTGCCACAACATAAGAAAGAAATTAAACTATCAGAGAGCATCCAAAGGAGGTCAATGAAGGCAGTGAAAGGCTTGAGGAGCAGTAGTATGAGAAGCAGCTGAAGTCACTTGGTCTGTTCAGCCTGGAGGAGACTGAGGGGAGACCTCATTGTGGTTACAACTTTTTTATGCAGGGAACAAGGGGGGCAGACACTAATTTCTTCTCTGTGATGACCAGTGCCAGGACCTGAGGGAACGGCCTGAAGCTGTGTCAGGGGAGGTTTAATTAGGATATTAGGCAAAGGTTCTTCACCCAAAGGTTCGATGGGCACTCGAACAGCTTCCTTGGTGGTCACAGTACCAAGCCTGACAGAGTTCAAGAAGTGTTTGCACAATGCTCTCAGGCACATGGTGTGACTCTTGGAGCCGCCCTGTGCAGGACCAGGAGTTGGACTCAAGGATTCTTGAGTGTCCCGTCCAACTCAATGTATTCTTTGATTCAGTGATCTTCCTGTACAGAATCTTCATTTTATGTTTTGTATGGCTTCTGGAATTAATTCCATCCCAATCTGTCAAATAATTTACTACGAGCTACAAACCCTCAAAATAATTGGTAAATTGAACTTTTCAAATAATGCCTTTATGTATGTGTAGAGCTGAAAAAACTTTACTACATTTTTCACCACTTTTTGTCTTTTTTTTAAGAGAAATGAGGAGAAAAACTTCCCAGGAAGGAATTCAAGGACTGATTTTGTCATAAGCTCCATAGTCAAAAAAATAATCTTCTGTCACTAGAGTTCCAAAGCAAGGGGCTTCATACTAGGGGCTTGATTTGCTGCTGCACATGAAGAGTCTGTGGTGACCCAGACATTGTGCTGCAAATGTTACCCAGTTCTGCTGCTCCTCTTGGAAACCACAAGTTTGTGAATTCAGTACATCAAATTATAAAAAGTGATTAAGTCAAATCAGTTTTATTATGAGTAATTACTTATGAATTAGTAGTTGTTGGGGGTTAGATTTGGTTTTTTTTTCTTTTTTTTCCTCTCACAGAATTTTTTCCCATAAGTTTCCAAGAAGCCTTGATGACTACTTGATGACAGAACAAAAGGGAGTACTTGAGGGATATGGCAGCACAAGGCTACACCTATTGTTTTTGAGTCCCTGGGAGTGTCCCTCAGAGGGGAGAGATGATGAGCTTTGGGAAAGGCAAAAAGACAGATCTGGGGAAGGGGGAGGCACTCTTGCTCTCAGCGCCGAGGAGGACGGTCAGGCTGCCCTCTGCCTCTGCCTCGTCCTGGGAAATCTACAATCATCTGCTGTGTACCCGGGAATCCTGAGCTCGCTTTCTCCAGCCCTCCCCCCACCGCCGCTGCTTCCTCGGAGCTTTGAGGTTCCCCTGCTACTCTGTAGCCCTGCCCTGCCCAGCCCTGCCGGGACACCCCTGCTGCTCCAGCTGCCAGCGCAGAGCTCCTCATCTCATCCACCAGCCCGGGACTTTTCCTTCCTTCCAGTTCGGCCTCTCAGAGTCCTGCAGGGGCACCCAGATCAAACTGCCCCGGGCTTTTGTAAAAGAAAGCCCTCAAGGTTCTTGGTTCTGTTTATTATTGATGCTATAGTTGTTGTTTGTTTGTCGTTTTGTCATATATACTAGTAAAGAACTGTTATTCCTACCCCCATACCTCTGTCTGAAAGCTCCTTTAATTTTTTTAATTGGAATAATTTGGAGGGAGGGGATCTGAATTCTCCATCTCTAGGGAGGTCCTGCCCCTTCCTAGCAGATATCTGTCTTTCAAACCAAGACAGTAGTCAATGAGTAATAATAGCCCATCATCAATGCAGTTGTTTTTTCCAGGTTAAGGAATGATTCTGAAGAAAAATGATTCTGAAGAGAAAAGTAAAACTACTCTGGAAGTAAAGATAGAAAGATCTCAGTAGCAGCATGCCCCCTTTAGAGAATGAATTTAAATACTGTGGTTTTCTGTGGGTAAGAAGAGAGTTGACAAAGTGATTAAGTGCTATCTAATTGCTTCAGAAAACTGCCTGTCATTAAGATTTTAGTACATTATATAAGCAAGAAAATAATTTATATCAAAGTGAAGGGTTTTTACCATGAGGAAAGATTGAACATTCCATTTCATAAGTGTATCTATAACTTTGTGCAGAAATGAAAAATATCTAGACTTTCAACAAGTAATACGCTTGACAACAAGCTTTCTAGAAGTCAAGCAGCAACTTGCTTGACTTTCTTCCTCTGCAGCAGGAGAAAAAGGCTACAGAAAATAATTTATTTTTAATGCATTGTCCTTTAACTAGGATGGAGCTGATGTAAGTGTAAGATAGCTCTTTCATGTTCTTAATTTCTTTTAAATGACCCCAGTGTTCCACAATGCATAATCAAGGGAAGCCTCTGATGTTTATGCAACTAGACCATATCTCTTATCTCCATGGTTCACTCACTACACTCTGCTTGTAATTCATACACAAAATTCTCTCTGTGAAAAGGAAATGTGCACAGTGCTCATATGTCTGTTTTTCTTCTTCACTCTGCTCCTACACCAATGTTACAAAGCGTGTGAGTGAAGTGACGATTTCCAGTTTAACTACCTGGCTTCACATGCTCAGTTAGATATAGAGCAGAGCTCTTGAAATAGGCACTAGGGATATTACATAGACGTCAGCATTACAAGCTGCTCAGTTATCATTCCTCAATAAACACTTTTTAGGGTCCTTTTTGCAAAGCCATTTGTGGTTTGGAATCTTTCCATGTGAGCAAAGCTATAGCTTTTTGATTGTGCCCCTGAACCCTATGGGATGGGCACCAGTCCATAACAGCACAAGCCATTCCATGTACACTCTGTTGAAACTTTCATAGGTGACATGCATTGGTCTGAGTCAATAGAATAGAGGATCTGGAAGACCTTAAAACCTTGTTATGCAAAAGTTTGAAAGTATTTTTTTCTCAGTCTCTAAATAACAAAACACTTGCCTCCCCATCACTCCTCTTACCACATATTCATAGAAAGAGATTTACTCTAGTAAGCATGTCCAGTTCTTTTAGCAACTCTTTATAACAAATGATCACTTTCATAAAATCACAGAAAAGAGTTCTGCAATGAACTTTGAGGATGCTTCAGTGCTAAGTAACAGAAAGCCTGGGAGGATGCTTGAACACTGGAGCTCTGATTGTCCAGACTGTTTTATTATTTGCTCTCTGCTGCCAGTTTTCTTCAGGACAATGTTGCTATAGAAGGGACAGGACATCAGCCAGCCCGTGTGACTGTCCCAGGACCAGTAATTAGCCCTGAGGGCAATTAGACATACCCTGGAAGGTTATAGAGCCATCTTTTCTTCTCAAAATAGAAAATATGCAGTAATTTGTTCTGTTTCTATATTAATTAAATCTAATCAATGAGCTTTGTGGGCTGAATACTCGAAGGCTGTGCTGCCCAACAACTTCTAGTATTTCTGAATTTTGCTCTGATCCCACTGACATCAACAATCTTTCATTGTCACAAATGAGCATAAATAACTTGCTGCCACCTCTCACAAGCCTCAAAGTCTAATATTCCAGGAAATTTACAGTAAAATAATCCTTTGCATCACTTCTCAAGCCTTAGGATAGATAACTTCACTGCCAAGATAGTCCTTATTGTAAGGGGCTGTAATGCCAGCTCACTGTACTCTCTGCATAGACACCAACCCACATATCTCCATGGGAACCGTTGGAAAAACCATTCAGTAAAGTCATCTCAAAATTCTCTCTGGGCTGTGAACCTTGGAAAACCTTTGGGAATGCAGGAGGTAATCCCTAGCAGGAAACCTTGCAACAGGTTTGTTGTTTGTTGTTATAACAGAATAAGCCTGTCTTAGATGATGATATATGGAGTCAGTACTGCAAGTCATTAGTGACACTAATTTCTTTGTTAGACTGCAGTACCTCTCAACATCTTCAGAAAGGCTTTAGGAAACTGAATGAGGGCAAAATTTGGCTTTGTAATTCTACTCCCTAAGCTGAATAAAGCCCAGTTATGACCAGAAATACTAATACTGTTACCCTTATTCAAGACATCCAGCCACTAAGGGATATAGAGATTACTATTCATTGTTAAGGCAATGTAGATATTTTCGTACAACTATTCACCAAAGCAATATTTTTAACTCTGTGTGTGTGTGCAGGTATGTACATGTACATGGACTTTTCCTTTCAGATTGGCTGAATTTTCTTCTTTCTTATTCTGTTTTTTCTAATGCAAATAACTTACAGGAGTAAAATGGAATAACTTTAAGGAAAGTTTCACTTCTACGTTCTTAAGAGACAGGAGTTCTCAGAGCATGAAACACCCCTACACAGGACTTGTACCTGCACATCCAGCCTTAAGTCCTTTCTGTTTCCCGGGCCTCTGAGGTAATGAGATGAAGAGCAGTTGTTGTTAGCATAAAACCCAGCAGCAGAGAAAGATGTAGTCCCCTGTCCCCACCACCATCATGAATTCTCAGATCCCAGAAAACAGTTATTATTACCAGGTTAATAGCCTAGGCACCAAAGCGTTTCTTCCTATCCATAAGCTGTGAGCAGTCCAACAGCTGCCTCCACCTCCTCTATATTTATCCACACAAGTCTCGTGAATGTCCCAGGATGCTTCTCAGTTGGTTGTGCAACACTCAAAGCCCCCATTGTTACAAAAGAGACTTTCAGTTCCTCTCAGCATGCTGCTATGCTATGGGCCTTCAAATCAAAACCAGACTTATCTGGGGTTCCTCTTCTCCTTTTTAATGTGCCTTCTCCCTAGAGATGCCTCCCCACATTTAAATTGCCTTTCCTCTTTTGCCAGTATTAATGTTGGGCATTAGATATTTGGCACAGATGGAATGTATATTTCCTCACTCCCTATTTCAGCGCCTGCCTTTTTTTCCTAAATGAAAGCAGACTTCAGAGCATCCACCCCTTGTGGCCAATCTCTCTGTGCTACACCTGATTTTCCCTCATGCAAAACTCAGGAAATCATGAATATCTCAAAAAAAGCCAGTGTGTAACTTAGTAACTTAATAAATTACCCACAAAAGTATGGCACTGATCTGGGGTGCCTATCACTGCGGGGCCTGACAGTAAGAGAGGGACTCAGAAGACATTTCTGGGTTGTGAGCAGAGCAGGGCTGGAAGCAGGAAGCCCTAAGTTTATTTACAAAGGCACTTTTATACATTTCCTATAATGTCCATTGATTGGGGGATGGAATCCCCACCTCCCAATCCACACTGGTCAAGCTAACTGTCAATCACCTTTCTCCGCCCATCTAGAGACAGCAAAACATGGCCAGTGTTTACATTAACAAGCGGGAGAAACTGCGCGTCTCTCCTTCAACACGAACGCTCAGCGAACTAGGAAAAACCTCATGGCAACAGGGTGCCTGCTTACTTACAAGCAAAAAGTGTACTTGACATGAAAGTGTAGAGGAATGGAGTGCCAATATTTGAAAAGGATTTTTCTGGATCATATCTTTCTGGTTTTCAAACTGTTCTTTAGATTATTAAGACATTTTAGTTCTATTTTACCTTTCAGAACAAGGGCAACATGATGTCCTAAGCCTCTTTTTAAAGTCTCACAACTCTAAAAAGAAGATGATTACTGTTTACAGAACACTTTATTTAAGAGGTTATTCCCCTCTTCTTGCTCCACCTATGAGAGGAAAATGAGTAGGAGTTGCTGCAGACAAAGTCAGGCTCAGACAAGAAGAATCCGAGGCAATAGGATATGGCAGCCACTGTACCATACCCCTCCATGATGTCACTGCCAGTCTGGCACATGCAACACCTCCACCACATTTACCATAACTGAACACATCAGGATCATTACAGACAGCTGCTGGAAATGCTAAAATTTACATAAATTTCAAGATTTCTTACAAAAAACACAGTGTTTTTTCTTATCCCCTACCTCCAGCAGCTTGCAAAAACCCAAACATATAATACTTGCTTTTGGTAGACTCTGCAAGTGTGTTTAGGTCTTTTCTGTTGTTAGTATGGTGTTTTTCTTTGAAAATGAGACCTTTATTATTATTATTAGTGACACTTACTCTTTCCTTTGAGGAAGTTCCATCTGCCCTCACTTGTGTGAAACATGAAACCACCATGTTGTCCACAGACAACATGTAAAAATTAAGCACTCATTACACAAATTGACAGGGTTAGCAATGTGTAAGAGGAAGGGAGTAAGCCTCATTTTTCAGATGGGGAGTTGAGCTGTGAGAAAGTGCCTGATCATATTTTCCTTAAACAGTAAGAAGAATGTGGAGGGTTTGTTACAGATGCATGGATAGTGCATCACAGAACGATAAAATCAACTGGATTGGAAAACACCTTTGAGATCATCAAGTCCAATCTATGACCTGACAACAGCCTATCAACTAAACCATGGCACTGAGTGCCGCATCCAGTCTTTATCAGTTTGTACACTCGCTGTATTCAGGAGGTAGAAGACATAAACACCCCTTGGGGACCTCTAATATCAAAATTCAAACTTCTGGAAGTTAATACTACAGCAAACTGACTTCACTAAAATTATAGAGCCCTAGTGAGTGTCTACTTGAGCTGCTGGAGGCAGGGCTGAGGGGGAGCAGTTTAGTCACAGCTCGGTGGGAAATCAGGGTCAGGCAGCAATGAGTCTGCAGCAGTACTCAAGGATGTGGTAAATGATCTGCAGCAGCTGGAAACTGGAAAAAAATAGTGTAGATACTAGATTTCAGAGAAGTACTTTAAGGTGGAATTTTTCAAGATTAAAAAATTCAGATTTTGGTTTTTTACTTCTCGTGTGCCAAAGATATGTGTAACACAGCTGATTAGACAGCTTTCCTCAATGTTTATAAGGTAATAAAAATTCATTGAGTGTGTTTGATCTTTCCTGTTAGTGTCTTCATTTTTCTGTTGGAGATATCCAAATCTTGCATGTCTTGAGCCAAATATTATCTGTATGAAATCTTTGTCCTAGTATTTTATCGTCCCTTGCAACATCATTCACATGTTAGTTGTTCTGTTGCCAAATTCTTCAAAACTCTAAGTAACATCTCTTTTACTGACTCTCAGCCAAATCAAGTAACTGAATGCTTGCTGTGTTCTTTGCATTCAGGTTGTAAAGTGCCATACAATGCTACTGACTAAATTTATTTCAATTCTCCCATTTTCCTTTTACTCTCCCATATGGGCCAAACTTCCCCTCCTTTGCTGCTTTCCCTTATTCCTTGGGTGAATAACAACATATGCCTCAGTGAAACACAAACCCACCTGTTTTTAAACACTATTTGTCACACCTCCTCCCCCAGACTCAATCTCCCAAAGTCCACATGTTCTGTGTAAGGTAAAATCTGGTACTGATTTTGAATGGCTGGTCATAGGTCTAGGCTGGCTTTTTTTTCCAGTGGGAGGGATGGAGATTCATTATGTTTGAGACAATTGGCATAAAAACAAAGCTTTATCAAAACAAACAAACAAACAAAAACCCCTAAAATTTGTCATCTCCAACAGCACGGGAGTTGAAAGGAAATGGAGAATAAATCAAAAGCCTTTGAAGTAAAGTGCAAATTTTCCATCAGTTAAATGACAGCCAAGACTTTGAAGTCCAGAACAAGTTCCATTTTTGGAAAGAAAAGCTAAGGCTAATTTAATGAGACTCTTGATTTAAAAAGTCTCAGGACCTAAAAGAAAAGATAAACTATTTTTTTCCTGGGATGGACACAAGAACAGCGGCAGTCCAACAAAGCAGGGTTATTTCAGGAGATAAGCTCACCTGTGAGGAATGCCATTTACTCAGGTGTCTTACTTTGCAGTTGCTATGTTAAAACTTCCCCCAAAATACCAGGAATTCAAGTGGCATCAGTATGTTTTAAGAAAGGTCCATTTCTAAGACCTTCTTATAGGAAAGTGTCAGTGATAGGGACCTCTAAAAGGACAAACCTCTTCCTGTTAGTTATTTAAGGAACAAGGAAGTACAAAAGCTGCAGATGAAGAGCTAAAAAGAGGAAGGAACTAGTCTTGGAGCATTACAGCACAAATCTGTTGTAGAAAGGATTATATGGGTCTAGTTGGGAGGTTTGCCTCTGCAGATATGCCTGAAATAAGCACCAACACTAACGTCATTACAGCTCCCTTCAGATTTAAATAGTGCAAAATATAGCAGTTTATTTCTTTCTCCAAAAAGACTGCTACTATAGATTTGCAAACCAAAGTGGAAAGGAAGCTGTTGGAACAAGCAAGAAAACAGACATTTGTGAAATATTGGCTCCAGAAAAAGGAATACGCATTTTTAGAAATCTCTTCAACTGGAAGGTAGAATTTTGGATTACATATGTTAAGGCACAGGCTGAATCTATCAGGGTTGTAAATGCCTCTGCACTTCAAGTTCCTAAAGATCCATGCATGCTTTACATGTGGAACACATCTCTGAGATTAGGCCTTTAAGTCTTCATTTTTGTGAGCAGAGATAATATATGGAACTGTTAGGATGTGATGAGCAGACATTTCAATCATATTTTGCCAAAGTGTAAATGATTGTAAGAAGACTAAAGTGGTAAAAAGCATGGCTGAGATGTAATAAACCTGAACAGATAGATGAAAAAGCCACCTTGTATAGGAAATTCATACTGAGCTTAGTGTTAGCGAGTGGAATACACTATTGTCCAAGCTCTAACTTCCACAAGTACACAAATATACAGATTTTAATGGTGTCTACAGCTTTCTAAACACATCTTGAAAGATTCAACTTCAAACATGCTAACTCCAAGCTCTTTTAAAATTCTGTTTGATCCAGCTCTACCCATAGACTGTTATAGAGCTGTTTGACCTGTATTAGCCTAATGACTTTTATACTTCAAAAATATAACTATTTTATGAGGAATGTGGGCTATGTTTGCTCACATTTAGATAAAAACATGCAGATGATAGAGCAAATGATGTCATATAAAATATCACAAAAAATTCCCTCAGTGATTGTTAGGTTTTTTTCCTGTTTGCCAGTCATTCAGGTGCATTCCCTGTCTGCCCATAATTCTGGAGGTTTACTGCATGATTTAGATGGACACATCCCTGTCTGCAGATAATCTGCAAAGAGAGCACTTCAGCCTTAATCACTCTGTGCTCTTAGTGGTAAGCAATATGTCATTTGGGCAATATGGTTTACTTTGTACTGTCTGGTTGTGCAATGGCAATGCTGAAATAATGAATGATGAACATACTTCCCAGATGAAGTTTCAGATGAACGACTATTCATGGTAGCTACCATAAGAGTTTCATTATTTACTTACATTTTCCATGAATATGCTTCTACTCGTCCAAACAATAAATTCAATAACCAGAAGAACAAACTTGTTCTGCAGATTCTGAGAAACAGATTCAGTTCAAGAGTTCCCTAAGCTTCAAGCCCTTTTCAATATGAGGAAGTGAATTTCTGAAAATGCAAAGCAGGTAATTTCTGCATTTCTCCCTGTTTTAGTTTGTTTTCTTTTTTGTCCCTGGGGAAAAAAATAAAAGTTGACTAAAACTGTTGGTTTTTTTCATGAATTTTCACAGGAAAGGAAGAACTGGAGGACTCCAGAAGCTCTTGAATTTTAAAATCAGCTCCAATAACACGTTTTTCTGTGATTGTTGGTCAATTATGTCATGTGACACACCAAGAGTGTTTGTTTTTTCAAACAAATAATGGGCAAAAAGTAGCATCTCTGATAAAGCTGGCCTTTCATTTGTGAAAAACCTATCATCTGTTTTCATTTTGCTCCCACTATTGAACTTAAGCTTCACTATTTTCTGGATTTCAGAGGGAGTATTTTTGTAACTGTGAAAGGAACACAACATAGCCTTTGGAAGGCTTTGTGGTCAAAGGTGTTGTATAACCACCAGTTATTTATTATGAAATGAATGTACTCTTCTTCAAGTGAATTCCAGCATGAATATCATATGACATGACTGAGAGGAAGTTTGTTTATTCTATAGACCAAAGTAGTATTTGTTTTAATAAAATGATAACATTGTTCATTTATCTTTGGAGAATTAATCTGATATGTCTCTCAGTTAAGCTTTAGGGCCAGATTTTTCTACCCTGATTCACCTTGTCAAGTATTTTTTTCATGTGAACAAGCCTACATAAAGTTCAGGTCATGGTATGTGTAAAAGAAAAAAAAGGAACAGCCATGTCTTAGGGTCTATTCTGGGCAGCCCTGAGTGTAGCAATGACATTGACTGGGAATATAACTGAAATAATTTAGACAGAAACATTCTTACATTGGAAATAAGGTAGCATCAGCCAAAAGGAAAAGCAATCATATGCAATTAAGCTAGTATATGAGAAAGATTAGAGACAATGGCAGTTCTTGCCTTTGAAAATAAAAGGTTTCAAAGTGACCCCAGCAAAAATCTACATAGAAATAGCTTGAAGAAAAGGATGGATGGATTATTCAAATAGTGTTCTAAATATTCAGAAAACTAGAGTAAATAAAGAGTAGTAACTTTGGTGTCAGTCTGCAGTGAGAGTGAGCTACAGCACCTTCTTCATTTGCTTAAGTCTTTTCTCTGTGGGAAGAGAGCAGAATGAGACAGACTAGTATGCATTGAGTAAAATGAACTTTTCTTCACAAAATTGTATTCTAATCTGCCAATGCTGCTTGTGCAAGATCTTTGTGGAATACTCCAACCACAATACTTCAATGGATTACTTTCATTCAACAAATATTGACCATGATGTGAGTCCAAGGGCCATGGCCATCACAACAACAGTTACAAAATGGCATTTCTCACTTAGCCGTGGCATACAAATCACAAAGGCGTGGAACATGATAGGCAAAACTTAACCACCTCCCTCTGAGAGGCCATGTCCAAGCCTGTGCTTAAGGCAAGACATAGAATTAGCCAGAGCAGTAAGGTCTAGCTCATGTAGCAAATCCACACTTCATCTGCATCTGAAGTGTTTTTTCCACACACAGCCTGCAAACAAACTCACTCTTAGCACTGTTTGTTACTCAATTATCAATAGTACTTACATCTCTTATATGCTCTTACCCTCAAAACATCAAATTCAAATAAGATAGAAAATAAATATAGCAAAATAGAAAGGAAAGCAAAGCTTGCATGATCTTCAGTAGGGTCATGTTTATTTTTGTATTTTAAAATTCATTACTTAAAAGTCTCAACTTTCTAATTCCTATGCATGTGCAACATTTATCTCCAATTGCATCTTACAAAAACACCCCTCTGATAGCTTCCAGGCCAGTCCCTATGTTTTGGGTTTTTTTACTTTTTCAACTCAAAAAGCCCCAAATAAAGGAATTGCTTTTCTTTAATATTATTTTGCAGTCATTTGCCCCTCCTCACTCCCAGGAACTCCAGCAGAACACAGCTGATTTTATTCAGCATTTCAGATAGAGTCCAAATTTCCCTACCCTCTGTTTTGAAATTGAGTGCTTACCAAAGAGTGACTAGCACACTCATGAACAGTAAATCTGCATGATTTATAATATCTTACCAACTCCTTCTTTGAGGAATATCTGGGTCCTGCTGTAACTCCTGACAAGATTCATTCAAAATATTTACAGCACTAAAATTCAAACTGTGGCTTATGATTTTAATTCTGGAGGTTCCAGCTTTGCTTCTCTACTTTTTGTCTACTACATGACTGCTGTGCTGTAAATCCACCTGGAAATTTGTGACTGTGCAGTGACACAGTCATGACTGCCACTATAAATCTAAACCTGAATGCTGTCAGCAAGCTTCCCTTCCTTCACTGCTGCATTTTTAATGCCTGAGCTAACTAAGATTGTTCGAATTGCTTCAACCATTTAAAATATTTATGCTGGTACGGAAGTCTTAAGGTCATAAAGAAATGGAAGTAATGTATTACCGGAGTCAGTGTTTGTAATTCTTAATTTTTTCCTGCTACATGACTCACCCCATTCAGTTATTTAGAAGTGAACATTTTTTTAAAAGGACTGTCTCCCTCACTCAAAGGACTCTTTGCTGAGGTACAGTGACTGCAAAACAGATCCCATATTTTGAACTGAGGGAGTGAAACAAAAAGGAAAGTATGAACACTGATTCCTGTATTATTATTTGTAGGCATTGGTATTGTACTATATGATCTGCCAGACAAAGTCAAAGGAAAGACAGCAAATACAAAAATGTGCATTCAAAATCCATTCAAGACCTGTCCTGGAAACTCAGTTCCTAAAATAAGCAAGGCCAGAAACATCTCCACACTTACAATTAGAAGCAACTGTGAAGAAGCTGTTGTTTATTCTACTGTACTGGTTCAAAGGGGAAGGATGGTGAAATTTGCATCCTAGTGCAGACCTGCATTTTCTGCTACTCTCCCTCGATCAAACCTAAATCCCAGAGTCTAAGAGGCAAGCAGAAACCTGGCTGTGTACAGGCTCCAGGTCTGGGTATCTGCATTATTTGGATTTTGTACAGATTTCTAATTCCAGGAGGAAAAGACTTAGAGGAGTTTTTAGACATGGGTAACACTGCAGGTTAACTTACCATAACAGTTTTCCTGAGGATTTTCAGGTTGCCTTATCTCAGTTTCCTTCCTTGTCTCTTCTCTTCATTCAGTCTCCCAGCTCAGCAAGCAGGGCAGGGCACAGTTGCCCTGTTCTGCACCCCACTATCAGTACAAATCAATTTCTAGTCAGAGAGCTTGCAATAGGACTTGAAGTCCTAAAATATTTTGGTACTTCTAAAAATATTAAAAGCTTTTGAGTGGAATTCTAGAATTATTTGCTATTAATGGAAGTTTATTCTTACTGGAGAAATAGAATGATTACTGATAATATAGTGAACTTTGTTAATCAGTAGACTATTTTGAGGCAGAGGCTAGAGGGCAAAAAGTGGTGCTGTATTTTTATTTTCCTTTTCTAAACCAAAAAAAATTGTGATATTTTTGATTCTACAATTTGTAACTTATGGAGTTAAAATAGTCGTAGCACAGACACTGCCCCTCAGAGTAGACCGTATCTCATAATTTCAAATCTGTTTCCTACAAAATCTTTCAAATCTCAAGAATGTGGTACATTGGTGACATTTTAGATAGTCTGACACGAGGCATTTGCCATACTGTAAACATTATTAATGTTGGCCTGCAAGGCTCTGTTTATTTTTATTTAATAATGGAAACCAGCATGGAAATATTTAGATTTTTAGAAAATATGCCTGGGTTTTTTAAAGTCTGTAGCATAAGAGATAGTTCATGGTATAATTTTTTCCCGGTGGCACTGCAGTTTTTAATGAATGTGTATGTGATGCAACCCATCAGGTCACTGAATCCCAGCCTGGCTTGAAATGTTTGCACTGCTGGAACTCCAGGGACTGTATGCCCACATGTGATCTCAGAGGGCCGATTACCACAGTGACCCAAGGTACCCACCTCTGGAAATAAAACACATTAACCAGGTCTGACTGTGCTTCCTTCCTTGCCTTGCAGAATATACAATATTTATGATTAAGCCTGGTAAATGAAAATCAGAGCAGTTTCTGTGCTCATTCGAGCTGCACAGTCTTATTCTGGCTGATTCATTCATTGAGTCAGGCAGCCATGCATGCAGTCATTCATAAGTGCCACGCTTCCCTTCAGCATGCAAGAATGATTTACCTCCCTGCTGCCTTTCAGTGTTTGTTCAGAAAGCACACTAAGCTAGAGGGTTTCTTTTTCAGGCTTTGTTCTTATTTTAAAGTAACAGTGTTACCTAAATGCATGCGTACAGGGTACTGTACATGGAAGTGAGCACATATGTCTGTAAGAAATTGTTGCAATCCATAGCATCCCTCACAAAATAGTCTGTCTTTTCTTGGCATCCATGAGAAAAGGCTTGTATTTACAAGTAAGATTTCAACTCTTTTCATACTCATGCCTTGGCACAAGTAGGCCTCTAAAAACAGAGATTTTTAAACCTTCACCAGGACTCCTAGAAGAGGACTGGTAACATCCTAGCCTCATGCAAAGAAACCTGAGGCACCAGCAGATTTTCTGTTATCAATATTTTTTTGCTAATTTCAGCAGCTAACAGCAAATTAAAATATAGAATGTCACAGACCAAGGAAGAGCCTTTGATCTGTGAAATTTTAAGGAGCTATGAAGAATTAAGATCTGGCAAGAGCTGAAGACTGGCAATAGTGTGTGCTTGAGTCTTGTAAATTCATAGGGTAGGGGATTGACTTCATTAAACTTTACACAAGTAGAAGAGAGGTGATAGTGCAGGATAATCATTTTAGTATGCTTCAAGAGTGGAGTGAGAGTAAGCTTACATGGAATGAAAGCACATGGTGACACATGCTGCCTGCATGATTCCTTAGTTTTGTGGCACTAGCTAATTTCTCTTCATAGAGAAATTACAAACCATGCAAGTAAATATCAACAAATACACAGCTCAGAGCAGCCCTCACAACTGAACCAAAATTCTGAGTGCAGACACACTGAGTGAAACAGAAGGGTTATACAGCATGGGTGCCTCCTCCCCTTTTGGGAAGAACAAGAGAAGAGAACTTTTTTTTCCTCATTTCTAAATAGACTTCTGAGCTGTTGAAAAAGCTGGTCTTTGACAATGTGGTTTGGTTTTTTCCATGTACATCCAGAGACAAAAAAAGTAAATGAAAGCTAAGAAGTTTTCTAGATGTAACATGTTCATACCTCCCAAACATCTGGGATATAACAATTAGAAACCCTTTGTGGACATATTTTCATTAGTCACAGAAAAAGACAACTCATTTTTTCCCATTTTCTCAAGATTTCAAAGCTCTATCTGTATCCTTAAATATTAGTCATTAAATTATGTCTCAAGCTAAAGGAATTTCATGCTTTGAAATACTTTTGAAGTTAGCAGATTATTTTGTCTGTTTTCCTTTTTTAATTTTGGTTCCTTAAAAAGGAACTTCAGTTTATCTTCCATTATTCTTCTCTTTTCTAGCTCAGCAAAGGAGACCCTTATGAAAGGTACATAATCATATTAAAGAATAATGTTTTGAAATTCTCTACTGTATTTTGAAATATCTGGTAAGAGCAGGACTTTAAAAAAACCTATTTAAATGATTTACTGTTCTTCTTTTTAATCGGATTTTCAAGGAAATCAGAGTTCTTTTCTTAGAATTTTTGTTTCCTTACTTTACAATGTATGTAAAGTAAGCAACATATTGCTCCAACAAAAAAGCAGTAATATTGGATGACATTTTTCTACTGTCTTTGAAGTTCTGAAGAATTTTCATTATAAGAATTTACACTACTTAAGACACTGTGTGGCCATTATTCAAGGTAGCAGTCTACTGCTGACCTTAACAGTCTATAAGGAGGAAGAAAAGTGTATTTGCAGGCAATATAGGTATAGTAATGTTATGAATTTACAGAAGTGTTTGATTGAGAATTATTTTTAAAGGAAAAGTGAATTTTTCACTAAGTTATAATTTCTATAGGGTGGTTGGCTAGTTCAGAAAATATTGGTTGGTTCTCAAAAGAATCAAACACCCCAAAATCTGAAATACTTTGGTAGTAGTATTTGGTTTCTCTGTACTTATGAATTTTGAGTCAGATTTTGTCCAAGTAATAAATGAAAGTTGCATGCTAAACTATGAATGTTTCATTTTTACTTTGGAGAATTTCATCCTTGTGTTGTGTTGGAAAAGCAGCCTTCCATTGGAATCAATAAATGGACCCACCTCATTGAAAGAAATCTCAAACTCATACACAATGAAGCAAAACCAGATGCAGATGTGGATGGGGTAGGAGGAGGATATGCCTTGTAGTGCTGCCATGACCATGAGAATTGACTAGTCTCACTTGGACTCAAGATTTATAACCCTACTAAGTACTAAGTACTTTCTATAAACTTCTCTGGACTCTGCACATTCCAAGCTTTAAAATCCATTGTACTCGACCACTTGTCCAAGACACAGTGCAAAAGCTTGCTCCACAGAAATTATACGTTTAATTAAGTAATACTGTTATCTCATATAAAGTGATAAATGTCAAAGTAAATGCAGTAGGTCCTTTCCTGGCCCATGTTTTTCACCCAGCCTAGCTACTTCTCTATGTAGTTGGGTACTGACCTACAGCTGGAGCATGGAATGTAACCTCTTCCTGATCAAACAACATTTGTGAAAAAATATTAACCTGAGGGGTTGATACACTGGTTTTACGTATCTACCTGATCAAAAAGACTAATGTTCTCTTTTTGCCTGAGGCAGAACAGTGGAACCACAATCAACTCTCAGTGTCTCTCCTTATGTTACTTGACACTAACACAACAATTACTGTTAGAGTAAAGCAGCAATAATTAGCAGTGTGGTTAAGTGTGAGGCTGGGTTGTCCTGACATAGGAATGACTGGGCAAGATTTCAGTCCTCATAATAAACCTCAGAATCATAAATTACAAAGAAGCAGAAGTTTTTAAATTGTATTCATTTTTCATATGAGGACATGAGGCAAGTGAACCTAAAGTGTGCATCAGCATCAAGAACTGAACCCAGAGCATGTGGGTAGTGATCTGCCAGACAGTCTCATTGAAGGCCAGTGAAGCCTTTTCTGCTTCATTTTTAATTCTTTCATTCACTTTTCTGAAAGCTCCTCAGTGACCCTCTCCCTCTGTTCTGACCATGTGCTCTTTGTAGTAAGAATGTCTGAGGAGAAGTCTCCAAGTTAGCTGAATGCAAATCCACTGATTTTTACACAGGAGGGAAGAAGCTGGACATGGCTGAACATAACGACAGATAATAATTCTTTCCTAGGACCTACTCCTGTTCTTTGTAGGCTAATTAGACTGACACACTAACCTCTTATGTAAAATAAAATCTCTGATTTCCATGTACTGCATAAAGGTAAGTATTGGAAACAACCAAGTCTACAAGATAACATCCTTCAGCAAGATTGAACTGGTGAGAACTACTGGCTGTTAAAACTGCTCTAATTTGTTAGTTCGTACTTCAGCAAGTGTCCCTTTATTAATTCATTGCATGCTATCTAAATCTCAGGTTGCAAGTCTTGTGGAACAGATATTGGTTTGGGATTATTACTCAGGATAGTGCAGAGGGCATCATATTCTCTTCAGTAGCCCAACCACAAGAAAAAGAATGAATAATCACTATTCTGAGTCTACAGAATGAGCATGTTTCATATGTTAACCTCCACAGAGGCACAAACAGCTCAGTCATCAACATGCTATTCATCAAGACATTTCCAAACACCAACTCCTCTAAGAACCAGGATATTATGAATTGAATAGCATTTCTGCTCTACTTATCCCTTTCTCTTTGAATTCATTTAGGCACCTTGAAGCCACATGTAGAAGTTGCAGTGACACTCACTGGAGGAGGCCGAGCTGATTACTTTCTGCTTCATGGTCTGCTGAGACTCCAGGCACCAGGTTCTTTATGGTACTGATTACCTTCACATTTTAGCCCATTAAGCATTGCATATCTGCTGAGCTATCCAACTTTTATTCAGAAAGCTAAAAACCTGTGCCACTATCCAGCACACTGCAGATGTCCCAGATATTACAGCAGCACAATCACTCTACTGTTTACAGTACTTTGTTCCTGTCTCTGTGAATTACAGGGTGTCACGTCATAGCATGTGTTGCTAAAGCAGGAGGTAACCCAGCATGACGTGACATAATGGGATACAGCCTGTGGGCTCAGGGAAAGGGGTGGGAAGGGAAATACAACTACATCCATATCTGATGAAAAATCACTGACCAAAAATTTAGCTAAGCAGTTACTAGTATCTTATCAGATTATTCAAAAAAGAATCAACTTTTTGTTGCACAGTGACCTATAAGCAATTTGATTACATAGCTATAAAAACTAGACTCAAAAATCTTTATTTGTATTTCTGTTAGCTCATAACTTGTGGTGATTCCAAAGATGCCCCACTTAGCCAGCATTAACAGCCTCTGTAATTTGAAAAGTTCTGCAGAAGCCCTTTAGTTTCAACAGTCTGGAATAGACATGGGGTGGGGTTCAAAGCCTGTATGTTTCTGTCAAAAACATGTTTATGATTTCCTGTTAAGCTCATCTCTTCTCACTCCTCCCAACCTTGCAGCTCCTTGGCATCAAAAGCCTACCAAAGTCCATTAGTCTGTCCTGGATTCAAAATTCCCTTGTCTTCAAAAAATAATTTTAGCCCTTTTATTTCTCATTCTATGGCAGATCAGAAGGAAAAGTTACAGTGACAAAATTATTTGTGCAAAGGCTTTACCTCTCTCCACACAACTCTACTCAGAAGCTATAGAAAGAGCCAAACTAACAGCAAAACTGCTGTTTGCCACGACACATAAAACCAATTTCTTGAGAGACATTTAGGGTTTAGTCACACACCAGGCTCCTGTCCTTCTTTTTCTTTCCCTACCTATACCTAAATATACTTAGCAACAGGCAAGCCTCATTGAATCTCTCAAGAGAGGGATATATTAGCCTGCAGCCTTATTGTTCTCAAGGGAGAAATACTTTCCCTGTCCTAGAATAATTGTTTGTAATTGCAAAACATACCCTGACAAAATAAAAACAAGATTCCCCTTGGCAAACTCAGACAGGCCAAAGGTTATTTATTGTTTACAATATCATTACACATTTGAACTCAGTCATGAATCAGAATTCCAAGGGCCACCTTGCTACATACAGATGAATCTAAATGTATGTTTTTATATCCCTCCATTTCTGACATTTATGATTTTTATAAGTGGGTCATTGAATTAGAGAAATGCAGACAGCAAAAAGCACTAGAAAGACATTCTGGGCAAAGTGCTTGTCTTTTATTAATGTGGTACTTGTTCCATTGAGCGTTTTTGAGCAATATGAACAGGGTTAGTTTCTGAAAGCAGAAAAAGGGAAGAAACATTTTGAATGACTGAGAAAGTTTCAGAGAACAAACAACAGTCTTTCACCTTCTAACTAAGAAAATGCATTATATACTGTAACTTTTCTGGATGCAAATGGTTATGTTCTTATTAGGTCCAACCCTTGTTTCAGCTCTGGTTTTAGTATTTTCTGTAAAAGTCCCAAAATCAGGATTCCCTTCCATGGTTTATCAAGTTGCTGGTACCCAACATTTTTTTGCAGCTGTTTGCTTGTTTCTGAAAGGTGACTCACAGAATTGGAGCCAGGTGTTGGTGTGTCCCTGCACATTTAATGAAGAACTTTATTCGTCTGTTCCAAACCTACTGGCTCCATCAGGTGCACATCAGAAGGACTTGCTCTAGTTCCCTCTCTAACTGTACTCCTACATCAACAGAAAAATCTCTTCCCAAATTTTGATTAACTCCAGAACAAAGAGTTTAGTCACTGTATGCTTTCCCTGCAATTTAAGTGTTTATAAAAATCAACCTAATAGACCTACCAACTCTGTCTGTAAGGGCAGTGTCTGATGACTCAATGCATGTTACAGATGAGAACTGAGATGGAACAGAATCAGCAACTCACTGCATCTTTGCTGAAGATGTCATACCTCTCAATATGAGAAAACACATGCAAAAAACCCCAAAGTACATGTCTCTACCCGCTGTAGACAACTAACTCAACTCAATTTTTAAAAAATATTTATGGATGTCTTCCTGGATGCATTTTTAAAAATAAGAGATAAACTCAATTGTGTTTTATACTCCCTGAGTTAACCCCATTTCTCTTTTGTGTGAAGGTTTATAGTAGACATAAAATTTCTTTTTCTATATTTTCCTGTCTATTTGCCAGTTGTTATTTGAAACTTTGTTGTGTTTTGTAAAAATGACTTAGCAAGATCAACCAGATGTTCCTTTTGGGTTGATTTTTCAGCCTGAGCAAACAGAGGATGAATTTTGGTCTCATGGCTCTGAATTTCCATTTTTATTTAGACATAGTCCCTCCAAAGGTGAGGAGGGGTTTTCTCCTCCCAACAAGCATCTGAGACAGACCACAGAAAGGGGAGGGGAAACAATGAATTTTTTTCAGATGCCCAATCTGCATGTATTGCTCACAGGCCCAGGGGCATACAGCTTCCCAAATTTAGAGTCAAGAAGGGAACTTCTTATTTCAGGTTCTTCTGGAATCTGAGAGGTTGAGAGGAATAAATTAGTTCACATTTTTATATAGCATGGTTCACCTGCTGCTATGATCTAGACATCTTTTAAATGATACTTTTCTTTTTCAGCACTAGTGACATTTTGTTCACTTGGATCTTCAGACAATGACAAATCTGGTGGGGTGTTTTGTTCAGGTGAATTTTGAAGTATTAGATCTGACTGATGGTTTCATAGGAATGGAGAATGTTGTGTTAGACCAGGTGAAAGTGCTACCAAAAGAAAGCCCAGTAGCCAGTTTCCTGCAATGGCCCAGCATGGATGTGTAGGTGGGAAAATAAGAACAGCATGAGCATGTGTAGAGATATTAACCCACAATACTTTCCCAGCCTGCAGAATTCTACCATACAGGGGCTTCTGATCCAGAAACACTCTTTTCATGCTTAGGAGCAGCCCAAGCTTACTGGATTTTCAGTTGATTAATTTGATGAAACCAACCACTTCTTTAAGGTCTCCAACACATTCACAAATGGCAAGGAAATCTGGTAATGCCTATTAGAGCAAAGATTATCTAATTTACCAAGAGATAATCTTTAGTAGGTTTTTGAATTTAAAATTTGAGAAGCCTCTCCATGTCACTGTTAATTGTCCTCTTATATCACTCTCCAAACCAAGGAGAAAAATTTTCTTCCATCAAAATTCCTTACATTCCATTTTTTCTTTAATGAGTAAAGAATTGTGTGTTTTCTCTGCAAAGCAAAGACTACAATCCCTCTAAGCTTGCACACGTACTGTATTTTTTGTGTTTCACATCCTCATGTCAGCATAATAATCAGACCATTCCCCACTCTTTTCTTTTGGTCACATGTAGATGCTGAATGGACTTCTCTTGGATCTCTTGGAGGAAATACTAATTTACCAGGGTCTGCCCTTTCCTCAGGGTGACAGGTTATATAGGGAAGTTTTTCATCAACGTACTTTATTTCCTGCCAACCATATGGAAAGCAAGAAGTCTGGACTAAGTGACTCCTAGGAGAATTAAAACAGAGACAAAAAGAAATGCACAACCATTATAATTGTTGTTGTTAAGAAATAGTTTTACAAGAATCTCAAAATGTAAGAAATTGAAAATTACATTCAAAAAATGTAATTAGGTGGTTAGGTGTATAAGCATACACAGTTTCAAAGACGATATTGTGAAGATAGGGTTTTGGATTTTAAGTTTGGAATGTACTTGATCACTTCTCTGATACCCTGCATACTACAGATGGACAGATGGGTGGGAGGAATCCACTCCTTCTTTAAATCTAAATTTATTCATGGTGACAACAATTGGTCCCATGCACCTGATAATCTGAAGGGTTGGCTGGTTTGGAAAAAAAGGTGTGTGAAATTTTACAGCTGGTTTTAAACAGGCCTTTATTGTATACAGAGTGCTTAAAATATTTTTTTCCCCAAAAAAGGCCAGCTTAATCTATAAAAGGCCAGTTGTTGCTGATAATGTTAGATCTCTGAAGACTTCACTTAAATATGTACATCCTGCCAGTTTTAGTGGTGCGGCCATTAGTGGGTTGAGGCTTTCATTTCTCAGTAGAGACTTTTTGTTTCGGTAGAGCTTTATTAATTTTATTATAAAGTACCAATGATGGAAAAGACTTCTAACTGTGTGTCTGGAGGCTCTTTTTCAGGGGCTTAAATGCTTGCTATAAATTCATCCCAGACAGTGTGGAAGAAACACATGGCAAAAGATAAAAAGCAGATCACATCAGTGGGTTTGAGAGGGTTATGTGAACTTCCCTCCTTCTATACTTTGACCAGATATTTTTGTTTTGTTTGTTTTGAAGAGTGACAGACTTGAAAAAATTTAAACTTGCCTTGAGAGGGAAAGAATATAAAGGAGATTTAGATCAACCCATCAATTATACAGTAAATGTCTTTGCCTATTCTCTGGAATATTATTGTGTGTTCTGCTATTACTTTTAAAATAAAGAATGAAAGTACGCATAAAAATTTGCAGATTCTGATACAAATCAGTAAGTGTCCCCACTTTAGGACTTTTCTTTTGAGAAACTGAGAATTCTGGGTAAGTCTCATACACATAACCCTGACTCATGTAGTGAAACTACACCTCAAACAAGAGTCAACACCACTTGGGTTACGAAGGGAGGAGACAAGGATCTCTAGCTCCTAGTCATCTATGGCTTAACTTACATAATTCTGCATTTGAGACTGTGCTCTCCTGTGCCAGGAGGGCTGCTCCATTCCTCCAAGGAAGACTGCTCCAAGAGGACACCAGTGGTGGGATACCTTTCATGTTCGTCATGATCCCTGTGCTGTTTCATCTTTGACCCTCCCACTCTCCACGGATTCCCATGCATATCAGGCATGCAGCAGCTTTGCTCTGCTCAGGCACTTTGCTAGACAAGAATGACACCTGTTTGCTTGTGGTGGTGTTGTGGATGGCTGGAAGCCATCTCCCCACCTCTTGAAACAGGTACAGTACAGGAGCAGGGATGCAGTGGGGCTACTGGTGTTCCTTGGGCTCAGGCTGGGCAAAGGGGCACTAAAGAGAAGGCACTGTCACAATGCCAGCCTTGTAACACTGTTGTTTTAGGTAATGTGCCCACTGTAACTCATGGGACACCTGACCTAACAAACACCTGCCACGTTGCCCCTCTCCATTCTGCTTCCCAGTTATAACAAGTGAAATTCCTTGGATGCTTGTATAAAATCTTCTACAAATATAAGTTTTCCTGTAAAAAAAAATGTTTCTTTCTTTGCCATAATTTAGTACTTTTTTCATCATTCAGGTCAAAATTTTCTCCTCTTTCTCACAGGATCAATACAATTCATCAGGAGAAAGTCCGTAGCAAAGGAGGTATATCCTCTCAGGGCAAAGGACTGGTGAACACAGTGAGCTTGCACACAAGGCCATTTTCACTAGCAAGTGAACAAAGATCTCACTTTTCAGATTATCCCAGCAACAAAGGGTAAAAATGTTTCAGAGACAAGGCACTAAACAGTTTCGCTAACTTCACTGGGAGGTGGCACTTGCCTGCATCTGAAAAAAAGTGAGGGTGGATTTGAACCTTAGATAGAAAGTGGTTTGAGTTACCTCTGTTTATTTTGAACCCAGAGCACTATGTCCGTATGATCTGTACCTAAGGCAAATTGTTCTTCTGTGAGCACACTATTTATCTTAAGAGTATTGCTCAAAACAACCAAAGTTCAAGTTAGGAGACAATAAAATATATCAATTCAAATAACATTAGAAGTTCAGAAAGCCCAAGATATGGACATCTGTGGATGAACACAACATTTGAGGTTAACAGTCAGAACTGTGTTCGAAATTCCTCTATTGGCTCATGCACTGGAGCAGCAATCAGAATTTATGAAAAATAAAATAAAAGGTCAAAATGACAAATGTTATAGTGACAGTAACTCATGCTCAGTGGAAAGCTAACCAGCTATTTTAAAAGCATGTTTTTCTGTTCCCCATCAATATACAAATATTAGTCTTAACAGCTTTAACAGTCCTAAGAGCTGGAGAGCCATAATTCTTAACAGAGAGATTTTCCCAACATGAGAAATTGACTACATTGTGTTCCAAGAGCCTTATGAATAGGAACCATGAAAAATTTTGTATAGTTATGCATTTTGTATAGTCAAACCCCATTAATTTATTTTTATGTCTTCAATGTAAGGCTCAAACTCAAAGTATTTTACATTACAGGGGTTTCTAAGGGGTTATGGTATCAGTGCCACTGTGTCTGTATATGCTAAAAGCACAAGAACTACAGGGAGTAATTGACCTACTAAAGGCGTAAGAATACCTGATAGAAAGGGCTTTAGGGCTTTGAATATTTTTTAAAACCAACACCCAGATCTACCCTCCGCATGAAAGCCTAAGGCAACAAGTTGTCAATCCACATGGCAGCAGTGGGAAGAATGATTCCTAATAGTAGCCCAAAAACTAGGACACAGACTTCTGGAAAGACTTTCCCCTGGGATGCCATGCTAATATATCTTTATAGCACAGCTTTTTTGGGTATCAGAGAAAGCCCTGCTGAATAAATGAAGCCACAATAGCATAGGCCGTGCACGACCTCCAGCTTCCTTGCCCAAATTATAAAGAATTGGACAAGGATAGGGGCAGGATTTGTGAATTTCCCCCATGGAGAGACATGGAAGAAACTCCAGGCAAATTTCCTGAGGAATATCCTTGTTACTAAAGCCTATTCCTTCTTTGGGATTTTCTGTTGGAGAGGGGGGTGGAAGTGTCTACCCAGAGCTGCATCACACACATGCTGACTTGTCTCCCTGTGCAGCCCCTGTCCAGTCAGTGTGAGAAGCCTCACCACTACAGACAAACACACCCAGCAGGTATTATCCTACCTGAGAAGCTCAGTGTGGAAGGAGGTAATGAGGTCAGATGGACACAGACTGAGAGAGCCTTCTTCAAGGCAGCCCTGTGTTGCCTGAGCACCTTTGAAGAGCAAAAGGACAGCCTGCACACATGCTGGGAGGCAATGGACAACAGAGCAGTCGTGTTTTTGAGGAGACCAACACACTCTGTGGTAGTAAGAGTTGTTCACAATGCCTCTCAGGACTCAAACAACTTGACCTGGTTTCAGGTATGGATGCAAAACCTCACTCTTCGCCTTCAAGGCTAAGAAAGTCCATGCTTGTAGGTGTCTCCCACATGGTAGGATGTGCTGAGCTATCTTGCAGGATTGTCTGAGTGCAAACAAAACATTGTACTTCCCTGCCCTGAAATAAACTAGGCTCACCAGCCACAAATCCACTGTTAACAGCCCCACAGTAATAAAATGCTTTTGTTTTCATAAGTGACAATGTTTGAGGCTTTGAGTATTTGTGAAGACAGGGAAACCAAATGTTGCTTTAGGTAGACAAAAACAGATGCACTAGCACATTCAGGGTCTTCGTTTATTTTCAGGTCTTTTGGAAGAAAATAATAGGAAATAGTTGGAATTTCAATGCCACAATTTTCTGTAATGCTCTCTCCTGACTCATTCCTATGCCAGGATTACTCTGACTGCTGCTAAAAGAAATAGCATCACAGTCTCACAAGCAAATTAGCAGCCTGTTTCTCATCTCCAGAAGTTGTTTTCTGTTTTAACAAGTTGTGCTCTATCATATTTGTAAAAAGAGGCTTTTTTCACAACTGAAGCCCTGATGTACCCTCTTCTGCCACAGATGTACCTCTGCAGCACAGCATCCTGCTGTCTGACCTGCATTTTCAGAAGGAAAAAAAAGGAAGGGTCTGTCAGCAACACCAAAACACATGGGAATGCTAGAACAGGGACAATTGTGCTAAGTATAAACAAATTTATACAAAGCTACTGTAACAAAGATTTTAAAGCCAAACAGGACAATGGCCTTCTGGTCTAAGAATGCATTTCACCTTGTAATCGGCACTTGAATATTTCCTACAGTGTTCTATGAGAGATACTGGTGCTTAAGCACGAGGGAAGACAGCAATAAGTAAAATATTCTGTTTGGGAATAGAACAAGTATTTATTCTACAGTACAGTGACATTATTTCAGGGACTGGATAAACCACCCAAGGCATTTCCAGAAGAATGCCTTTCCAGTCATCCAGACTCATCTTAAATTGGGTGAGCACCATGCTGACAAAAGCCCACTATGGCCCTTTGAAAATCACCCTCAAGTCAATGGTTTCCATGAGTTGCAGACTAAACTACTGCAGTAGCAACTCCCTGTACACCAACACAAGATAGAACTTCACAGATATTTCATTTTTGATATGCAAGTACTTTTGATTGAAATTTACTTGGGATATTTTGGTCGTTTGAACAAGGTACTGGATTTATAACTTATATAACACTCTCCCTGCCACACAAGCTGATGTTTGATCATTGGCCCATGCCTAAATAGCAATGTTAACCTAAAGCCCCTGTGTTCTTTTCTCTTTATGCATGATTCTTGCTCACAGAGCTTCATGCAGAGGAGCTGAAAGGAGGATTTCCAATGGTGGTGGTGGGGGGGGGGAGTGGGAAACCTTCTAGAGACAAACAAACCCAGAGTTTTTAATATCAGAGCTGTCATTATAAAAAAATAAACCAAATAAACCTAGGAATATTTTATACTATTTACACTCCTAATCTTTCCAATGAGGCCAAACAGTGTTAAGAGACATGGCCACATATCCAGTGTTTCTGTTAACCTTCTATGAATGATGCAGTGTTGTATATAAGGAAGATAGCCAACTGGTCTTAATTTACATTAATTAGTGTAGCCTAAGCCATGGCTAATCATACACTGAATATCTGATTAAACACTGAAAAAATGTATGATCTATCAGATAAAGCACAGGATCCAACAGAACTGGATTCTGCCCCTGGCTAAGTCCAAGGTATCGAGCTCTCTCATCTGTGCCTCAGATACTCAAGTGATAATGCAAGAGAACGACTTTGCCTGAACTATACCCTTTAATATGAACCAAATCTCAGTGTTGCAACTTGCAAAACGTTTCTGGTGTACTTGCCTTTGCAAGTCAGAGAACGGCAATGGGATGTCTTTGTTTCTGGAGTGATTAGCATTAAGTGCAAGTACCTCCTTTCTGCTCCCCGGCGCATGAATGACTAAGCCACTGAGATACCAAGAGATATAATTAGCCTCTTCTGCTCTCTATAGCAATACAACCTTTTCCTTGTCTCTCAGTAACCTGTTCCTTGTTTCAGGAAAACACCCTCTTTCTGCAGTGCCTATAAGATCTCCTGCAGAAGCAGTGACTATTTCAGTATTCAAGGTACAGGGAGCTCAGAGAGGGATAAAATAATTAAATACATTCACCTAGATGAAAATACAAAGCCATATGAGCAAACATTTTTTACTCAAATCTTAAAAGCTAACACTTGGGAACAGATTGTTATATTATGGTCCTGCTGCCAAACAGACACTATTAACAAGGGTTACTGGAGATCACTTTATCACAGCCTAAAGGTCATTTTACACTTCTACATCTCTGTCCACCAGTGAAAACGGTTACAGAATGTGCCTCCATCACTCTGTTGAAGGATGCCTGCAAATTACTTTAGCCTGGCTTCCCTCTGTACTGAGAAAAAGAGGAGCACTTCCTCATTTAAGGGAAGGTGGAATTCAATGCCTGATTTCAAGCATAGTGAAAGTTTTCTTCCAAAGCTATTGTTTCATCTGTATCACACCTTTTGTCCATCCTTTCACTTATTCCTCATTCGGTACCATCTCAACTCTCTTTGTTTTCTGTTCTTTTTTTTTTTTTTTTTTTTTTTTGGCCCTGCTTGGCCAATAGGTCTCATCCATTTTAAAGACTACTAATTTAGTCAAACCAAGGTACCTGAGAATATCAGCAGCTTCTTACATTCTTTAATCAATACTCTTGTTTTTTTTCCTCTGCCCACTGTGTTCCACAGGGTGGAGCTGCTTTAAAACATCCTACAAGCGAATTCATTATCCAACCTGAACTTCCTTTTTCTGCCTATAAAAAGTTCTACATTTACTGTGCCCTTCATTTCAATGCTAGTTTGAGCTTGCAATAGACAACACCACCACTAGGAAAGGCACTTCCCTTCCACCCATACACATCACTACTTTACTGGTCCCCTGACATGTGCCAGCAGAAACAGTTGTTGGCAGCACAATGAGGAGTCAGGAAGTTGACATGGGTAAAAATAACTATATTTTGCTCTGTTAGCTCTTTTCTGCATCATTGCTTGTACTGGGCTAGAGTAGCTGGTAACAGGAGGGTGTACAGGGGATGCAGAAGCCAGAATAATCAGCCAGAGAAAAAGACAAGGCAGGACTGTCTTTTTTGGCAGTGGTACTAGTTTCTGCTGGCTTAAACTGCTTGTAACGTCATGGTACCAGGCCACTGGCCCCACTGCCTGTTACTGCACTGTTTCCTCGTACCCTTTTGTCTCCTTCTATCTTGTGCTCTGCCCTTTGTTACAGTGGAATTTTGGAATGTGTTGGCTTTTGTATAGTGATTGGAAAAAGAAATGATAGTTGTAGTCATAGGAGAAAATGCATGTAGTAAGAGAAATGTTTCCATTAACTTAAAATTATTTTTTACACTTTTTTTCTCACAAAGCAAGAATTCTTGTTCATGTTTCTTTTTTGGGCATAAGTATATCTTGCTGAAAACTGGAGAAACAAAAAATTATCCATGAATCATATGTGCCTGCACCAAAAACATTTCAAACACATTGCATCTCTCTGCTCAGGACTGTTGTAACATATCACTCTTGCAGAACTTTTTTCTAAATTTTGAGGGAGCTACTAGCAGTTATTCTTCTGAGATAGAATATTATCCTTCTGAGAGTGACACACAAGTCTTAGAAAGTCCTTTCCCACAGCCACAGAATCCACCAGTCTGAAATGCTCCTGAAAGGGCTGTACTAAAGCAACTTCTTTTGTCCCTTCCCCTCAGCTGTTGTGTCTCAGCTGCCTGAGGCTTTGAAGATGCAGAAGGTGAAATAGTATCTAGAAGCACTTAGACATGGCAGTGGCAAGAGTGAAGGGACATTTCAGGCTGAAATAACAGAAGAGGAAGCACGTAGATCTGATGGAAATCCTGTGTAACTTGAGGCATCTCTAGTATCTTCAGTACACTCTACTCCCTTCCTTCCTGATGAAGGGAACAGACTCCTCAGGCCCTGCAGTCCCTTGGGAAGATTCTCAGGGCTAGAAAGTGACCTATTAAATCAGCACAGACCTGCTTATCAACAGAACTTCCTCATTCCCGGGCAATGATGCTCGGAGAGCAATCCCCTCCTTGGCTTCTCTCACCTATCTACTGCCTGGCTTATACACTCTTACCTCCTTGCCAAATATCCACAGAAATGGCCAGCATGAGTGACACCAAGAGAAGATGGCTGTGAAGCTCTTAGAGGTATACAGGAATCTCTTTCCTCTCTGTCTTCAGGGGAGAGGTGGACACAGCCCACTTTCTTTAGGTTTGTGAAGAGCCCATGGCATAGTTGCACCCCAAATAAATCAGCATAAAGAAACCTGCCATAAAGTTGCCAATTTCAAGTTTCACTTGAAAGTGTGTACTTTCAAGTGAAACTTGAAATACATTTCAAAAGTTACTATTAAAATGTTCATTGTTCTCATTGGCATCTTCCACTGACTGTTGACAGTCAGTAGAAAACAAATCCTTCTCCCTTTTACATTTATTTTGATGATTTTCATGATACTCTCTTGCTTTGTTAACAACCAATTTAAAACTTCCCAGGGAAGATCTGAGCATGAGCTATGCCCATCTGGCTCTGTAATCAGTGTCAATAGGACTTAGTGATAACTTCTCCTGAGGTTTTTCCCTTGTTTTTCAGAAATCAACCAACTCATTTCTAAGTCTTCTTGGTTTTATATCGAATCGATATCTGATCTGTGTTAGAAAACTCTCATATTTCTGTTGTTGCCTGAATGTCAGACCAATTCCTCTCCCCTCCAAAAGAGTCACAAGCAGCAGGCAGAGTACCAGGAGTGCAAATGATATTTGTCTGAAGACTCTGTCTCGGTTGAACCAGAGTGATAACACAGCAAACAGAATGAGCACTCTGGCAGAAAGCTTACCTTTGAAGGTGTATGATATCACATAAAAAGCAGCTACTGAACATTTACTGATGGCTCAGAAATATTTCTCACCTCTGTTTAAACGTACCACATTTAAAGCAAGAATAGAAAGACTATCTCACAGGCAGGTAACATTAAATATATAATTACTTTTTTTTACACAAGCTGCACAGCCCCAAGCCTTTTACTAGTATATAAAATACGGTACACCTGTCATGTTTTGAACGAGCATGAAACCAGGACTTGCAGAATAAAATATATCTGAAAAAAATGTCTCCATTTCAAATTGGAAGTTACATTTGTAATAGATAGTCATGTGGTAAGAGAAATAGTTTATACATATATGTTGTTAGGCGGATTTCAGTTTCCACCTTCTGCCTCAGAAGCAGCAATAGTATTTTAGCATAAAGGTTTTATTGGGGATAAGAGAATCAATATTTTTAATTTAAAACATGCCTATGGTCCCTGTAGATTGATACGTAGATATATTCTTTATATGACAGATTGAAACATCTTTTGTCTTAAAGGTCACAGGAATGAGAACTAGTGGTGCTGGGCTCCAATGCTAGCTTACATCCACTGTAAAATCTTGGTCAAGACAAACAGTCTTTTTACAGAGCCTGAATCTGTTTTCACTTTCCACTTGAAACAAGGTACATTTTGAATCATTTTTCTATAGTTCCATTCTGTTATTTTTTTTCATTCTCAGGTTAATTGAGTTTGACTACACTCATTGTGAAACATGAATCCTTCCCAGGGAACATTCGGAATGAGATTCAGAATGAAATATTATAGCAAGTTTTCAGTATATTCTCTTGGCAAAATGGAAGTTTGTTTCATAGCTTTTTAAATAATAGCATGGAGAAACCATTGTTTCTCCTCCCAGACAGTAGGGTCTCACTAGAAGGAATTCACATGTCATCAGCTACAGAAATTAAATATAACCAATTAGCTAGCCAGTGACTCCCTCAAAAGTCAGTGGGAAGAAATGGCATCCTTCAGTCTTTGGAAAAGTGACAGGAAAAAAAACAAAGTACTCATAAACTGTTAATTATTTTTTATCAGATGACACAAGAGTGATCAGTGTTTAGGATGGAGAGAGCATCACTCTATTTGTATGATTCCTCACTGCCAGCGAACCCAGGAGTGTGATCCGCTCCTATTGTTAAAAGCTCTAATGTCTGCTTTGCCAGAGTTGTCTGGCTTCACAACGGTCTTGCAATTTGGCAGCAATGTAAATTAAATAGAGATAAGAGTCACCAGAAATCTGGACACATGTGGTAAACCAGGATAATTTGTGCAGTCATCCCATGTTGAAAGAGAACAAATTCATCAGGAAATGGGAAGGCTGGGATCTAAGAAATGCTTGTGGAGTAGTCTTTTCTTTTCTTTTCTTTTCTTTTCTTTTTTCCCTAAATTATTATTAATACAGCTCAAGAAGTAAAAGTTCACTGATCTCTTAATTCATCAAATATGTTGAACACTCTGTTTTAGTAGAAATTCTTATAGTTCAGTTCTTATAGCTAAGCATTTGCTACCCTTTTCCTCTATTATATCTCTCAAGTATATTTCAATTCTTTGAAGAATAATGAAAGCTCTCTCCTGGGAAAAGGGAAGTCATGAGTGTTAGAGCAACTGAAATGGTACATGAGGTTGGCTTGGCAGCAAGCACAGCTGGTGAGCTAATAAAGTTGACATTTCTTACAGATTCTTTTCATTGTGGCCATGTGATGAATGTCATTCTATACCATCTCCAATTCTTCACAGGGGAAATAGAAGGTTGGAGTATTTTTGGAAAATGCCTCTGTCAGAACAGGCTCACTGCCTACTCTAAAAATCCTTAACAGAATGCATCTTCAAAGCTTGGAACATATGACAAAATGCACCTTGATTCTTTGGCAAGAACTGATGATTACAGGGCACAAAGAAAAGGTTCTGATCCATTAGATTAACACAGATGACACACACTATGGTGGGGAGTGGTTTATTACTCAGATTTCATTAGGAAGAATATTGGGGCTTTGACTCTTCTGTTCTCTAGAATAATGACAGAGTGTTGGCTCAGTTTCTGTGACATTGCTAACGTTGATTAAACAAGAGGCTTGAGTTTTAAATCATAGATTTTTTAGGTTAGAAAAGACCTTGAAGATCTTAAGTTCAACTATTAACCCAGTTCTGCCAAGTCCATCACTAAACCATGTTGCTAAGTGAGGTGTCTACACATCTTTAAATACCTCAGGGGATGGTGACTCAATCACTTCCCTGGGAAGCCTGTGACTATTAGGAAGAAATTTTTCCTAATATCCAATTTAAACCTCTCCTGGTGCAACCTGAGATATTTTTCTGTCATCCTATTGCTTGTTACCTGCAGAAGAGACTGACACCCACCTGGATATACCCTCCTTTCAGCTGGTTGTAGAGAGCAATAAGGTGTCCCCTGACTTTCTTTTCTCAAGGTTAAACAACCCCATCTCCTTCAGCTGCTTCTCATCAGACTTGTGTTCCAGACCCTTCACAAGCTCCATTTCCTACTGGCTCCATGCTCCAGCACCTCTATTGGGAGGGGCACAAAACTGAACACAATGTTTGAAATGCAACCTCAACTGAGGGGGCGATCCCTTCCTTTGTCCTGATACAGGCCAGAATGACATTGTCCTTCTTGGCCACCTGGGCACACACTGGCTCATGTTCAGCCAGCACACCCAGGTCCTTCTTGTCTAAGCAACTTTCCAGACACTCTTTCTGCAGCCTGTTGCTCTGCTAGCTCTGCTTGGGTGGTTGTGACCTGAGTGTAGGACCTGTCACTTTATTTTATTGAAAGTCATGCAATTGGCCTCAGCCCATCAGACCAGCTGTTCTGTATCCTACTGCAGAGCCCTCCACCCCTCCAGTAGATCAACAACCCCACCCAACTTGGTGTCATCTGCTTACCAAGGATGTCCTCAATTCCCTCCTCTAGATCAGCAATAAAGGTATTAAACAAGGCTGACCCAAATAGTGAACCCTGGGGAACACCACTGTTGACAGGTAGTCAACTGTGTTTCCCTCCATTCACCACCACCCTCAAGGCTCAGCCATCCAGCCTATTTTTCACCCAGCAGAGAGGGCATTTGTCTAAGCCACAAGCAGTTTCTCGTGGAGAATGCTTTGGGAAACAATGTCAAAGGCTTTACTGAAGTCCAGAAAGGTGACATCCACAGATCTCATCCCCCTCGTCACAGAAGGATATCAGGTGTGTCAGGCAGGACCTGCCTTTCACACATGCATCTGGCTGGTCCTGATCCTCTGGTTGTCCTGCACATGCTGCATGATGGCACTCAGGAAGATCTGCTTCATGAGCTTCTCCAGCACTGAGGCCAGACTAAAAGGCCTGTGGTTCCCCAAATCATGCTTCCAGCCCTAGTTGAAGATGTGCAACGCATTTGTTAACTTCCAGTCAACCAGGACACCCCCAGCCAGCCATGTTTACTTAGAAATGCTGCCAACTGGCTCAGTGAACACTGCCCTCGGCTCCCTCAGTACCCTTGAGGTGGGTCCAATCCAGCCCCACAGACTGTATAAGTCTACTTATACACCCACAGTGTGTATAAGTAGAGAAGGTCACAGAACCACAGAATATTCTGAGTTGGAAGAGTCCCCAAGGATCACCAAGTCTAGCTCCTAAGTGAAGAGCCCACATGAGAATTGAGCCCACAACCTTGGCATTATTAGCACCATCTTCTAATCAACTGAGTTAATTAACTATTTCCCCTTACATTACAGAGCTTTTTTCTCTTCCAGATCAGAGGGCGGGGTATCCAAAGAACAACCAGTCTTACTATTATAGACTGAGGCAAAAAAGACAGTAAGTACTTCATGCTTTGTTACTCTGCTGTTCCTCCCTTCCCCACCCCCGCATTGTTTTTCCAATAAACTGAAGAGTCTTTCAGATTATCCACAAAGTAGATCAAATAAGAATGGCTTGAAAGAGCAGACTGCAGCATCACAGGGCTTTGCATCAGCGAGTTTCCATGGTCACAATCAGGTAGCAAAGAAAGCTATTGTAAGCACATTCTCTGTCAACATCTCCCTTCCGGTGTTGTATGGCTTTCCTAAACATTATTTGTGTTTCATTCTGAATTCTTTTCATCACACAAGTGAAGTTACAGATAGGTTAAAAGTGATGAATGTATCTTGCTCAAGAGTTAACAGCACTCATATCCGTAGAATGCGTGACAGTCTTGGAGAAGGCAATGACCATTTTTGACTGCCCCAGCTCAGGCTGCCTAAAGTTGCTGGAATAGCCATGCATGGATTGATATCTTCAAGTGACTGGACAAAAAGACTGCAGCTCTGTGAAGTGTCTATCACTCCTCTGACCCAGGTCCTGGATCTTCCTGTGCTGAAAATGTGGTTCTTTCTGTACAGGAGGGAACTTGAATCTGCAGCAAGTTGTAGGGGCATTCACTTGCTCTCTCTGTGAGACTCATGTCCACATGAGTCTGACCCTTCTACCACCTGCACAGACAGTTTCTGTAATGCACTCTGTGATGCCTTAATGCTCAAACACAAACACTGCCAGCATTCCAGTGGCCCCTGGAATACACACAGGCTTTGCCTGCCTCTGTGAGGAGAGGAAGTGCAGGTTTGAATCTTCTTTGTACTTGGAAGGAAACTGTTGTAGTTTTACCACTTTGAAAAGAGAGATCCACTATACAGACCTATCAGAACTGAAGGTTTTTCAGGTAATGAAGATGAGTATAGGCACTTTGTTTCCACCTAAATCCATGTCCATGCCCTTGTCTGATTTAGGCACCACACCTTCACACTCCTTGTAATTTGAGGAATGCCAATAAAAAAAAGACAAAACAGTGTAAGAAAAACAATTTTTGCTGCCCAACCACAATGGATCACATCTTGTGTTTGGAAACTGGTTGCCAACAAAGTGGAGCTGGGGAGAACCCTGGAAAATCAGATTTGCTGGTTCTTTTGTGAGAATAGAAGCAGTAACTGCTGCCTCTGGAAATTGCTATTCCCCAGCAGTACTAATGGCTTTCCAATGTTCTGGCATCCACAAGCACATGGATTAGTAACAAGCACTGCAGCCAAATTGTTGTTCTGAGGTGCTGCTCTAAATAACTGCCTATACCTCGAGGAAAACCAGTGGCAACCAGTGCCTGACACCAGTAAAGTTCTTTATTATGAGGCAAAAAAATACTTCAAACTGTGCTGGATGGATCTTTCAGACCATTTGCATTCTCTGTATGTGTGAGAGATAAGCAAAATTTCACAGGCAAATTTTTTCTTCTTGAAAAATGCATTTTCAAGTTGAAAGAATCTGTAAATCCATGTGATGTTCTTCAAACCGTTTTAAGCAGAGGAAAATGGGGAATGTCTAACAACTCTACCCCTTGTGTTTGATTTTTTCAGAATGAAACATTTCTTTAAATATAATGAAATTTTAAATTAGAAGAACTGACAACCCTGTAAACAGAACTTTTGTTTTATGGGATTTTTAGAAGTGTTGCCCTTGGGCTGTGAACCAGATAACCAGCTCTCTGTCACAAGTATGGCTTCCATTCTCCAAAGATCAGAATTGTCTAGAAATTTGGTATGCTCAGAATAGTTATAACAACTCAGTTCAGGAACTGCATACATCCTGGGCTCAACTATGGTTGTGGAAAGCAGCTGAAAACAGGTTTTCCAGAAATGCTGGCCATGAGTGTTAAATGCAGATGTAATCTGGACACTGAGAGAGGAGACAAGCAGTGCAGAGAGCTGGAATGTGCTTGTGGTAGTGGGAAGGGCTGTGAGGTGAAACTGCTACTTCGCTGTAACCTAACCTGGGAAAAATGATGCTTTCGAGATATTTCTCTCAAGTTTTCTTTCAGCTTCCTTCAAGTATTTCAGTGAAGTAGTTGAATATTCAAGAATGCCCAAACTGAAGCAACTGCTGTTGTTTTCAGTGATCTCAATGGGTTGGCGGGGTTGAAAAATAAGGTTTTCCCAACAGATGTGGAATAGCTTTTGGAAATGTTGAAAAAATTTGTGTGTGCTAGACTCCAGCATCAGACTCTAGGATTTACACTGAAGGCTTAAAATTCTTCCACTGAATACAAAGGGCTATAAGAGAATCTTCATAATTTTTAAAAAATATTTTTCACTTTCCATAAATCATCTGGATTTTTTAAATAAAATAGATTTAATATATTCATTGCTGTTGAACTAAACACATTAAAAATGCAACATAAACTAGTTGTTTCAGAGGAGCAGAAGGAAATGACAAAAAAATAGAGACTTTTTTCCTTAAGTAATGAAGTATACAAACCCCAAAGTCTATTGTGAATGCTCCAGATGGACAAAAGCTTTTGCTATCCTGCACACAAACTCTAAGAGCTACTGATAATGAGTGCTGACTTTGTTATAGCACACTTTAAATCTATAGCATGGTATAATTCTCTAATAACCTAAGAAAATAGCATATATTCTTTCCTCACCTGCTAAACAGATGGCAAGGAGTGTAAATTCATTTATTTGACTTTCTTTTTTTATTGCTTTGGGCACCTTAAATTTAAATAATCAAACTCAAAGTACTAGTTTCAATCTAAAACAGGCATGTTTTGGAGAAATGAAGGATCCTTTTTCAAAGGAAAAAAAAAAAGGCTTTGATAAATAGTAAGCAATTAGCCACAACATGCTACTAGGGGCTGTTTAATTGAGGCTGCCATACTAAATTAACTAGATACATGCCCTTGAAAGGACTGGTAAAGCAGAACTACTTACAGATGTTTTCCATTATTCTGTATTAAACCATGTGCTTTTCCTTTGATTTTTTAATTTGTTTTTCCACTGCACGAAAATTAAAATGTGAATCAACTAGTCCAATCCTTCTTTCTCCCTAAATGGTAGGGCTTGAATGATTGAATATTAGCTGCCAAATTCTCTCTGCTGTGGATTCTCTCTACCCTCTGTGGGTGGATTCATGAGACATAAGTAACTTACAGTTTTTGTCTGCCCTTAATGACTGTCTAATCAAGTTAATCTGCCCTAGTTTCAGGCTTTAAAAAGCAATTATGACTGCTTAGCTCTATATGCCCCATAGATGTGGGGAGCATCTGGAGAACTGCAAACGAGTTCATAAAGTAGTAGGGCAAATGTCCTTGGTTTCACTTCCAGATAGAATGCTCCAAGTACAAAGAAGCTCTCTCCCAGCACTGAGTTAGAGGTTGTTTGATTCCCAGTTAGAACTGCTCCTTGTCTTGCAATCTTATCTCTGAGTTTTCTCACTTTGATTTTTTGGATTTTGTGTAAATATATCTCATGAATTCCTGAACACCATGTGAACTCCATTTGCAGTCTAACAATAAAGTCTCTGTCCCTGAGGGCAGTGTGTAATTAGGCAGTATATATTTGTACTAAGGGTAGAGTTAATGCACAAAACCAGACATAGTTAATAAAGGAAATTATCTCACTTGAATAAGTCATCAATGAGATGTGCTCAAATTTTATCATTTATTTGGAAAGAAAAAAACTCTCATTTTAAACTTCATTAACAGTGGTGTGATATAGTTGGTACATAGAAAGGTTCCTGCAGCCATTTACAAGCTACCAAAGTCCCTGAGCTTATGTCCCAACCTCTAGGCAGCCCAGTGGATAAATGTTCTGAATCATCCTCTGGGACACCACACTATCTCCATGCATCACCATAATTTGTATCATTTAAGGCTATGAACCTGAAATTTAGATATTCCAACACCAAAGTTTTCTATTTAGCATGCTTCATTCGCAGCATAGTCCTTGAGCAGAACTAGAGGGTCACTGGCAGAGAGCCCTGTGTGCAGCACGGCATCTGAAGTATGTGGGGTCAATATGGGAAAGAAGCCAGCTGGGATATGACTGTAACTCTGATATGAGCACTCTGCAGGTGGACCCTGGACTCTTAGTTCATAATCAGTCCGATTCTGTACATTGTCTGATGGCTAACAAATATAAAACATGCAGGCTAAACAAAGTCTAAAATTTTAAGTGAAAATAAATTACATCTTAACCCACTGTTACTCAAATCAAGAAAAGATCGTGTAAAGTTGGTACAGACTGCTAACCTACAAGCTCTTAGAGGAGCTAAATTAGGAGTTTGTTTGCTATTGGCTTCTCATCCAGTCAATGGTGAAAGTTTGAGGTTTCCAGCATAGAGCAGGAAATCACTGAGAGCAGAGGTCTACGTAAAAATGGGACAGGAGTGAGATAGGTCTGACATGAGACACAATCAGAACCCAACAGAATCTATAATCAGAGTGCTGTGTAAGCTTATCTAATCAAAGCTTATCTAGTCAAAGTATCAGACTGCCACAAGATGTTAAATATATTATTTTAAAAGGATTAGTAGTATACAGGATCCAAAAGTTATACAAGATCCTGTAGTTATACAGGATCCAGAAGAATGTAGTACACAAGAAATAAAATGCTTCCATTATGTATTTGATATTTTGTTTCCTATGACTCCAGAAATACATAGTTCTAATCTCTAGAATGAAGATATGTGTACTATTCATTTTTAATTTACCCTTATTCCAGAGTCCTGTATTTCACAAAGATGTTAAACAGTGTTGGTCAGTGATTTTTAATGTTAAGAATAATGATCAGTATGTGTACTATCTGACAACCAGAATATAATGATGAAGAGATCAAATGAATTCCTGTAGAATTATAAAGGTTGAGTGTCCCATTATTTAGCCCCATTCTAGTACAGTATCTCAGCACTTTAACTCTACATTGTCAGCCTAGGTTTTTGGATGACTTACAACACAACATTCTTGCTCCTGCGAGATTAAGTTTTTCCCTCATGATATTTTAATGTATATTTGTGGACTCTCATTTCCTTAGAGTATTTTATAGAAATAGAATTATTACCCAAATGCATTAAAATTATTAGTATCTGCAGAATGGGGGAAGGGGTTGTCCTGAAGCTTGTAAGCAACTCCTACAAAACAGGAAGCCATTAACTACCATGAACATATATAACTGTGGATATATTGCGTGGGATACTTATAAAATATTTACTGATGGAGATAAGGGGTTTGGAAGCTGGTTTTGGTTATAGAACTACTGACAGCAGCTATATTCTTTTCTCTTTTTAAGGTCTTATTAAAAAAATTAGAAAGAGAGAAAAACCTCTAAAACTGGCTTTAGGGCCAGTTGTGAAGATTTTCAGAGCTTGCCGTTTTAGAGAAGTCCACAAAATGGAAGGGGCCTCATACAAGTTATAAATGTGTTCAAGCTTAATTGCCTTTCCAGTTCCAAGATTCACAGCTAAGCCATGGCCTGTCCTTGGCTCTCCTGACCTTCACTTTTAGGAAAACAGATAAATCAATGTTAGTGAATGAAACACTGGGGATGAAACACAAGCAGCCATTGAAGAGACATGGGATATTTATGACTTGAAGGTCACTGGAATTTAACCTGAAGGTGAGTTAGTCACTGCAGTGCCACAGGGTTAAAGATTCTTACTAATCTGCTGTGGTCAAAACACTGACATCTGCATCCACTGCACTAATTTAACTTTTGAATGGCCAGAAGGCGGTTAGCACTTTCCTCTGAGCTATAACAGAAGCTTGAAGATGGCTATTCACAACCATTATCATATCATGGAAGATTATAGTTGAAACAGGACCTCTACAAGCTTGAATTTATGATCTGTTTCCTCACAAGGGATCCCTGAGTAAAGCAAAAAAGAAATAGAACCTCAAAGCTAGACTCAATTTCAGAGAATGGGAATCTTAAAACAAGAGAGAATTTTTTGTTAAATATATCAGAAGTAAAAAAAAAATCCAAAGGGAAAGTCAAGCCAAAGAAAAGACCATGTAGATCAGTGAAAAGAAATATGAGACATTTACAGACAGCCAGAAGATCATCAGGCAGTGCAGTCCTCCTAGAAGGTTCTGAGGTTGAGATGGCTTGTCCTTTTCTTCGTTAAGTTTCCATTAAGGCACTGTCAGGCTCCAGAATTTTATTAAGCATTTCTAAATTTAAAAGTGTGATCACACTAAAAATACACAAAGAAATAACAAACTCATGGCTCCTGGAAATTTAGTGGTTGCATCCTGAGTCTGTGAGTAGACAGTGTTTGGAACGATGTTTGTGCTACTTGTTTGCACCAGATCTCTGTTGCATTTAAGGGACCTTCTGGTAACTTGGAAGAGAGAGAAGAAATTGCAGTCTTGTACATATTTTGTACCCGTCTTGGCAGCGTGAAGGAGAAGACAGCATTCCTTTGAGCATTCTAGGTTTGCAACAGCTGCAGATAGGATTTAGGCAAGGAGTGATGAAACACATGGTGGCATTCAGTCCTTGTTCTATTCATAAGATTATAATGTTCAGGATCTGACCTGTAAACCTATCTGGAGCAAGAATGTAATTTTTCCACGTCAGGCAGAAACCTTGCTTTTCTTTGTAGCATGTTTGCCTTATAAATTATCTAATGGAAGGTTGGATGGTTGCATCCAGAGGTTAGTGCTCAGTGGTTCACAGTCCTGATGGCTATCAGTACAAGTGATGTTCCTCAGGGGTCCATACTGGGACCAGTGTGATTCAATATCTTCCTTGCTGATGTGGACAAAGGGACCGAGTGCACCCTCAGCAGATTTGCTGATGACACCAAGCTGAGTGGTGTGGTCGACACACCTGAAGGATGGGATGCCATCCAGAGGGACCTGGACAAGCTCCAGAAGTGGGTCCATGGGAATCTCACGAGGATTAACAAGACCAAGTGCAAGGTGCTGCAGCTGGGTCAGGGCAGCCCCTGCTGTCAGTCCAGGCTGGGGATGAACAAATGGAGAGCAGCCCTGCTGAGGACTTGGGGGTGCAGGTGGGTGAGAGGCTGGACATGACCCAGCCATGGGCACTCCCAGCCCAGAAAGCCAAACGTGTCCTGGGCTGCATCCAAAGCAGTGTGGGCAGCAGAGGAGGGAGGGGATTCTGCCCCCCTCTGCTCCTGTGAGACCCCACCTGCAGGGCTGCATCAGCTCTGGGGTCCCAGCACAGGAAGGACAGGGACCTGGTGGAGAGAGTACTAAGGTGGACTGAGTTGATCAGAGGGACGGAAAACCTGTCTTATGAGGAAAGGCTGAGAGAACTGGGACTGTTCAGCTTGAAAAAGAGAAGGGTTCATGTTGGAGTTTGTACCTTTGTGCCTTATAAGTCCTTTGTGCAGTTCAGTTCTCTGTACCCCTTCCCCACCTAATTGTTATTCATCCCTTGCCTCACAGTCCCTGCACCCCAGGTTATTTTTAGCCCCTCACAGTTGTGTGCCACTCACCCTTCCCGCCAGAGCTGTTCTCCTCCCCTTCCTTCCTGATTGGCCTCCACTGCATGTCCCTGCCCCTTACCTTACCTAGTTACTGACTTGGATTGGCCAGCTGCGCCTGGCCACCCCCATTTCTCCTCCCCTGATTGTATCCTTTATAAACCCTGTGCAGACCAGCCTCTGCGCTCTCTCTGGGTCTCTCTGGAGAAGTTCAGGAGTTGGTGAATAAACTCCTCCTTGCTTGACCCAGAGAGTGTCTCTTTGTCCTTCTCCTTCATTGCTGCGGTATTCCAGCTAGTCTTTGGTGCCTCCCAAGGCCAAGGACCCACAGGGGCAGAGTTGGCGTGCTTCACCTGCCAGCTCGCCTCCCAGATTCTACGCTGTCTGCGGTGCAGAGCTAGCCGGAGGCAGTGGACGGAAGGTCCAGAGAAGACACCGCCGCAGAGCTGGTGGCGCCCAACGTGGGGCCTTGGAAGAGGCGTCAAGACCCCTGCGGAGTGGATTGCCAGTCCCCTAGACTAGGTTAGGAGACTGTGAAGAGAATCCTTGGACGTCCCATCACCTCTTGGTGAGCAGTCCTTTCGGGGAGGCGCTCCCAGAGGATCGTGAGGGCAGCCGGCAGCTGTCACACTCCACTGCCGGTCCTTACGGAAGGAGAATCCCCTGAGACGGTTTCAGCACCCCCTTCAGGAGCCGAGGTCCCTCTCCAAGGTTGGTGAGTGGAAAACATTTCTTCTTTGCTGCCTCCCTTGGCTGCGGGGAGAGCGAGTGCCATTTGGCACGGCTCAGATTGAGCGAGGGGAGAATCAGCCCTTCGGCTGAGGAAGATCGCGCGATCCCGGGGATTTGGATTTTTCGGTCCTTCATCCTCGGTTGGTGGCCCTGAAGTTTTGAGTTCCTTTAGTTGATTGTCTCCTTTGTGTTGTGTGTGCGTGGCCGTGGGGGACGGCACGCAAGGCTGTCAGTTTGTTTAGTGCTTCTGCGCGTTTTGCTGACAGTGAGGTTTTCTTTTTGCATCGCGCCCCGCGTGTTTTGGTGGTTTTATAGCAGCTGTAGAGAGTGTGTGGTGTTTGCGGGTTCTAAGCTTGCGGTGTTTTTTTTGAGTTTTGTGTTTCCTTCCGTTATACTTGTCTCAGGGTGAAAGCCGCTTTTTAACACCAGTTTTTGAGAGACATGGGTGCGTCTCTGTCAGCGGCAGACAAAGAAGTCTTTTCTGTTTGCGTTGCCTTGCTTGAAGCAAGCGGCGCCAAGTTTTCCAAGACCTGCCTGAAGAGGCTGGTAAAATGGCTTGGCAAGGAATTCCAGGAGGTTTCTCGGGATAAAGTCCATTGCCTCCGATTTTGGGGAACAGTGGAACAGAAAATTGTAGAATTCGGCCAGTCCCGGGGAAAGGAGGCGAAAAAATTTTCATATTTGGTTTTGCAGTTGAAAACTGCGTTGAAAAATGATGAGTCCCTTGCCAATCCATTTACCAGGCGGTCTGCCCCTTCTTCTCCATCCCCTAGTCCTATCCCTGGTCGTTCCTCGAAGGGAATTCTGAAGAGAGTCGGGGTGCAAAAATCCCCGAGCTCTGCCTCTCCCAAGAATTCCCGTTCCCCCAGCCTCAATAGTCTCGGCCAGACTGCTGAGGATTCCTCGGACTGCCCTGGCCAGGCAGTCGGGGGATCTGCCCGTACCTGTTATCCCTCATCCCCTCATCCCCGTGTTAGCTTTAATTTAACTGCGCCACAATCGGCACAAAATGGCGGCTGTGGTGCAGAAAATGGCGGTCACTCAGCCTCGTGGTCGTCATCCCCTTCCCCCAGTTCTTCATCCCGAAATCCCTTTCGTCCCACCCACCCTCCCTGTTCTCAGACCAACCCTTTCCTGTCCCAAACCCCACCCACTACTCCAAAGTTCCCACCCTCCCATCCCTCCCATCGACCCGCCCAGGAGGTGGAGTCGTCCCGCCCATTGCCCTGCCCCGGAAGGAGGCCATCTTGGTTGCCTGATTCCCACACTCTCTCTTCCGGTTCCCACGGTACCGGACCGGAAGATGACAGTGATTGGGATCCTGAAGTGGAACTGTCAGTTGTGCCAGTCACTTACCGGCGGCAACGCGGTAGTGACACCCCAAAATCCCATTGGTTCCCGATTGGCCAAAGTGTAATTCGTGAATTGTGTAAGGCGCACAAAGATTATTCCAGGGACAGTCCTTACTTCAGGGGTCTCCTTCACGCAGAACTTTCCTCCACAACAGTTGTGCCCTTTGACCTCAAGCAGCTGTTTGCTTGCCTGATGGGTCTTTCAGAGTTTAAGCTCTGGGAGACAGCCTTCAGGCGGCTGCTTAAGGACAAACTGCCCACACTGTTGAGTGACGAAAGCACGGCAACTGACACCCAGGGCAATCCCATTTCCCTCTCCCTCCTCTTTGGGGAACTTCAGTTCTCCACCCCGCAGATACAGGCCTCACTCATCCCTGCCCCAGTCCTTCAGGTCGTTAAAGAGCTTGCATGCACTGCGTTCTTTGCTTTGCAGCCTCATGCAAAACTTCCCCCCATCACTTGCATCAGGCAGGGTCCTCAGGAATCCTACGTGGATTTCGTGGACAAATTAACCAGGGCAGTCGAAACGCAAGTTAAGATAGTTTCAGCGCGTGAGCATGTCCTTTTGGAATTGGCTTTTTTAAATGCTAACGATGTCTGTCGGCAAGCGATTTTGAGTCTCCCCATAGATCCGCCGAGGACACTTGCTGACATGCTCCAGGTCTGCGATGCCAAGGTGCCCTATCTGCAGAAGCCGCACCTTCCAAGTGTGTCCAGACCTCACCAGCCCTCCGTTCCTGCCAGGCTCAAGGTTGCAGAAGCAAGGACCCCTTCTCAGAAGCCTGCAGTGCCGCCTCGCCGCAAGCCTTCCGCCTCAGGCAGTCGCAGCGGAAAACCCGGGTTCTGCTACCACTGCAAGCAGCAAGGACACTGGGCAAATGAGTGCCCCAACAAGACAAGGCCGGCAACTCCCAAGTTGCAGCGGGGGGGCAATTCTTCAAAAAACTAGAGGGAGAGCGTGGGTCCGTCCAACGTGTGGACCCCAATCGGGCGGACCAATTCACCGGCACTACATCTGCCGGGAATAAAGGGGGTCAAACAGGACAGGACACTTCACCGGACGTGACATGTTCAATCAAAGGCTGTGACATGGCTTTACCCAGTTCACTTACTTCTTCCTTTCTGCATTCCTGCAGCTTGCACCTGACATCGGGACTTCACCTTACCGGACCCAGCTGGTCGTTCATCGACGTTGATTCGCCGGACACCGACGCCTGGCCGCTTCGCCTTGGTAAGTTCATCATCGTTGGTGATTGCAAATTTACTCCGCCTGAGATTGAAGTGTATCCAGTGATGTTTATGAACGGATCTGGTGCCATCGGTCTCTGGGTGTGCTGCACGACTCCTCCTATCTACCTGCCTAGAGGGACAGTGATTGCGCAGGCAATCACAATCTCTGACATACCGGTCACTGTCAGTTCAGTCCATTCCATCACTCCTAGGCACAAAATTGTCATCCCATGTACCATCACCTTGGGCGATGAATCGGTAGATAGGGGATTGGTCTTTGACACAGGGGCGGATGTGACCATCATCCCTACGAAGGATTGGCCGCCACATTGGGCATTGGAAAACGCGCCAGTGCCAGTCCAGGGTGTAGGAGGCATTCAATTGGCGAAACGTTCTCAGAGCATGGTGCAAATTACGGGGCCGAAGGGACAATTGGCTTCCGTGCGTCCCTTCGTTTTAGACTATGAGGATCCCTTGATTGGGAGAGACATGATGGCCCAGTGGGGGGCAACAATTGACATTCCCGACCCCTCACACTTTAGGGCGGCGGCTGTTGCACAGCGCCCAACTCAGAAGCTGAATTGGACGACAGATACTCCAGTCTGGGTTGATCAATGGCCGCTTTCGAAAGAAAAATTACAGGCGCTGGAAGAGCTCGTGAAGGAGCAATTGGATAAAGGCCACATTGTGGAGTCCACGTCGCCGTGGAACTCCCCAGTCTTCGTTATCCGCAAGGCGGATGGCAAAAGGTGGCGTCTCCTTCACGACCTCCGTCAAATTAACAACGTCATTCAGGACGTTGGGTCTCTCCAGCCTGGGATGCCTTCCCCAGCCATGCTCCCTCGCAATTGGAATCTGGCAGTGATTGATATAAAAGATGCCTTCTTTCAAATTCCTCTGCATCCGGACGATGCACCGCGTTTTGCTTTCTCGTTTCCCACCATTAACCGAGGTGCCCCAAGGAAGAGGTACCACTGGAGAGTTCTCCCTCAAGGGATGAAGAATTCTCCAGTGATGTGCCAACATTACATCGCTTCCTTGCTGACCCCTGTGCGTGCAGCATCGGAGGGGGCTGTCATCTATCATTACATGGATGACATCCTCATTTGCGCCCCAACCGATGAGGAGCTTTCACAAGTGCTTGCCCGTGTAACGGATTCGTTAGTTGTTGCAGGGTTCGAGCTGCAGGACGATAAGATCCAGAGGATGCCACCTTGGAAGTATTTGGGCTTGGAGATCACCAGGCGGACCATTGTGCCGCAGAAATTGGAGATTCGGGCACAGGTCCGAACCCTTGCAGATGTCCATTCCCTGTGTGGAGCCTTGAATTGGGTAAGACCCTGGTTAGGTCTCTCCACGGAGGACCTTGCTCCTCTTTTCAATTTATTGAAAGGGGGGGAGGAGCTGAGTTCTCCCAGGCATCTTACCCCAGAGGCATGCACAGCGCTACAGAAGGTTCAGCAGGCCATGTCATCACGCCAGGCTCACAGATGTGACCCTGAGCTTCCCTTCAGGTTCGTCATCTTGGGTAAGCTCCCACACCTTCACGGTGTGATCTTTCAATGGGACACTCGCACACACACACGCGAGAAGGGTCGAGGCAGGAATGATCCTCTCTTAATTATAGAGTGGGTCTTCCTCAGCCACCACAGACCCAAGAGGATGACACAGCCACAGGAGCTGATGGCTGAGCTCATCCGCAAGGCAAGATTGCGGATGAGAGAATTGGCCGGATGCGATTTCCAATGCATTCACATGCCAATTGGTTTGTCAACGGGCCAGATGACGAAACCAATGTTGGAACACCTGCTTCAAGAGAATGAAGCACTCCAATTTGCTCTGGATTCCTTTACGGGCCAAATTTCGATTCACAGACCGGCCCACAAATTATTCAATTCGGATGTGAACTTCACATTGGCACTAAAGAGTGTACGGAGCAGGAAACCGCTCGAAGCTCTCACAGTTTTCACGGACGCTTCCGGGAGCTCGCACAAGTCAGTGATGACTTGGGTGGACCCCAAAACTCAGCAGTGGGAGGCAGACATTAAGACAGTTGAGGGTTCCCCTCAGATCGCTGAGTTGGCTGCAGTCGTGAGAGTGTTCGAGAGGTTCCGCGTACCTCTCAATTTAGTTACCGACTCCGCCTATGTTGCGGGGGTGGTTTCCAGAGCCGATCAGGCCGTACTGCAGGAGGTGTCCAACAAGGCTCTTTATGAGCTGCTCTCGAAGCTGGTAAGGCTTGTCTCCCACCGAGAGCATCCTTTCTATGTGATGCATTGTAGATCTCATACCGATTTGCCAGGGTTCATTGCGGAGGGAAACAGGAGGGCAGATGCTCTCGCTGCTCCTGCTGCTGTGGCCCCATTGCCTGAGGTCTTCAAGCAGGCACAAATCAGCCATTCGCTCCACCACCAGAACGCTCCTAGTTTGGTGCGGCGGTTCCACCTTACCCGCCAACAGGCTAGGGCGATTGTGGCGTCGTGTCCGTCCTGTGCATCCCATTCGGTCCCCACTCTCCACGCTGGGGTGAACCCGCGTGGATTGAGTGCTTGTGAGCTTTGGCAAACAGACGTCACCCATGTGGCGGCGTTTGGAAGGCTGAAATTTGTCCATGTGTCGGTGGACACCTTCTCTGGCCTTGTGTATGCGTCTGCCCATGCAGGAGAGAGAGCGGCTCACGCCATCAGTCATCTGATCCAGGCTTTCTCATTTATGGGCATTCCCAAGGGCCTCAAAACCGACAATGGCCCAGCCTATGCTTCCAAGGAGTTCGCAGCTTTCCTCCAGCAATGGGGAGTGGAGCATAAGACAGGCATCCCCCACTCTCCCACAGGGCAGGCAGTTGTGGAGAGGACTCACCAAAATTTGAAACGAGTCCTTGACCAACAGACGAGGATGCTAAAATTGGAAACCCCCACAATTCGGTTGGCCAGAGCACTTTATACACTAAATTTCCTTAATTGCACTTTTGAAAATTTTAACCCTCCGGTCGTGAAGCATTTTAATATGCACGATGACTACCAGCCTGGGAAGAAACCGCCGGTGATGGTCAAGTCGCCCGAAACAGGTCAGGTGGAGGGACCATATGACCTCATGACGTGGGGGCGCGGGTACGCCTGCGTTCTCACGCCCTCTGGGGCCAGGTGGGTTCCCTCAAAATGGGTCAAACCTTTCACAGCCAGGTCACGAAGGCGAGAGCAGAAACCGGTGGAGGACACGGAGCCACTGCATGAAGCTCCACAGGTCGAGTCCGCGGCCTTGCGCCGTAAACGCAAGGTTTCATTCGCAAACCCCCTGGAGGAGATCCGGGAGATCCCTTCATGCTTCTCACATTTTGAACCCCTCCTTCCCGAATCCTGGTTTACCTAAGTCAGTGACCATTCCCTACAGTTTTCGTTGCAGACCATTGCCTTCGGACTCAGGATGTGGAGCCTCCTGACTGCTCTCCTGGCGTCGTGTCTCATCGCCATCGGCAAAGTGTGGATCGCTTTGCGGGAGCTGCCAGCGACGATGAGAGACTGGGTGGACGGTGTCCTCGGGCGTTGGGGGGTACCAGGCTGGGCTCAGCCCTTGGTCCGTTGGCTTCTTATCATTTTGTTTCTCATTGTCATCCTCACCCTTGCAGTGAAGGCAATCAGGAAGGGAACTCGCAGGCTGGTCATTGGCGCGGCAAATTGCCCCAGGAGAAGCCTTCACCTTCTCCTCCTGATCTCCTGCGTGGCAAACATCGGGCACGGTTGGATCGTCCCACAGCCAAAGTCGAATGTCTGGGCGACTCTCGCCAAGGCCTTGGGGCAGGACCATATTTGCCTCAATCAGGCCAGTGCTTCCGACCCGATGTCGACATGCCTAGTGGGGATTCCGTTCACCGCTGCGGAAATGCCCAGAGCGCTTGTTCGCGCGGTCAACCAATCGCTTCGCCAAGCGGATGGGTCACACTCCGTCGTCCTTGAAAATGGGCATCCGGACGCCAATCCGTTGGTGGGGTGGAGGAGATTTCTGCAGGACCTCCCAGTCCTGTCGGCCGAGCCTCCCGAGCTTGAGCTCTTGGGCTCTTCCAAGGCTCAGGTTTGTGTGAGGATCGACCACCCTCCGCAGTCTCCCTCTCTCCCCCCCGGCAGGGTTGTGCTGTCTAGCACTGCGCACCAGGAGGAATCTTGGTGCGAGAGGCTCGCCAAGATATCAACACCGATATCCTTTGCCACTCAGCCACGCGAGCTGCCCACCGGAGTGTTTCTCATCTGCGGCGACCGAGCCTGGGCGGGCATCCCCTCTCACCTTCTAGGAGGTCCGTGCACCTTGGGGAGACTGGGACTGTTCACACCCAACAAGACCCAAATTATGAATTTGAAAGAAAAAGAGAATGGTGCACAAAGTTCTGGACTCCAAAAGCGTGCAGTGAAAGATTTGGACCCTGATTGCGACACAGAAATTACTCATTGGTCAAAGTCCAAAGGTGTCGCGATCACGATTTTCGCACCATGGGTCGCCATTGCAAAGACCCTGGGCGAGCTTGGACATCTGGAATGTTGGGTCGCGAAACAGGCGAATCTTACATCCCAGGCCCTAACAAACCTCCTAAAAGATGAGGAAATAACTAGGCAAGCCACCCTCCAAAATCGGGCGGCCATAGATTACCTCCTCCTCTTGCACGGCCACACGTGCGAGGAGTTTGAGGGTCTATGCTGTTTTAATCTCTCGACTCGGGCGGTGAGCACCCAGACACTTATTCGACAAATGCAAGAGCAGGTGGGACAGATCCGACAGGAGACAGATGACTGGCTCTCCAACCTGTTCCAGGGTTGGGGAATCTCTGGTTGGGTTGGATCTATTTTAAGGTCTGTTTTAATGGTCTTTATGGTTCTTTTAGTGGCGTTGGCTTTGTTTGGTATCCTTAAATGCATGATCCTGAGACTGGCCTCCAGCACTCCCCCCGCGCGCATTGCCATGGCCTCCACTCCCGTGGAAATCCCGCCGGATGAGGAGAGCGACTACCCTCCTCCTGGCCCTTGGCAAGAACCTAAAGACTTCTGCGCGGATTGTGGCAGCCGACACCACACTGAACTTTAAAAACAAAAAAGGGGGAGATGTTGGAGTTTGTACCTTTGTGCCTTATAAGTCCTTTGTGCAGTTCAGTTCTCTGTACCCCTTCCCCACCTAATTGTTATTCATCCCTTGCCTCACAGTCCCTGCACCCCAGGTTATTTTTAGCCCCTCACAGTTGTGTGCCACTCACCCTTCCCGCCAGAGCTGTTCTCCTCCCCTTCCTTCCTGATTGGCCTCCACTGCATGTCCCTGCCCCTTACCTTACCTAGTTACTGACTTGGATTGGCCAGCTGCGCCTGGCCACCCCCATTTCTCCTCCCCTGATTGTATCCTTTATAAACCCTGTGCAGACCAGCCTCTGCGCTCTCTCTGGGTCTCTCTGGAGAAGTTCAGGAGTTGGTGAATAAACTCCTCCTTGCTTGACCCAGAGAGTGTCTCTTTGTCCTTCTCCTTCATTGCTGCGGTATTCCAGCTAGTCTTTGGTGCCTCCCAAGGCCAAGGACCCACAGGGGCAGAGTTGGCGTGCTTCACCTGCCAGCTCGCCTCCCAGATTCTACGCTGTCTGCGGTGCAGAGCTAGCCGGAGGCAGTGGACGGAAGGTCCAGAGAAGACACCGCCGCAGGTTCAGACTGACCTAATTGTAGCCTTCCAGGACCTGAAGGGAGCCTATGAGAAAGATGGAGAGGGACTTTTTACAAGGGTATGTAGTAAGAGGACAAGAGGGGCAGGCTTCAAACTTAGATTAACAGTTAGAAAGAAATTCTTTAGTGTGAGGGTGGTGAGGCCGTGGCACAGGTTGTCCAGATAAGCTGTGGGTGCCAAGTCCCTGGATGTATTCAGGGCCAGGTTGGGTGGAGGTCTGAGTAACCTTGTCTAGGTGAGAGATGTCCCTGTCCATAGCAGGGTGATTGAAATTACGTTATCCTTAAGGTCCCTTGCTACCCAAGTCATTCCATTATTCTATCATTCTAAAGATGTTACTCAACCCTGTCAACTAGACAAAATGGTCTGAGAAGAAGCATCTTTCCTGGTCATGTATATAGTTCTAAATACCTGAAACTGGTCCACCTACTTTTGAGGCACCAGCTGCCTTATTTTGTCTCTATTCCTTCCCTTTACTCTTTTAACAGTGGCTCTAAGCTCCAAGTGGATTGGATTTTAAATAATGTGGCAAAACTGTGCCAAATACACCCTGGTGGAAGCTCTTTTTCCCAAATTAGGCTGCATTTTAAGACTGACCAAATCCTTTTTAGATATTGCCAGTTGATTTGCTTAGTAGTTTAGAAAAAAATGTAACAAAATTATGAACAAGCTCCAGGTTTGCATACCAAGCTATGTGTAATCTAATAAAGTCAATAAAGACAAAAAATATAGTTTCTGTAGTCAGTGCTCCCAAGTAGGAAGGAGGAGCTGAGAGTAAACAGTTGCTACTCCCACTGACCCTCATTTTTGGCACATCACAAGCACACATCAGGAAGCCTCCTCAACAGGATGTAAAATAAACATGAGTTTTCAACTTTAATGTTATTATCCTACCAAATATTCACAGAAGCTTCTGATAAAATTTATGCCTCCACCCATTTGATGAAGGTCCATGGAGAATGAAGCAACCTTCTCCAAGAGCTCAAGTTTTGTGCACCGTTCTATAGCATAGGGCCATTTGACTTTACTTCCCACAATAATCCAGAGCAGCAAAGCCTTCCAGTGTATGAGGCAGGAGGGAAACTGAAAATAGGAAGGATGTTGGAAGAGACAAGCTGTGAGGTCCCTTGCAGTTCTGTGTTCTCCAAAGAAAAAAACTGACAGCATCTAGATAGAATTTCCACTTTAATTTCTGTAGGTTTTGTTGGCATAAGCCCAGTGAAGGAAGGCAGGACCTTTAATTTGCCCTCCTTTCAGTAAAAGTAAGCTTTTCTGGAAGTATATATATATATTGCTAAGAAGGGTCAGGGAGACAAACAGGGTTTCTGTTTCATCTCCAACAAGGTTGTAATGCTTTTTGGATTGGTTTGACTCACCAAGGAATTTGTCACCACCAAACAACACACCTATTAAATTGGAATTAAAATATAAAATGTACCAACTTCTTTCAAGTTCCACCATTACTTAATAATCCCAGTTGAGAGCATTTTTTCAGGTTGTATTAAGTCAACCAGAGTGTCACATGCTTTTAGGTCACTTACAGCTGTTTTTTATAATGTTTCTGTAAAACACACCCTGACTGGACATGTCAGAACTAAAAGCACAAGGTTCTGTGTCCATAACTCAAGGAAAATTTGACTACAGGCCAGTAACAATGGGTAGTTTTAGTCATACCTATGCTGACTGGCTGCCAAATCCAATTACTTGGCGGTGGCTTAATTTTTCAGGTTTTGTATGCACACACTATTAAAATGTATGAATGACTCCTTAAAAGCAGGGCTCAGCATTTCTTATTCTTAATTTATTTTCATTACTGTCTGAAATGTTACTATTTTTATAACATAACTGGATATTTTGGTTGTAGGAAAGTACACCCAGAGATATCATTCCTGGAGAGAATATTACTGCTGCAAATAGTCATATTTCTATGATTTCTCAATGGTCTACATTTTACAGCATGAATTTTGGCACTGAATGGCCTGTGTAAGCACCCTGACTGACTGACCCATAACACTGACTCTTAACCTTCTTAACCTTCACCACCATTTCAGCTCCATTTGCCCTGTTGCAGCTGGGATGTCCTCAACATGCATGGGCTGTGTAGTTCATGCCAGACACAGACCTCTGAGGTAGTTGTGGTGAAGCCAATGAATTCATATGATACTACATAGCACAGAGCAGGTTGATGTAGCCACTTTCTCAGGGTGAAAGAGCCTGTGGATCCAAACTGCCTTCATTGGACAGGTAAACTCTGCAATCCTTCATGCTCTCCTGGTGTTCAAAGTCAGTTCAGGATTTGCTGTTAGGCATTCTCACAGCAATAGGTGCACTACTCTACATGTAATATAACAGTGGTGGAAACAAATCCATGTCTCTTTTTAAAAATAACCTTCTAATCTGTTCAAAAAAATAAAGCAAACCATTTGGCCCACACAAGTAGATGATTAACCAGCAGCATTTGTTGTTCAAAATGTGATAAAGTACAGATTTCAGTGTCTTCTGCAATGACCAATGTCTTCATATCCCATCCTCCACTGCCACACCTATTATTCAAGATGAAAAAGTTTTTCTTGTGGAAAACAGCATGTCTTCCATGTGGCAAGCCAAGTGGTGTTACTTTTTTCAAGTATAAAGAGACTTGAAACAAAATGTTCCCCTTCATGTTTGTCTGTTCCACAATGAACACTTTTCCATGCCTTCTCCAAAGAAAATTTTCATCCAATTTGTTATGTCTCATGCTGCCCTGACAGCTCTTTGGAAAAAGCCAGAGACACAGCTGTGCAATCACCTGGGTACTGCTGGAGATGGACCACTGCTGAAGTAAGATTGATCAGAAGGGAAAGGCTAAAGTAAAAATAAAACCAGCCATGATGTTTTGTGATGAAATAAGGTTTCCTTATGCTGATTGGACTATGATGTAACAGCAACATAATTAACAGCTATCTGTCCTTGAGAAGAGCATTTATGGCCTCAGTGTTATGTTGATAGTCACTGGCTAATATTGAAGGGCAGGGGGTTAATTTTTTATGTGAGTGATTCAGACTTACCCCTGTGCTTACAGAGCAAATGATTACGCAGTTAAGTTAGGCTCTGTTCAGTTTGTCATCCTTTGTTACTGTTTTTGTTGTTCCGGGGAAAGCATCACAGACGTGGGCGAGCTTTGCTGTGCGGTGGGATGAGAACTCTCTTCAAAGAGAGGAACTTGGTAGGAGACAGATTTGAGGTGGTGTGGGGAAATTAGTCACTCTGTTGTCTGGAACACTTCTGTTAACTGAGATTTTACAGATCTTGCTGTAGAGAGCATGGAAACTTTCTTGGTCTCTCTCAGGAGGTGATATAACAGGAGAACAATGATGTTTGAGATCATTTTCATGCAAACACCAAGAATTGGCTCTATCCTCTTACTCATTTACACATTTCCCACTTTCCTCCATTCTATTAATTCCTCTACAAGTCCACAATTACTACGTCTTCTAAACAGTCTTACTTGTGATGATCTATTCTTATCTCTATGTTTCCAATTCTGCTTCTGTATTTCTCTTTCCAATCCCTCCAGATTCTGACTTCCAGCAGGGATGCTTGCTGGGTAGGCTGTCAGATTGCTCACAACCCACAGAGCTGGAACATTGCATAGGGCAAAACAAAAGGAGTATCTGGACCAAGTCTGAAACATCAAAGGAAGAAGAAATGGATCCCCCAAGCCATCAAGTCCCCATCCAAACACCTAAGAAGGTCTGCAGTGATGGGCAGGTAGGGGTGCTAAAGGTCTTTTTGTAGTCAAAAAAGGCTTTTAATTATCCAGTTCCCCAGATACAGATTGAAAAGCAGAGCCCTGGTCTCTGTTTCTTCCATGTCAGAGGAGGTCCTCACCACTCATTTGGCATCTAACTCCCTCTTTTTCCTTGAACATGGAGTTGCATTATTCAGATTAGTACAGCATTACATGCTTTGATGTGCTAGTTAAGAATCCAGAAGCACACAACTGTGTAGTATGAGTCTCTATCAAGAGAAGATAGCAGAGCATCCCACAGACCCACCATGACTGCCAAATCCCTCAGTTACCCTCCTGCTGGCTTGCTTTTGCTTACTGTTTGTGTCACCCTTAAACAGATATTTATTGTGTAATACAGCACTACCACATCTGAGCACCATCTCTCTTCTGGTAAAAGGGGAGGTAACAGGAAGGTTTTTTTAAGGCAACAACTCTTGTCTGTTCTAATAATACCCTTAAGATCATTTCTATGACCTGAGGAAGCTCATAAAAAAAGTCATCTCTGTCTCTTTCACTTCAGGTACTTTCACCTGATGCTGCATCCTGATTTTATTTGATTTTAATAATTGTTTTCTCTACCTGTCACCAGTGTTCACATATGTAGTCCTTCTGCTTTTACTGTTGACTGACAAGCTTAGAAAGCTTACAAGAAAATAAATTTATATCAGTCACTGAGAATTTGGTCCCTCATATTTTCCCTTTTGGCTTTTTCTTTTGCCTTTTATTTTTGGGTTTGGTTTGGTGTTTTGGTGGGTTGGTTGGTTTTGTGTTTGATTGCTTTGGTTTTTGGTTGTTGTCTTTAATTTTTTTCATTCAGTGCTTAGATTACAAATGTGAAGAACTAGTGCTTTAAAGATTTATGACAATAGATTCATGACATTCTGTATTTCTATATGTCTTTATCTTCTTGCACTCTCTGTGAGGATTTTTCTTTTTTTCTCTTTGGTCAGCTTTGATCCCTATGACCTTAATGTGACTTGGATAAAACCTGTTCATTTAAGTATCATGCAATTACAGAAGAACTGGCTATAATACAGAGTTTACGTTTAGCTTCTGAAAGTTCCCCAAGGGTCTTTTTTCCCTAGTCTGTTTTTTTAGATGACCACTTCATGTATTACCCATACTGTTACTTTGCAAATTTTGTTGTGGTTACTTGTGTTTGGTTTTGGTTATATCAAATCCATTTTTCATTCAGGAGTTAATAGCTCCAGTTGCTCACCTTAAACAACACTTCTAGTTTCTCAAGGTACTTGGTTATGATTTCAGTATAAATCAGCTGTTTATTACAGCCAAGTGAGATGATTCAATTTCCTTGCTGATATACTGAGTCCTTGTTATACCAAGAAACAAACATTTTTCTTGGTGAGCTAAATTCATTTTTTACGGTGATGAATGACTCACTGAGCAATCGTTCTTGAACATGGCTGCCGCCATTTTTGAATATTATTTTTCTAGGAGAGGAAGACAGTGTTTAGTTGTTTTGTTTCATGGTACAGGCTAGTTTATCTATAAGCATTACTAACATTTTATATCCTCTAGAAGAGAACTGTGACTTCCATACTAATATCACAGGATCTCATTTTATTTCCCTGACAGCTAGCAGGACACTGTGATCTCTTACTAGGCTGAGGAAGCATATTTGTTTCAAAGTGAATTTACCAGTTCACAAAAGAAAGAGTAATACCCAGCTTCATTAACTCAGTCTTAATTACCTTGTACATGCAACACATCTTTTCCCTCTAAGGGGATGTAAGCAAATCCTTACTGATAACAATTTTGGGGTGTATGACAAGAGTTGACTTGGACTGAAACTTCACTACAGTGTCTTCAGTATCAATATTTTTCCTCAGAGGCTAAACATTTGGAGAAATGTTTAGATTTACATCTTTTATGGAGCAGATTTCCATTCTGACATTTTCTGTGCCAAGACTTGGCTCTCAGAGGAGTCATCCATGTCCCTAAAATGGAAAGCTAATAGCACAGGTGCTGACAGATCCTGATTTGTCCCACTGCTCTCCTTATCACTGTGTCTTATGCATGTGCCAACATGTGCTAAGCCTGAACAGAGGCTCTGAACAAAGATTCTTCAACCTAAAAAAATTATACTTTAGAGGTTCTTTTCATGCAAACACATGCATCACCATGTGATCTACACCATGAGTGTTTCCATACCTATTTTTAGGATCAGAGCTGTAGAGTCTGGTCATGGTGTTTCAGGAGCACATGTCAATTTGAAATTACTCAATTTTTGATCCTCTAGAAGATCTCTCCAGATCTCTTGAATAGAGCTAAGAGGTGCATGGTCAGATGACTTCAAGTGGCTGGGCTGAAATAACCCAGAGGTGAAGCTTCAAGACTCTCCAGTTGCCACTGTGTACCTAACACAAATGTGACTCAGGTGGAACTTGCCAAGTCTCCAAATTTGAAGAATGATGAGCACTTTCTATTTGAATAGACAGTTTTCAAAAACACCAAATACAATTCACTGAAAGAAGTGGCAAGAGGATAGTGGTCACGACATTAGAACAGAAAGAGAGAAAGAGAAATTTGAGCACTTTGAACACAGGACAGAAGAACAAGAGTGAAGTCTGAGACTGAATGAGGAAGAGGTTAAAAAGGGGACTTAGAAGTAAAGAGATGGAATTATATGCAGCACGGAGAGAGAAAGAGCAGAAAAGAGCAGCAGAAGTGGGATTTAGACTGGAAATCTGAGGACAGCAGGCTTGTCCTCTGCTCCAAAGCCTAAAAGGGCATCTTTCTCCTGTTTTCACAGAAACATAGTTCTTAAGCAAAAGCCCCATCCCTATCAAAGCTAGTCTTCAGAGAAAACTACATACATACTCTGATAGCCTGGTGCCATTTATTCTATTCATTCCAGAGGCTCCAGTTCCACATCCATTTGCAGCAAATTCCATGGGATACTGGCATCTGAAGGGACCCTGAACAGATTGCAGAGCATTATAGATACTATCTCTCATCATGGCCCAGTAGACTTTCACATCATCAACTTGTGAAGTAAACACTGCTGTGTAGATGTGACTCACCTCTGCAATTATAGTACATGTGGAAGTGTCTTTACCATTTCAACGGTTTATTCAAGCCTTCTTCTCTGTATCCTCCTCAAGCCTGCCTCCTCTGTCACAGTTTCCAAATCTGGTAACAGGCAAATTCCTATTGTTGAGCTAAAGGAATGACACAATCACATTGCAAGAGAAAGCCAACATACAACACTTGTAGCAATATCAGACATCTCAAAAATAGCCAACAACTCCATTCTAAAAACAGTATGCAAGTCTTTGTCTTATTCAGAGTTTTATTTTGTGTGATTGTATGTCAAAACTGGCAAGGACAATCTTTGTGTGGGAGTATTGTGGGGGTTTTGAATTAAATCATATGAATTTTTTTTTTTCACATTATTTTTATTTTCCAGAAGAGTAAGTGGAGAGACAGTCAAGCTGGATGGAAAAGGTGTTACTGACTCATAAGGATGAGAAACAGCCAGCCTTGAGAAGGCATTCTGGATTTATGCTTGCTGATTCATAACTTCCTACATACATGTGGGGAAAAAAGTGTGGATTTTGCCCTGAGCTATATTCTGCAGGAAACCCGCCTTCCCTTCACTAAGTGAGAAAGTAGTTTCAAAACTGTAGGACTTAACTTCAACTCCCAGAAGATGTTCCCTTGAAAAACGTTTAGAATAAAGAACTGAAACATTATCCCCAACCACCAAGTCCTATTTTCTCTGCCTTCGCAGAGAAGTTCAAAACTAGTTAAAGCTTGAATTTCCCAGTTAAATTATCAGGTAAACCAAATGTACCAATCAAAAAAATAACAGAAGAAAGTTGCATAAGAAAGACATTAAGAGATTTGTGGAGAACTGCTTTTCCATTTCCGTGCAAATGCTACTAGGTCAATATGTCTCAAGCAATTAAATAATATAAGACTATAAACAAAATCAAGAACAACAAGAAGACAACAATTAAATAAGTGGTTGCAAATAATGCTTAATTTCAAAGGGATATAAAACTCTCCTTATAGCCGAACAGTATATTGATTATCTGTGTTTCCTAAAAGGATACAATTAACAGAGTCCAGGTCAAAGTTTTGATTGTAACAACAACTTTTTATGTCATTGTTCTGCTAAGGAGTCCAAAAGAATCAGCCTGTCCCCACAGAACTGGGTGACAGAATTAATTGGCATAGTGAGCATGATCTTTGGCTTAGAATGCTTATTGATTCCCCTGCTAAATGGTATCTATTGCAAAAGGGTTATAGGGAGAATGGTTGGCAAGGTCCTACGTGAGATAAGGAGTGACGGAGGGCAATAAGCCCCAATCTGAAAGTCTTAGTGAATCAATTCAGTAATTGGAGTGATATGTTTAAAATAAAAACAGAAAAGAGGAAGGGATGTGCTGGCTGCTAGCTGCAATATGGATATTTGAAAACCAACAGGCTGAAAGGTTCAAAGAAGAAATTCAAAAAGGAAAATGTGAATTTTCAACAAAGGATTGAGAATTAAAGGTAAATTAAAGGCCAGCTGCAAGTCTGAGAAAAGGGTATATCTCAAAAAAAAAAAAGTTTAAAAAATAAAAAAATAAATAAAAAAGCCACAGGATATAAAGAAAACAAGAAAACACCGAGAAACTGTATTACAAGGTAACAATCTAGACCTCATAAAAATCTGTACAGAAATGTGCGGTACAAACTGAGATGGAGATACTTGGAATTGACTAGATGGGTCTAATGAGGAGGCAGTAAAGTCAGTGACTCTGTACCAAACCTGATTAAACAAGAAATCATTACTGATTGCACATTTGAAAATGAACTAGAGAGATGGAATACCACTAAATTTCATTATTTATCATTAATACAGATGCTCTGTGAAAAATACAAATAACTTGGGAAATTAATCAATGGTTGTACCAACTTTGATGTGATAGTGCAGAAAGAGCACCTATTTGTGACAGAGGCAGAAGATTTATACCTAGGCCTTGCAAACTTCCTCACCCTCCAAGAAGATGCTACATTACCTACCCATTAGATGGGCAAAAGAGGTCCAAGAGCAGGACTGGGGTGAGGAATCCATGTTACTGAGGCAGGACCCAGATGAATTGCAGTTACAAGTGGCTGTCCTAACACTGCACTGAGCCAAAGCTGAATGTAATGAACTTAATCCTTGGGACATTTCTGCTACCTCCCCCAGCTGAGGTCTGTTGGAAAAGGGAATTTGGGGATAGGAAAATCAGCTTTCATATATCTATATCATGCAATACTTGTGGAAATTCCCTTTCTGCAAGTGCTCCCACAAACTATTTTGCAAATGCAAAGGCCTGATACTCAAGACTCTGAGTGGTGCCAGGTCTTAATCATTTTGACATGACCCAGAAGTTGTGCTCCATGAGACCGATGAACTAATCCGATCAAACAAAACAAGACTGTTAGAGGAGTTCCCAATCAAACTGAGTAAAAGCACCTGTCCAAGTCCGGGGTGCCCTAGCCACTTTCTTTGTGTTTATAAATGGCAGGACAAGAGAAAAAGGCTTCAAGATGCCTCAAGAATCCTTCAGATTGGATATTAAGAAAAAATTCTTCACTGAAAGCATTGTTTAGCACTGGAACAAGCTGCCCAAGGAAGTGGCTATCTCTGGAGGTCTCTAAAAATGTATAAGACATGGTGCTTAGGGATATGGTTTCATGGCAGACATGTCGACTTGTCAGTGTTAGGTTAATAGGTGGACCTCATGATCTAAAGAGTATTTTCCAGCCTAAAAGATTCTATGAATACAAATACAGAAGAGTTTTTTGTCAAATTCTGGTTTTAATCGCATCTGTGTAAGTCTGTTATCCACAAGGTCTGCCTCAAGCTAACTGAATCAGGTCATGATTGGCCTGTGGGAATTTATTATTTATTACTGTGAAGCCTGCTACAAGTTCTGCTGGTGCCTTTGCAGTCCCCAGGGGACTTAATTTTTTTCATGGAGTCTGATAGAGGCTTGGCTCCTCTCACCCTTTTAATGAGTAATCTTTTCCCATATGTGGTTACTCTTGGAGCAGCTAGAACAGAAGCTATGTTAACTGCATTGAATGGATTTATGAATGAGGACAGTGAAAAGGATCTGTGGTGCCACTTCTGTCCCACAGTTTCTCAGAACAGCGTTGTCCTTTACAAAGGAGGAAGGTCAGAGGCAAAATGTGAGTTACAGATCAGGTTTGCAAGTTGCCACAATATCTGAGATTGCTCAAAGACGAGGTTTTCTTTCAGGCACCCCTAGCTAAGAAATTATCTTATTTACTTTCAACACTCCAGATATCACCAAAGTAATTTTGATGTTTAGTGGCTAACCTGAAAGACGTACTGTGTGCCAACAAAACATTTGAAGTGAACCCTGTCTGCTTCAAAAACAGACATGGATCAATAGCACCAGAGTTCATTAAGAAGACAATTTCTTCATTATGTTAGGAAAAGCATGGAAGTTTCATTAGTAATAAAAGAAAGACTCCCTTAGAGTTTAAAGCTTAATGTATTAGTGTTTATATTAGTCTTAAGGAATTGATATTTAGGTTTTTTTCTTGGCTTTAGCATAGTTGCTAGGTAACAGAGATGCCTGTGACATGATAATCTTTGGGGATCAAGATGGAAGAAAATTTTATCCAACAAAGTATGTGTGAATAATTGATTTTTTTTCAGCCCCATTCTAGGGAAAAGAGGAGCTGGAAGAATACACTTTTAACAGTTCTTGGAAGAATGCTGTCAAGGTTATGGAGAATTTTTCCTAGTCCCCTCTATTAAAGTTTTAACATCAATTGAAGTTACTGGAAGAATCAAATTCTTTTCTCATATTCCTTGAAAGTGGCTGAAAGCAGCACAAAGGCAGTGGCCACCCTGTTTGTCCCTCTGTAGTGAGCGCTGGGCTCACGGTCCCCTGTTGTTTTTTCAGTTGTCTTTCCCACCTCAAGGGCCTTGTCCCACTTGCCTGCAGGAGTTTCTGAGGTTCCTCTTCTCCTTTAGCATGGAGAATGAGAGAGCACCAAGGTCAGAGGTTAGGTGGCATGGCTGCATTTCTGCTCCCTGGTATCCAGCTGACAGAGTTTAGCTTTCAGACTTACAGATGAGGCAGGCAACAGGGAGAGGTGCTTTTTCTACTGTGCTCTGGTGACCTGTCATCACCCATCTAAGCTGATGAAACAGGGCTAGAAACAGGTTTTAATATCATCAAGAACAAGCCATTAGCCTTAACTAGACAAGAGGAACAGCCTTCAGGGACCCATTGTTATCTCTGAAGGAGACAGAGGAAATGAAAATGTAACATATCTCTGTGCGGCCTGTAGAGACCTGAGTTCATTTCTTTTAGTGCCTTAGGAAAGGAAAACAAAGATGGAATTCAGCTTTTAGTGCTTTGCTACAAAGACTAATGGCTTTTAGTGCTCATAACAACTATGTTATTCTTGTAACCGTAAGAATTATTATCTAATAGTTTTTGCATTGTTCTCCCCTTGTGTTTGAAGCTCTGGCGTATCTGTCACATACTTGGTTGGAACAAGGATAAAGTATGGTTTACTTGACAAATTTCAAATTTCAGCTGGCAGAGAGCAAATGTCTTTCTCAGGTAAAGGGGTAAACACAGCACTTGGAGGGCCAACTCTACTTCTGTTGATTCTGAATTGTGTTGTTTTTGCCCCTTGTTCACATGGTTTTCAAAGGTTTTCACAAAGTAAGACAAACTGATTTCAGCAAACATTTCACCACTTAATTTGTAAAGAGACACCAGAAAAATTAGCAGACTAAGGCTATCTTTGAACAGCTTCTTGAAAATACTGAAATGTGGATTCCATCATGTCCTTGTAACAGGTTACAAAAGTCATGTGTATCCCTTTTTTTCCACAGAAATAGCAGAGCAACTCCAAGAATTACACCACAGTTATTACAAAGATTATTCTAATTCAGGTAAAAAGAATTGGATCATTATTATTTTATAACATCCTGGATGTGAGGGTTCATGCCCATTTACAAGTAAACAAAAGAAATTGGGCAGGGTGGACTGAAGCCAAATCTTTTATATTTGTATTTATACAAATTTTGCAAAGAACCTTTTCTAAATACATAGAGGATGCAATTCATAAAGTGCCAAGGCACATTAAATCAGGTATTGCAATGCCTGGGCTGTGTTTTACAAACCTGGTTCCCAGAGGGAAATCCCAAACCCGGGATTAGGTATTTATCTCTCCTAAGCAACTGACATTCATTTAGATGAATCTCAGCTTTGATTAGGCAGTGACATAAATACAACCACTTTGAAACTGCACAGAAAAGTGTCTCAACTCCTCCCCTTTTCAGAAACTGAGATACTACTTCAGAGCTAACAGCAAGCAGTTAGAATCTGGAGCCCCTGTTTTTTGTCCTACAGATCTCTTTTCAAAAACTATCCTGGTTCTGGCAAGGACAGAGTTAATTTTTTCAGTAGCCAGGAGGGGGCATGGAGAGGACCTGGATGTTGTTCTATACCACCTCACGACTTTTTGGGGGATAGGGGAAGGGCTCTTTTCCAGGTCTGGTATTGTCTACCACTGGGGAGGTTCCATGTGATCACCTCTCTGTCATACCCTCTGCCATTAGTACTGTTGCTCTTATTGTTCATTTTCTTATCTCATTGCTGTTTGCAGTGGACTGGTCTTGTCTCAACCCATGATCTTTATCTTTTCTGCCTCCAATTCTCCTCTCCATCCAGGATAAGGGAGAGAGAGTGAGTGGCACATGGTTTCAAGAGTCTCAGTGGGAGGACCAAATTGGGGAATATCATTCTTAAACCAAAACAAGAGCTGGGGAAAAAATTAGTGGTTTTGTCTAACTGTCTGAAGGAATGTGCAATGGAGATCACCCATCCTGCAGGCTCTGACCTAGAAAATGGTCTCTTCTACTCTGCCACAGCTGAAACTTCACTACTTTCCTCACCTCCTTCTTCTCCTCTAGATGCCCAAAAGTTTTGCTGAATGCACAAAAACAGCTGTGCACATGTGGTTTACAGGAAGTCCAGTCAAGGCTCTGCTGGGGAGATATCTCCAAGGCTGGATGGTCCATGTGCCTGGGGAATTAAGTGGATGTAGGGCTGCCTTTGCCAAGGTTGCTGGAGTCAGCCCTGTGGGAACCAAAATACTTTCAGAGTTCAAAATCCAAGGGCCTTGCCCTGTGATTTTAAATGTTAAACCAAGTCACTTGACCTCTTGACAGCAGGATGCCAATTTGGGGCTTAATAAACTTCTGTCTACCTTCTAACCAGTCACAGGGTGACTACTGAATCTAGATCTTTGTTTTCTGTCTAATAAATATTACTGGGGCCTTGAGAGAATTTGAATAAATTTAAATAGGTTGTCATAAAATTTGAAGGCAAGAAACTAGGAATATCTTTATCATTTCCAAATAAGGCTAAAAATACACCAAATTGTTCTAGTTTATAAAATATTATTGCAGGGTTTTCATTTCTTCCTAGATTAACATAAAAGGAGACTCAGTTTAAAATTTTCTATGCGCATAATTTTATAATTTACCCTCAGAAAATATGGAGCAGATTCTTTCATACATTTTTACTCATGCTTGGCCAACAAGATAGATCATTAAATATACAGAATGAATCACACACTCACAAGCAACTACTTTTTTTCAGTCACAGATATATATTCCCTTCGGGACTATTATTTCCTTTCATACAAAGATAGTCCTCAAACAAAATTTTGTTTTGCATTTGAAAATGTAGATTTTCTGTAGGAAATCTATATATTTTATATATATATAATCTATAGGAATGACACGGGTTGAAATCCTGAATGATTTAACGAACTGCATAGAGCCATTCAATCTTATTCTCCACTGTACACTACAAATGTAATCAAATGAAGGTGACTGAAATCATAACTCAAGTTCTTTATGCTTGGCTTGTGGAGGGTTATTGTACAAAGTGGAAAGTCAAAGACTTTCAATTGGCTTTTGGCAGAATCAAGAACATGGAAAAGACTTTGTTATGCCCATTATTGTATTGGGAAACACATACTATCTCCACAACTGCATCTGGTGATTCAAAAAGAGCTGAAATGAACAATAAGGATGTCGTCCTGCATTACCTAGATCTGCAAGAAATTTCACACTGTCCTGGTTTGAGGGGAAGTGAGTTTTTTCAAGAGGCTGTGATCAAACCAATCAATGGTCAGGTTTGAATGTTGGCATTTTTTAGTGGCCACTGAGGAGTTGGACCCGCTTCTGAGGACACAAGAAGTTAAAAGCAAAGACTCTTAGAAAGTCTGTCTCTTTTGGGTTCTGGTTTCAGCAGAGAAACATCTCCTCTCCCCTGCCCAGTTACTAGGCTGGGTGGGGGAGGGGAGCTACATGGCCGGGCTGAGAAGAACTACGCGGCAGAACTAAAGTAAGCTGGGGCCCCAGGGCGGGGAAGAGAATGGACAGAACTAGAGCTGAGCTAGCCCCATCTAGGATGGAGGGGTGGAAAAATGTGGAGGTGCCTTCTGTGTGTGCTCACCCCCCCTCCGCTCCGGGAGAAGATGCCCAGCCACGTGGGAGTTGCTAAGCCTGGGAGTGCCTGAGCCTGCAGCGCCCTGCCGAGAGCCAGGAACTCTTTCTGAGGCAGAAAGAAACTTTTTTCTAGACATTGATTCTCATGACTAGTAGCTTCAGAAGAGAGAGAGAAACAGCTTGAGACTGAGATGATAAAGTCAGAAGATGAAAAGAATCCCAGATGGGCAGGGATGAAAAAGAGTAGTTTTTTGGGCTGGACTTTTCTTGCATAATGTTAACCATAGACTGAACTTGAGACTCTTTTGAACATAAACTGCATTTTAGGGTGGGTGTAGCTAGCTCGACTTGCTGCAGTAGAGCGAACAGAGAAGAGAGGAAGAGGGTGTAGTGGTGCCCTCTGCCCTCAGAGAAGAAACCCTCGGCCCCAGGGGAAAAATGGGGAGAGCCCAGCATGCAAGCATCCTTAAAAAGAGCCCTATATGCAGCTTTGGCCCATGGACAGTGGTAAAAGCACTAGACATAGAAAAGAGAGTGTCACCACGGCAGCCAGGTAGTGCCACAAGTAACACAAACACACATAAAGGGTAGACCTGTGTTTTTTCTGAGAAGTAGTCTGTAGTGTGAGAAAGACTCTTCTCTCCCTTGCTGAATTGAAGATTAGTTTTTTGAGTGGTGATTGTTTGATTTAAAACCCAAGGTTTTGGTGCCATAGAGGGTAACGTGTGAGGGGTAAAAATTGAGAGAAGGAGAAGAAATGCTCTGGGAAGTTTTCATTTCTGTTTCTGTTTTGTGTGTGTGTTTAGAGTTCTTTTTTCTTTCCTATTTCTGTTCTTATGTAATGTAATAAAGTTTTGTCTTCTGTTTTCAAGTTTTGAACCTGCTCTGCTCTGTTCCTGATCACATCCCACAGTAGTTGCTAAGAAAAACATATACTCATAAGTACATCAACATCTGGCCAGTAGAAACCCATGAAACACACTTAAAGGTCTGGGTGTTTTTTTAAGTATGGAGTAGGAGAAGGTGAACTTCTGTAACATGTTTCGAGGGGTGATTTACACACTACATTTATCTTGTTTCAATTATGATTTCCTGTTTATATCTGCAATGTATTTGAGCAATACAGCCAGTGTAATCCTTTAATTTTATAAATATGTACACTTATGTATGTGTCTGTCCAGATATAAAAAGATATATGTCTGTCTAGAAGCATCTCTCTGTGCACAGATAGATAGCCACAGCACTTACAGGATGGCATGCAAGCATGTCTATCTTGAGGCAGGCCTGAATAATACACATTTTCTGAAACATTCAGAGTAAACATCAGAAACCTGGTAGTCTGAAATCTATGGGAACACTCAGTATTTCAAGCTTATGAGAAGTCGTGGTGACACCATGTCACCAAAACTTTTACTTATAATTTTTTACTTTACTTTTCATTTGAAATGATTCATCAAAAATATTCAGCACTTTTAAACAATAGCTGTAACGGGGTGGTTTTATTGTTATTAAAAATTGTTCACATTATCTAGTGCAAACACAAACAGATTGGCCTGCTTATATCTTACCCTTATTTTTGCAGAGGACTGGGCACTTCTTACTTAATGAAGCTGTTAAGCAGTTATGTATTTGTCAGTGTTATAGGAGATCAGTAATGCTGGCTGATGGCATCATTCTAAGGGCTGCTGAACCAAGCTATTCAAACCTCCATTCAAGGAGGTTGTTATCAAAATGCAATGTTTTGGCTTCTTTTTGTAATAATTAATAAACTTTCTACAATCTTTTTCCTTGGGCTAAATCTTTTTTTCCAATTTTGCACTTTCATGAGCATTCAATACTTGTCCTCATTTTCCTTCCAGGCCATTGAGAACAACAGTGAAGAATCCTAGAAGAGTCCCAGTGTAGGCTAGGTTGCCATGCTGGAGTTACACAGGGACCTGAGGGGGAAAAGTCATTTTATATAAGGCAGTGTTGTCTGAAGCAGCACAGTGGTGAGTTAGTGAGCATCATACTGACCAATATGCTGAGCAATGCTCATCCCAGAAGAGTTCCCTCAGGCTCGCTTAGTTCCTGCATTGTAGATTAGTGAAGCACAGCAGACATGGTAGGTACCATACTCTAACCTGTGGTAATATTTTACCATGATTTGAAGGACTAGGTTATTTCTTGAATTGATGGGGAAAGGCTTTTGTTATGACCTGAAGTGCTTTTGTGCATTAACCCTAAGCTGCCCTCCTCAGGAGGAGAGGCACATTCCCACCTGCAGCTCTGCGCGCAGTTCCACCTCTTCATTTGCTCTCTGCGACGTACGAAGGGCATGAAACTGCCAGAGGAGTCCAGAGAAGGGCCACAAAGGGGATCAGAGGGCTGGAGCACCTCCCCTGGGATGACAGGCTGAGGAAGCCAGGGCTGCTCAGCCTGGAGAAGAGAAGGTTGAGTGGAGACCTCATGGCAGCCTCCCAGTGTCTGGAAGGGGGCCAGCAGGGAAGCCTGAGAGGGACTCTCATCAGGAACTGTAGAGATGGGACAAGGAGTAATGGGTACAAACTGAAAAAGGGAAAATCTAGGCTACATATTAGGAGGAAATTCTTTACTGTGAGGGTGCTAAGATACTGGAACAGTTTGCCCAGGGAGGTTGTGGATAACCCAAGCTGGCAGTGTTTAAGGCTAGGTTGGATAAGGCCTTGAGCAGCTTGATCTAGAGGAAGGTATCTCTGCTCATGGCAAGGGGACTCTGAGTAGATTGTCTTTAAGGTCCCTTCCAACCTTTAATATTCTATGATTCTATGACCTGGATGGAGTAGATTTTCCTCTTAGACAAAATGGTTTTGCTATTGTTCTTCTGCAATTAGTGACAAACCTGTCAATGTGACTTCTTAAGTACTTGGTAACAACAGGTCAGCATTCATATGTGGTACTGGGCAAAATAAAATCCAGTGAGAAACCAGAGGAGTTTTCACGTTCCTAAGTGAGAAAATATTTTAAGCATCTGGAGAGTACTTTTATCTTTTCCTTTTTGTTTTCTCTGACTGATTTTGGGACTTCCATTCTTCTAATGATGACCAGAAGCAAAAGCAGATGACAGAAGATTCTCGTGCCAGACAGAGAAAGTTCTACTGATCACAGAAGAGAGACTTAATTAAAGCCCTATCATTAGAATGGTGCTGCTATTTGTCACACAGGAGAGATTCTTCGACACAGAAAGATTTGTACAATCTATTTGTGTAAGTTCAGGGACAAACACTCAACTGTGCATCTTTCACAGCAATTTTCCCAGCAAGTGTTGATGTCAATTGAAATATGAATGCACCAATCAATAAACTAACAAATCCAAGTCTTGTTGCCAACAGAGAGAAATTTCTGCTTGAAGGAAAAGAATGTTTGTAAATTCTAGATTTTGTGATCCTGGAATTATTTTTATAACTTGCCTGTATTGTTTTAACTCAGGTTATCATTTTCTGGTGAAGAAATAGTTTCCACTCTCTGAAGTATGAACTTCAAATTAATCCTTGAATTTAAGTAATCCTGAAATTAGTTTTAACTCATCTTTGAATTTTACAGGTTTATGAAAGTAATGTATTTGACACCATTTTTGAACCTGGAACAGTCAAAAGTTTCTGGTTTTGGAGTAATGGAATACTTACTTAATTTATAAAACTTGCATATTATGTCTGTTTAATACATTGTTCTAGTTACCATGACTACATCTACTAAATGGTTGTATACCTCAGCAGTGTCTACATCCAGTTAAAATCCCTTTATTGACATTTGCTTCCTGCTGCATTTGGCACAATAAACTGAAGTCAGGAACAATAACGATTTTGAAGGAAATAGATATTCCATGTTCACACTTTCAAACCTGTTTTTTCAAAATCCCAGGTGATGAGAGTAGCACATACACAGTTAGAGCATCCACAATTATTTCAGTCCTTTATGGAGCAGCTGGTAGGAGGGCTGATGCCTGACTTGTGACCACCATTGCACATTTAGGCAAGGTTCAGTATCTGGCTTGGTAATGCTAATTGTGTTAAAGTACAGATTCCAATCAACCTGGAGCACAAAAGGTTTTACAAGTTTTACTTCACGACTAATTGTTTTCCCTGGATATATCAGAGGTAATGGATACAAATTGAGACTGACTTTAAGGAAAATCTTCTTTGCAAGAGGGGTGGTGAAGTACTAGAGAAAGGCTGCCTACAGGAATGTGGGCTCTTCATCCCTGGTGGCTTTCAGAAGTTTACTAAACCATCATGGCTGACCTGATCTGGTGGTGGCAACACACAATCCCAATGGGAAGGAATACACACAGACCATCAAATCCTCCTCTCAGCAACATTTTAATGACTTCTTTTTGGTTTTTAAACTTAAAACACTCTATTGTATGCAATGGATGCTGTAAGTTTAATATTCCTGTACATTCACATATGCCTGTATCCATGCATATACCTTTGTGTACACATTAAAAAATGCCACTGGAAATATAATCTGTACATTTAAGAACACTAGCTATGCATGCATTTTCATTCAAACCTCTGCAGACAAGTAGGTCCCAAAACAGGACTTCTAAATATCCGCCTGACGTATGTGTGTGTATTAATTTTGCTCAAATTGTGGTTGTGGCTTTCACTGGGGTTTGCAAGATGACTCAGTGAACAGAGGATTGCAAAACATAGAGTGCAGCTGTCAGCAGCAGGTCCTGCAGGGTGGAGGCATGAGCATAACCAGCTGCTGCACACATTTTAGCTGGTTCTTCCTCTCTGCCCAGAAGGAACTGAACATCTACTGGTTCAGGCGACAGCACAAAGACAAGATAAGATAAAAATGTGTCACATTTTCTAGGGTTTTGAGAGGTACTGATGATATCTGTCTCTTGAAATTCAAGATTTCTAAGTTCTAATGTTAGATGCATTAGATATATTTATTAGCACTGGGCTCCAAGCCTCCCTCCATGAGGATAGGATGGTTTTGACAACTACAGTAGGTTGTGAGTAAGGAACGGCCAAAAAGGAGCAGCTCCTTTGAGCAACACCAATAAATCTTTGGATATCTGGAATTCCATGAGAAGGGGAGTAAGCCTCTGTGCAGCAAGACAAATCTTCCATCAAGTGAATTTTGCTGAGGTGGGTTGATGCTAATTTGTAGTGCACATTTTGATGGGAAGAAATCAACGTTTTAAATGAAGAGTTGGTTTTCCTCTAAATTTTCGATGCCACTTGCAGATAAATTAACCTTCAGGCCACTACTTCTTGTTCTTTAGTCAAAACCACATACTCTGAAAGTTTGATAAAGTCTACTTTAGGAAGCACAAAGAATAGGCAGAATTCTGCTTTCACAATTTCTACTTTCAGAAACATTTACTAATATCAAAAGATACTTAAGTTTTAGATTTATTCTTCTGTTTATAAAATTTACAGTAAAAAAAAAAAACATTTAGCACACTCACTAGCCACCATATTTGTGGCCACTGTGTCTGTTTTTAAGGATAAGTTTTGGACTTTTCTTATGCAGAACTCTTCCAGCTGCCACGTAAACAGAAGTGGCAATGCAGCATAAAAATTTTTCAACCAATGTCTAACATTTATTCTTGTAACAGAACTGAAGCATTGGACAGAAATATATTGTAAATATATTCATAAAATTCAAAATTTACTTAGTGTCATTGTTCCAACTACTGTTTGTTCCCATCTCTAAATCCTTCCTCACAAATCCTTCTGTTTCCTGTGCTCTATTCTCAGTCAAGACATCCCTTACAAAAGTAAAGCTTGGTCTCTCTGGTGCACACCAAATCACACACCTTTTCATTCACCTCTCCCTGATCCCTGTTATGTCTGGCTCAGTGCCCAGATCCTGCTCTTTCCCAGAGCTCAGTTTCCCAATACATCCCACCTACCTCAGCCAAGCAGAAGGGGGACAATGGGAACCGGCAGCTGGCAAATAGCAGCTCCCAGCAGATGCACAGTGCAGGGAAGGAAGGAAATTCTGTAGCAAATGGTGCAGATGGAGCCTGACCTTATTGTGTTCACGTGGCCCTGCCATTCGATAAAGAAAACTTTCCTTAGTCCTGAGCAGCTCTTTCTGTGGCTGCTGCAGACTAAAGTCTAGTGAACATCTCATTGCACAACTGAACACTAAAATTTGCTTTATTAAATGTAAGACTTGCCACAGGTTTAGTCTGTCATGAGGAAAAATAACTTCTGCATGTGTGAAGAAACCCTTAGAAACAGTAAAATAATGTGAAATTGCTAAGAGTTACTTTAACAAGTAGTTAGGTAGGAAAGCATTTCAGATGAAAATGCCTGAACATCTTTTTGTTTTGTCTTGGGTTTTTTGTTGTTGTTGTTGTTGTTGTTGTTGTTTTTTAATTAACACAGATACCTTATTGCCACAGATGCTGACAAGCAAGACACACAAGCGTATATGCAATAAACTGTGCTAGCTAGCAAAAAAAAAAAAAAAAATCCAAAACTCTGTCTTTAAAAAAATGTTGCATCTTCATAAAATTCCCTCTAGGACAATTTATGAAATTGTATTTTCTACCCAGTCTCAACCCACAGCTTCCTGTTTACTTGGATTGTAGTGTGTGATTTATTTCCAGTCTTGTGTTTGTTTTCTTTTCTATTCCTTTTTTTCCAATGTATTTTAATGACTTGTAAAAGCTGATGGAGAAGTTCATTCCAAGACTGAAGTTAATGAAGGCAGCAGTTCTTGATTCCTTACAGAATTAGAAAGCTGTGTCCATGGAAACAAAAAAAGAAGTTAAACCTGAGATTCCACTTTTCTTCTCTGCTGTATGATGTGAGGAGAAATAATCAGCTTAGTGATATCTGAGGACAAATACTTTGTTGTAGCAATTCCAAGATATAAGATGCCAGGAAACTAGCATCAGACAGGCTCCAAATGATGACACACACTGAAAAGTAACACCTGCCATTTCCTCAACTTATATGTCTTGGTGTGCAGCTTTCCAGCAAGTAACCTTAAGCCATCTATCTGAAGGTTTGTAGCTTTTGCTTCAGCACAAACCCCAAAATTGGTTTCAGTACTGGCTCATGGAAATATGTCATGATAGGTATTTAAGCCACAAGTTAATGTTACCACAACTTGCTAATGTTGCTATTGTCCCAAGCTTGGTTTGGGACTTTATCTCCCTCACACAACTACTTACATGTTATTTATTATTGAAATCTAAAAGGTGCCAGCATATTTTGTAATATGTCAGCAAGCCTGACCCAGGATGGCTTTTTTCACCAACTGTGTTTTTATGTTCACAGATTTTTTTCATTTTCTGTTGAGAACTATGGGCAGATACCAGGGAACATTATATTTCCTCTCTCCAGGGAACACTATATTTATAGTACATATTTTTTAAATTTTTTGTTTAAAGAAACATCATCTTAGCAAGATAACTCTACTCACTCACTTCCCTCCAACATGCCTCTCAAAAGCCTTGTAATGTCTCTCTTACTCTTTATTTGGAAACATCGGCCTCCCATCCTTTTACTTTTCCCTAGAGAACACAGGTCTTCTTTCTCTACTCTTTTTTAATAGGTTGGATTTTCTGTATTTCTTTTGGAGCAGTCTACTGAATCTTCTCTGTTGCCACAGATAGAAGTCAGCCTCCTCATCTTTAAACCCATGAAAGTTTATATCTATTTGGTAAAATTGGAGGAATGATTTAATAGCTGGAGTCACAGCTGTAAAAGATGAGTCACATGGAGGTAAAACACAGCCCCCACTTCCCCCACATATTCCCATGCGTACTGGTCATGAACAGAGCAGTTACTAAAAATTAAGCCTCATCACCTACTCCAGGTACAGTTTTGCTCTCAAAATTTTCAGTTCTTCCAAACTGGGATGGCAGAAACAAACAGCCCAAACATGATTTTGATCAGTAACTCAAGACTCCACAAGACTACTACACAGCTACTGTTTTTTTCTTTATTTTTACAGCTAGTCTACCTAGTCCAGCAATTTTCTGAAGCCTGACTGACTCTACCTCAGAATAATCTGAACAACTTGATGATGAAGTAGAGTCCAGCAAATGGTCAGCACAAGAACAGCAGTAAGGTCTTCTCTGGTTTAAAAATCAATTTTTTAGCTTGAGCTAACAGCTGGAAAAATGCCTGTACTTCATCCTAGTCTGAAAAAATCCCTAAAGCTGAATCTAGAACTGGCAAGACTACAAAAGTGTCTTCTAAGAACACCAAAAAAGTCCCTGTCCATGCCATGTCAGTGGTTAATCTCCTTTGCATAGACTTCAACATATGTCTTCCCCTGAAAAGAAATGAGACAAGTAATTGTCTAGTAGCAAGAACATATTCTGCTAAAAATGGCCCATAATCATACCTTTTCAACTCTTAAAAAGTTCATCTTTTAGATGTCTTTGGGATATCTTCTACATGAAGTCCTTTAATAGAAATTACCCAAACACTTCTTCACACAATTTGAACATATTTCATTTCTAGTCTTAGAGGGTCATTACCTTAATTGCAGTGTCAGAGATGTTCAGAGGGGGCTAAACAACATAGCTCCCAAACTGGAAGCAGCACTGTGTGTTAGGGTTCTGCAAGGCTCCCCTTGGGCTAATTAACCCCGATTCAGAAGCACAAGTGTGCTAATAGCTGTGCTGCAGGTAGTGTCCCCAGATAAGTCATGTAGAGCTGGTTTAAGTACCTGTGCTCTCTAGACAAATCTGCAGCATAATTTTTCACTCACACTCCAAAGAAAACTTTTTAGATGTCCAGGATCATGAAGTCCTTGGCTTTTCTTTAAAATTTTTTCTGACAATTCCTTCAATTAGTCATGTGTCTTCATATTTAATAGCTATAATTAATTCATAATTTATCTGGGCCGTAACTGTGATCTATCTGACCAGTTTAGCTCTTCCTGGATAGGATGGTTACTCCAGTCAATACTTCCCTCACTATCCCACCAAAGCAACTCACATGGTAAAAGAAAGATTAACTTCTGCAGAGTGTTGAAACATTCCTCTTTTGAAAGAGTGATTGAAGTATTTAAACTTGTTTCTTTGCCTGGGGACAACAAGAAGTCTTTCTGGTAGAAGAGCTTCATTTCTCCTACTTTTTTTTCAGCTTGCTTCTGGTAACATCTCAATTTCTTTCTTTTCTTTCCTTCTTCCTACAGAGGAAAAAAATCCTATATCTACTCTTTTATTTTCCCTTGTATGGTGAAAATTGCTGTGATGTTCTAGCAGTGTCTTTACAAACACAGACATTGCCACCTTTTGGAACCTTGATAGTTTCTTTCAGATGTTTCCTGTTTTGATTCCTGTGCAGTCTTGTTTTCTGTTAGCACCACCTGGTTTACAGCTATGCCACCCTGTCGATCCTAAAGTGACAGTCTGCTTAGGCTGACTGGTGGTCCTGAAGCACAAACAGACCACACACACAGAGTACCAAAGGCTAAATACACTACAAGCTTAACTATGACTACTCAGGAAAGTCCACACAGAGTATATCCACTACCTTAATCCATAGGTCATGCTTTTATTGTACTGTTGCTTTTTTTTTTTTTTCCCATTTTTCTGTCTTTAAAGTCATTCCAGAAAAGTTTCAGTGTTTTCCTTTATCCTTTGACATTTGATTCCCAAGTTTGATTACAACAATCTGAAAATCAACTTTCAAATTAAACATTGTTCATAATTTTCAGCAAAGGTACCAAGAATATAGAACATGGAGTACAACCAAGGAAAATGAGTATTCTTTGGCTTCATTTTTACCCTTTTTCTTTTTTAAAATCTTGTTAGCTTTTTAAAATTCATCACAAGTTATTAATCCTTTTCTCCCCCAGTTGCTTGAAATGGGTCTTCTCTAACTTCTTTTCTTGTCCTGGCCAATTTTGCTGCTTTCATGTATATTTCCCCACCCTTGAACAAAATGGTTAACATTGTTAAGTTACAGATTTGCCTAGTCATTATCTGCTGTAGTCTTGGTTTATTGGGATACTCTTGATCAAAATCCATATTTTAACCTGATGACTTCACTAATACCTTATTATCTATCTAACTGGGTAGCAACAACTCATCATGTTACCAGCTTGAATGACAGTTATTTCCTAGTTCCATAAGTTATTTCATGTTGGGACTCTCCACCTTTCAGTTTTCAGTCTGCTGTTTTTCTACACTTTCTTTGCCCCTTATAAAAACATTGTCTGGATGAAGCCATTTCTTTGGCAGACAAAGAGCAGAACATTGCAGTGTAAGGAGTGATGTGGTTTGGTTGATCAAAAGTCAACAAAGCCCAATTTACCAATCATCATAATGCATAGCAAAAGTTTTTAAGAATAGCAGAAGCATATGCAATTAATTCAGTGATCATTCGCAATGTATCCAGCCTGCTCCTGACAGATAGCATATGGATTACCTGAGCCAGAGGTTCCATCTAGTAGACATGTGTCCTCTTGCAAGGATTTTTCTGATACCTTTTAGAATGCTTGTAAGCATTTGGCTTTCAGAGTATCCTGTGGAAATGAGTTCCATTATGCATGCTTTGTCTAGGAAAAACATGCTGTGGCAAAAATTCCTTTATGTGTGTGTTTTAAACCCAGTCATTTAGTTGGGTATGCTCTCATTTCCAAATAGCTACACATATTGAATTATAGTTCTGAGTTTTTCTTCCCTTCACAGTATATGATATTTCAACTTCTTCCATAAGCCCCAGCTCCATTTTAAACTCAAATCCTCATCCATTTAATCTTCCTTTACCTGGGAGGAGGGGAATAACCATTTCCAAAAGACACCCGGAACACCTCAAGTGAACCCACAGAGTATTTGATATAGTTACAAATGCTCAGATTCCAAACACCACCTCTCAGCTGTAAGAGACATAGTCTTACAGCTCTGCATCATTCTCCAGCCACCTGTGTGGCACACTTCTAGACTTCTTACAAGCTCTTTAATGTCTCAAAAGAGTGGGATTGTTTTTGGGACCTGCCAGTAAACAGCCAAGCAAGCACTTACATAGTACTCAGCCATCTCTCTACTGCCATATTGCTTAAGAAAAACGTGCAATTATTCCAGCAAGCAGTTTTACATGATATGTAGGCACACTGTCTGTGCTATGTTTTAATAGCCTCTAGCTATAAATAACATTATTAGGAAAGCACATTGCCTTAGAAGGACAGAACAGAGATAATCACCTTTCTGACTGTCTAGAAACATATTTAGATTTCATGTTTAAAGATTAAAAATAGACTCAGCAAATGCATTCAATTTTTGACACTGGGTTAAGCTTCTTACACAAATGATACAATTGACACAATAATGCCAAGAGTTTATTACAAGTTTTAAAACGCATTAAAATACTAGTCAAAAATCTGAAACCTTAAAAGACTTTTTAATTAAAAAGTGAAAATTAGGATCATGACACATTTTTCCCAAGAGATAAAACACAGGTGGCTGACTCAGCTGCTCCCCTGCTGTGTACACATACCACCCTCTCGATGGACAGCACAGCCCTGAACCTCAGACAGCTTAACTGCTACAGATTTCAGCCTGGGTTTCCATCTGATACTGAGAATGGTTTATGTAAAATGTCAGCCTGCAAATTCTGTCTGACTTCGAAGGGGGCATTCTGCATGAGTCCCTGCCACATCAGGGATATTATGAGCTGAAACCGTGTGCCTGCTATGTCCAGTGATCAGAGGGGTGGGGCTACTTGGTAGCATTGTCCTCTTTCTGAAGCAAAATAGAAAAGCAATGGCTTCAGCCTCTCACATCTTTCTTACTCTCACACCTTCAGTTCTTCCTTCCTAATATGGTAGAAAGAAAAACCCTCAGCCCTGTGGCTCTGCTTTTGCTTTTGTGCCACTGTGCCCCTTCACCCCTGCTCAGACACCATTGGCCCATGGACATGCTAGCCTGCTGGAAAGGCCAAGCATCCCTCCTGGCAGAGCCTAACCTGGAAATCCTGACAGCCATTAGGTTATCAAGCATTTCCCCAGGAAGCTGTGTAACCACACAGCATGCAGCTCCCTATCCCTAGGGATAGCCACTGTAGCATGCGTTCTGACCCAGGAAACTGGATATAGCTTTGTGGCTTGCAGCCTGTGGATGTTGATGCCTTGGCCTTCATCAGTATTGTTAGGATGCACAGAAAGCTTGTGGCATATGCCATTGAGGCCATTACAGCCCTTTATATCATTTTGTTTGGTCCATCAAAGCTCCACATAGCCTCAGAAAAAGCAGCATTGCTCCAAAGCTGCCAGCCTGACCTGTGGCCAGCTGAAACCAGCAGTACGTGGTCAGATGGAATTTGGCCAGGCAGATATGCATATCTCTGTGGAAAAACTTAATTGGCCAGAGTTATTCAATAAGTGAAGTATTTGTCAAACTAGGTCAGCTAGGTTGGACTTCCACTTTCTGTTTGTAGAAATGCAAAACAAACAAATGCACACACTGAAACATATCATCTTAGGAAATAACAAGCTGAGGACGTAACTGGCCTCCAGCCCATACGGGGTATTCATTCACACAGGATCCTGTGTTGAACACTCCTTGCTATAAATTATGTTTTGGTTGTTTTCTTGACAATAGGTTAATCCCACACCCAGGCACTCCCCATATGTTCTCAGCAAAGTTGTAAAACAAGCTCTCTGAGTCAGGAATTACACACTGAGGGTAAATACACCTGATAACAACACACAGACTCCCCAAAGCAATACGTCCTACAAGGATATCTGGTGTGGGACTTCATTGGCATGCATGCTCTTGTGCAACTGCCAAATCCAGGTGACATCTCCAATGTGGGATGGATAAATAACTTTTATAATTTTTAAGGAGTATAAACAATGTAAAACAATCTTTATTTTTGTCTTCATAATTTGATTCCTCTGAAATAAAATATTTGTACTTTCTGTTGTTTATCACACACTTGCCTCTGCAAGTTCACCTAGCCAGAACAACTGATACTTGATCTTCATGCCTTTCCAAACTTTAGAGTAGCTGAGCTATTATGGCATTTTATCTCAATTATTTCAAGGAGAGATTGGCCACAAATAGAGATGTGTCTAAACAGAAACTCTGAAGACATAAAACACCATCTTTATGTTAATGGCTATTTCGTGTATCTACCATACTAACTGAGGAGTTGAGAATACAAATGACATCCAAGTTAAAAACAAACAGCTTCATTACAGGCTGGGCAGTAAACAGACAGCTGGCTTTTAAAGGATATTCTACTTCCTGCTCCTTTCCACATACGTAATGTTTATTTTAAATTTCTGTGGGCTTATGCAAACTGGACAGCTCTACAAACTTCTGATTAGATCGCTTAACTTTCTGGTGAGTGAGTGGTACAAATCTCTCTTTGTGACAAAACCCAGAAGTTAAACATATTGCAGATTCTTGCCATAGAGATTTGGCACCTTAATTTGTGCCACTGTAGTGGCCCAAGGTCCTGGTGTGATGGTGAAGAAGGAATCATCATCCTTGCTTACACACAACATTCAGCCAGTGGATAATATTTGCTATGTTGAATTTTTGCTCATTTAATTCTGAAAAGCCCCACTTTGCAATTACCAAATAAGGAGAATAGTAAGACCTTTGTTTAGTTATTTCTCTCCAGATGGTGAGATCATTTTAACAAAGCATAGTACCACTAAAGCAAGGTGGGATACATGGTGGTTTTAGCACCAGCATTTGTAATAGTATTTTTAAATGGGTTTTATTCGTTATTCATTTCTGTGCATGTTTCTGATCTAATCTCCTTTCTCACTTGAGGCATGACCCAACTCTCACCAAAATAGATGGGGACCTTTAAATTAATTTCAGTGGGAACTAAAGTGATCCCTAAAGATCAATTAGAAGATCAATGTTTAGTTAAGTGTGAAGTTTTCTAGGATGGATTTTACAACTATTTTGTTGAAGCCATCCAGAAGGTGGAGATTTGTTACCTGTAATTCATAGGCCCATCAGGCAATGCAATAGAATTCATTATGAGTGCTAATGTGAGCACCAATATTTAGACAAATATCTCGTTTATTCAAGGCCATCAGGGCTCTTGAAAATAACACCCCATAAATTCTTAATGATAAGTACCTAAAATAAGTGTCACTGAGACAGCCTGGATGAGAGCAGAAAGGAAACACAGTATCATATTCTGAGGTCTTGAGAGCAGTGTTTAATTATTATACTCTGAAGAGAGTACTCTCTTTTAAAGATGACATTTGCATAGATCACAAAATAAAGTCACCCAAATAGAGTAGATGTGGGGAAGCCACAAGCAAGGAAAAGATTGTCTCACTCTGTAGTGCTACCTCCCAGAGCAGGGAGTTACAGATCCCAATATCTGGATAACCCACCTTTGTCTAGAATCAAACACCAACACTTCTCATGTTTTTCATTGAATTAGCAATAGTATCTAAATAGTATTTTGAAGAAATATTGTTACATATGTGGGGGAAAATGAAGAAATCAAGTAAGGCACAGCATGTGTTTACCATCCCAGTCTACTCAGATGTCTTTACTTGGTAACTGTCTTTCAAAATGAATGAAAGGTGGGTAAATTATTGGAGGAGTGTCACTGGGAAATTATTAATTCAACAAAGAGATAATGGGTACTGTTGAAAGGGGAACTTCTGGCTAGAGAATGACTAACAAAGGAGTTTCTAAGAGATCAGTCAGGCCCTTCTAAAAAGACCTGTCTTCTTCAATGCTCTCATCAGATAATTTGGCACAGAAACAGAAATGAGCTATTGAAAGCTAGTGACAATACTTACTTGAATACATTTGTCATTACAGTGAAGGAACAGTGTATTTTAAAGGAAGAGTTGGACAACTTTGAGGTCTAGAGTATTAGAAATGGCATAAAATGCAACATTGTTTTTGCAAAACTGTCCAATTACTAATGAGATTTTTTTCCTAAACACACTACTTAGAAATAAATGAGACAGAGAAATAACTGGGAGTACCAGTTGTTCACAGGATGATTATGATCCATCGATGTCATCTGACTAGGAAGAACGCAATCATAATCCCCATAAATCTTTTTTTTCAAGAGACATAAGAAATCATTAATGTCTTTATACTTGTGAAAGCTCCCCTGTATATAGTTATGACTGCTTGTGTTCAAGAAAGTTGAATGCAAGCTGAAAGAAATATAGTGAACAAAATAATGACAAGCAACTGAAAGCACTTAACTTTTCTAACAAAATAAGAGCTGTAAGGTGACATGTTTGCTGCACCCCAGGGGCTAAGCAGAGGAAAGAGAAAAGTGTCAGAGCTAGACAATGTTGGGATGATTAAGACAAGTATAAACTGGCCATGGGTGCACACAGTCTAGAAATGACCCGGAACAACTTTTTTCCTATAATCTGGAGCCATACTTTTGCAGTAGAGCTTCAAGAGTCTGTAACAAAGAGAATACAATGTGGCCACCTGAGGTAGCAGAGATTTGCACTTCCTTGCTTAAGTTTTATATACATTGATTTCACTCTTCACTTAAAATCTCCTGGAGTGATTTTGATGAGAAGTTAGGTGAGTCTGGGTCATTCATGGGCCCAGCGGTACTTCTACCACCAGCCCTTGAGGCTGATGACTGGTTGTAGCAAGTTCAAGAACAGATTAGCAATCAGACTGTGAGCCAGAAGTGGGATGGATGTAATCTTTGCTGGAATATTTTCATTTGCTGCAGCACCATACAGAATGAACTGTGTTGAAAAGACAGAACAAATTCTTTTTTCATATTTACCTTCATAAACATAATCCATTACACCCACTGATGCACAAGTATTTTCAAAGGAGAAAAACAGGGTAACTCATACCCTTGACTTTTTCGTGCTAACAGATGAACCTATGATTATTATCTATGAAATAAAGATATTAAAAAATCTTTACAAAGGTAGAAACTGTAGTAATAATAGTGTTTTTCCAATAAACTCTTCTTGGTATCACCAATACTTCTGTTCAGATCCATAGTTTTGCTGGGATTCTGTGTGGTTTACCTGTAAAAGCAAAAAATCTCACAGGTTTTTAGGATTCAGATACTAGAAGTAATTTTTTTACAGTTTACATTCATTAGCTGTCTTCTCTTTTGCTGACCTTTATGTCATGTGCTATTCACAGTGTTGTGTGAAGTACTGTTGCCTTTGTTTTAGCCAAAGACTACATGAGTTACTGAAAAAAAAATACAGAAATACTGTGAAGAGATGACAAACGAGATCTTCCAAGTCCTTGAATAGCATTTCAGCCATTGAATAAACCTTCACTTTCATCCTAGAAAACTTCATCTGAGGCTACCAGGGGTTCCTGCATGTAAACGCCAATGAGATTCATGCCTGGAATAGAAAGTAGAGAGTGAAGCCACATAAATTTCTCACCTATGCAGCTGAAATGACAAACAAAAAGCCATCAATACTGCCTACAATATAGAAGAGATATAGCTACAGAAGAACTCTTGGCACTGAAGTCTGTTAATTTTGGCTTTCTAAATAAAGGCTTGTGCTGTTGTGCAAAAAAGGTATTCTGTTTCTGTTGTAAAAGAGACTCTATAACAAAGGACTCAGGCACATACACAAGTGAGCTTAGAGAAGGAAACCTCCAAGGCACTATGTGTTTCAGATCTCCATCAACGATTTAACTTGTCTGTGGCAAGGAGCTGTTGTTTATAGACCTCATGTTCTCTCTGATGAGTTTTTCGGGCTACATTGTTTTATAAAGTGAATGGTCTATGTTTTTGAGTTATCTGCTTTGCCTACTAGCCCTGTAGAATTCACCTATAAATATTTCCAGTGAGATACTCTCTGTTGCTTCTCAAGCTTTGGCTTGTGTCCTCTGTTCAGGCTTAAGCATCCATTAGAAGTATGGGATAAGGTTATACTCAAGCTCCTTTTAGGGGCATGAGTCTCTAAGATGTCTGAATGTCCAGGTCCAGCTGCTACAGTTACACACCTCTGACAGGGAATCTAAACAGCCCACTTACTGAGGCAGTAATTTAAAGTTAATAATTAAGAAACAACTAAATTATTCTTATGTTTGAAATTTCCTTTTCATTGAGCTGTGCCTGTGAAACATTTGCAGGGAAAATTCTTGCAATATCCTTGAGGTTCAAATTCCCAGATTCTCACCTGTGATCAGGATGAATATACACCTTTTCCTTACATGAAGGAAATTATATTTTCTGTTACTGCCTTGTGGTTCTAGTTTCTTTTTTTTCTTTGCCTGCAGAGGATTAGAGCCATATCTCCCCTGCAAAGTGGTATTACGTGGGTAAGCATGTTATCTATTAAGCTGGACCAGACAAGACTCTTCTCCATCTCCACTAACTATGAAGCAAGAAATAAAGACTTGTGAGAAAGGGAAGGAATGGCTCTATGGCCCTAGTAGTCAGCCTGTCCCTTATAGGAGAGCTCTGCACAGTGACCATTATGAAGTCATTGCAGTCCTGGTCCCTTGCCAAACAATGGCAACACTGACAGAACAGAAGGATCTTCTGAGTGGGGTTTAAAATCTCTAATGCTGAGACAGGCTCCAGATCTTCTAGAGAGGAAATGTATGCCATTACAGAAAAGCTAGGCTCCTAAATCTCTAGATTTTAAGAAGAAAGGGGCCAACAGTTTGCTGACAGCCTTTATGCTACCAGAGTATATTTAGGAGCATGAGAGTCTCATGAGGAACTTAGATCGTAGAACAGCTACTGCTGGTCTCAGATGAGACTTGCAAGGCCATTTTCTCAAATGAGCCATCTGTGAAAAAGCACAAGCACGTAACTCTAAGCACCAGGAAAATTTCAGGTTAAAGACGTAAGCACATACTGACAGCATTTTTTCTACCAACAAGACTTTCGATCATGATTTTAAGTTAACCTCCTCAGAGGAAATTTGTTCTTTCTTCAGGATTAAAATCTTCTCTAGCACAAAAATTTTGATCCAGGCAATGCAGTAGCTGTAATGCCCAATACCAAAAAAATAAGCATAAATTGTCAGCTTTGTCCACAGAAAAAGTGCAAACACAAAAGATCTCTGGAGAGTGTTCCTCTGGATATGCACCGTGTCAGATTTTGAACCCTGCTGATTTTAGAGGCATGTAACTGATACCAAATCTTCACCACGTGCATCTAAATGGTTTTGCTTTATGTTAATAATGTTAATAATTATGTTAATAATTATGATAATGCAACTGATGATGCATTATCATCAGTTATCCCACCTCAGCTGACTTAAGTATTGAAGGTGTAAGTGGAGCTAAAGTGGTAAAGAAGGTGTCACACGTCATTGTTACCTACACAAAAAGCTTCTTGGCTTAACTGTTTGAACCGGGCCTGTTGCTACTGGGGATGTATTGGTTTCTCCTAGACACTTCGTGTACTCCTTGTGAATACACAAACCTGATAAGAAGGCATAAAAAATAACGCTTAGAGGAACTTCCATTTCACCCTGGTCACACTACACTTTTGAGAAAAACTGGCAGAAACCAGCTTTGAGAAATATCTTTGCCCTGCTTGGCACCTGTTGTCTGCCAGCAGCCAGTAGAGATCCAAGGTGATTTCACCATTACCTTCTTTATAGCCTCATTTCCTGAGGAACTTGAGCTTCTCTAATCATCCTGTCTTTCCATTTGTATTTCAGTTTGCCTGTCATTTGTCTCCTACCCTTGTAGCTTTTAAATCTGACAACTGCCCACAATCACATTGGGCAAAAAGGCAGAATTTCCAATGAAATATGAGTTCCTACAAGTCTTGTGAAAGCCAGCAGGTGGGTAGAGGAAAGCAACTAATACAAATTGGAGAAAGGAGATCCAGAGAAAAGTTTCAATATGAGAGCCCCAAGACCTTCTGGCTGGACAATCGCCTCACATGTGTCTGCTTTCTGATCAGCCTGCAGATGGGTCATAGTGTCTGCAGCTCTGTGCTACCTCAGCCCATAGTTAAGGGACAAGGGCCTTAAATGAGGTGAAGAAAAAAAGGGAAATAGAGGAAATGGATCAATGTGAGGATATGTAACAGACATGAGGGAACTGGGGAAGTCTCACAGACTTTTGACAGAAACTGTGATTAGCATGGGAAGGTCAGATGAAACTCCATAGGAAGTTGGGCTTCCTTGTTCTGCTTTTCATGAAACAGGATATGGGACATATTTAGACCTGAACCAGCTCAAAGTGCAGCAGCAAAAATGCAGACTTTCAGAGTACAGCCAAGCTATACTTTCATTACTATCTTCATTCCAGATTAGACCAAATTTGACAACAGATACAGCTGTGCCTGTGGAGTGAACATACTCAAAGTGAAAGGGACATGCAGCTAAGTTTCCAATAAAGGCCCTCACTGAGTGGCTCCACTGCTGAAAACAGAGTATCTGAGCTTCAATTAAGGAAACATCGACTGCATCAAGTACTGAATGTGGGTTACTTTCGAGCATAAATTATACCCTTGCCATAGTTGAAACAGGCTCCTGTCAAAGATCAACAGATGTCTCAAGAGTCACATAGTTCAGCTCCCCGTTAGCTGCCAGCATCTAATCTGCTAATCATTCATGCTGCACATACTCCCTCCCAGGCTCCCCTCTGAAGCAAAATGACTAGTTTCTTGGAGAGGAAGTCTGGACACAGTTAACAGAATAGCTTGCTCCAGGCTCCACTCCAGACAGACAAAATGGACTTGGACTATAGCAAGCTTAACTCCCTCAGTCCATGACAGTTGTCTGATCTTACTCCAGTAAGCCTTGTGTCCTCAAATTCCCTACACGCTGCCCTGGGACAGCACAGGCAGGCAATACGTGCTCTGAATTAATAAATCACAACTGCCTAATAATTAGATTGCACAGTAATATGGGGCCAGCAGAGACCTGGGCCAAATACTACCCCAAATCTGGCCATGCTGACCTACAGAGAGTAGTCACTTCTGAGCCATGTGGACAGGAGCTGTCTTGCACCACCTGGTCTGGGTCAGAGGTTAGCCTTGGGGCAGCTGCTCTGGTAGCACAGTCACAGCCCTTGAGAAAGCCAGGGCAGAGGCCGGGGCTCTCAACAGAAGGACTTTGCTTCCAGGCTTACAGCTGGAATTTGAGCTATTCACACTGATAGGTGCCACCCCTCTCCATCAGCTCTCACCCGGGGGACTCCCGTGGCCCCTCCAGCCTTTTTCCTCAGAGGCCAGTTAAAATATTCTCTCAAAATAGGTAATGAGGTAATAATTTTATTTTCCTAGTTGCTTAAGGAGAGTGTTAGAAGAGTTAATCCAGGGATCAAAGGTCTTTGTTAGCAGAGAGTCCTTTGAATCCCATGTGTGCTGGTCACAGAAATAACAGTGAAAGTGTACAGACCTGGAAATGACAGCCAGAATGGAAACCAAATCTGCCACAACCTTCCAATGGCATTTAGTGCCTTTTAAATATTTGGGTCAAGTTTGATTTTGCTGGTTTATGTAGTCTGCTGTGAGATTTAGCCAGCTGTCGTATATTTTCATGCAAATGAAACTTTCCAAAAGGGCCTTAAACTCTAGTGATGGAATACAGTTATTTGTATGTCAACTGCAGCTTCTATTTATAGGATGATGAAAATATCCCCCAATCAGTAACTCTCTAAGAGACAAGCATTTCATAAAAATAGATTATAGAAAACAAACAAAGATTCAGGCATGTTTTAGGTTAATCAAAACACTCATATTCCAAACTCTCCTCATAACTCATATATTTTAGACATTGGTAAATTCAGATAGTAAACCTGTTCAGACACAAACAACTTTACATATGATAAGGAATTTGGCTATTCAGAAAAAAGGAATATTAATATATTCTACAGTGAACGAACACAATAATAAATGGAGGATTTTAATGACTTGAAGTTAAATTAACTGTTTTCTGATACCCAGTAAAGCTTGCATTCACCACTTACCAGAGGCTTATGTGCTTTTAAAGGGTGTTAATTTAAGACCCGAATTGTTTGAAGATTGACTTGAAAGAATTTCAAAGGATGTAGTTTAATTAAAAATATTCCAAACTTTGCATTCCTGGCAAAACCTTTTGACCTCTCACGATATTTAATGCTCGAAGGTGAGGAGCTGACTGACTGCTACTGCCTTCACTAAAGGCACTCGGGATCCTTCCCCCCATGCCACAACCATCATTAATTGTTGATAGGTGCTCATTACATTGACCTACAGCCAGTACCCAAAGAAAGAGCAGATCGGGAAGCGGCAGGCACCCAACTGCAGCACCGGGGGTGCTTTTCCTGGCTGTGCGTCGAACACAGCTCATCCTTTCAGAAAGACCCAAGAGCAGAGTGTTCACTGGAAGGCCTGCTGACTGCAGCCATGGTGTGGCCTGGCATTCCCAGCGGCAGAAGGATCAAACGGAGCTGTCCCCAGCAGGCCGGCGAGGAGGCATTCGGGGCGCCTGGGACGCGCGCTGCCTCCCGTGACGAATGGCCTGCTGTCACCCGCGCCGAGGGGCCTCTCGCCATGCGGGCTGTTTGTATTCAGTCAACACTTCGCTTTTATAGGTCTGTGGAGCCAAGCATTGCTAGACTTCTGAACCCCAGGCTAACTTCTGTCTGGCTACAGCCTCATTTTCTGGAGCCAAAATGTTTTTTAACAACTACACAATAACAAGTAATTAGGGCAAAGTCTGCTAATCTTCTCCTTTGGGCCTGGAGGTTGTGTATTCAGAACCCGTTGAAGGTAGAATTACTGCCATCAAAGCCTGAGGTTACTTTTTGAAAGGGGGTGAACTCTAGGTCAAGGAAATGTTAACTGGACAAAGAGAGATCGGGCAGATAGTGTTAAAATTAAAACTGTCCTACTGAGATAATGCAGAATTGACTGCTTTTGCTCTGAAAACTAGCTGAACTAACAAGATGAAGGGAAAGCTAGAGCAGTTCTTTCAAAGGTGAAAACACAGCAAATAAAGGATTTATTTGCTTTCATTGGGGAATTTATTTGGACTCTCTTTATTCAGTAAGACAAAGTAAAATATCTTTTTATGTCACATTGCGTTTTGGCCATCCTGTTTCCTAAATCTGTTTGATTTACTAAATTGAATAAGTTATTTCTTATATATATTTTCTCTCTCCTCTAAAAGCCCCCATGCAAAAATTCATTAGAAATTGAAAGGTTTCTGCTCTTGACTTAAGAGTCCTGGGGACAAATGGAACTTGCTTGCGATAGGAAGGATAAACAAGCACAGACTCACACATATGAGGAGGAAACATGCTCCAGAGGAGAGTGGTGTCCATGAAGTGCCCTGGATACAGCACGGGGGTGGATTTTGTATCTGGTACTTGCATATAACAGATCAGGGAGAGACTCCAGTTTTTCAAGGGATTAGAGCCCAACCACTTAAAATCTTCAAACATTCAAAACAAAATCAGAGATTTTGCCTGGAAATTCATCACAGAGCAGGACAGCCCTCACTCCACCACATGGAGTCATTCCAAAATTAAATCCACTCACTGCTGTCAAGGGTAACAAATACACCCCTATCCCCTTGCCAGGATCAAAGCTGACAGCTCCAGCAGGACCAGCAGCGCTTTGTTCTCCCCTGGTGCTGTGAGGAGGCTTTTGCCTGCTGCTGCCAGTGGATTTTAAGACCGTATGTGGGAGCGGAAGGGCAGAAAAGTTGAAGCCAGCTATTCCCCATGTCAGGTTCTACTGGGCTCTGTCACAGCACCCCTGCCACCTCCCTGCCTTTTGGGAAACGGATGGACATACTTCAGCTGACACAGGCAAGGGGCATCTTTGGAGATGTGATGGCAATTACCACAACAGTGGAATTACCTCATAGTTCAATTCTCAGGGTAAGATGTATTTAATGGTGTTGCAACTGCCAGCTGGATTAGGCCAAGTACAGTAAAGTGGATACAGCTTTCTGCTTCCAAGCTGAGCTGTCAGAAGAATTCTTGTGTGGGACTTCTTCAAACCTGAAGGCTCCCGGAGTAGCTGGTACAGCTAACATGCAAAGGAAAAGTGTTTTGCAGACGAACAGGGGTAGCAAAAATAATCCCCAGCTCTGAGGTGGGACGCTGCAATGCATGGGGAAAGACATCTCCAGCCCCATATTTTCCTGCCAAGGAGGTAGCATCCTAAAGCTTCTCCCCTGAGCTGTGGGCAGAAGGAGAGTTTCCAGCCTCTCCAGGAAAAAGGCAATAGCCAGTGTGGTTTAGTGCCCATTTTATTGGCATTTCCCAGGGATTTTAGAAACACCAGGTTGCCATTACCTTCATGAAAGCATAAGCTTCCTCCATACATGAGGTATAAGACACAGGCTCATAAATATTAGCTTTCTTTCATGATGTATATGTTTTGTATGTATTTTCCTTTAATTATATCGGAACCAAATCAATTAGTGGTAATGACTAATCATGGCGGGCGCAGAGCTTTTTTTTCTTGGAAGCATTCTTCTGACATGGAGACAGAAAAGGGCAAGTGCATTTTTATTATGGAAATTACCCCAGATAGACGGCACAACATCAATGCTAAAACGCACCAAAGTGAAGCCTGACTTTTTTCTGAAACTTAGCACAGGAGCAGTGCCCCTGGTACAAGAGACACTGGAATATATTTTTTCAAGTTTCAGATTAGAAATTACTATTCTCTGCTGCACCAGCAACTGCACCAAAGCTAGTTGAATGTTGCTGGTTTAAATGCTTCACAGATTAAACTAACCAGTGTCACTGTACCATGAAACAATCCTGTATTTGTGCAAATATAAAAAATTGGTCTTTAGTCAGATATTTCACGGATTAAAATGCTAGTGTGTCTCCCAATTCAAATACACACTCTTTTCTGTTTCAACTCTGCAAAATGAAATTTTGTGGCCATTATTGAAAACTGCCCATCAAAATACCACATAATAATGCTTCAATTAGAACAATTTTTAGTTTTAGAATAAGATATATAGGAACATGGTGGCTGTTTCACAAAATTCTGTTCAAAATGGGAAGGAAAAGTAGACAAAAAATGATGCTGCAGAATAAAAACCTGCCCACCTTTTGTGAGGAACTAGTAGATGTGCACATGGATGTTACCCTTTTGGACTGCTGGCAGGCTGGTTTGGGGATCTTGCAGGCTTGTTTCCTTCAGGAAAAAAATCAAGTGTGTCAGTCAGGTGGGCACTCTGGTACCATTCCTTTTTAATTCTAAAAGATTTTTTCCATGAACCTGCCAGAAGCAGACATCAGGAAGCACCTTCCTTGCCCAGACACCCCTCAGCCTGTCTTTCCAATTAATTCTATGCTGACACTGGGGCCATAGCTGAATTTTACAGCTAAGCCAATCACAGCTCAAGCTAATGCCAAAATGTCCATCTTTCTATTGCCATTAGTTGCATCCTCCTATTCCCAACACTGCACTGTGTCTGACGCTTTTCTGACCTCATGGTTTGCTATATCAGGGCTAGATCACCAGAAGAAGTATTGATGCATTTCACAGAGCTTTGCAGATAAGCAAGCTTATAGCAAAGGAAGAAACAAGAGCACATAAATGAAAACAAAGAAGGATAAAAGGAATAGACTGTCTTTTCAGAGGCAGTTGGTCATCTGATTGCCTGGCCTAGCCTCAGACTGTGCACTCCACCCTGACTGTCTGCTCCATCTCAGTGTGATGACCGTGACTGTTTTTCTCATAGGCTGGTGAGTTTTTTTCTTTTCTGTACAAACAACAGTTTGCCCATCATACTCTTGTTTTTGCATGCACAGACCAAGTATTCTAGTACTGCTCAAGCTTTGTCATGCACTCCTTGCCTTGGGCCATAATGCACATCTGCTTCCTACCATTGCTATATGAAAGAGAATGTATTAAATTCTCTGGTACTGAGTCTGAAAGAAACAAACCCATTGTCCTTATCCAGGTCTGTGATTATCAACAGATTAAAGATCTGCCTGACAGAAATTGAGACTTCTAGGTGGACACACAAGACACTAAACCAACTAGAAGCTTCTTCAGAGAATGAATCAATCTTCATCCTCACTTTAGGTAGAAGGCTCAAGGAACAGCATCATCTGACATTCACTTTGGAATAACACAGGTTCATTTCTGTGTTTCTTGACTAACAGTAACTCACATTTACAAGAATACATTAGAAAGTTCATTTTTCTTTTTTTCCCTGAAGTAATGGCACCCACATGCACAGCTCCTGGGCCTGATTCATTGCTGCTTTATTTCAGTAACTCCATTTATAGTGCACCAACTACATGAACCATGAGTCCTGTCTGTGACGCTCTCAAAAGCAAAAGTGTGGGATGGCCTTTTAAGTGGCTCGTGATATAGGACTCAACTGCCCCAGTTGCCTGTTTGATTTTCCTCTGTGGAACAACTCTAAGTGTGAGGGCTCTGCACCTCCCAAAAAACTTGCTTCTTCTTCCCTTACACTGAACAGCCAGAACAACAGAGCATTTAGCTCCTCAGTTAATTCAGAAATCTCTAGTAATGTGAGAAATTGCCCTGCCCAAGTAGCTTCTAGCTTCTAATCCCTAGCTTCTTCAACATTTAGTGGATAACATCAATTCTTACGCAGCCGATGGTGTGCAATGTATTTTCACATCCAAAAGAATGCCCAAGCATCTGATTTTGCCAATGGTTAAGTGTTTGAATAACTTTATTAACCAAGATTAGCTCCCTAAACTCTACAGTAAGACTCAGAAATCCAAGGATGTAGAATGGTAATTATGGAATATAGCAACATACACATAATTTAAGTCAAGTTGCACACTGTACCTGGCTGTGCAGGACTCAGGAAAAAGGAAATCTTCTTTTGACCTCAGATAATTATTATTTTTATTATTAACATCTCAATAATATCCCATAGCTGTAACCAGCTAACATTAGCCAAGGCACTGTATAAAGATACCAGATTGATTAAATCCCTGGCAAAGGAGGCTTATGTACACTTTGAAACACAAACACACATGAAAAAGAAAACCTGTTAATTTTATTTCACCATAATTGGCAGTCTTTTAAAACCTTAATACCATAATAACAAACACTGCTCAAGTGTGATCTCTGCTACTCTTGTGTAAAGTCATAGGAATGTCATTCATTTAGACCTCAACAAAGGTTGAAATATTATTGCTGGCATAAAGTAAAAGCACTATTAGAAGAATATTATTGGGGTTGCAATGTCAACACTTTGAATCTTACAGAAGAATGTACAGACATAACTGCCACTTGAGCCAGTTCAACACATACAAAATTTAACTGACAATGAACCCCAGAAACAACTACATTTTCTCATCTCTTGCCTTTCCCACAACATCACCGAGGTGCTCTGCTTTCTGTCGGTTGACGTGTGTTTTCTTCTCTGCCTAACACCAAAACTGTGCTTCATTGACTGGCCCCATTAATATTTTGTTCAGAGAAAACAGGGATGTAAAGAGTATTTATACTGCACAGTGCAGGGGCACTTGAGGCAGATGTGATTGGTATTGCTGAGGTACAGAAGTACAGTACAGGTCTCCAATCAAATTTACCAATTTTGAGGCAGACTCACTGCACAATCCTCCACCTCACGGACACAGCATTTCAAATCCTCTCCCTCCTCAGAGTGTGCTATGCTGTCCCTGCTTGGCAGGCCTGGCAACTCGGCACCAAGGGCAGGCTCAGCTGAATTTTATCACTGCTAACTTATAAAGAAAGTTGCTCATAAAGATTCAGTTGCTTAGCATGTTCAAACCACCGTCTTCCAAGAGCTCAAATCTTGGGCAAGAGGAGCTATTCAGGGGAGCAGCACCACGCACATTCTCAACACACCCTGCCAGATTTCGAGGTCTTTCCTCCAGGCATAGAAAGCTGAGGATGTTCAAGGAAACAGTAACAGATTTTGTTACATAGACAAAAAACAAGGGATTTTCTTCAGAAAAAAAAGGCCAAGTCTTTTAGGATGACATATTCAGAGGGATATTAATTTCTTTTCATCTTTTTAGACCAGCCTGAGGCGTTTATATTCAAGTCCAAACAAAGTCTAGCAAAGCTGTAAACATCTGAGAAGATTCTTTTAAGAATTGGTCCACATGAATAACAGGCATTGTCTACTCTGCTCTGACAGCAATTTGCAAATATAAAAAAATATTTTCTTCACACACAGTATGCTGAAAAATTTCACTGAATCAAAAAAACCTAAGTGAAGGATTGTAAAGGTGTGTGAAAGCCTAACTTGTTGTTCCTGATTTGTATTCAATAAATCTAACACATTTAGTCTTTATTTATAACAACAACATCCTGTACAGAATCCAAGTGTTACTCAATTCCTAATGCTTAAATAGAGTATCAGCTCAGTGCTGGGCTGAATTTCAGTCTAGATGAGAGGTTTCTAGATGAGATGTTTCTTCACAAAGAGCCAGGCTGACCTAGAAACCTCTCAAACATTCATTTGGTAGAAATACTGACACAGAAAATGCAATTTAGACCATTAATACCACAGAAAATCCTAATCAATCAATAGCTGAGGTCTCAGTGGTCAGGATTCTTTTTTTAATGTTAGTAAGTCCCCAGGACACTAAAATTCTCTTTTTTTTTACAAACAAGAAAAAACATTGTCTCTCACCACATTGAGACATCCTGACTTTCTACCTCTATATCTAGTTCAGAATATGACAACATGTGTACAGAAAATAAAAGGAACTAAAAACCCCACTTATGCCCTTAATGGTCTCCAAACAGAGACAGATAATGTCTTCAAGGGGTTCAAGGGGTTACAAACACCAGTCTGTGGCAAGCCTAACTGGTAGTCTCTACTGTTACTGATTCATATCATTTGTGTGTCCAACATATCTACTGAACAACCAATGTGTTTTCACAAATACTGAATACTAGTGCTTCCAGTCTGATTTTGGTAGGATGCCATTTCCCAGTAAAGATTAAAACTGCCACCTTCAATCTATAAAGAACTTTCACCTTGCTTAAACTGTCGGCCAGCAACGTTTTTCAGATGGCTTCACTTACAGATGGGAATTAATTTCCTACAGGGTTGAGGTCAGCAAGAAAAAAAATATGAAAAGAACAGACTTCTGTAATGCCTAAAACATGGTTTTAACAGAAAAACTCAGAATTTCATTAAAATAAAAGTCTGGAAGTTAAGCAAGGACATTGCCCTTTTGGGAAGGTGGAAAATCTTAGTAGAACTTCGCAAAACACTTGTGTCTCTGGCAAAATGAGCAAAGTGCTTCACAATGGTCTCCACATTATGGTAAACAGACCTCCCATGTAGCATCATTTTGTGTGCTGGTATCTACAGTGCTGGAACAGCCTAGGGATGGGAGAGTGCCAGCATTTTTTGTGTGCTTCCTGCGTCCTGGGGATCGCAGCTGTGAAGGAGAGCAGGGCAGGCTTTCTGCTGCGTCTCTCAAATATAGTCCTGCATGCAACTTCTGTCATTAAGAAGGATTTCTTAGGCAGACTCCATACCCCCCCTTTTCCATCTGATAATCATCTCCTTGCCTTTGTGGTAAGTGAACATCCTTCATCTTTGCCTTATGAGGAAAAGCTGTGGCTGTGAGCACTTCAGAATTCCCTCAGTGCTTGCAGATCCCCATGAAAACAAACAGCAGAAAGCATCTAACACGTTTTTTTCCTTCCCTTACAGAGACAAGCACTTGGCTGAAAAGAGGGCAGCTCCCATACCAGCCTTCTGTCTGTACTATCTGCTAAGTTACAGCACATGCTTATCTCTCAAGTTTGGCAATGAAGAAAGGAGACGTAGGATGCTGCATTCTCCATTTCTGGCTGTTGCAGGGGCAGGAAAGGGCAGAGTTTGCATAACCCAAGTCAGCACACACCATGAGAAAACACTAGTGGGTAGCCCTTATTTCCTTGTGGCTACAAGGTGTTCGGAGCAAACCCAGAGACCTTCCTTGAACGCAGCATCTCACTGAAGTCCCAGAGTGTCCCAGATGTGCTCCTACACAATGGAGGGGGCTTGGCCCCATGCTTGTGCTTGTGGGGTAACTGAGCAATGCTGAGCACGCACACCCGAGGTCTAGGGGGGCACCAAACTAAGCTTCGCAATTTGTTCCACCATCTTCACTCAAGCAAAGCTTTTGGTGATTTATAGCAGTGTGGAGAGAGGGCTTAAGCTGTAGCTTTTTTTAAACATTCACATACAATTGTTTTTCCTGGAGCTCTGAATAGTGTCATCATGCTTCTCAACAGGGAAACATTTTTGGATAAGCTTTTCAGAGAAGCTGAAGAAATGTTATCCAGACACAATTGTTAAACCTGGCTTCAGTTTTGATAACAGAGCTGCCTTTGTTGGACACATTTTCCATCTCGCCCCACTTTCCTCACCACTCCCCTCTCTTCAAATGGGGAGTCAGTATCCTCTGACACTGGATAGGCCCAAAGGAAATGCTGCCTCCTTATGCCTGCCTTCTCTGTTAGCAGCAGCTACAGAGAGAATCCAGGGAAGCCATGTGGAGCCAAATCTACAGAGAGAGAGGACACAGAGATGAGAAATAATGTCATCTGCTAGGAAGTGGCAAGAGGACAGCAGTAGTGTTTTCTTACTTTTTCCTCTAAAATATATTTTTCCTATAGCTCACTATAACTGAGTCCACGAGACTCATTCTGTTTTTCACTGTGCAAAGAGGAACAGGCAGGTAGGCTTAAAGCTGGCAGAAAGATGAGTTGATTTAGAAAATATGAGGAAAAGAGCAAGAGAACAACAGAGGAAAGAGAGAGGGTAAGAATACAAAGGAGATGTTGGAACTATGGAGCTTAGAAAAAGACCCGTGAAAAATTAGAAGGTATAGGAGGAAGAACAGCATTAAAAAAGAAAAAAAAAAGAAAAAAAAAAAAAAGAATATGGGGAAAGAGAAAATTATGGCTAATACAGCAAAAACCAAAGAGAGTTAAGACATTCTGAAGGGAGGCATAGAGCAGTTCGAAAGGGTGTGAATGGGAAAGAGGAAATGCAAGAAGGGGAATCAGCACAATGTTACATGTTGCTATTGCACAGAAGATGAAAAGCAAAGTGTGCACACAAACACAAATGGGAACCTTGGCCTTTCCAGGGGAAACGGGGCATGATGCCACAGGACACAAGTTCATCCTTTGTATTAAAGGTAGATAGGTCATGTGAGAAAGCTCTGATCACTCCTAAGAGTACAGTTTTCCGTACTAGAATCTCCACAGCTTCTGAAGGATTTCCTTACCTTACATCACTACATTTTAATATGAAGAAGCAGGGTGTGATTTTGTAAGCTGAAAAGGGCAAACGTTTCTCCTCTTTCCTCCTATACACACCAGGCCTGTCCCTACAGGCACAAAGGATTTATTCTTCCCTTCACAAATTACTTTACCAGCTGAGGAACTGTAATAGCTGCCAAATCCCTCAGGAGCCTGAGACCTCTGCCCCATCCCAGCAAGGACTGAAACGAGGCAGGGGACAGAGGAAGAGAATTGTTTTGAAACACCTGCTGGGGAGGAGATAGATGGAGTAACCAGGACACACACTGCAGAGGCAAGCAGAACCCAGCGTGAGAAAAGCTGGCAAGTGCTGATGTAGGGTGAGCCATTCCCTGCACCATGCTCAGATAGTTATTTGGGAACCTCTGTGGAGAGGGTGAACACTGGTGGTAAGAGCTCTCACCACTGTTCCTCCAAACCCTCTGTAATTTTGAGCCAGCCTATGACTGTGAACACTCCCAGCAAAATCAGACATTAAACCAGGTTTTGAGTTGGTTCTCTTCGTAATTTGGGATTGCCTGTGACCAAAGTTGTTGTCACAGAGTCTGGCTCAAGTACAGCCAAGGGTCTGAAACAGCCCTGGTTCAAGCTTTGCTCAAGGAAAAATCTGGAACAAGTTTTCAGCCTGACTCTGCTCTGTGTGTGTGTGTGCAAAGCTCCTCTTCTGTGCTTGCTTGTCACAAAAAATGATGAATTGCAGAAGTACCCATTTGGTGTTAGTCATTCTGTGCAGCAGGAAGGAAGCAGGAAGCCCTTGTGAGCATTAACTTTTCAAAGCAGTTTGCAAAAAAAGCCAAAGCTCTCCTCCCCTGGGATGCATAGCCACATACTGTTCTTTACCTCCTCACCTTAAGGGGCACCTAGTCACAACCAACATTCGCAGCTCCTTCAGCCGGAAATATTTGCCCGGTGCAAACAGCTGAGGCATTTGGTGTCAGCCCTTTCTCTGTGCGAGGCGCATGAAAAGGGGGGAGGGAAGAGGAGCCTTACACTTGCCAAACGGGAGAGGCCTGATTGCGCTCAACAGGTTCAGTTCACGCTGTGACCCTGCCCGGCTTCCTGCTATTCAGATGTGTTACTTCCCCTTTGTGGTAATGGCCTGTGGCAGCCGGCCAGAAAACACTATTAATTTCAGAAGTGGCCTGACAACAAACCCATAGCAAAACGAGAGGAAGTGGCGGGGAGGCCATCTGTTAACTTCAGCAGAACAGTAGGGACACAGCTATGTAGGTTCTACAAGGAAAGCAGATTAATAATCCACAAAGAGGAAACTGGCTAAAATTATCCACAGACCATATTAAAAAAACAACAACAACAAACCCTACCAAAAAAACCAAACAAGGGAGTCACTTGAGCTGCAGCTGGACAGGAAATTGCTAGAGCTGCTTGCAAATCTCCACTTTGAACAGAACAGCACAGGGAATGCCAAGAGCGGAAACCGTTCAAAACTGGATTAGCACAAGCCAAGTTCAACTGCAACCCACTTCTACTTTCACAGTTTATGCACTCAATCTAGGCCACTACTGCATGAGACACTGACTCACTTTTTTCCCATATTTTGTTTGCATTTCATTTCACACACTTGCAGTTTCTAAAATTAGTTCAAATGTGCTTTGGCTGCCAGGAGTTCTGCAGTACCTCAGCCGACAGCCCCAGCCCCTCGCCGTGGTTCTGCACACAGATTTTGGCACCACCCTGACTTGGGACAGTTATCATCGGAAGGATGTTAATGAATATAAGTTGCAGCAGGAAGTTTTGCAATTGCTATAATCCCCCTTTTTCCTTCTGCAGAGACAGAGCTGCTTGAAGGGTCCAAAAAGGAAACGAGGTGACTAAGGGTGCATAGAGACTTTTCCTCCTTGCCTTCATTAAGTTGCAAGGTGGCTGAATGGCAGCAGAAAAATCATTTACAGGCTGCAGACTGTTGCTGAATCTCTGTGAAATGAGTTCCTGCCAGATAGCTAAGCAGAGCACGAACCCATCTCCTGGCATCTGTAACAGTGACCAAAATTCATAAACAAAGCCAGAAAACAGCAGCTCCTTACTCTTAATAATAATAAAAAAATAATAATGAGAAAAAAACCTTATGGCCCAGAGTCAGGTGCATCCCTAGTATAGCAAAGAGATGCTGGAATATTTTGTAATTAATCTAAAGGCCTTCAAAAGCATTCCCTTCACCAAATCAAGATGACAATCTAGCACATTCACTGTTTATTCATTTAGGCACCAGTGGACCAAAGGGGAAATCAAGGTTTTATTGTCTTAGGGGATGTACAAAAGCTATTGAGAGCAATTATTGGCTTTAAACACAACCATATGGGTATGTGCAATTAACCACAACCACACAGAGGGGAAAGGGGGAATAAACCAGCCAGCTTCTCCATAGCCAAAAATAGTTATTTATTTATTAATAATTTAAGGTTTTACATTCTTATAATAAATTCCATCTTAAAACTTTTACACTGTGGATTAGACTCTCCCTTATTGGCAACCATGTGCAGGTTCACTGTGCGTACACACAGGTACAAATGCTCGCACATACTTCCAGTTTTATACAAAAAAAAAGACGCAAAATATTGCATTTGAGGTGAAGCTCCCTGAAGAATTTTTACAGAGGTAATGCACTGTTTAGCACATCTGAAAGTTTTAAAAAGTGATCAAAAATCCTTCGCATTCGAAGACAATTCTCCTCCCAGATGATCTATTTACAAAAGGTAAGGCAAAAAATTAATTTAATTTAAAAATATATATATATGTGTGTGTGTATATATATATATATCATATGGAACCTACATCAAAAGCATGAGGAAAAATTCACCGCAAGGAAAAGAAAGATATATGAAAGAAGAGGCTCTACTTGCTCACAAAACATTATCTCAAACTTCTCACCATTGCCATTTCTCTCTCATGGAAAGCTTGCTTCAATAAAATTCAGCATGCTGCAAATATATTCTTTGCAATTAAAAAAAAAACAAACAAAAAAGCAGAACTTATGAAAATAACAAAAACACAGGTGTCCCTTGGATTGATTTCTTGAGTACATGTGAATTAAGAAAAAAAATGCAAATAAATTTAAGGTCAAATATTTACATTGATCAAGTAGAATACTACCAAGTTCCTAGCAAACAAGTACTCCAAATACACTAAGCTGAAATCTCTTTCTTTGGCTCTTCTAAATTAAAACAAACAAAAATAACCAGTCTTCACTGAAGACAAAGATGCGTATCACAGATCTGAGAGCAGAGCGCAGAAGGGCAGTTCCAGCCTCTGGAGAACACGTGCCCAGCCAGCCTACCACACGGGAAGTCCTCAGGCCCCAGCTACTGCCCAGCAGGGATGAACGCACTGCCCACCTGCTGCCTGGTCACCACGGTCCTGCCCAGAGAGCTCGCCTGTCCCCTCCCTTTGCGATAGCCGATGCCATACTGGGTAACCTTTCGTTCCTGCGCTGGCTGCTGCTTTGCAACAGCAGAGGCCAGAAAAAGAGAAAGCTGCATTTCTTTATCACTGCCAAAGGGAAACCATTGAGGAGTGATCCCATGAAATGGACAGGAGAAGGGAGGTGATGGGAGCTCACGTGGACTGCAAGGAATCCACCTGGAAGACGTTCTGGTTGGAAGGGGTGGTGAAGTACAGCTGCTGGTTTGGCACTCGATTGTCACAGGGGCTGCTCAGTCCCAGAGTCCGCTCAAAGTCCAGCAGCTGACCCATGAAGTTGAAGTTGGGCGAAATGTTGGACTTCTTCATCTTGACAATATCATAGGCATCATTCATGGACAAGTTCAGCTTCTGCATGAGGTAGGCCACCGTCACTGTGACCGAGCGGCTGATCCCTGCTAGGCAGTGCACCAGGACGCCGCAGTTCTTCCCCCGTGCTTCATCTGTACAAAGAGGCAGAGAAGGACACGTAAGACAGAGGACTGGTAACTGATCTCTCAACACGAATGAGATTGGCATCAAGTAGGAAGAAAGCACAATTCTGATCCCAGCGGCCAGCAGTGCAACTCAAGAGTTAACTTTAGCGGCTTAAAACCAGGACAAGAGAAGAATCCACTCCCCCTACTACCCAAGTCCAAGAGCTGAGAAAACTAAGAATGAGACAAAGGGCGCAGGACATGCCGCATGACACTGTTTTAAAAGACAGTTTTAAAAGACAGGCTTTTGCCTGGAGATTTGCCTTTAAATTCTTACAGTCCCCTTGCCCCAGCATGGAAATCCTGCAATATGTCACTGAAAGGCTTTATACAGACCAGCAGACTGCAAAGGTCTATTAAATTATTCTCCAACTGTTGTGCAGCTAACAATGGAGGTATTCAGGCATTTTAAAAGAATGAGGGAAGTCACAGGGGACAGCCCATTAGGAGGAACAGGATGTCAACATTGGTTGAAAATGGGTTCCTTTGTAATAGGAAATGCATTACAATGCCTGGAGATTAGTTTCTTTGTGGCTTCTAGCCCACATTTCTTCCTGCTAGGCTCAGATTACCTACATTCTCCACTATTACCGGTATCATTCAACCGGATTACAGCACAGCTTCCCAACAGATAATGCAATGCCCACCCCACCCGCGCCCCGATGGGGAAATTTGAGTACTCCCCAAAACGAAGGAGAGTGCAGATTTTAACCAGAATTCCTTGGGCTCAAGAGTACAGATTTCCAGAGCTGACGGGTAATGTCTGAGGGCTGGCTGACCGAGGCACTGAGCCCGCGAGGTACATCATTAATACCATGAGATTTAATTTAAACTCTAGCTATATATTTGCCAGGGACACCGCTTATTCATAACTTGCATTTAAAAGCTAAAGTTAGATGCCCAGATCATTTCTTTTTATTATACTGCTCTACAGTAACCTCAAGGAAGAAAAAAAAAAAAAAAGAAAAAGAAAAAAGCAAACAACCCCAAAACTAATATCAACAACAACAAGTCAAATAAGATATGGACCCTAGGCTCATTTGCCCCCCACCCTCTCCCGCCAGGAAGTGATTCAAGAAGATCCCCCAACATGCGCAGGGCTCAGTGCCCAGCTCCAATACGAATGATTCAAGGAGGAATTCCACAGCCAGACAAACCAGGTATGTCAGTGCAACCCTGCAAAGGTCACTTACAATTCACCGGGACTTCTCAATAACCCCCACCCCCCCTCCAAGAGTCCCCAACAGCCCCTCAACTTAAGCCGCCCTTAAAATCAGAAAAGGGGACATGCTCCAGAGACGGCCATAAATGCTGCCACGCTTCTCGCCCGAAATTCAGGAATTCTGCAAAAGATATCGATTTCTGCCTCTTGACATGTAGCTGTTAGCAAGTAACCGGGTCTTACCTATAAAGGAGATGGCCTCAGGAAAGAACTGAGACAGATTTTGGCTCCAGTGGTCAGAGATCGGGATCTGTTTGTACTTGAATTCACCGGCGTTTTCAAAGAGATTAGGCAGGTTAGGAGTAACATTCAAGATGTATTTAATGCCGAACTCTTCTAAAACGTCCAAATTCGTGGAGTCCTTGGCACAGCCTAAGTAGAGGTAGGGTAAAATCTCCACCGGAAAGGAAGGCTGGTTGTTGGAGAGAGGGCTGCCATCGGAGTCGGTGGCACTATTGGGGTCTCTGTCAATGTCAGATTCAATGTCGGATGATGAATCGGAGCTGATTCGGAGGCCTCCCAAGCCCAGGACCGGCAAAGGAGGAGAGCTGCTGCTACACGAACTGTCTAGGTTAGTTTCACAGTGCAAGGCGAACTCGGCCTGGAACTTGCTAAAACCACCTGGAGGGAAACGCAAAGAGGAGAAAATGCAACCTGATATAAGATGGCATGTCGACTTTCTTCCCTAGTACAGTCCTGTCTGCACAGGAGCGTCTGCTTTGCACCCTCTCGAGCTCGGAGAAAAAGAAGGAAAAAAATGTCACACTCTCAACCCAGACAGGCTAACTTAAAGGAAGGGTTAAGAAAATCGTCCGCTGCAGCGGAGGGCTCAGCACATTCAAGATTAAAGCTCTGTACCGCTTTGCCCTGCGGGGACCGCTGGAGAGGTGTCTCGGCAGCAATTCCTTCTGCCAGGCTCATGCCGGAATCCCCGTTAGCCCTGTCCTCCCCACGCTGCCATAGTGATTTCTATCATCAAGGTTTCTTGAAACAATGCGATGATAAGGGGGTGCCAGAGGGGAGGAGAGGTGGAGTAGGGGCAAAAGCCCCCTACCCTCGTCTGTGCCCTCCTGGCGCATCAATCCACTGCCCGGGGAACGCTACAGACCGCATCCTCCCCCCCCGCTTCCCTCTTACCCGGGCAGAGATCCGCGGGGCTGGGCTCCCCGTTCCCCACAGCCCCGGGCCCCAGGCAGAGACCTCTCCCCCAGCCCTGGGCGGCCCTCCTCACCTTCCAGATAAAATGCCTTGCAGCCTTCATCTTTGAGGCGCTTGAGGAGCAGCCCCAGCACGGACTCGCCGCCCGTGTTCTCGTTCCAGTCGCGGCTGTGCTCGTCGTACAGCACTACGGTGTCGGTGCCGCACCGGCGAGCGAAGCGCTCCCGGTCCTCCTCGCTGCTGGCGACCAGCGAGCGCAGGGGCAGGTTGCCCTTCTGCAGGCGCCGCAGCATGATGCCGGGGATGGCCACATTGATGGCCGACTCGATGTGGGACGACTCGTACAACTCCTGCGGCCGACAGTCCATCAGCAGTAGCCGGTCGTTGCCCATCTCCAGCTGCTCGTTCAGCCACGCCACGGATTTACTAATCGCCATTTCCGACGCGAAAGGGACGGGTCTGAACGTATCTAGCATGAGGAAGGACGGGGGGAGCGGAGCGTGCTCTGGAAGCGCCCCTCTCTCTCACAGAGGCATGCGGCTGGCTCGGCGGGCGGGCTGCACCCCTCTAACTCCGCACAACTTATCTCCCTCCGCCCCAGGAAAATGAATCACGCAGCCCCCCCGCGCCGCTTCCCCCGCGCCGGGCGGCGGCGGAGTCACGGGGAGGGAGAAGCAGCCCCGGCCTCGGCGTGTGTGCGAGTGTGTGTGTGCCTGCGTGCGCGCAGCCAGCCTGCCCTGTCTCCTCTTCTTTCTGTCAATGAATCCCTGAATGAACCTGCCTAATCGCCGCTGCAGCCCCAGCCCTTGGGCTTTTCCTCCTCCACGAGTGAATGAAATCCAATTAACGCGCCGCCGAGCGGGGCTCCCCGGCTCAGCACGGACGCGCCGCGGCGGTGGCGGTGCCCCTTCCCTCCCCTGCGCTCCCTCCCGCGCCGCGCTGCCCGCAGCGCCCCTCGGCGCGGCCCCGCAGCCCGCGGCTCTCAATGGGGACACCCGCGCCCCGCTCAATGGATACATTCTGCGGCGCAGCCAATGGGCGAGCGCGGAAGGGGCTGTTGCCGCGGCGACGGGCCGGCTGGAACAGGTTGTGTTGATGAATCGTTAATGAGTTTGTCATTCACAAAAACGGAAAGGAATTTCCGCTCCGGATAAGCCGAGTGCAAACAAGCGGCAGCCGCGGCGCGGTGGGCGGGGGCGGCGGGGGCAGGTGAGGGGGCGCGGCCCGGCTCTCCCCCCTTCCCTCCGCCAGCACCAGCCGGGGGGCGGCCGCGGCAGCCGGCGGAACAAATGGCACTTTTTCTTTTCTCTCCCTCCCTCCATATTTTTGCTCCCTAAGTCATACCCCGCGGGGGTCGGCCGTGCTCCCCTCAGTTCCCCGGAGCTGATCGTGGCTCGGCTTTTCATTAGGGCGTTCCGGGAATCCCATTTTTAGGGAGGCAGGTAGGCTCTGTCCTCGGCTGATCCCTACGGGGGTGAAGAGTAAACCCCGAGCTAATCTCTTCCTACGCGGCCGGCTTTATTCCGAGCCGGCCCCGCCGGACGAGCAGCCCGCAGGCGCTCCTGCTGCAGCCCGGGCGGGCCAAGGCACAAACGAGAGCAGGGAAAGTGGCCCGGCCGGCTCCTCCGGGCAGCCTGCGATTGAGCCGCGCTCGCACGGCCGCGCCGTGAATCCGCCGCCAGCAAGGAGCCCGCGGCCGCTCCCGGGCCGCGGGAGCGCCGGGGCCGCCGCCAGCACGGCGGGGTCCGGCGGGGTCCGGCGGGGGCCTCGCACCTGGCGGCGCCGGCCCCGGCTCCTCCTGCGGGTGGGGCCCCGCCGCCGCCGTTCTGCGCTCCCCCCGGGCCGGCCCGGCGGAAGGGCCCGCAGTCCCCGCCGCACCGGGAGGCGCAGGGCAGGGCTGGGCTCCGGTGCCCGCCGGAGCGGCGCTGGGGCGGCAGGGGCCGGGGGCGGCCTGGGGCCGGAGGCTGAGCCGGGAGCGGTGGTTCCAAGGAGCGGGTTAGCAAAGGGGTAAGGGAAAAGCGAGGAGCGACAATAAATCAGGAGAAGCCTGGCCTAAATGCTAATCCTGCCACCAACATCTGCTTGGAAGTAAAATTGTTCGGGAGAGGCTAATCTCTCTTCCACCGCTACTGCGCTTCATGGCTCACTGTTTTAACCCCAGCAGAAGGAGGTTCTTTGGGTAGTGAGTGGCTGGAGAGTGTGACCCTGGGAACAGATAGTGGCATGGGCAGTCCTGTGTGTTTCACACAGAAAACATCCGTGATGTTAATTAAAGTTGGCACATCAGTCGCTGCAGTTTCAAGCAAAGCTGACACCCAGATGGCATTAACGACATCCTCCCCAGCAGGGATTTTGAGAGGATCCCTTCTTGCTGCCTTTTTCAGAGGATTGAAAGTGGGACTGAAGTGTTATACAAACCTTACCCCGCCCCTTAGCCGGGAGATTTCCTTGAACTGATGTTCAACTCACTGGGCGCACCATACACCCTGTCCCATGGCTCAGCGCGGGCAGCTTGTCCAGCCCACCTTGCCCACTGTGGACCTGTCCTCTCTCGTTAAAGCCTTTCCAGGCTGTTCTTACAAGGTGCTTCACTTGCTGTTCTGCTCTCTATGTTCAGAGTATGCTGTTTAAATGTCCAGGGCAGTGGCAGATCAAATCAGAAAGCGGGAGCCTTTGGTTTTATTTATTCAAGCATTTTTTTGGGTCGATACCTGCCTAGTAGTATAACAATACTATTACAATAAATAATGACAGTATTTAAAGATATTTTTATCAATAGTACTCTCAGTTTTGATGGAAATACTATGAACATTAAAGGGTGTGTGAAGGCAGTGAGATATTAGATGCAGCATACTGCAGGGAGTTGTATTTCCAAAGTGGAGCTGGAGACAGACTTGTAAGGGTGGCAGCTATTGCCCGCTCATTGCATGGCAGCAGTCTGAGGGTGGCATTTGGTGAGCTGGTGTTGTAGCCAGGAGGCCTGGTAGGCTTCCGTGGCGGTCAGTTGCTTAAGGGCAGAAATGCCCAGTCATGGTGACTAGGCCAAAATAACCCTTCTCCCGCGCTTGGACCCTCGCTTATCTCCCTGTAAGACAATAGGTCACTTTGTACCCCGAACTATACCATTGGACACCTTTTCAAAACCTCTGTACCCTATAAAAACCCCACTTTCTCCCAGCTCAGAAGAAGCCGCTGTCCCTGGAACCCTTCACAGAAGAAGCTAATAAAGATTCATCTGTGGAACTCCATACGGCGCTTCTCCTCTCTCTCCCTGCGTCTGCCAAGGCACCTTAGCAAGCTTATGAGCTGAGAATCACTGCAAAAGAGCTGATCACTGCTAAGAGCTGAATATCACTATAACTAAGCTTGCTAAGTGTTGCCTGTGCCTGGGAGCTTTGCCAGAGTTGCTTGGACAGGGGGGTACGTAGGTGCACCCCTAACCAAGACCAACAAAGGCAGCCGAGACACCGACTGAAGCTACCGAGGAAAAACAAAAAGCTGGGACCCAGGCAGGAGATTTTGCTCTGCAGCAGAGTTAAACCAGTCAAATACAAATAACACCTTTTGAATTTGCAGTAGTACCATCCTCAGCACACACCAGCTGAGGATCTCTAAAGGAGAATGAGAACTGTGTGCCAGTTGTCTTTCTGTTAGCATGCATGTGTGCACTCCCTTTTCCTCTTTCTGTCTGAACCACTCTGTCCTGTCAGTCACTGAGGGATGCTGGAGCAGATTCAGTTAACCATGACACCATCTGATGCTTCATCAGGGACCAGATGTACAACCCCACTTCACCAGGAGATCATTTATCCTTCAGCTTCCAGAAGTGTTTGTAGTACCTGAACAGTGAGAAGAGCCTATTCCTGTCAATCATGATCCCTTCCTTCACCCAACAGTTAGAACAGTTAGGTTTTCAACTCTGAAATGTTTGGGTGTTTTGGTTTTTTGTTGGGTTGTTTGTTTGGTTTTTTGTTTGTTTGTTTTTTGTTTGTTTGTTGGTTGGTTTTTTGTCTTTTGTTTTTTGATTTTTGGGTTTTTTGGGTTTTGTTTGTTTGTTTGTTTGTTTGGGGTTTTTTTGGATGGGGAGGGACATGTCTTTTGGGTTTTTTTGTTTGTTTTTGATTGTTTGGTTTTTTAAATTTTATTTTTAATTCCTTGTCTGCAAATAAGACTTCTTCAGTCCAGCTCAAAGCTTATTAATAACAAATAGCCTATTTTGCTGGCTTTGGGACCATTTTGCTCATTTGTAGCATATGTAGAGGGCCCAACAGATCTACATGAATGTTTATGACCTGAGCATGTCTTGGCCAGACATGTAAGCACACAGGACAAGATCATTGCACAGAAGACAACAATTAGAATTTAGTGTTGTTTTGCCCAATTCCTTCATATCTCTCCCTGTAATAGAAGCCCTCGCCCTGAACTAGACAGACAGGTTATCTACATAGTGTAATGGGAGAGAGAAGTACCAAAAAGTCAGGTATCTATGACATTTTGAAACCAAGCCAACTGGGTCACTCTGAGACACTTCACAGTCTGGAATACCAAGGCAATGATGTAGAGGCATCTTCAAAAGGCTAAGTACTGATGAAGTTTCTTCTTGCATTTGACATCAAGGATGAGAAATTTTTTTATACGAGTACTTTCTTCCTCTAAAGATACAGCATCATGCCTCTCTTCTAATTAATTGAAGCAGAATTTGATAGGAGTCTGTCTTTCTACAAGAAGATGGGGCATAAAATGTACAGGAAAGGGTTTTCTGCTTCTTTGGCCACTCCTTTCCCATGTTGTATCAATCAATATTTGTGAGAACAGGGACTCTAACCTTCATTTTCCACATCCCACTGATGATCTGAATCAAAATGGCAGAGGCACCTTCTGTGTCTGCACTATTTAGTTTCAGGCAAGCAAAGAACACTCTGGGATTGTCTGCTAGGGAAAGCCAAGGAGCATAACACACGCTGGCATCGGGATTTGGGGTGAGATGCCAACTCAGCTCAACTCTGGAAGTGCAAGAGCTGTGGAAAATGTAGTGAAGACAGGTTTCTCCACTGACAGGTCATACTTAGGCAGGAAGTTTGAGGATCATGACTATCAGCTTTGACTGAACCAGCAAATGCTTGTGTTTCAGCTACAAAGTCGTTCAGCTTTAGATGCTGGAAGTTAGAGGTTCACATTTTACCTACTTATTTACTCTCATTTATTACTTTCAGAAGGTCTTCAGAGAGGACAAACTGCACTCTGGAATTGCTCAGTTCCCTTTGCTGTCTCTAAATTGTGCCTGATGGAACCAGCCTGTACTTTTACATGCTTACCTTGCAGTCTGTGGTTTTCACCTTCAGGTTAATTTTTAAGTCCTTTATACACTTCCTTTTAGTTTCAGTAAAAGTGAAAAATCAATGTATGTCTGTGTTGGTTTCTGTGAATGATCTATTTGAAAATAGAAATGCACAAATCATCCTAGACCAAATTGTCCATAAAGCAGAGTACCTTTGGTATAAGGGTGTTTAGTGCAAAGTGTCTCAAAGGGAGAACAAAATTGTCCTATAAAGCATTTTATTTGTTTTATGTAAAGTATAAACAATTTATGGAAATGACATTTAACTGGTTATTCATTGTCCAATTATTCACATCTAAAATAATTCCTGAAGTTGGAGAAATAAAACACTTGAATGACTCCATTTAGGAAATCCTTTTGACTCAAGTGTTTTCCTTCAAACAGCAAATAGCTGGATCACTTCAAGCACATATTTAATTGTGCCTTGTAATAAAGTAATGTAATTTGCAATTACTTAGGAATGATACTTTAAAATACTTAACAGCTAACACAGACATGCATTTATTTAAGAGTTTTTTTTTTTTTTTTTCCTTTTGACTCCTTGTGCTATAAACAAGGTTCCCCTCTGAATGCAGCTCGTGAGTTCTCCAAATCGTTCCTTAGGGTGTGCAGAGGTGAGCAGTTTTGTTTGACAGAGATCACTGCTGACTGTCAGATTCTCTTCTTACCGATAAAACTAAGCTTGTAGGAGGGCACTGCAAGACACACATTTAGCAAGACTCACAGTGTATTTGGCCAAGCACAGAAGCAAATGCTGTAGTATTTTTTTTCTTCTTTTTTTTCTTTCCCACCACCTGCTTCCATTGCTAGTGACACTTTTGGTGGCACTGACCTGTGTATCACTTCACAGTGATTTACAATCTTCTGGCAACAGAAACATAACACAGGTGGGCAGCTGTCTATTAAAAATAATATACATGAAGAGAACAGAAGGCTACATGTCTGCACACTTTTCTTATAATTACATGTTAATTTGATAGCTTTCAAATAAAAAATGGACTACATGATAGCAGCAAAAAACAGAAGCAGACTCAATTATAAAAGTGGTACTGTGTGTGTGATTGCATGAAAATACAGATACCCCATTAAATTTGGTGGCAGTGATTAAATTAATAAATTTACTTCCTGGTTGGAATGTAGATTTATATGGTTCTGTTACCGTAACTAAGGAATAGAGCCATTCCTATCTAAAACTCCTGATCCACAGTGCAGAAATATCATGCTACAATGTTTGTACACAGACAGCAATGTGCTTATATTATTTCTTTGCCAATACCAAAGACTTCAGTAGCGTCCAGAGAGTGTTTTCATGTTGTGTAGGCTGGTGTTTCTCTCTGCTGTTGTCTGCTGTTCAGTGGCAGCTTGTGTCACACTATCCTGGGCACACACATCACACCAGATGAGGCTGCTGAGGAAATGCTCTAACCTCTTTATAATGCTGCCCATTTTGATTGAAGGGCTAACTAGGGACTTATCTGTGGGCTTACCTGGGGAGGCATTAGTGCTGTCACTAAAGTATGTTCCTTCAATTGCACTGTCCCATTTTCATCCCCTTCACTCATCCTGCAAGGAGGCAAACCTGACAGCATCGAGGAAGCATGGAAAGCAGCTCTCTCTTTCTAATGCCAAAGATTTCTTTTCCTCTGTGTTTGTGAAATCCCCTGCTACCAAATCTCTCTGTTCTGACCATGGGAATAAACCCTGCCCCTGGGATGACTGAAGGCTTGTTCTAGACCATGAAAAGAGTAAACAAGGGCTATGTTTGCACAGTACAGGGTAAATCAGCTGTGCAGAGAGCAGAGCAGGGACAGGAAATTATGTAAGAAAAAGATCTTCATCCTGGGACAGGAATATTCAGGAAAAGAAATGCTATGCAGCTTTCTTATATTTTGTTTCCAGAGAGAGACAATTAGTAGTTCAACCAAGGCATGAACAATTCAGTTTCCACTGTCTTTCTTCTATATGGCCACTGAAATGTGTCCTGGGGACCCCATGGAGCTGAGCACACAGTTTGGCTCCTGGACATCACAGGAGAAGACACATGGACAATTAAGCGTCCTGGCACTTGCAACGTCCATTTAGCATTTCTGCTTTACTTTTCCCAGATGAAAAGTCCCTCATAGGGACTTCTATTGGGCCAGGCAGGAACTGCACCAAACCAGACTCATACAGGAACAGAGGTAAGAGTTTCCTTATTACTGAGCCTGGAGCTTTCCCTTGTGACCTGCTGCTATCAAAAAGGCTAGTTAAAGCTTGTTGAGGGGAATGTACCAAACTGATGGCCAGATCTAGGGGCTAAAATGTCCTACTCTGTTTAAAAAAAAGAGCTCAAGTCACATGCTGAATTTGAAGCACCTATGGTGCTGTCTTCCAGGAGACAGAATGTGATTGAAGTCACACAAACTTTTCTGGTTTAGTTTGCTATAATTTGCACCTCCATTCCCCAAAAACAAACAAACAAACCAGAATATAAAAATAAAGTTGCCAAAGTACAGTGATCTTAAGGGGTCAGTCACTACAACTCCTAAGTCCCAGAGATCAGACAGGTTATTTCATTTGGAAGCTTGGGAGGCTTTCTTTGGTAGGAGTGGGAGACCAGTAGAAAGAATTTGATGTAAATAAAACAAGTAATTAAATAAAACAAGGGTAATGTCCTAAATGTGGAGCACTATTATAAATTTCTGGGGCAATGTCGGATTGTGTACATTACTAGAAAAGTATATAGTGAGGGAACAGAGTCCTTTTGAAAGGCATACATCTCAAGGTAAGCCATAAATGGGTGTGGTAGTTCTTTGATTCAGTATTTAAAAGCTTTGCAGTATAAAATATACCTCGAAGGCTAGGTGTGTACAAATGTAATCTCCACAAATGCTGGCAAGACAGTTACTGTTGTCAAGTTTATTCTGGCTTTAGTATGCTTAGGTATTCACGAGGACTTAATAGTAGAACTGTCACATTCAAATACCAGGCCATCACTGGTTATGTCAGAGCATTATGAAATTAAGATTACAGTACTGTTCATGGTCACAGATTTTGTCACTTATTTGGTACATTGGTGTCACCAACATACCGCAAAGGTAAATTATCTTAAAATACTACTTTCTCTGAGTGATTTTGTAGCAGAACTGCAAAGTGTAAACCATTTTCACAAAGTTTCCTATTCTTGCTAAACTGTGTTCATAGATCTGTATTCAAAGGTTTGCAAGATGTTGTTGCAAGAGATACCTACAGCCCTATACTTTCCAGTGGTACACGGGAGCCTTCCTGCTCTTTCTTAGAGGTTTTTGTCTGCTAATCTTTATAAATGTTGGTTGGTTATTGTCTTTTTTCTTCCTGTCTCAGTTTGCAGCAATCTGCTTCATTTCATGTGGCAGTCCCATCACATCACAGAACTTAAGCATTTCTAGATCACAACAGAATTTGAATGGGAATAAAAAAAGTGCAAGAAGCAAGGACCAGCATTCAGTGGTTCCCTGCTCCCTTTCCAGTTTGCACCAGATTAGTGCCTTAGCATAGGGTTAGGATGAGCTATATGGAGGGGAGTACCTTCCTTCTGATAAGGTGGTTTATGGCCAGCTGTAATAACTGGATTCAGGAAGATGAATGTTACACAGCATGGAGGTTAAAACTAAGTGGGCTGTAGGTATAATTGCTTTTATGTTGTGTTTCAACAAAGAGAATCCTGAAGACCATGGCCAGATGCATCTAATCCCAGCCTTGTCCTTGTATGGGGCTCAGGCATGTCTTTGGAGAGCAGACACTGCCTGCAGTGTTGCCATTTTTGGCTGCTTCCTCTGTGATTGGTGGACGGGATCCTGAAGATATTAAGAGTTTTGGGATTTTTTTCCCTGAGTGAAGTGTAACTTTATTTAATCAGGGAAATCACATTAGAATTATGCTATGGATGATGTATCCTAGATGGTTAGGTCTTCAATACGTAGAAGAACACTCAGTGAGTCAGCCCTGCAATTTTTGGTGGAGTAGGTCTATTCCGGTGTGTGGGTGTTTGCAGAACAATTACGTAAGTGTCAGGGTAACGAGGAACTTCTGACATTTCTGGCAGCTTAACTGAGTTCTTTTCAGTCAAAAATACACTAATTGTTGTTCTCTTGCATTAAACACACATCATTGCCTTAACTGGATTTGGGAGGCTTTTTTTTTAAGTGTCAGTTGTCAGGGCAAGATACTGGAGCAGTTTTATTCTTGAGAAAAGAGGAGATTTTTCACAGTTACAGTGAGACAAACATAAGAACCATTTAAAATCATATAAGAGGGTGCGAAAGTTGATATGCCATATGCCTGGAATTTACTATGGTAAAGCTAATTACTGCCACTGAATGCAAGGGCCCATCAGTATTTTCATTACACCCACCCTCAACACCTTGTCTTGTCTTTTTTTTTATTTTTTAATTTTTTGAGTTTTAGTTTGACAGGGTTTTTTGCCTATAGAATTTTTCCAAAGGACTATGATAATACAGCCTCCAAACTAACCCTTGAAATATGTTATGTCCTATATTCAAGGTGAGTAGGTTCAGTACTCCACTGAAGAATGGTGTATTGCACTGCAAAGGCAACTGCTTTTCTACAGATATTGCAGAGGGAAAGAACTGGTTTGTCTGCAAAGTTAGTCAGACCAGGTCAGTGTCCAAATGACACTTTCAGAAAAAATTTCTCTCTGGAGATGAAATATGAAATAAACAAAAACTGGTAACTGTTTTCTTTCTCATTTAATCCAAACTGTGCCTTTGATACCAAAACTCTGTAGTCCAACTAGTCAATGGAATATATATTTTTTTAATCTGGATAAATATGAAATATTTCAAATTATCATAACCCTGACATACTGTCTCTTCTTCTGCGTGGAACAATTAATGAGCCAGATCACATCTCTGAATGGTGCTGAGCATCCCTCTGACATGCTTGAACATCTAACAAAACAGCATTTGTCAGTGGACTTTGGAGAGCAAATTAATGGCTGCAGGATGTTTTTAATCTAAAAAAGTGTATTTCCTGAAGTCAGTCAGAGGGAGGGGCTCTGTTACATGCTTTGTAGGTTCAGAGTGAGAGCAGCTGGCCAGCTGTGTTGCTGCTTGTCCACACTCAGTGTATTGGCTGTGTTAGCAAGTCCTTGCTGAAGCTAGAAGTACACGAGGATTCCACCAGTGACAGTATGTGGTGAGGAATCACCAAAGAACTTGGGTTCTTTGGGCTCAACCAGTTTTGGCCAGGAATTTTTCTAATTAGTGAGTACAACTTCAGCCTAGATGTTCTGTCTTAATGATGTGTACATTATGTGAGGGTAATAATTGGATACAGGGGACCGTGTGTGTTTGAGGGGTGTGTTGTTTATTACTTCTCTTTAAAAGGGCAGAATCAAAGTTTGAATCTGAAGGTGCTGCAATCATCCCATTTGCATGCCCAAAACTTAGAAAATTTTAGAGGTCTGCAGCATGAACTGATTGCCTTATATTGCTTGTAGTCTGGTAGACTGAAGGGATTCATTGTTCTGATGTGTGCAGGAGGAATTGCTTAAATCCAATGAGCAAAAACAAAGGAACTCTCAGTGCCTCATGTTTCTTCCCCAGGATTTATGCAAAGAGGAACCAAGTCTTCTACATTGAGAGCTCGAGATGAGAGTGCTCTTGACTTTAGCTCAGTGCCTTCGAGTGCCACTCCTATTGGTTCATGTAGTTACTCAGAGAAAACTGGAGGCAAATAAGCATGAAATCTTGCATTCAAAGAGCTCTCTGCACTCAGTGAGAAAATTCATCTTTTTTAGATTCAGAAACAGACTAATTATTTAAAAACCATTGGTCTCACTCCGTTAAATTCATCAACAACTTGTGATGCTTCTGCTATGACAGGTGAAGAAGAACTGTTAGAAACAGGTAGGGAGAGGTCACCTACCCACATCACTCAGCTTCAGGGCAACTCAGAAATGTACCACAGGGATTTCCTGTGAACCATTTTTGTTAGCTGGACCTTTTTATTTACTGAAAACCTACAGATGTGAAAGTACAGATACTGTGTTATTGGTTGGTGAAGCTAAGAGATACCTTGTTATGGGAAAATACTGATTACTACCTCTACACCCCTCTCTACTGAGGACATACCTTTGATTCAATCACTTTAAAGCTATTTATCTGATCTGAGTAAGATGATCAGTGGTGTTACTGGTGGTTTTCCAAGCAAGGTTTAGCTGACATAGCAAGGCAAAAGCAGTGCCTGGAATAGGACCTATGATGAATGTTGATTGTCTTTTTGCTCTTAAAAGCAAAGCCTATATTGTTATTACAACCGAGTCTCTGAACAAAAAAATGTTGCCTATTACTTTAGAAGGTAAATGAGGCCAAAATGGCAGAGAAATTAACAAAGAACTTTTTATTTTCAAGGTTTGGAATTGGTCAGTTTTTCTAATCATCCATTGAGCTGGGCTTAGTACATTGCCTTTAGAAAGAAGGGGAAGATGAACTTCTGTCCACAGAGACAGCACAGATGAGACAGGAAAAACAAGCCAGAAGGATCAGGTCCAGCTGTGGCAAATTGACGTCCAACCAGGCATTACAAGGAAGGCAAAGATGACCCAAATACCTCCTCTATGCCAACAAATCCACACCTGCCCTGTAGATTTGTACAGGTTTAGCCCCATGACCGTTGTCTCCTTTCCTCCCAAATTCCCACCTGACTTTCACACTCAGGTCTCCAAAAACGTGAGATTGCCATCATTCACTATGGACTTCAAATTTGCCTGTGAGCTGTTCCCAGGCATCTGATGTGTGTCCTACATGGCTGTTGTGAGGCACAGTGATGCAAGGGCTACACAAGCAGGGAGCAGCATTTGCTGAGACTGCTTTTGCCTAAGGCCACCTCTTAGAGCAGGAACAGCTTTGGGAGCAGTCAGGAGACCTTCTGCTCACTTGGATGGTGTTATGAATTGTGGCCCAGGACAAGGAGGAAGAAGCAAGGTTGAGAGAGAATGTGGCTACCAAACCTGAGAGAACAGCTCCCTGTGAGAAGTGCTGGCTCTGCTCTCTCTGAGAACAGGTTCCCCATCAGGTCTGAGCTCTTCTTACCAGCTGGGGGAGAAAGTGTCTTAGCTGATATATTCTTAGATAGAGACTGTTTTCTTTAGCTCTGTAATTTGCCCAGCTAGGCCATTTGTTGAAACTCAAGGTATCTGTTTTTGTTCCTGCTGCTGGGTGAGAGGACACAAACACCGCTCTCTTTTGTGGGCATAGTCATTTGGAGGAAGTAAGAAATGCTTCTTGAGAAGTGGCAGAGGAGATTTTTTTTTCCTGACTCCTTTCCTCCCCTCAGGTCCAAAGAAGAGTTTCTAGGAAACAATTTATTGTTGCCAGTTTGGGGGATTTTTTTAGAAGGCACAGCACTTCTAGAAGCCTACTGTTACTGTATACTTGGAAGAGAGAAGATGGGTGTGTCAGGTGTTTCAGAAGATGGATATGCCATTTAATTCACTCAAAATTAATTTCTAAGATTGGTATGTCAAAGATTTCCTTCAAGGGTTTCCTTAGCATAAGGTGGATGATTTTCTGAAATTTTGCATATGTTTTCAGGACTTTCATAAGAACATGTGGACTGTATTTGCTGTGAAGTGGCCCTTGGATCAGGGTGAATCTTACCTCCCAAAAATCAGTTTCAGCTGAGCCAACTCAAAGACCATGTAAAAAAGAGACATTTTGCCCCGCTGACATTTGTGAATGATGGAAAACCATCCATATGGCTAAACAGACTATCTGCACTCCCCCACAAGTAGTCACTTAAGAGAATGAAAGTAATATGCAGCCTGATCATCTTTTTTGTAACAGGATATTTATCTCAAGCTTTCAAGAATGTCATTGTTGTTGGGGGAGCAGGGGAATGGGCAGTAAGACAGAATCTGTAATAGATTATTGGGAAGTGAATAAACTGAGAAGGAAACCTGCCTGAACCCCATCACTACCAGCCCTGCTTTTTCCCAGAAAGAGGGTCTGTAGGCCCATGATAATACAAGGGGAAGGTGAAGGAGGAAATGTTCTCACTGTGTTCAGTTAAGAGTTCAAGGAGACTAAGAGGAGCCTGAAAAATGGTAGGACCCTGAAAGGAGGGGTAACACATTTAATGTGTCTGAAGAGAGGACTGGTTAAGACAGGGAATAGGCACAAGTCTGTAAAATTGCTTCTGTAAGCACATCCCTGAAAGCTAATCCAGCTGCCCAGCAGGGAGGCTGGCAGTGCAGGAGGCTGACTATTGGCTCAGGGACTCTGGTCCAGTTAAGTAAATGACACGGTTCTGACTGATACTGGCACAGAGTACGGCTCAGTGGCTGTGGCTGCCTAAAAACTCCCAATTTAAACTCCATTTCTGAGCTAAAGAGCATGAAAATTTCAAAGCTTTTTGCTTCCAGTGGAGACTTCCAGGGGCAGTATTAATAGCTTTGGTGAACTGTGCTCCATTGATTTAAAGCACCTGTGCTTCTGAAAGTCAGGATTTTATCAATTTTTTATCACTTGCACAGGAAGCAGTGCTGGGCTTAATGCTATTTATCCAGCTGGACATATTGACTTTGACTTAGGAGATCAAAGCATTTTGGTTAGGGATTGTGTAACATCTTCCTATAAGAACTGTCAGGGGTAAATTTACCAAAGCCTGAAACTTTGATTGATGATGGTTTTGCATGAGTGTTCAGCATTAGGAAGCACACAATAAACCCTTTCTCTTAATGGAGGTACAGCCTGTGGCCTCTTTAAACATACATATTTTGAAACATATTTCATCACCTCCTTGAACATAACAGTACACAAAACCCTGGAGGTGCACTTGAAGGTGAGCTGTCCCTCAGCTCCAAGGAGGTGACTCAAGATCCTTTAAGATGCAGCTTTGTATAGTGCTAACCTGGAGCCAGCAAGGAGACTAAGTTATTTGTCTTGGGGTTTTTTCTTTATTTTTTTGCCCTTTACCATTGTAATAACAGCATTTTCCAATAGGTAAGAGGTTGGAAAGTGCCCCCTCAGGAGCTCAGATGTTCAGTCCCGTGAGTCCTTGCAGCACTGGCACACAGATCCAGCCCTTCCTTGAGGGTACATGAAAGAGACTTGACTTCTTGTCCCAGCTAAGGTGACACATCTCACCTCCTGTGAACCAACTTCCCCCAACTATTTCTATCTGAGTTGTACTAAATAGACTTGTTAAACACTTTGATATGTTATATCACCAGTTACTGAGGGTTTGTTCACGTACCCTAACTTTTAAAGGCAGGACACTGTCCTCCTTCACTAGGGTAATGAGGAGAAACTGCACAGAGAGGAGTCCCTCAGCAGGGGATTCTAACTTAAGGGTGGGTGCTAGCTGGCCCCTAACAGAGAATTCCTTCTACTGCTGGCTGTAAAGGGAAGCATGAACAGTAATCTCCCACCTCTGTCTCACATGAAGCCATGCAAAATACCTGTCCCAGCCTAAATGTACGTGAAACAACAGTGGTCCCCCACCACAAGAGGTGTTGTCAGCATGGATGTACTCTGTGAATTGTTGTCCTTAGCACAGTAGTAGGGGGCATGTACAGAATTACAAAAGATTAAATATGACAGATGGTTGCTTGAGTTTTTCTCTCAACATAAAATTAAAGCCCAATAAATAATAGAGTACTACACTGGCCCTATTTCTATCTAGCAATGGGTTTCAAAGCCATTCACAGCTTTGATCAGTCTGAAAATTATTGCTGTTGCCCAAGACAGTGTTACTCTTTTTTTTCTCTAGGTGCAGACTTGGCCCAAAAGATGAGCCAGCCCTACTCTGGCCCAGCACATCCTCTGCTGTGCCCTGCAGGTCTGCTCCAGGGCTGAGTGTGGCTGTCAGAGCCCTGCTGGCTGGCACTTGCCTGTGATTCAGGCACCTGCAGGCAACTTGCTCTTGAGCCACAAGGCATTTTGAGTGATGGTAAAGTTGCTGCTGCTGCTGTTTTGTCTCATAGTCACAGCCTTTGTCCTGAGCGTGCCACAGCCTATGTGCAGCTGACCTGTGCTACTGCAGTGCTCAGGGGTCTCCTGTCTTGCAGAAGGAAATGTTCAATGGGCTTGTCCTTTATTTTCCTTTTTGTTTTTAGCTACAAACAAACACTAAATATTTTGAGTGTGGATTGCATGGCTCAAGGACTCAAGATGGTTAAAAGCAGGAGACATCCAGAAATTATCGTTTTTAACAAGACAGGAACTTTGTCTGAAAACAGGATGACTTGCTGCAAAAGACGCCGACAAATCCCTGTAGAGCTTTAGAAAAAACAAGCAGGCGCCTGAGTGTGCTTTTAAAAAAAATCCTCCCTAGTAATAAAAAGGGATGTGAGGGTAAACAGGAAAAGAGCACTCCACACTGCGAGCAGCCCAGAGGAGGAGAGGCTGGGAAGAGCACTGATCTGAAAACCTGATATGGAAACTAAAGGGAAAGTTTTCTTACTATTTCTCGGGACAAATTCCCTGTAAAAGCCTGGATGCAGCTTTGAGTGGCAGCTGCCCACTAGTTCCTGTGTGCCTTTGTTCTGGTACTATGGAGGATGTGGGAGGGTAGCACATGCCCCACAGGTTTTGTTGGCTGGATTCCATGGCTGTAAAGAACTGTTTGTTCTGACTTGCTTGAAACACAGGCTTAAGGGACAGTTCTACTGCATAACTGTATTTCCTGACAATGGAGTGACTGCAGTTCTGCACACCTGTGCAGTTAGACTGCAGTACAATTCACTTCTCTAATTTCAGTGTGAATCTCATGACATATGTTGTTTTCTGCCAAGAAAACAACAAGCTCCTCAAGTTTCACAGTTTCATGACAGTCTTGTTTTCATGAATCTGAATCCAGTCTTTCTAGACTTCATGCCTAAGATAATAAAATCTTGAAATCAAAGGCAGAGTAGCATAACACATAAAACAAAACCCCAACATCATTATGTTTTGCATGGTGATTTTTAAAATCAAATGCTACTCTAAGAAATTAATATATTGATATTTGAGCTTGATCACATTCCCTCTTCTGCTTTTTTGGCAGAATTTTCAGACTCAAGTACTAAGCAGGTTTTCCATTACTGTTAGCAAGATGCCTGTAGTGGTGAAGAGGATGGGACAGGTATACCAGAATCATCGGATGGTTTGAGTTGGAATCAATCTTAAATATAATCTAGCTCCAATATCCCTGCCATGGGCAGAGATGCCACCCACTAGATTAGGTTGCCCAGGGCACCACCCAACTTGGCCAACTTGTAGGGATGGGGCATCTACAATTTCTCTGGGCAACCTCAGTGCATCACCACCCATTGCGTAAAGAATTTCTTCCATATCTAATTTAAATCTCTCTTTTAGTTTTAAGCTGTTTCCCCTGGTCCTATCACCATCTGTCCATACAAAAAGTTACTCTCTCTCTTTTTAATAAGCCCCTGTAGGTACTGGATGACCACAATGAATATCAAAATTCTTTGCAACAAGTTTCTGCTGCTCCAAAGTCAAACACTTCCTCAGAACTGAACTAACACCTTAGAGGCCAAAGAAGGATTCAGCAGGACATAAAATGCACTGACAGTAAAAGATTCATCCTCTCAGATGTAGGCTTCAGTACCTACCAAAATGCAGGTGAGTGGTTTGAGCTGGTGCCCATGGTTTGACTTCCCACTGGGGCTGTTAGGATGGAAGTCTCCTCTCTGAGCACCAAGAGCTGACACAGTCAACTCAGCCACAACAGCCGTACTCCTACCATTGCTGAAAGAGCACAGATTTTCTCATTCATTGGGCCCTGTGGAAAGTACAGCAGCTCAGACAAATGTCTGTGACCTTACAGGCACTGATGGGAGCTACAGAGAGACTTTTGGGTTACACCCCCTGGATGCAGCCTGAAATCCCTGGTGATGAACATCAGGTCCTCTGGTACTCCTCTGTCTCCCTGCGGGTATTTGCCAGCCCTGGCCTAGGAGTGCCTCTGTGTTCCTCTGTACAAGGCTGCCTTCCAGAGAGGCTCCAGCCTTTTTGAGTGGCAGGGAGGAGGGAAGCAACACTTTGTGAGCTTTTCTGATCATGGAAAATACATTAGTCTCCACCCTTTTCTGGGTATTGCTTTAAGGCAGACAAAGAACAGCTTCTCCTTGCCCAGGAGGGGAACAGGTGCTGGAAGTGCTCAGCGCAGGCGCTGCCTGAAGCTGAGCATCTCGGCCCGGGGGCCACTCTGCAGCTGGTCACAGGGGTAAGAGCTATCCCTGCACACCTCCTCACCCCTGTGGCTGAGACCAAGCACCTCCTGCTCTGGAGATGATTGGTTTCAATTTGCAATTTGTTGACCTCAAGCATTTGGTTTTGCACTGGCTTTCTCAGGCAGCCCTGTACCTTGGGCAGGGGTTTTTATCCACTCCCTTTGTTATTACATAATGGACTTGGGGTTTTTTTCTTTGCTTTAGTATAAATGAAAGGTGGTTTGCTACTCCCAATGTGTGTGGCTGCCCATAGATCAAACATTTACCTGTAACCTGCACCCTCCAGCACTGCACTATTTGAGACTGAGTTACATGGTAGAAACTATGATTAGAAACATTTCCAATTTACAAGAAATGAAATTATTGCCAAACAAGTTTTTATTGCCTCAAAATGAGTAGAAATACCAGCTGCTTAGTCCACTGATTACCTCACTGTTTGATACTCATATGCATGCTCACAGGAACACAGCTATAGCAGCATGCTTTAGTTTGCCTCTCTAACTTCCAAACTCACAATGAATACAGAATGCAAAAACCTACTTCAGGGTGTAGGTAAGCATGTCTGTGTAAGGATTTCGAGAATTTTATTTTTGCAAGATGTACTTGTCCTCCTCAGACAAACAAAGACATGATATCATTTGTATCAGCCCAAGAAAAAGTAATTCTAAGTAGACATGCCAACCTGGTGACAGCTTGATTTACAAATGATTGTAAATGAGTGTGCAAGATACTGAACTACATCATTAGGGGAGAAAAACTGGTAATTCCTTCTCCACAAGCAAGAGATACTTAAACTCTGCCCTAAAATGAATCTAAATTTAGTATGATGTCCCAGGTTCCAAATTCAACTCACAAATTGCCAAAAAAGTACAGCAGAAGCAGCATCACTGAAGTCTAACATGGCAAAAGATCTCTCATTTCTGTTAAAAAATGAGTTCAGGGCAGCTACTTAGCTTTCTGCATTTTTTTTTTCCATAGCTCCGTTCTAAGTAAGACCTACTGACTTCTCTTTGACACTTTTTATTTGAAAAGTGGATGTTATGAGCTTTTCTTTTTTTGCATTTGTGTCTGGGGACATTTTAAGTCTTGCGAATGAGTGGTTCATCTCAGTCTCGTGGAAGGGAGTAGTAGAAGACTGATGCCATTAGTGCAGGATAATTTTTAGGCTATTCACTCTTTAATGGGCTATGAAGTAATTAGTTATTTCAATGCAGCCCAGCAGGGTTTCTGACTTGGCCCAGTGTTGCTCCCTCAGTGGCTGCCATGCCTGTGCCCCACAAATGCTTGGAAGCACAGACTTTCTTCACTGAAAAAAAAAGCCATTCAAACCAGCCATTTTTCTGTAAAGAAAGCTCACTGTTTTGGGCAGTGAAAACACAGCCTCGTTGCAATACCACCCTCTCCCCAGGGAGACAATGCCATTGCAAGAGAGGCCAGGCAGCAGGAAGGTCGTGCTGGTCACAGAGAGGAGCAGCCCAGTGCAGGGGCAGGAGACAGTGGTGACTCCTGAGCTGTCTGTGGGAAGGTAACTCCTGGGGAGAAGACAGCAGGAAGGCAGTCTGTGATTAAGGTTTGGAGAAAAAAGGGCTATTTGAGCAATAGCAAGGGACTTCTGGAGACCATCCAGTCCAAGCCCCCTGCTCAGAGCAAGGATCAGCCAGAGCAGGATGTCCAGAGCCAGACTCTGCACCTTTAGCTCTCAGTCTGTAGTTGGAAGCCTTGAAAGAGGAGTTTGGCATAGCACAGCTTATGCCAGACTCATGCTGAGAGGTTTTGAGCTATGTGAGATGCTCTAAAAAGGTCATCTCAATGAAGTTCTTCTTTCTTTGTATTCCAATCAGTCACATATTGTTTTCTTCTTGCTCCAGATATTGTTTTGCATCATCCTTGCCATATGGAAGAAAGGAATGGTGTTGTTCTGATCTGCTGCCATAAAATATGAAATGTTGTTTTTGTGATCTTCAAGGTAGAATAAAACTGGGAATTCCCACTTTAAGGGGATTTTCAACATGTTGAATTTTATTTTCCTTTTAATCTAGCAATTAAAAGTCTTGTCAGAAATGGATTTGTATAATATATGTTTTATTAGTCTTTATAAAATTAGGATGTTAACTGATAATTTCCTTTTATTATTTTAGATATTTTAATTTATAGAAGTCAAATTTTATTTTTTTGGCCATCTAGATGCTGAAAATATTCAGTGACGAAAGAGTCTCAGAGACAGCATTACTACTCCCACTGAAGTCCTCCTGGACTTCTGGGAACAGAACATGACAAGAATACAAGTGCTTTAGCAAATCCAACACTGAAGGATGCTATTTAGCACAAGGAGTTAAAAAAGAAATACTAGGGGTAAGCATCTCTCCAGTGACAGGTGTCATCTGTGCTATGGTTTAGTGGTGAACAGTGGCTCTGGTTAATGGTTGGACTCAGAGGTCTTTTCCAGCCTCAATGATTCTGTTACCAGCTGCACCTGAGCTGCGAGGCGTGGTGATGGAGGAGCCAGTGCAAGGGTTACTCTGCTGTCTGTCTGCCTAGCATTATAAAATGGCACGTGGATTTCCTTTGCTGCTCCTGGTAATGGGAATAATGCATGTTATACCCAATTCCCACAGAGGGCTTAGGTATCACTGTCCTACATTCCCAGTACTCTGGTTTCTGAAGAAAGGGGGTGGCTGTGGTGGCAGTGAGCCAGTAGTCCCCAGGCAGGTTCTCTGCTTCAGCTAACAAATCCTTTGGGAACTGAGCTGGTGGCACAACCTAGTGAGTTGGCACTTCAGTGGCCTGAGGAAGAGCTGGCCTGGGTGTATGGTTCATGCTGCAATGGAGCCACACTGGAGACAGCCTGAGTCTCTCTTTTCTGTCTCAGGAGGTGATACTCTCATGTCCCATACTGCCCTGTGTGAGCTGGTGGATTTGGGCTCAGACCCATGGGGACACAGCCATCCTACTTCTTGCCACATCTCTGGCAGCAGTACAGGCATGGCTGTGTTGTGCTTCCTACAAGCCAGGAATCCTGGATGCTTTAAGCCATCATCCCAATGGCACTGTTTATCCCCCAGACAGTTCAGCAGCCCGGACACTGGGGTGGAAACAGATTTGAAACCAGCTATCATTATACCCCTGTAATAATTAGACAAATTTGTTATTCTTACAGGGGCACTTAGGGTACAGGGGAGATTGCACTTTGCATCACTGTGTTTACAAGCTGTGGCCTGTACTGTGGCAGCCCAGTCCCACATGGGGATGGATTCTTACCCTTCCATCTTCATTTCTTAATCAGACAGAAGCAAAGATGCAAAGCAAAATATAAAATTATTTATTAGGGTATATTATACCAGTACTTAATGCAGCAAAAACTACAAATAGCATAGAACTTTATCCCCATGTATCTTGGATAAGATTTTAGGGTAGCATAGGAACAATCTCTGAGGCATTTGACATAGAAAGTGCATCTTATGGCCTTTCCAGGTATGAAATTCAGAACATTTTCAAGGTTTGTTGGCAGTGCGAATGGGAAGTTACTGTGGACTAGATGAAGTGATGCCACCACAAGTGGGAAGCAATAGGTGAGGAGGCAACAAAAGGGTGCAGATGGATGCACTCCACTGTATCACAGGACAGTTGTATTTTCTTCAGTCCAAAATTGCTGGTAAGTCATCCAGAGTCACTGCTGAGTGACATAAAGCTGAACTGATTACTAATACTGATTCCCTAGTCCTTCTCTCATCATCTGAGTCTGTACATCATAGCTCCAGGTTAAGTCATGTGTTAGGAATGAACATAAATTAGCTACAGAGCTCAGAAGTGCAGATGTCTGGGGAATCATATGTTAGTGAGATAAAAATTGTATTTTTCCTCCTAAATGCAAGTGGACTATTTAAAGGTGAGAGTTTTCCTTGGGGGAAAGGTCATTTTGAGGGGTTTTTCCCATTGTTTTTCAGCATCATTTCAGCCCAGTCAAGTAAGCCAAGCTACCAGGAACAGGGCAATATCACCTGTGAGTGATGTAAAAGCTGCTGGAGAAGAAGACAATCAGGGATTAGTTGCTGTAGCATTTTGGCAGGGTATTGAGTTAGCTCCTGGAGACAACCAGGCAATGTTCAACTGGAGTTGAGAGCTGCTGCATGAGGGACAGGAAATTGAGGTGGATCCTCTTTCCCAAAAATTATCCTCTGGTAAAAGAGGACCAATAACTATGAGGTGAAAAGAAATATGTGGACAAGTGAAGAAAATTCTTAGTAAGGGACAGAAAATGCCAGGCCTTTTTATGGTCAACTGACTCCCTTGTCAAGCAATTGTGTCCTGCTGCAGAAGGATAATCCTGGACAGAGAACAGCAAGGCATTTCAAGAGCAGGCTGTATATGATGCCAGTACTTCATGTCCAGGCCTTGATGGAGGACAAGAAGCAGAGAGACTGTCCTGATGGGTAGAAGCAGGCATAGAGGGGATGTTCTTTCATCATACTTTTTTATGGTATGGCACCTGGGCTGAATACATTCATTTGAACTGCATTGCATGGTGAGTGAGTGCTTAGCAGACATAGGAAGGTATCTGAAATCAAGGTATTAATGGAGATCAGGAGCAGAATGACCTCAATGTGATCACAAATATGCTTTAGTATTGCACTGCAGGACAGCAGCTCCCACACTGAAGCAAAGATGGGGTTTGAATATATGGGCTGCTGGCTTCATGCACTGTGGCTAGGACCTGCACATCAATGTTTATAAAACATCCCAAGGAGTGTCTGGGAATAGCACTGGGGTTCAGCAAGGGCTGACTAGCTCTCCAACCCATTGCATTTGAATTTAGGGAGTGAGGGACCTGAACTGGGCTTGGGCCAACCAGCAGCAGTCCAAACCTTGTCAATAGTGCCAGGCTACACACCTGTGCAGACCTGGCTTGAGCAAAGTACTGCACTGGGGTACCACAGCCTGGGCAGCCCTTGCTGGTGGGACTTTCTGGAGAGAGTGGAAAAATACTAAGCTGGACAAGCAGGGCAAGCAAGGACGAGAGATTGAAGACTACTCTGCAAAGAACCCAACTATGACAAAGTGCCTGGGAACAAGCTTCCTGAGAGCAAACTGTTGCACATGAAATGCTGTGTTATGATGGGGAGTCAAAGAAAAAAACGATTATTGACTTTGCAGGTGAGTGACCAAAGTGCCAGCATGAGAAAATGAGCTCTTGGTTTGCCATATAGGTGTTTGTTAAGCTTTCATGTGTTGAGCAACAGGAATGCGAAAGCTCTTTCAGTGTGGTGACAAGAGGCATCAGAGAAGTAGGAGTACTCATCTGATTTAAAAATCAACTTTTGCTAGACTGGTGTTCCTGGCAGGTTACACCTGCTTCCCACCCCATGCCTTGCTGCCACTCTGTCTGGAGCAATGTGCTCTTAACAATAGCTGGTGGCTGGAAGGTACAGCGTGTGCTGCGTGCTCATTTCCCCTTCCTCCCACCCTGATTGTTATTGCAGCAGTCGGGAGCAAGAAGGGCTCTTTAACACCATTAAGTTGTGAGAAACCGTGACAGCAAGGACCTGACTTCATGCAATATGAAGTTGAAGAAAAATATTTAAAGAGAGAAGATGCCTTCCTGGAAGTACTTTGTACTGTAAAGTGTATGTATACACACAAACACTCGCATGCACATGCATCCGGGAGGGGGTGTGTGTCCGGGGGGGGAAATCCTGCCTGCACCACTCAGTGAGCAAACTCCTACTGACCTTGGCAGAACAGAGCTTCAGCAGCTCTCTGTGCATGTGCTGGGACCTTGTGCAAGTGCTCAGGCAGGCACAGTGTGAGCACTTTACTCACTGTAGCACTGGGGTAGCTTTGCCTGCAACTCAAGAGCTCTGCCAGGGAGTAACCTTGCCCACCTCAAGGGACTGGCAGGGGGCTTTGGTTGTCTGTTTGGTTTTGGCTTGGAGACTTTTTCTTTGGGCTTTTTTTTCCCCTTGTCTGTCTTTTAACATGTGATATGTAATTTTTACATATCACAATAACTTTTACATATGAATATAAAAGTTGATGAACTGTCTTCATTTAGTCTGTTCCCCAAATAGGTAGAATAGTTTCTGAGGGTCAATTAGAAAGTCCAACAAGCCCTTGGATAACCCTGACACTACATTCACTGGTTTCATCAAGCTTATTTTACCCTTGGGTCTACCTTTGGGGAGGCAGAAATTCAAGAAACCTACAAATGTCTTTAGTGGTTACTGTCTTGAAAACTACTATTTTAAGGTTGATTATAATTCTGTTCCAGTGAATTTCTTTCAACTGTTTTGAGTTTGTGCAGCTCTAAGCATCTTTCAGTGATAATACACATGGAAATTTAAGATACCAACATAATGAATATAAATCTAGGTTTCCTTACGCACTATTTAGAGATCCATTAAAAGCAATTTAGGCACCAAGGTTTAAAACCTGCTCTAGTATGTTTAGCTACAGTGTGCCAAAACTTAAGTGGCTATTTTCACCTCAATCCCTGTATGCAGTGAGCCAGACACCTGATTTTAGTAACAGAAAATGAGTGTTCAGAACTGTCACTTTCTAATAGCTGGATTTTCATTTTTTGTCCTTCTCTTGCACCCCAAGTGTCACAAACCAGCATCACCATATGTGACAGGCACTTAACTTCATCCTGACCACACACTCCAGCTCTTGGAGCATGGAATTAAGAGGCTCCCAAAAGCAGAGCTGTGATTCCTGCAGGAAAGCATTATGTATCCATGTCTGGGACCAGATCTGGGGCAGTATGCCAAGCTCTTCTGAGAATTTGGCCTAAATTGTAATTACCATGACTGATGGCTGCCCGCAGCTGAAAATCTGCTGCAGTGTTACAGGTGCTGAACCACACTGGCCAAGATAAAGGCCAGCCAGTCAGTGCAGTGTTGCCTTGGTTTAAAGGTAATACAAAGGACAGCAGAACAGGGGCCAGAGCTGCTTGTAACAGAAAGCAAAAATATGTTCAGAGTAAGAGATACTGTTCAAGTTTCCAAATACCTGGTGAAACCAAGCCAAAAGAGGAGTATTACTGAAAAATATAAAGCATGCCTATTTTTGTGTGACAAGTATAAAGTGCTAAATCACCTCCACAACAATATGAGGTACCTTTAAGACTAGCATGTCCGCAGTTCCTGTGGAAGGCTTTGAACCAAGAACCTTACAGTTGCTCTAGACAAACGCATCCTCACTTCCATGCAGAGCTGTGTTCCCTTGGCCATGCTTTGTGTTTCACTGGAAACATTGGGAACACTGCAAGCCGATGAAAAGGAAAAACTGCTAAACTGCTTTGGAGCTCCTATTGGGTGAAATTCATTACCATTTAATGATATTTTTCCCATTCATTTTAAAGATGTGTATGAACTACTTCAGAATGTCATTATCAACTGTTGCCTTTTTTTTTTATATATTCTATACACTGTCCCCTTGGCACACCCTATATGGGGATGTGTGTACAGGATAACATATAAAGGATTGTGGTAACCTCTCTATAAAGATGTAAATTGCAGACATTGCCACAGTCATTGCACAGTACCTACAAAGTATATTCTATCAAATTTACCTTCAAACAGTGATGTCAGCTGCCTCAAGCCTGTCTGGATGACCCCACATGTGTTAGCAATACACTGCAGTGACACACATGTTCCCACACAGCCCATCCCTGCACTGGCAGCACAGGTGTCTTTGTTCAGAATCATATTATGCATGTGTTTGTTATTCATGTTTCTGCTTCCCCAGCTTTCCTTTGATGTAAATTTAATACAGCTTCCCCCCCCGATCCCGCCCATCATTATTTGAAACAAACTCTGGGACAATAGCAGCATCAAATATTGGATATATGGAAAAACATTAGGCATTGTGTTATACTTTTTCTGCAAGTCTAAACCATAATAAAAAATACATATTTCTCAGAAGAAAAATAATAGGCTTGACATTTTCCCAGGAGCTACAGACTTAGAGTTTGAGTCAGGCTGTGATGCCATGGTGCTGAGCTGGCCAAAGTCTACTACAGAGTGTTTGTGTCAGGGGTGCCAGGAGGAGACTGCCTACAACACTGTTAGAGACATTTTATTTGAAGTGGGCATTGGCTTGTAAGTCCCTTGCAAATCTATACTGTGCCATACACAGTTTTGGAAAATGAGTGAAAAGACTTAGGTGAAGGTTGAGAAAGATGCTTAGCCTTAAGCTTTGCATTCCTCGTTAAATATTTCTGACCAACACCTTCACCCATTATTAGCTTTCACAGTGTATGAAGATCATGCTACTCTGTGCTTAACCTTTAAACAAAATTTCAGTCATTGCTGGCCCTGGTTCCCAAAGCAACTGTGAGAAATGAAGACGACAGATGGATGCAGCCTTTCCCAGTGGATGCTACAAAATATTTCTGTAATGATTTAAAGCTATGTTAAACAATAGCTTGTTCACATTTAAATGCAGAGCATCCAAAGATGCTGCATGAGACAGAAGAGAGAGCTGAAATTGCTTTTGCAGTGATGTTGGGCACAATTAAAGGCTTATGTCTGAATCTTACATCTATCAAAGTGCTGTATAACAAAGGAAACAGCTCCCTAAGTAGCTTTTTACAAAACACTAAATATACTATCATAACAATAAAACCTAACTATCCAGCTGCTGGTGAATTATGTGCATGTGGTACTGTGTCCATCATGTCTTCTCCCCCTCCTTTAATCTATCCCTTTCTGCTGCTAGAAAATAGCAAAGGTCCTCCAAGGAGAAGCAGAAAATTTAATAAAAGTAAGTCAGAGCTGCTTAATCTGTTTTTGTGATCTGGCTGCACTTTTTGTGAAAATCATGATTGTTCCTTTGGCAAAGTTCAGTGTAAAGTGGGAGCTTTTAGTGTGGCCCCAAAAGAGGGGAGAAAAAAGCCAGTTGCTGCCTTCTCTTTTGACATGGCAAATCAAGGCAAATGTGTAAAGGTATTAGAGCCCCACTGCAGAGTGGGAAACAGGAAGAGGAAAACAAATGACACCATGCCATATGCCCATAATCCCAATTTAAATGCATTCAAATTCATTTCTCTTCTCCTCAGCTTCCCTTTTCCACACCAGTGAACAAGCATGTTTGACATCAGAGTGTGGGAATTTCTAGTTCACTGAGCAGGTTTTCTTTCTCTTTGCCCCTGCATCTACCTGAGGCTGCAGCTCCAAACACTCACCATGTGCTTTAAAGCAAGCCCTGTCTCCCCTCCCCACACAGCCAGGCATTGCACACATTGCCAGGGACTCAAGGGAGCAAATTGGGAAGCAACAGACACAGCTTGAGGTTAAGCATTCTCATGGCCATGCTGGGCTTTGTGGGAAATCAAACCTTTTAGGCTCCCTGATGATGCTGTGCTTAACTCAGCACTTTTCCCAGGTATGGAGCTTCCTGCGCTTGAGCAATACAGCAGAAGGAGCATTGAGAAGGTGAGCAGGACCTTCTGCCTTTAGCAGGCCTGGAGAAGCAGGCACAGCAGCCAAGGTGAACCCTTTTCAGTACCACAGCTGAAGAAGGGGGCAGGGGGAAAATGCTGCAGGGTGTTTAGAAGATTGGAAAACATCTTGGAGTCAGTAGGGACATGAATATATGAGAGGAAGGCAGTATGAGCTACTTATTAGAGGCTGAATGGATAGAGGTGGGGAGAGAATGTTAGTGTGGCAAATTAATCTGCAAGCACCAAAATTATTTTGAAAAATGCAAAAGGATGCACTTGCCATTATAAGATCAAAAATAGGATAAAAATAAGAAAAGCAACAAATAAACATGGTCTATGATTCATAAAACTGATGTTAGATAGCAGAATCCTTTTCTCAGGCAGGAGAACAGGCAACTTCATCTGCAGCTTTTCTCGTTCCTACTTTTCACAAGGCCCTTCCTCTTCATCTTCCCATTGACATAAAAGCTGGACCTATAAGCACAACATTGCTTTTCACTGTCTCTTGATTTAAACTCTGTTGCTTTCTCCCTTGTAAGGTATCTCAGATCTCAACAAGAATTCAAACCATTTTCTTATAACTTTGCAGTCTCCAGGTTTTGGGTTTTACATCCCTCTCCCTGCCAGCCTTTTCAGATCTCCATCCCACTGCTTCCTACACAGAGTACAGCTGCCAGGCTGATGATACAGATGCAGAGATAAAATTCATTTCTCAAAAGTTGGCTTGGTAAAAGGATTTAAACATACAGTTCCAGATAGTTTTCTCTGCATGCATTTTCTTTATTGCTTTTAGATTCACCACACTGATCTTCGCCTCTTGAACAGATGAAGAAATCAACAACATAAGCAGGGTGTTACCTGCTATGCTCGCTCATGCCACAGGGAAAGTGAGTTGGGGGAAATACCAAGGAAGTGGCTCAATAGTTGTTTAGTCGAGCAAGAGGCTGCTCTGCAAAGTGCTAGGAAATGAGAACTACTGGACCAGAGCTATTTCTTCCCTTCGCCCCAAGCCAGACTTCTCCCAACACTAAGATCTCCTCAGTCCTTCTCCAGACATCTCAGTGTCCTGTCCAGTCCCCAGCCACTCTGTGTTTCTCAGATGTACTCTTTCATCTCCTTACCCCAGTCTCATCTCCACACTGAGCTAGTCTTGGTCCCACTGCACTCACATTTGGTCTGGCTTGGCTCATTGGCTGTGACAGCTTTCAGTGAGCTGCCTGCCTGTGTCCTCAGAAGAAATGTCTCCTGTGATTTCCCATCAGCTGTCTTTATGCTTTCTGATGCTAGAAAGGCTCCAGCCAAGGGCTAAAGGGGTAGGTCCCATATTCTTTAAAAAGGCAGAGAAATTCTAGAAAATTTCGTCCTGAAAAGGATACCTAGCATAGAAAATTTCATTCAAATGTTGGGAAATGCATGGAAACAGCCTCTTACAAGAAGAAATGCAGGAAAGGAGGGCTATTTGTGGCACATCAAGTCTGTGATTGAAGTAATTAGATGAGCTCTTGTCCATTGCTTCCCTAAACAGGAGTAAGAGCTCCCAAATGAGTTGTGATTCTCTGTGTCAAGCCATATTAGCGTTGTATGAACTGTAATATTTACTTGAAATCCTCTTACAGACAACATCCTGATTCAAACTGGATTCCATAGCTGTTGCAAACAACATCATTACTATACAGCTTGTTATACCATGACAGCTGGCAGAAGTGAGCTTGGTAATCCACATGCAACTTTGAAAATGTGCCTACACTTCCAGCTCTGCCACCCACCATAATGTCTTAATGGCTGCTGGGACAAGCTTCTACCAAATAGGATTGGTACTGATGTTTCAGACCAATGGAAAGAAATGGGAATATGAGGAAGGTTTCTCCTGGCATATGCTGAGGTTCTGCCCGTGGTCACTTTTTGCTGTGTGACTGTGAGGACCGTGCTGGCTCTGTCAGGTGAGGTAACCATGAGAGAAATCTGCAAGAAGGAACAACATTTTGAGGTTGCCTCATGATATTTAGGATTTGACAAGCCCATTGTTTATACAGCATTAATACCAAGTTGATGCTTTTGGGAAACTCCACCCATGAGAGATCCAGAAAACTTCCTGAAATGCTCAACAAGGCTTCAGCCAAGTGCAGTAATTGTCAGTTGCAAAATAATTTTTCAGAGGACAAGGACGGGAGAGAAGAGAGGGTGAAAACACATGGCAGAAGAGATGGGCTACAGAAGGACAGACAATATAGGCATGACAAATATTTGTGCAGAAGGAGGGCGAGCTTGTCCGTCCATTTGTGAAGACTGTACAACCAAATTATCAGAAGCTGCATTTAAGCAGAATGAGGTTCATATTTTTCTTCTCCCTATCTCTCTCTCTGCCTGCATTCAGCCTCTGCTGGCATTGTGTCTTCCTCTCACACCCTGAAAACTTGAAGCCTCTTCTCCTTGGAAGTTTCAGGGTCTGGCAGGACTTACAACATTGCCTAGAAAATTACACTGGAGCACATCACTTTCTTTCCCAATTCTTTCTATAGCTCCTGGTCATGATATGACAGCAATACAAGGCTGATCTTGTTGGCTGTGCCAGCCTCTTGAGCAATCCACTTTTGCATGTAATGGGTCACTGATTGAGAAACTAAAACTAAGAGGTCTGGAAAAAATGAGATACTGTAATGCTTAAAGAGAATATGAAAATGATGCTTGCAGCTGGATTTTGTTGTTTGATAACACCAAGACCAAGCTAACTTCAGAGGTTAAATCACCAGATCTTCTTGATGTTGGCTAGATACTTCTTCTCAATCAAATGCTTTTCAAAGTCAAGTTAACCCAGGTACACAGATATAACTAACACACTGATGCTCATGGACTGAAGTTACAAAACAAGCATAGGATGTTGTTAGCGGTTAAGAGTTTGGAGTACAAAGGCAGATAAAGGTGACTGCCTGTGACATAAGCCCTGAGGTGGAAGTTATCTGCCTTCCACAGCTTGTTTCACCCATTGAGCCCCCAGGATCTCAGCACATGCCTGTACAAGGCCCTGTCCTCAGATCACCCCACATTAAAAAGAACAAATGAAACATCTGGCACCCCCAGGTGATTCAGACTGAAGTGCAGAGAAATATCTCTGGCTCCAAGGGAAGATGGAGCAGATAAACCAGGGAACAGCAGCCAAACCACCAGCAGCTGGCCACCGAGGTGGCTTTCTAGAATACATCTCTATGTCTAAGGTCTCAAGAAACCACCTCATGTCCACAATTCCAGCAGCCAGAGTGACCAGAAGACAGTCAGTCTCTGTACCACAAACTGGCCTGGAGGAAATGAGTGAAGGAGACAGTGCTGAAGGGCACTGCTAGCAAGGAGAAACCACAAGGCAATTGGGCATTTTAGAAAATAGACAATACTGGCACTGGGAAGTCTTCTGAAAATGCTCATAAATGAAGTTCAGTGTGATATGAAAAATATTTCACTTCCAAGGCAGTTTAACTGGAGCAGCTTCTCAGGAAGGGAGGAAAGCCGCCCTGGGTCTCCCACATAATAAAACATGGGACTGGGCTAAGCAAGGTCCATACTATCAAAATGTCCAGTTCAGGACAACCAGAAAAAGCCAAGTAGAGCCAATGTGTATTTCTGTCAAGACCTTTTCCCTCTAATTAAAAAAAAAAAAAAAAAAAAAAAGTCAGGAAGAATGACAGGTTCAGTCCAGAGCCATCCTGGAGCCATGGAGCCTGGAGAGCTGCCAGGCAAGCTGGCAGGAAGTCAGGCGGGCTTGTGATGGAAACTTGCCCTGTGTTCCATCGGAAGTTCATTCAAACACAGACGCTTCTGCAAAACATTTTGCTTACGACAAATCAGCATCCTCTGACAAAAACCTGGGCTGACAGAAACCTCCCAGCCCTTGTTCCTGATGGTATAATCATTCCTTACATAATAAAAAAGAAAAAAAAAAAGAAGAGGAAAGAAACTGGCTGTATCATAGCTAATGTTAATGGGCTACATTACATATAGCTCTGTAGGTGACTCCTTATATGGAGCAAATCTTAAAAATGGCCTCTCAAGCATTTCAGTCTGATCTTCCACAAGTGCTGAAGGCTCAGCCTTGTTACCTTACAATGTACACAAACACAGGAATAATGGTGAGATTTTGGGTGAAGATGGAGCAATTTTATTGTATCCATCATCTTCCCTTTCTGAACAGCATTTTCCAGATATTACGGATTTTTAGTTACTAATTCCTACTTTTTCCTACCAAGTCCATTAGATAGGAAAATATTGATAACTACTCCCCCAAAAGCAGATTCTGTAACAAGGGCATAATTCTTTCACTTTGAAATTACTAACTAGAGCATTTAGAGAAAAGAGAGAAATGTAGAAAATATAGACACAACTTGGAATACTTGGATAGTTGACAGCATTTTTCTTCATCAAATAAAAGAAGACAAGATGAGGGATATTTCCTCTTTGATAGTTTTGAATAATACTGGAAACCTCTCTTGGTTTACCACCTCTTCCAAAGGAGTACCCAAAAGGCTGTAAGAGAAGGTCTGCTTACCAACTGGGGACTTAGTCCTACATTCTCTTTATTTACCTGAGAACCAGAGCCAGACCTGGGAGGTTCTTATCCAGATAGCTGTGAAATAAATAGCAAACTACTCTTTTAAACTAACCAGAAGCTCAAGTTAGGTGACTGTATTTGTTTCTCATGTACCTTTAAAGGAAACAGACATCAGCTGAAATTCAAATTTTCTTTCTTTGCCCCCCAGTGATGTAAAAACAGTGCACAAGATTAAGACATTTCCAGCATGTAAATTCAACCATGTGAGAAGTCCCACTGATTTCAGGCAGTGACTTCCTATTGAGTCAGCAAAGCACTTATGCCTGCGTGTGATTTTAAGATGACTAATCTCCCTGGCTGTGCCGCACCGGCGGGGAGGTGCATCAGCAGGATGTCCTGTGGCCCTGGCCCCCAGCAGACGCCCTGGCTGTGTCCTGCCTCTGGCTTGGGACAAGATCGGTGTGACCACGAGTTCCCACACGCTGTGCCCAGAGCCAGCAAGAAGTGCACTGTGCTTTGTGACAGTCGGCAGCCAGGCTGACAGGGGGATGCTCGAGATGGGCATTGCTGCTGCTGCGTGGCCAAAAGGCCAGTGTCATGCTTAGTCTTACCAACATGCTCAAACTCTTTGGTAATTTGGAGTGGTACTATATCAGCCCTGGCTTGAAGAAGACTTTCACAACTTCTCCAATGAACCTCCACAGTCTTTCAATAATGCAGCTATTTATAGGCTAAGCCTATGCTGAATAAATTGCAGAAGCTGCACAAAAGCTCACAGTGTTTCAGCAATGAAGCTGCAGAGAAACATCAGAGCAGACTGAAATCACTCAGTATGGTTACATATAATCAAGTATAATCTATGTTTTGCATGATTAGACTTGCTGCTCAATTAAAAAGTTAATGACATTTTAACACATTCATGTAATTTTCTTAGAAGTGAAAGCTGGTTTTGTGAAGTACAAGAATTTTCAAGTCTTAGGCTAAGGGCTAAACCCTGCTCTTGCTCACTTCACCAAATTTTAGGTGTGGCATCACTGAAGTTTAACACAATACCTCCAAGTAGTCAGCACAGAAATTGGTCATTGTCTGAAACCATCACCAACCACCTCATATTTCTCTTTCAAATTACTCCTGGAGTTTTAGGCTTTAGCAAACATCCTGGGTCTTGCAGTCCCAGCATGTATCGTGAAATGAAGATATTAATTAAAAAATGTTCAATTGGTGCACTCATGAGAAAGCATTGCTGCTGCTCTTTTTATCACCCAAGCCCATTTCATTTTAAACATTTCTGAGAGGTGCAAGAGGCAGGTAGCACAAAGCAGCAGGACTTTTTGCATATGGCTCACCTGAATCTTTCTTAGAAGAAATAAGAGAATTTTACTGCTTTGACCTTCCCAGACTTGTGTCTCTCTGACACTTGTTCATGAAATCCCAGTAAACAGCAGATTTACTCAAACATGCTTTGCTTATGAATACCATAAATCTTTTGCTGAATCTTAAGGGAGAATCGACCTTCTATATAGGTGTTAGAATAAGCACTGCAGGCCTTTGGCTTTCACTGCTGTGGCCAGAAAAGGGTTCAGTGACACCCTTTTGCCTAGAGACTCCCAGCTCTTGCTACCTTCTGTGTCCTAAGGCTTTATCTCTCTAAAAGGAGTGGGGATTTCCTCTGGGGATTAGGAGGAGATAAAAACGCAAGACAGAGCTACTATTTCACTACATTACAAAGCACAAATGGATGAAAAAGATAGTCAGTTATTGTCTTTCCCTTTTCTCTTTTGGCAATTGATTCCTCTTTAGCAGCTCTGAAGAGAAACAAGGTCCTTTTTTACCCAGGTCTGTGAGGACACAGATGGACTTACAAACCTATCTGCTACAGGGAGCTGCAGAAGTCTATATTTATATGGCATTGAGACTCTCAGTATTTCTTCTCAGTCCATTTTTGCTTCCCCAAGTGCCCTGAGCAGGTCCTTCCTATAGACATGGGAAATGGTATAAACAGTCACCAGCAGTCTCAGTACCCTCACTAATGCCAGTGCCCTGTCTTGAACTAGATTTTCCTGCACTGGTTTAGGCTGTTGATACACCCCAGGCAGAGGAATTTCACATCCAGCCCTCCTCAGACTTTGAAGGATGAGCTTAGGCTAGGCATGTGGATCCAAACCGAAGTTCCTGTTGCAGTGGACTTGTATGAGTAGCTTAGAAATTCCCAGAGACCTCTGAACAAAAGTATTAAACTATCCAGCTCTTTTGACCCTGTCACACCCAGATAATTTTTTTCCACCTGTTTTGTTAACTTTTGCTTCTGAACTGTGGGAAAATGAAGCAAGCCAAGACAAAGACCTTGACCTGATTGTGTAGTTTCATTGCAGGAAATGTGTTAGCAAAAAAGACAAATTTTCTGCTTTAAGTTTTATTTACAGTTACACTGGCTGCACCTTGTCTAGAACTGCTGACTGTCTTAAAAAGAAATAATTTGGAAAGGATGACACATTTTGTCTCATGTAAGGTACCTCAGTGCTCACCAGTAAAATTTGACAATATCAATCAACAATGAAAGATTTTATTTTTATATTTTAAGATGTTTAATTGTAGGTACAATATTAAGTTTAAATATGCTTTATGACAGATAATAAAAGCAGCTTATCACACACTGACTAGTTTAGAAATTCTTTTTTCTGCTGGATTTAAAATTTCGGGTGAAATCGGTGAGGAGTGCACTCAGCACATCCTGTTAGCTGAGTCAATTGAAATTGCACCTGTTCTTAGATGCAAGTCATAACAAATGCAACCCATATACATTGTAAAGAAAAGGACTTGTATGCACTTTTTCCAATTAACATCTGCCTTTTGGCAAGTCATTAACCTATTTTCTCACAAAGAAACAGCTTCAATTGTATTATGCATCCGAAGCGTGCAAATGTCCCTGAGGGGTACTCTGACAAAAACATACTGTTCCTGGATCCAATGTGAACATACATATTCATTAATTGTTTGGGGCAATGAGTACAGAATTTCTGATTTTTACAAGTCTTACAAGGTAAACAGGTTACATAAAGCTATGTCCCTGGAAATAGCTACATCCTGGCTACTGTCGCTCAGTAGAAAAATCAAGAGTGATTTTCTGCTGTGATATGGCAATGAAAATAATTCAGCAACACTGTAAAAAAACCTCTAGGAAGAAAAAAGAACTTTGTTTACCCTAAAAATAGTACAGCATGTTTATTTATTTAAATAGATATGAATAAAGATGGTAAGTTGTATTTTTCAAATCCCTCATGCTATGTGGATGTGTTCAGGACATCCTAAAATGGCAATGAGAACCTATTCTGCCAACATTTTTCCAGCCAGAAGACTAATATAATCAAAATTTAAAACTACAGTTTAGCTTTCTCACCATGAAGACAATAGTGAAAAAACTAATTATTATCTTACATGTGTAAAATCAAGAAACAACAATCCCTCAAAGACAAGGGAATTGTTCAGATACATTCACCTCTGGGAACTGGTTTTCCAAAACCCTAAATGGATACAAAATATGTTAATAGCAAAAAGTGAATGCTGAAGTAACAATTGGTAGCATTTCTTTCAGTTTGGAAGAGTATTTTTACTTTGAAATGTCTGCTGAAGTACGTTGCAATGAGCTGCTGAGCTACTGCACAGCACTTCGACACTTGAGGAATTTGAAGTTGGGTTTCTCCAGAGACAGTCTCCCAGCAACAACTGTTCCTGCCACCACCTTCTCTCTCTCGACACACAAACCCTGGGGATCTACTACATGTCATTCTTTTTAATAAGTAATTGAGCCATTTTTGCAGTAGCAAGCCTGGAAGGTGGAAGCAGTCTTTCTCCAACAGGGTGGCCTATTTATATTTTGTATCAGAGGGACAATTTAACCTGCAGGAAACCGTACTGCACCAGATACATTGTTGAACCTGTTTAGAACATGTATGGGCTATCAGTACTTCAATGCAGTCTCCAATATAGATATATTTTTCATCATTTAAAGATCCACGCAATGATTTTTTCACATAGTGCAAAAGCCCAACTAAGACTAAACAGCAGTCATTATCCTCTCATTTTATAATCCAAATTAGTCAAGGCACTGGTTATTTGACAGTATAAACCCTACAGTAAATGCTTCTCAGAGTTTAACAGCCTAGGCAGGTGCTTTTTAAGGAAGCATTTCTGTTCCATAACTTTATTAGAAATTATGTGGATCAAGAGAATAAGATAACTTGCCCACATCAATGCTTTTTGAAAAGACACATCATGTTAGACAGTTGTGGATGTGTTTTATGAGAGCCATCACATCTTGAGGAAAATACCTCCATCCTGTTTTCAAGCAATCATGACCAGACATGCTCCCAAGTGTCATCATGTTGAGTTTCAGTATCAACAGACCACCCAACAGAATGACAATAACACGTCCTAATTTGGGAATGTTATGTTGGTTCACCAGATTCACAAACAACGGAGGAATAATCTGGATTAAGTAGTAAATGCTCCAGATAATAGGTACTGAAAAGGAAGAGGGATTAGAGATAGGAGCTAAGGCAGAAGGGAAAATTTCAGCAGAGGTTTTATTTAAAAATATGGAAGTAAAAGAAATATCCAAATCTTATTGATAAATAATCCTGAAAAAACTTAGAAGAAAAATTGCAGATTTAAGACATATATAGTCCACCAAGAGAAAACAAGAAATAAGCAAAAATTTTAATAGCTACGTGGTTTTGTATCTTCTAATGGAGACAAGAAAAGGCAACGATCACAGGAGTATTTGCGAATTCATAAAGTACAATTGATCTAAAAGGCAGCATTTACATAACTTTGTGTTACATAGTAGTATAAACAATTGCATAATCAAAGGTCAGGCTGGAATACGTAAGACCATTCTTTGACAAAAGATCTGTGGTTAGGATGCTGCCTAGAAACAGTTGCACCCAAAACTTTTATAAGAGACTGCTTCTTTGCTGTAACCAGAAGTGCTCAAGACTGAGCTGCCAATATGGAGTACCTATTGGTAAAAATCAGAGTTAACCAAGGAAGTGAGGTGATGTCTGGCTAACTGAAGGTGGTTGCTGGGAGAGAAAAGAAGTTATACAAGAAAAATGGACTGCACATTTCTGTGGCTTGAACTGCACTCATATTTGCACAGTGAGCTCATGTACTAAAGTTGAACTCTGTTGATGTTAATGAGGTTCAGCCTGGGAAATGGGCTTTATCTATATACAGTCAGTTGCAGAATTGGATTAAAATGCTCCCCCATTTCAAGTGTCCTATTTTTAAGCATACACATAAAGTTACAGAAATGGATGATTACCTAGTTTCAACTGTGGATTTACAACAGGTGTTCTGCAATTGCCATTTAAAAAAATAACAAATAGACATAAAGACAATAAATATTTTCCATTAAAAAATGAGACCTAAAATTACTTAAGAACTGCATTTTTATTAAAAATAAAAATAAAACCCAAATCATCATACACTGCAAAGTTTTTTCGGACTTATGTCTGTGTTCACAATGCATTACCTGATGGGGTACATCCATAGCATGCAAAGCTTGAGCACATGTGGACATTCTCATAGGATAAGAATCTTTAGTATTTATGACCTAGATTTTGCATAGTTTTGTGTTTGGTTCAAATATATTTTTCAGAAGTATGAAGCTGATTTTTGTTTTTGTAAATATGAAAACTAAATTTTGATAGGGATGCAATAAGCAGAAGTGTTCAAATGCATCAGTTTTGCTGCTGAATTCACATAGATGCAATTATAGCTTCAAAGTTCAAATGACTTAATTTTTGTATTGGTAACTAGAAGTTTTCACACTACATCTTCTTGCAATCGTCATTAAAATGTTTAGAAGATACAGAATAACTCACTACTTTTTGGTAAAACACTTGAGAATATTTAAGGGAAAAAGAACACCTCTGGCATTTTTGGTATGATGTCTTATTCAATTCAGGTGTTTAAGTAAAGTTGTCTTAGCACACAGAACATGATTTTCACAATCCTTGCCTGAGTTTAAAAATCTGCACAGTGGTAACCTCCATAGTAACTCCTATTCATCTAAAAATATGTAGCTAGTGGCTTAGTTATATTCAAAGACCTTGTTAGGTTGAAATAAGAGTCCTGGAATGTTCCATAGAAATTATTTAGAAAATACTAGTGTTGACTGGGCTGCACTTCATTGAATAGATAACCAGAATATCTGCTTGCTACCAATGTTTGAAACCCTTTTTTTTTTTTTAATTTCTTCCATTTTTATTACTTTCATTTGATGTTTCTGCTTATAGCAAAATCCAGTGAAGAAACATTCCTTTTGATTTTATGAAACATATTCATCAACATAGTTCATTTTCATATTTTATTAGTTCCATTTTCCCTTAAGTAACATTTTTTGCTGGTCTTTCATGAATTCTTTCAATTTGTCTTCAGTACAAGTAAGACGTTGTTCCAGGATTGAAATAGTCTGCATGAAGAAGAGAATAATTTCAATTTGGTTTATAGTATTCACACAGTATTATAAAAGTGTGCAACACAGTAACATAAGAAAAGTAATTTTAGCTCAACAGGAAAAAAACCACTATAAAATGGCTTCTCTGTAGCTATTCCAGTATTTTCAATTGTATTTAAAAATTATGGTTTTGCCTCCATGGAGATTGTACAAAGGTTTTTGTTTCCGCAAAACATTTTCCCTGAGAAAGAAAAATACATACATGCATAATGTAAAGTAGTCTGAAATACTATGTGAAAGTTGCATCCATATTTCAATAGAAAAACAGCCATCACTGTGACCACAAATTATGTCTTTCAAAAACCTAAAAGAAACTTTTAAGACATCCTCAAGAAAAGGAAGTGAGAAAAAAATAAATTCTTTAAAGGGCATTCATTCTCCAAGAGATTATCTTCATTGCAAAAAGTAGGTTTTTGGGCCCAGGCTGGCAGTTTCCTTTCCATCCAATTTGCTACACAAATCATTTTCAACTCATGACTTGATTCCATACTTCCCAAAACCAGTTTCTTCCTACTAACATACATATTGCAAAAGAACACAGAAAAAAAGCTGCTCCATTTTGAAGTGATATAATGTCAATACATTACAGACTACAAAGAAGTATCTTAAAACATAAGTTAAATTTGCATTAAAAAGACACGCTGAGCATTTGCAAACAAGTGACTCAAAGTCACTGACTATTTGTGCATTTTGGCACAAATTGGCACTAGGACTTACTGCACTGCTTGGACTCCTACCTAAGCCAACGCCTCACACAGGAAGTTTGGAAAGGGATTTATTGGTACATTGCCAATTTACTTTGTTCATGCCCTGCTAGTGCCGTGATTGCTCCAGCTGAAATGTCTGCTAAACAACTGGCTTCTGACAAAACTACCCCAAATCTCACTATTGAAAATCAGCAATTCTCTTCACCCAGAGTTAAAAATACAGCAATGATCTTTATGATTATATACCAGGAAGCTTTCACTTTAGCAAACACAACATATGCAATCAATATTTTCTGAAGGGAGAACACCAAAACAGTCACTTGAGTATAGAGCTATTCAAAATAACCCTATCGTCTTTAATGTTCTGATTTATGAACATGACTCCAGGGTATTGCTGCCCTTTGCTAGCACTGTCATTTTGCACTGCAAGTGTCACCTGTTACTGCATACTTACGAGAGTTAACATATCCAGCTGCCCCATGATGTGGCTCAAAGCACGGTCCACGGAGCAGGAGGCACCTCTGTGCTGTTTCACACTATGCCTAGCTGACCCGCTCTCGGTCTCTGCCTTCCTTTTTGACCTTCTTGCCGAGAGAGAAGCAAAGGGACTCTCCAGTTCCTCACTTCCACCACTGCTCTTGAATACAGAAACATCATCTGAAGATTTGCCTGCATTTGTCTTCATCTAAGTGGAACCATACCATAAGACAGGAGAACCAAGTCAGGCTTTTAATAAAAAAAATCTACAGATATATGCATACACACAGGGACAGTCAGATATGCGTTTTAATCAGGTCCAATTCATTACATTTCAATTTGTTCTGACCTAAGAGAGAATTCCAGCTGTGATGGATGAGGCTATAAAGGAAATCCTAGCAGTCTTCAGGTACATAATTCCGGTACACGATTGAAGAGCTACATGCTGTTCCACTAAGGCTTGAATTAAAGATTGAATAAATACAATTAATGAGAGGTGTTTTCTTCAAAAAGCTAGCTCTTGTTGACAAAGAAATGCACTCAGAGTAGTCATATATGGATGAAAAATCCATATGTGACTTGATGACCACAAGCTCTCCTTCCAACTTCATAGTATGAAACTTTAGTATGAATTACCCTCTTATTTCAGCATTAAAAAAAAGGTATTTTTTTAGTTGTTTGTTCAGTGCTGGTCCTTTTTGAAAAATTGATTGCTTTAGAAAATGGGAGAAGAAAACAACAGAAAAGATCCACACAATGCAACGTTGAGAGAAATAACTATGATGTATAAACAGTGCTTCAGGCTAAGTGAGAGAGCATGATCTTCCCCACCAATTTGGTTTTGTCTGTGCCTTGAAGTTCTTAATGGTATTTTTGTGTCATGAAAGGTTAAATCATCACTATTTCATTAGAAAGTCCTTCACAGCAACTTTACCTGATTAATTAATGACTTATTGAGATTTCTTTGAAAACCTTATATCTTCAGTCAATTTTAGTTTACTTTTACACTAAAATAAATTGTGGTAGTTAAGTTTTACTATTTCTAATTACATTTGAAATATCTACATTTACAAAATAAAATTTTTAAATTGTTAGAAATACACTATTTCTCTGGAATTTATTGACAGCCCACAAAAATATCCATTAGCTATGCAAAGGGGAAATTTTAGTCTCACCTGATGTATTTAAAATACACAATATTTACAATATGCCCAAACTATATGTTGTAAGGCTGAATAGATTTTGAAAAGAGAGAGTATTAAAATCATTGTCAAACATTAAAAAAAAATCCCCCGAGTCTCTAAAATAATCTTGTAGAATGTAAATTACTAGGCAGAATTATTAGCAGACTTTTACAAGATTACCTGGGCATGTTGATGAGTTTCTGTCAAGAATGATTTACATGCAGTTGACCCTGCCTTTGATTCATAAAGGATCAGAGACTGATGGATTAAATACTGCCACTATGATAATGTAACTATTTTAAATTTAGGTAATACTAAATCATATCAATATTATTGTGAACTTATACTGCTGCATTGTCCACAATAATATTCCCGTGTTTTCACAGGAAAACATCCTGCACAGTCCTGTGTGGTGCGAAATGGGTGAAAGCAGAGACTGTGGTGAGTTAAGAGAGCAAAGAAGAAAGTCTTACAACCCTCTCTGGGTTAAAAGTTCCATTCTGCAAAGACAGGCTTCAAGCTCCCAGGCAAGAACCCATGAAGTACAGAGCATGATGTTAGTAGAGACAAGGGCAGATACCCAGGCATGTTCTTCAGACCTTAACTGACAATGCTATGAAACCAAAAAATAGAGGGAACCCATCTCAAGGTTTGATAGTACCATGGTATTCACTGACATCACTTTCATTGATTTCTTTATGAATAAAGAAACAGATAGATTCACAGCAAGATACTTCCAGTTTCCTTTCAGCCCTCCATTCTGTGCTTGGTGGCTGACTTAGGCAAATGAACCAGGCATGTCAAATAATGAATGGCTGATGTAACTAACACTGAAATCTATCAGCAAGGCATATTGATACCAGGGTGTGGCAAAAATAAAACTGTGCTAGACATCAAACTAGAGATTTCAAACATTAAACGTACAAGGCTGTTCTACAGAAAAATCTGATGTTTATAATATTTGCATTGAACTAAGAGAACTGGTCTTCTCAGTTCAAGTCTACTTAAACTCATGAATCATAGAGCAAGGCTTTGTCAGCCAGGCTGTTGCCTTTAAATGCACAAAACTGCAGAAGAAAGGGTATTCTCTCCAGCCATGCTGCTCAAGTTATGTCACTGGTCAACAGGAAGCTTTAGTTCAGCATCTAGAATGCTGAGCCAGGAGCAGCTAAGTTCTGTTTTCGTGAGAGGCTTTTTTATAAAAGGGAATGAAATTAATAAAAATTTTAAAAGAGAAAAGACATGAACCCAGAATTTTTCCTCTCCTAACTGGATGGTTTCATTACATCTCTCTCTCTCCAATACTATGAATTTAATTTTCTTCTCAATGTGAAAAAAAATTTGTTATGTCAGCTTCAAATTATTCCAAAAAGTTGTATATTATACAAGAGTAACTTGCTAGCACAAAATGAAATAGAATACAAACGGCTTGGGTTTTGGACAAGATAGGCAGAAAATTGATTTCTCATTTAACTTTACTTTGCTTTAGCTCCTTACTTTAAAGTTTCAGAAGTTTTCAAAAGCAAGCATTTCAAATACCAATATTTTGGCTCTCAATGTATCCCATGTACTTTTCAATGAACATGTAAGTATATATAGACTTAAGACTATCCATATCTTCTCTTTACAAAGATTTTGTGATATGACATACTATGTTAATGAAGTCCTAGAAGAACTCATCTAACTATGTTATTTCCAAATTACGAAGATGTATCTGAGGTTCTTGGGAAATAGTATTAATGGAAGGTTTTATTTACTGGCATATTTACCAAATCACAAAATCAATATAGTCTCAAATGCCAATTAACGTGGGAAAGATTAAGTTCAATTCGGCATTCAAATGTTAAATAATATTGCCATGTTTTAAAGAATTCCTGTCTTACAACCAATCACACTACGAAGAACACTCTTGTATTTAACTACAATGGGAGAGTCTGTTAGAACAGACTTCTCAGTGATATATCTACAAAAACAGGAGCTTACAGGAACCTTGCTTTTGTCTGTAAATCTTGACTCTTTGCCCTGAAGATTTCAAACTTCAACCAGGATTAGCTAAATATCAGAGAGACAAAGAACTCACTGATTAAGTTGCAACAAATTTTAGAAAAATTGGATGCCTGGTAGATGGAACACATTGCAGGAAAACTAGGCAAATCCAAACATTATATATTCTGCATGGCAGTAGTAAACTTGCCTAGTTATCATGCCTTAAGAAACACAGGCAGTTGGTAAAGGAAGTTAAAAGCATCAGTGAAAAACACTCGGTGCAGGGACAATCTGTAGATCCTATACAATCATATTTTGTCAACACCTGTATGTGTTCTCTGAAAATTATAGCATCTATTGCTGATTTTAATCAAACCTAAGGAAGAGTAGGGCTCTCAGAAGTACTTCAGTTCCTGAAAGCTCCAGGAAACCATTTGCCAGAACTCCTCACCTCAGGTTAACACAGCTCTGCAAGTTCACACTCCCCAACTCTGAAGGAAATAAGAGTGTGAGTAAGACCCGGGCTGGAACCCCGGTCTTGCAAGACACCAGTACCAATAAGATCACTGTAAATAAACTTAGTGTTGTTTGCCTAATGTTCACAAAGCTACCTGCACTAATGTTATGGGAAGTACATATATTTTCTTGCCTTTGAATGATAAAAGCAACTAATTGGCACAGACAGATATAACTGTAAACTCTGATACTCTCTGACTTTGCTAAAATCATTCTACTTTGCAAGTTCAGTGTCCCGAGGATAATCCATTAATCCTCCAGTACACAAAATTAATAAAAAATAGATTTAACATTCAATGACACTCAAAAATTGCTATGATTTTGATGATTTAAAATTAATTTAAATGAATGGAGCAGGAGAGGCAAATAATCTGAGGTTATTAGACATTGCTAAGTTCTAAGAACACTTCTATTCTGATGCTGGTGTTTTTGTTTCTTTTCAAACAAGATTACCACACTTCACACTGAAAATTAAGTAGAAATTTCAGTTTAAGCTCCCACAAAGTGATTACAAATTTTCCTCTTAAACCCAGCCTAAAGAGATTCTTTCACCCCAAGGAGGAAAGCTGTCAATGCAGTAAAGACAACAAATGCTAAGCTATTAAAAGTCTTACCACTTTTTTTTCTACAGTAAAATTGATCCAAAGTTCAACATATCAGACAAATAGGCTGTGAAAGAATGTTTTGTATCTCAGTAAAAGGCCACCAGCATTGCAAGTCATAGTGGAAAAGTCTTGCAATGTACTGGGTTAAGCAGAAAGTTGAGATTTTTCTGTTACATATTCAAGAATTTAGGAGCACAATACAACATGAAAGCATTTATAGAAGTAAGGCAAAGACCTTGACGTTTGTCAAAAATCAAACACAGATAAACAAATGACTGAGAATTTGTAAGAGAAATGAAACAAGACCATTTCAAATTTTCAACTTATCTAACTTGTGTCCAAAATGGTTATTTTTATAATATTCTAGAAATTTGTAAAGGTTTTTTTAAGCACTGTCAGACATCAAGTATGTTGCTATAACTTTAAGGTTATCTGTTTTATATTTTAACCTTTCCAAATCTCACTTTACAATCTCCTCCAGCTCAGCAAAAGGTCCAAAACTGCTGAAATCTAACAGAACACTCAAATGCCAAGACATTCCTGTAAAGGAGTGACATTAGTCTCAACAGATTTCCTTTAGTTTTGGATACCAGTCGGTTCATGTCCAACACTTTCATTCAGCATTTTATTTTAAATGAAGTTCTTTTTAAAGAAAGTCTTTCTACTCACAGTCTATTTCACATGAAATGTTTCAAGAATTAAATGTTGTCTTTCCTTCAAATTAGCTCCTTTCTTAAGTAATTGAAATGCTACCAATTCATAAACAACAATTCTATATGTCACCAGCAATGGAGTAAAAATGTCTCATAATTCAAAAAAACCCCAAAGTATTCTGAGAGTCATCAGAGCTATAGCTTATTTTGAGAGAAGAAATTTTAATAAGGCAATCAATTTTAGATTGTTACTTCTGAGCAAAGCAAAGAAAAAAATTAAAATGTGTACAGTGTTTCCATTCACAGCTCATTAGTAATAACATAAACCCACATTTGGGCAACTTCATGCAAGTTACAAATAAGGAGGAGAAGGAACAGATTTAATTAATCAATAGGAAGTTATTACCATGACATTACCAGCGGATGTTCAGCAGAAAATTTAATTTAGCTTATAAAATGATGTCACAAACAGCAAACCATAATTGCTCATCTTTGTTTTCTGTCAAGCAAAATAGCCAAAACTCTGTGGGTGGTACTTGATCAATTTGTGAAAAATCCTTACACATAACCTTATCACCTCTGCCTTTTCCCAAATGTTTTCCCATGAAATATTCACACAGCCCATAGATGCAAACACTGCATCCCAGTCTCCCTTTGCTTCATGACTGCTAAGAATAGAATCTGAGTAAAATGCATCCATATATAAGAATGCCTGAGCAGTTTTGTTTATAGAAATAAAAAAATTCCCTCAAGGGAAAGAAAAGGAAAAAAGAAAAAATACAAGTCTCTGTCACTCAGTTGGCTATCAACAGGCTTCAATCTTCTACAAGCTCCAAAGCTGGAAACTGCGCACCACAATTTCTAAAAGCATATCTTAGAGATTTCACAATTAAGATGGGCTTATAAAAAAATGACATTGGTAAGCTTCCTAATGAATCACAAAAATTGGCATAGTCTGCTTTTTAAAAATAAACCTTTAAATTTTGAACACATGGTACATTTGCCTAATCATAGCAAAATATTTCTGTGATTAAAACAACTACAAATAATTAGTCATAAGTAGGGCATTAAGCTCAAACAGACCAAAGAGCAAAGGCAGAATAGTGTCCCACCTTACCAGATACTGAATTCCTGTGTCTTTTGGTTATTTGAAATCATGGGAAGTTCTCAGGAGTAATAGTACTATCATTAACACTGCTTTTTCCTCCTCTTGTGAACCTACCCTCAATATAAAAAATGTTCACTGTGGAAATGCTCAATTTAACCATTCAAGAGTTGTTTTTTCCCTGTGGTTTGGGTTTTTTCTTTGTTGTTTTGGGGGGATGTTGGGTTTTTTTGTAGGACATAATTAGCCACAGATCACTTCTACTGCTTTGAATTTTTTTTTCAGTCAATGAGTGATCCACATGAAACAGCTCTCTGATCTATTAGTCTAACACTGAGTATGTTAAATCACAATCTGTTTTATCAGTTCCTACTGAAGAAAATTTCCCTGTAGTTTCAGCTGATGACAGCATTCTTCATTTCCTCTCCCCTTGCACGCAAATGAATCAGCACAGCAACAACTTGCCATGTGGCTTTCTGCCCCATGTTATCTGATGAGGTAGCTCTGGAATCATTCATTCCCAAACTTTAATGAAGTTTTGCACTCAAACAGTAAAATACAGATAAACTCTGTGGCGTATCCAGAACAAAGTTCTATTAAGCATTTTCTAGCTTGAGCAGTCCACTTTCAGAACTTGTAACACAAACTTACACACTTATCAAAGTCTTTCATGTCATCTTACACATAAGAGCTTTTAAAAAATTGCCCAAGCTGCAATAAAAATTTAAAGCACTTAACAGAAGGGCATCACATCCAGTCTGACACGGAAACACCTTGGAGGACCACTGAAGGTAGCACACCCTTCAGTTTAGAGCCTGATCATGAGCAGTGGTACCAGATCACAAACTCACAGCCAATAAAACAGGCCCAACTATCAGACTGTATTCTTTAGCAAAACTAGTATTTTCACTTAATATAGAAGAGCGTAACACTTTAAGTCTTGAAAACAGCAAATTCAGCCTGAAGCTGACTGAGTTCATAGAGGCCAGAAGGCCAGTACGAAACAATGAAAACTAGTAGCTTATTTTGGTGGGGTTTTTTATTTTGTTATCTGTACAAAATTAACTGAAATCCTGATGCATGTACAACTATGGTCTGATTAATTAGATTTATTTATTTCTATCAGGATGACAGCTATACTGAACTTAGTATTCCTGTGATGGCATGAAATAATAAACTCTCCCGTCCACAGGTACATCTCAAGGTATTCTGAAAGTTCTATGCAAAGAAATGATATCACATTTTACAAGCATCCTTTCACACACATAATGAGGAACTGACCACATGGTTTTCTTATGTCATCTTTTTCCCAGAGTGCTACTTCTGGTTTGAGAAAACACTGTAAAACAGAGTACATCCGATGCACTCAGTATTTTATGATTCCACATATACAGAGTCTAGTGCAGAACAAAAATATTTTCTCTGTATTCCATCTGTGTCAAGAAAGCACTGAAAAAGAACATGGAATAAGCCTTGTTTTCTCCAAGAAACAATATTTTGTTTCTCAAAAAAATATTTTTTCTCCAAAAAAAAAAATTCTGTTTCCCTAATAAAAACCTCTTAGAAGTCCACAAATATTTGAGTGCATCCAGTTAGAAATAAATAAAATTCCTTAAGTACTTCTTTCTAAACTCTCAGATCATCAATAATAAACTTGATTTAAATAAACTGAACTAAAACGGTGATTTTTTCTTTTTAATTTACTCATTGATGTTAATTTCTAACAGTAATAGTACCCTGCAGAGAGTCTGCATCAGTTTAAACTTTTAGACAAAACTAATGATTTCTCCCCAAAAAATAAGCAATACTGGTGAAAAGTTAGGAGTTGATAATTAAAAACCAACTGAACAAAACACCCCCCAAACAACAACCAAAGAAAAAAAAAGTCCCCAACAAAACGACCAAATAAAAAACCCCAAAGCATATAATGAACATACAAAACAAACCAGACAGAAATCATTGGAGGCTCAATTTCCAAAGGTGAGAATCCCCTGCCAGGAAGTCAATTCTAAAATAACAATTCAGGAAGACTATATTCAAACACTTTCATAACTTATAAAAACACTTGCACCACAGGCACTAAAATATAAAAATGTACCCTGTAGAAGAAAGGCAAAAAAAGGTAATCAATTACCTCCAGTATATCTTCATCTTAAGCAAGAAGGTTTGCAAAGCTAAGGAGAAATAGCATGACACTACAGAAGCATTTCCTACTATTTACAATTACAAAATAAAGTACCCAAGTTTAATTTAGGCAAATTATTTTGGACTGCTTGCATGCATCCCCAAGAAAACATCTTATGGCTGAAATGAAAAAAAAAAAGTTTCCATAATGGCTTCTTTTTACCTACATAGAGTCCTAATAAAAATATATATTTCATAATCTGCTTGAAGTTCTTATCCATTCCAGGGCAGAGAAAAGCTAAAGGAGGGCAGGAATACTTGTAAGAGAAACTGTAAACATAATAAAACACTCACTAGAACGAAGTAATGACAGAAAATTAATAACCCTAGGTGGACAAGGCCTCTTTTCTACCACTATATATGGAATATTCTGCTATTTTTGATATTATAAATGTTAATGAATGAAAGCAAAAGTATAAAATCCCTAGGTCTTTCCTAGCATGTGGGCAAACTTCCTGTACTTAAATAGCAGATTGTGGGGATTCACAGAGGTCATCAAGTACATGGGAGGAAGGGGGTAGGGTTATTCCTCAGAGTGTGAGGGAGAGTACAGCATCCTCACCAGGAACATATCTAATCAGAGAAATGACAGCCATTCTTCTGGCTTGCCTGCTCATGACTCCTCTCCGTCCTCTTCCCCTTACCTAAAAATTTGAATGAAAGCCTTTAGACCTATACCTCACAAAAAAAGTCTAGCTGAACTTTACAAAGAAACAATACCCAGTAACAGTGAGTTTGTCATATAGAGTCTTAAATTACATATAAAGGACAGCACTTTCTGTAGCTCTTTCAAAGTCACCTAGTATATCCATATTCAACATGTATTTACAATGAAAAGAAATTGATCAACAAACCCAGAGGAATTTCTTGTTCTTGAAGGCATGTTTACTCCTGAGAGAAAAATAAATAAAAGAGTATACTTTACAACATGCAATTGATTTCTCCTAGGTAAGGCTTTCATACGTAATCTGTTGGGGCAAAACTAATCTTGAATCACTTACATTGTATGTAAATGAGAAGAAATGAGAGGTGGGGTTTCTGTCTTAAACCCCACCTCTCAATAAGAATGAACAAAAAATTACTGAAGACAAAATCCTGACGAGACAGACTGCCAGAAAAAGAACTAAAGGCTGTGAAGAATGTTCTCCTCAACCCTGCCCTTCTCTGCAGCTGAGAAGGGCTGCAGTCCCTGGGCTCCAGCCTACTCAGAGCAGGGGTCTTGCTCCTCAAGAGTGGGAGGCTGGGACAGGGCAGAGCTGCCTGTGCTGCAGAGCCTCCCTCCAGGCACTGGCACTGTAGCAGGGCCCCCTGCTGCAAGAGCACATAGGAGCTCTTTGCCAGCCCCTACATAAGTATACACAACTGTATACTTACATGCATATCTACACACAATTTACTTTCAAAGGTATATGCAAAGCTAAAAGAAACTACTTTCTACCAGCACAGCTGCATCTGCATCAATGGTTTTTGTCAGGATAAGTGTCGGTGCTATGGTACTAATTTTCTTATTTTGCTACCTCATATCAATATAACTTCTGTCACAACTAAACTCTGTTGCACAGACAAAGCTAAATTGCCTCCTCTTAGGGGACGCTATAGGAGCAGAGTGTCCACACAAAGATTTCACAGAGGAATCTCTTCTTGGCTAAGATCTGGTAGCTTTTGATTTCCTTACAGAGCAGCAGTAACCACAGGTGGTTATACCACTTGACCAGGTGGCCATCGACAATACCACTGAGTTTGTTTACTCCATAGAAGCATCAAATCTCCTCTAACACAAATTTCTTACAGGAAAATATCAAAGATCTAAAAACATTTGAATTAAGTTAGCAATCCAGCATAATAGAGTCCAAAGTTAAATCCAACGGGGCCAGCATAACAGCTTGAACACTTTGCCAAAGAGACAGATATTACTATCTGCAAAAGAGAAAAAAAAAAGTCTAATATTTCATAGCTTGGAACTGAAATACTCTGACTATAGTCATAAAAATATATATTTCACTATATAATAGAAGAAACAGGGTTTCTTCTCAGGATTTTACCAAGGCTTTTGTTAATGAAGTGCTATGCCCATAGTGGATGGTGAAGGTTTCAAAAGGACATCAAATTTTAACAATGTCACAAAAAACTCCTGTAAGGAGTTTATCCTGTAAGGATAAAATGAAGTGTCAACATTTTGATTGAAAAGTCAAATTTATGTGCTTTTAATAGATTTCACAAAATACCTAGAGAAAATAGCAAAAGTCCATCCTGAGCTATTTCAGTGCTCAGCATAGTAAATATGCTGAAGGTTTGGATACAGTCTCATTAGTCCAGGTAAAAAAACCACTCAGTCCTGCTTTGTTCAGAGGTGGGATTGTAAAAATTTGCTTTGGTAGCACCAAAACAACTTTGTACTTAAGTCAATTCAGTTTTACAATTTACTGTGATAGGAATCAAATTAGGGAACAGCAGAAACTGAGAAATTTGAGAATTACATAAAAATATCCAAGAAACATTAACTTTGGAGTGGTCTGACAGGCCTGTTACACTCTTGAAAAAATAATTTCTATAACTCAAGGATTATTGGTACTTTAAAAGTATCAGAAACAAAAGAAGCCCCAGCAACTGCATACATATTAGCTAGAGATGTTAAAGCATTATACATATTTTTATGTATCTAATGAGGTATTTTAATCTTCCATTTCAGAAGATAATACATGTTGTAATTGTATTTCTGGCAAAATACTTTCTATTCAAATGACAGCAAAAAAGACTATTGGTTTTGAAATAACTTCGCAAGTCAGATAATGATACAGATTTTTAATATATCCTACAATAATGGAGAAAATACCAGGGGAGTGGGGAAGCTGAAATTCCATCCGTAATCACAAAGGATAAACAGGATAATTGTGTGGTCACAGGTCACAGTCAGCATGAGAACTATGTCAGGAAAAAGCCAAAAAATCAACTCAAAAGTTGACTTAGGACATATAGAGCAAAGATTTAACATCAATGCAGTTTGAGGGGACAGAAAAGAAATGGTCTTTCAAACTGAAGACCTCTCTAATCAAGTATGTAGTCAAATTGTTTCTGATAAAATCATCCCTTTTTTTTATATCCATAATATGCATGCTGCAATTTTATTAATGCACTTTAGGTTGTAATGCATCAGGAACTCAATTATCTAGCTAGTGTTTCTTCAAAAACAGTTAAATCAGAATGATACTGCAGAATTATTCTGGTTTTAGTGACTCCATTGAAATCTGCTCTTGTTTTAGTCCCACACAAAACATACCAGCGATCTAGAAAGTCAAGTTTAGAGGTGACAAAAAAGGCATCCTGTAAACTATTAAAACAGTCAGGGTCATTTGGCATTCTGACTTCATTCAAGTGTCGAAATACAACTTCTGTGCACATGCAAGGCATCAGGGAAGAATACACTACAGAGTAATACACTATAGAAAGCAGAGGTGTTGAAAAGATCTACAATGACACATAACTGGACAAAATTATAAATCTTTGATAAGGTTACTAAGTGAAGAATTACAGTATCTTACATGCAACTAACTGAAATTACTAAGCAAACAGTATTGTACTATTTCACTACACTAGCAAAAATTGGAAATATGGACACTGAATTCCTTTCCCAAGAGATGTAAGGAAGGAGAAAACATCTTGGAAGAGTAACCTTTTCAGTGAGGAACACTTGATATTGCTTAATCTAAGAATAGTTTAAGGATAAAGCAATCATTTTAAATCTGTGTTGCAAGTAAGGAGTCTTCCTTTATAATAAAAATACTGCAAATATTTAACTCAGAGTTGCATTGCAGTGCCTTCACTTCAGGAGCTAGCATGCAGGGTGGAACTCACACCTTAGTGTGCAGGAAATATCCATGCAGTTAGAACACACCAGAGGACAGCATCTCTCCCCTCCTTGTCTCCCTCCTTCAACCAACCCAAACTGCTACAATCAGAGTACCATATGTCAAGGGATACACAGAAAAAAGAACTAGCCCAAACCAAACCAATCAACTCTTCAGAGCAGTAATACCACATACTTCCACCGACAGTGTCACCCACAGAGCTACTCGGTTTTTTTCCCAATACTTTTTATTGCAAAAAGGCAACAGAATCCAGTGTTCCTCTTCCAGAATCACTAACCATAGACTGTTTCTCACTTGCTTTCCTCTGATGCCATATACTCTCAGCTTTTACTTTACAATGCTTCAGATTCAAGCAAAAAGGATGGAGCTGCCTCCATTCAGTCTCTGTTACCTGCTGTTTACAGCTGTGCAGACAGAAGAAATCTGAATCCTCTTAGGCTGAAAAAAAACCCAGCTGAATCCAACAGGTACTGCCTGAACAAAAGGAAACCATTACTACCACCTCCTTTCCTCCTATTTTTTTTCCAGCTTAAGAAAGACATTCAGCTGTTGCATGCATGCAACACACCTCTACGTATTACAGCACAATCACATTGGATACATGGCTCCACAGACATCAGTCAATTCAGCTGGGTTACAGACAGCTCTCATCTACTCCTTTATCTCTAAATAATTTTTTCTCATTTTTTTCTTTTTGCTTGTATTAGCGTTTGGACAGCTGAACAAATCAGAGAATTGTCTTGTATGGAATTAACCAGATAAAAACAGTTATTAAGTTACAATGACTGTGAAATCATCCTTTAGCATTGTTCTACCTAATTTCTAACCCCCACACTGTTTTGGTGGAAGATAAACCAAGATGTTTTTCTACATCAAACACCTCTCTGCTGAAGATTTTTTTCCTCAGTTGCTGAATTTTATTTGAAAAGTCACGTTTTTCAGTCTTGTTTTAAGCAGCCTATGTAATTTCTTGGATGTGACTCAGAGTTTCCATTATCTCACATTAAGCAAGTAACTACATCTACTCGACAGTAATGCAGCATGGCTTCAAGGAGAGAAGTGTTGTATTGGAACAACTAATATATTTGGAAAACACTCTAAACAAGCTTTTAGTCAGAAAGCATCCTCTGGGTTTAGATATCACTCTAAGTGATAAATAGAATTTGCTAGCACTTGTTTAAGTACTGTAATTTAGGAAAAAAATAACAAAATATTAAATCAGTATTCAAGTGTTTGCTTTTATAACAAATTTGCTTACACAATTTTGAATAACATATGGGTTTTATATATAAATAAATTTCATTTTATAGTCAAGCTTCTACCACACAGTTGCAAGAATGTTGTGTTAAATTTACAGTCCAGTTTTATTTAAGAACAAAGAGTAATTCAAGGGCAGTATTTTAGCTTTACAATCTTGTTTTCAGACATACTTGATCTGTAGCTCAGTTTTGTTATGCAACTTAAGATAAACAAAAATAAAATCAGTCTTCTCAAAGACACACACATTATGACCTAAACTAAGTATTCCCTTGCTCCTTAGTCCCACAAAATGTGCAATCTCAGAATTATTAAAGTCCTGTGAATACTAAGAAGTTGAAAACTTTATTTGTACTACTGCATAAAAGACGTTAAACTAGGTGCTTACAGGGTAGCAGAGACACTGAATGATAATTTCATTAACTTCCATTAAGCTAAATGACTCACAAATGGCATTTAGATCAGTAGTAAATCATCATCTAGGTCAGCAGGAAGCTCATTACAGACTTACAAGCCAAGTGACAGAAACACTTTTCTACAAGTGCTATAGTAGTAATTTCCTGTGTGAAAGGCTTGCTGCTGTTCCTGCATTCCTTGGGGGACACTTCTTCTCAGAGGATGTTACTCTTCCCCAGGAAGAGGAAGGAACCAGTTGTTATTGGATGTGTGGGCTGATAGCTGTCGGGCATTTTCTGCGTGCCGCAGAATCAGCTGTGAGAACTGTGAATACAGCTTAGATTTCCAGTCAAAGCGGAGCAAAACACTGCTCGAACAGACAAGGTCAGAGCATACATGTACAGTATCTCAGGAAACTGAGGGAGAAATAACACCTGGAACTTCCATCCCTCTGGTTCCAAGAAATGTGCTGATGCACTAAAGGAACGATACACAGACATGGATCAACTTGAAAGGCATTCCTGAAACATAGCTGCCCTGAGTAAACCCTACACAAAGTTAAATTTTACCAGTTTTAGAAGGCCTGTTATTTTACAAAAGGTTTGTGTATGTGTGCACGTTTGCTATTTTTTCCTGTTAGGTCCCTCTCCTAGGCTTCCTGTTCTATAAGAACTCAAGCTCCCTCCATATGTTACAGGGTGGGTCACCAGTAACTACTCCATGCCTATTCCAGTATCAGTTCACATCCACTGACTTTTTCTTAAATGATGGCACTAATATGTTTCCTTATTCTAACTGCTAATTTCCAAATTTCATTAAAAAACCAATCCACTAATTATTTGACTGTAAAATTATTAGGGAGACAGAACAGTGACAGACAAATAAAAAGTACAATCTCATAATGTACATTTCCTCAGGAAAGCAGGCTAAAAATAGTACAGGAAATATTATATTCTTGCACTCTCTAGTGCCCAAACTCAGAACTCAGTCTCCAATAAAAACCTGACTTTCTCTCCAGCTCCAGTTTGCTCAGAGAATACAATCAAGACTATTAAGGAACATCAGGACATGTATTATTACTTAATTATGTAGAGGCACAACATACTTCCTGTTCTCTCCTAGTAAACTAGCTGTTACATGCTGTGTTAGAATAGCATCACTGCAAAATGCAAGGACCATTTGGATCATATTCCTCTTTTATTACATGTGTTGGATCCACCTTCAAGCATTTGATCCTTAGGCTTTATTTGATGCCACTGGTATCAAAGCATACTGCTTTTAAGATTATGTACACAAATCTTTTTCAACATGCCTAGATATTTACAGCAGCTCAAAATGCAAGTTTAGAAATTCGCTTTTCAATATGTGAAACACTTCATCTTTTTGGCACTTATGATGAACCATTTTGTTCATATACACCATACCTTCTTTAGAAGGCTCCTAGCTGGGCAACAGAAAGAGCTGTCTCTACTGCTTCATGGTTATTCCAGATGTATTAGGGGTAGCCTTGGGGAGGAAGGGAAAACCTTCCTTCCCTGAGAGCAGCTGAACACATTTAGCTGCAGGGTTTTGGGGAGAAGGCAGCCTATCCTCTTGCACCAGCCCCACACATTGTACCTGACTAGCATGCAAAGAGTAGAAAGGTCTGTCTAAAGTGTGCTATAAGCCAAGCACTAAAAATTGCCTGTTTAAAAGCAAGATTGGACAGAGAGGGGGATTCATCTGCAAAGATACAAAAGTACAATTCTTATTTTTATTCTGCAGCACTGAACACTTCAGACTTCCTCCATTTACAGTATTTATTCTTTGTTTGTATAAAACTTAGCATGAGCCATTCAGAGCCTGTTTGAGAGTTTTTCGGTATGCTCATCTATGAAAAGGGTGCAGACAGCTTTACCTCAAAACTTTGGAGACACAGTTTTCTCTCCACACTATTTCCTAATTTAATTCTGTTGTCATTGGGAGTTCAGAGAGTTGACTGTTCAAATAAGCATTTACAGGTAATCAGAAGAATGATAGTAAATGAAAACTAGCTATTCAGGGAGTGGCCTTGCTTATATCTCTGTCTGGGAGCAAAGGAGGTAAGGTGATGGAAGAGAGTGGGAACTGTCAATTCTTATCAAAGCCCTTTTACTGGTGGATCACTCTCCAGTGCAGAGCTCAGTCTAATTGGCAACCTAGTTTTGGACAAGGAACACACGTGGGGCAGTGATTCCAGTCTTTCAAAGGGAATACTGCTGGAACTTTTCTTTGGTAGGGAAAAATGTATGCATATCATGTAATGATCAGAGTTTTTGTCTGAGGACATTTAGGAAAGTTAATATGTATGAACTACAGAAAGCTGTTTGTTGTGTTTTCAAATGATTTATAAAAAATAGCAGAGGTAACTACTCTGCACAATGAAGTGCCATATGAGTTTTGTTCTACCAGCTGTTCCCTTCTGAATTGGACTTAGGCCCCAGAGGAGATGATCTATGCATAAAATTGCCATTAATTCTTTTCTTCCTTTTACCCTCTCCCTAACCTCACTGAAGACAGTTGGTGTTTATTTCCACGTAAGGCTGAAGCCAGGAAAGGATGTAAATCAGAATAAATGTGAAGTTGCATGGTAAGAAAAATATGAAGTGTTTTAAAAATTAGTTTTAAAACTAAATTAAATCAAATTAAATTTAAGAGATATAATTTCTATTGTCATTCCTCTCCTGCTGCATTCTGGAATTATGTTAAGCCATGCAAGGAAGAGACATTACTCCAAGATCTATTCCAAGCAAATTTCCATGAGGAAGAATAGTTGACTAAGCCTACATGTATGCAGAAAGGGAAGAATAGATGCAAATTTTTCATTCATAATTGCTGTCTTTCTAAATACATAGGGTGTTTTTTGACTGTGGAGCTTGGTTTTTTGGGGGGACTTTTTCTTAATTTAAAACAAATGCAGAGAAAAGTCTATCAAAAATACCTCAACCCTGAAACACAAACAGCGAAAGCAATGTGTACAAAACGATGTACAACAAATTGAGAGTACAGATACTTTTACTTTTTGCCTCAAGACACCCACTCCAAATGCAGTACAGATAAACTTTCTATTTTAAAACTTAGTATGTTCTTTTTGCTCCAAACAGAAACAATTCTTATCTTTCCTCACTCAGTAATTAACCCAGTCTTAACTTTGTAGAAGTTGTACTGTAAATGAACAATAAGAATGTCTTGTTTTTAGTGTTAAATGGCACTGGGAAAGAAAGAACAGCAAACATCTCCCAGCCAGTGCAGACATTCTGACTTCCAGATTACAGTCCATTGCTTTGCTTCCTCCAAATCCTGTTTACATGAGCAAGGTCAGGGGATGAAACATTAGAGAGCCTCTACAGTGATTTCCTGCTTCTGTCAGTAAAAACTACAGAGACACCATCAACTTTCCCTTGTTTCCAACAGCTTATCAGGGACTAGAGGTTACCAGTATCTGTATTACCTTACAGAATTGAAGAGATCCAACCTCCCTCACGACTTAAACTAAAATTGGAGGATGAAACAGAAAGAAGTAGTCCCAAAGAGAAACAAAACTTGCAATTTTTCCTTTTCAATAGTTCAGAAAACAAAGGCAATGTTAAGTTGCTTGACACATAGAGAAGAGGTGGGAGAGAGGTAGTAATGCTTTCTGTCTTCAATGAAATAGAAAGGAGAAAGAAACACCACTCCCAGCCCCCAAATTTGACCCCAATTTAGTGAATATTTTCAGAGTGCAAAAGGCTAGAACACACCTAATTTCTAGTAACTGCAATATATGAGGATTCTTACCATTGAAAACATCAGGACATTACACAAGTACCAGTTTGTTAGGCATACACAGCTAATTTTTACAGTGCTTTCAATAATACACAGGAGAACTGAATAAATGAATCATCAAATCCAAAGCTATTTCCTAACCATAATAAGACATAGAAATTCTTAATAGTTTTGTAATTGTAGTCCAAAAGAAAGCAACTCCATACGGAAGATTATTCTGAAATTTTTCCACTGACACAAGGATCAGACTTCATTCACTGAGTTTACAAAAGAATTAGCATCAGTATGAACCTTAGATGAAAAAAGATTTTTCACCATGTTCAAAACAACTGGCCTTAGCACTAAGCTAGAAGCTGAAAAGATAAGGTGTTCATAATTCAGGCAGTTTAATAATGCAAGTGTTTCTAATAAAATCCCTATAAGAACATTCATATCTGCATATCTTAGCTTAACCTCTGAAGCAAGAAAATAAAATTACATTAAAAAAAAAAACCAAAACACAAAAGCAGGCATTTTAAGTGTGGAAGCTTTGATGGATTGTTGGTTTTGATGAAGCAAGAAATTAAAATTCCTTGAAAAGAGGAGGAAGAGTAGGAGGAAGAGATAATACTAGTATTTTCTTAGCTACAGCTCAAAATAAATGAACTGCTGAGAAAATATCTAAACATGTATTTTAAACTCACAATAGATAATCAAGAGTGTTATATTTTTAAATATTTGTTTTTAAAATCTCTTGGCAGATTGTTGTCAAGAATAGATGATGGTGATACTTTTCTGCACCCTAATTATCTAGAGCAGTGTGTCTTCTTAAGGGCTTCTTGGTCCAAGATAGCCACTGACATCCTGGAACGATCAAGTTGAGAGCGAACAAGATAGCCAAGGGGCTGGAACTTGTGATATTGTGGAAAGCCAGAGAATCACGTATGTTCTACAGAAGAAAAGATACAGGGAGATCTTACTGCCATCTCTGGTATGGTTAGATAGAAAGATCACACACACACACATATTAGAGGTCCACTATGAATCGAAGGCAACAGACATGTTGGAGCATGGATATTCTAGTTAAATATTACGAAAAAAACCATTTTCATCAACCAAACACTAGAGCAAGCTTCCCAGAAATGTGGTGGAATTTCTATCCTTACACATTATTAACAAATGAACTGGACAAGGCTTTAAGAACCTGATGTAAGCTGGCTTTCCTTTAAGGGGAAGGTTAGATGAAATTACTCCAGACATCCCTCTCAACCTATACTGCATCACTTTCATTAACAAATCTTCACAGAATGAAGGAAAAAAGAAAAACCTTTCTGCTCTGTCACAAATCATCTTAGGGGCAGTAATAATGTTTTTCCCATAAAGGAGTAGGACAGCACACAACTGCAGCTGATGAAAAAATTCTCAGTAAGTCTTTCTCCTATTGTTCTTTCTCCTGGACTAGACTAAGACCTTCAGAAGTTTTTGACCACTTACTGCCAGGAATTCTGGTAGTTATTCAACAAAACATTACAAGGATTTCTACAGACTTCCAATCTCACTGAAGACATTTCAGGGAGCTTTAAGAAACTCACCAGAGATCCTACAAAAGCTTCAGTGTGGTTATTCACCCAAGAGAATGGCTGTATTTAAAGACTCTCATTTTCTCAGATCACTGTCTCAAGTATCTCTCTTCTTCAATAGAAAAATTAAAGTAAATATGTTGATCAGCTACTTCCAGTGGTGTAGGGACTTGCCAATGTGTTTTGTAAACAGCCCTTAAGATCCTGATGTGTTACATGTGTGATAAATGCATTGAACAAGAACACATAAAGATACCTAAATGCAGGCTGCATTTTTCTCTCTGCATGTATCAGAAGGGGAGAAGAACTCTTTAAAGCAGAGCCTTAAACGAGTAAGTAGGTATAGATAGGACACATATAAATTAACCTGAGAATCTGATCAAAAATTTGTTATTTGAACAGCGTTCTTTCAGTAGGAATAGTGCCAAAAAGCCATAAACAGATTTAAAATGGGTCTTGAAATGTTTGCAGGGAAAAAAAATGCACAGTGATAATGTCTTTGATAGCCAGTAGAAAAAGAGTAACCCATTGGGGCTGGAATCAGTGATATGTATGAGGTAGGATGATGAATTAGACTAGGAATATAGGATAGCAACCTCAAGTTGGAAAATGATTAAGGAAAGAAAAGTACAAATAATGCACCAAACCATCATTCAAATGAGCACAAACTGTATCAAGAGGCAATCTGTCAGTGAAGGTGTGATAGAAATAAAGCCAGCATCTGCCCTTTTCTCCTTCGTTTCTTATGAAGAACACATCAATCCCCTATTAGACAATGTCTCCATACATCAGGTAAACTGATAAAGCTTCAGATAAAAAGGCACAAATCACTGAGATCCAGAACCCTGTAGAAATAAGACACAATGGTCTAGGTGGCTGGCCTGAACAGGAACAGGTGATAATCCCACAAATGACAGAAGCTGCTAACGCAGCAGACAGACACTGGACGAGAAGATGATACTAAAGGATGAGCTGGCATTAGAGAGCAGGGAGGACCAGATCAGTTGGCAAAGTTGAAGACAGTGTTATTCATCATGTGAGAGGAAATATATTAGCAGCAAAGAAAACATGCAAATGATTCCTGAATTTGTGTTAACAGTGGCAGGGTTGGGTTAACGTGTTGAACAGGACAGTTGCCTTTAAGGCTACAGTTCAAGTAACAAGGTTATAGAAATGTTTCTAGATGGAAAAAGATGCAGATGGGGAATGCTGAAGTGCAACAGTGGCGAGAATCAATGATAACTGGTAGACTGAGATGCTGGGAGGAAAAAAAATATAGTGATTACTGACACAGTCAAAAAGCATAAATTCTGAAGCAACATTTTTGTAATGAAGATTGTAAAGATAGAGAGGCAGCAGTCAAAAAATGCTGTACTTCTTGGGTCAATGTACTCTTCTGAGTTCTGAGCATAAAGTTTTATAAGTTGCCTTTATATCAAAACAATTAATGGAGACTAAGTGATTTGTAGGTATGTAATAAAGAATTACAGCACAACCATACATTTGAACTCTGTGATAAGCAGAGTAAGTAATGAATACTAAGAGTACTAAGAGTACTCAAAAGTGATTGGTAGTTAATAAATTATATCTACCACAATCTGTGAAGCCTACTAAACAGATGTCTGTAAGTCTACAAAGAACCATATTTCCATTGTGAAAACATGACACAACTGATAAACCTTAAAATATGTAACATTATCTTCTCTCAAATACAAGTCATTATATGATTATTTGTTTTGAAGTAAAGGTTTTTCATCAACCTGTGCATCATGATCTTCAAAAATGATCTTAAAGAATTTTATATAGTATCTTCACAATATAGCTTTCATAAAGCATTCATGACAAAATAGAACAGCAGAAACCACACCTGCTGCCTTTTCATAAGTATTAACCCTTCAACCACACAAACTCTTCATGGTAATTAAAATTGCTCAAGACACAACTTGTGCCTTCACAGGAACAGATTCAGAGCTAAAAGAAAAATTCTCATTTTAACCTAATTCTAGAACAGCATGTCTTTTAGATTTCATACCAGGAGAGCATATTTTTCCTCCCACGAAAGTACCACTAAAACATTGCCTTCCTCTCCTCCCACATGCCATACCAATGTCATATGTAAAGCCAACACCAGAAGACTCTAATCCTATCACTCTGTCTTAAAATGGATTACCTTTTTATTTCCTTCTAGGGAACTATTAAATGCCTTAAAAGGAGAAATAATAGAACATCACTTTTAGAATCAGTGAGACAATGATTCTTTAGGGTTACCATTATTTGCACATAGAGTTACAAAAAGTGTTTGAGAATAAGACACAAATTTTAGCAGTAATATTTAGATGTATTTAGCATGGGTTCATAAACAGAATCTGTGCTTAGTACGGTGGTAAAATTACAGGTATAAAATGAAAGCTTTGCTATTACACCATCTTCTGGTTATACTTAGGAACTGTGACAGAAAGTTTAAGTTGAGAATTTAGGATATTGAGCTCTGAGCACTTGACAATTGCTAAAAAATCTATTTCATTCATATGGACAGCAAAAGCACATTTCTGTAACATACTAGCTACACCCTACCCTTTTTCTTTTTTTTTCCTTTTTTTTTTAAAGCAACTTACAGGAGTACTGATAAGTGAAGATGGTCTAATATCAATGACAGTTGGGTCAGGTGTTTGTGTATCAGTCACATCAAAGGTAGGGTTGACCTGTTGAAAATGAATTATATCATTATTTCAGCACCAACAGAGAAAAGGAAATAACACTGAAATAAAAATTAAGGACACAATTAGCAACCCAGATCAGTTGTTCCTAATCCCCATTCAAGTTCCTTCAGTCATCCACAACTGACCATTTATATGCTTACTTCTTCTGTACCAACTCTGATTGCCAAAATAACTTTGAAAGCACTTCTGTGGAAAAAAAGGAGGAGGTAACACTGAGATCTGTGATAAATTAATGGATCAAACACAAATGATCTTGCTCCTGAAGCCACAGGAAAAACTGCTTTCTACTGGGACAGTGTCAGAGGCTGACTGATCAGATATGTCATCACAGTATTTGCAATTTTGCTGTTAATATCACAGTTACTACTTGCTTATTTTTGACTATAGGAGTTAATCTATAACTTTAGCAATATTTTCTTAATGTCTTTTCCTGAAAGTGAAACTTAAGAAAGTATCAGAGAATATGAAATTTGAGAAAGCTGCTGCTTTTATCATATGGTTTCACCCAAGGATCAGAATAACCTCCCTATAAAAAACTGTGTGCTATTATCCCTACCATTATATTATCTAGGTGTATCACAGCCTAAGATGTCTGCCCTCTCAGCATGATACATGGAAGTACTATTCTTATTATTTTATGAATTGGCAAAATTTACAGAAAGACTTTCAAATCACCAAGAAGTCTGATGTAATAAAGAGAAATGAACTTTTTCCATCTTTTTATCAGTAATTCAGAGACATTAATTCCAGCCACCTTATTAAAAGAGGGGGAAAAAAACCAGAACGCCCAAAACTCACACTTGCCTAGTGACACGGTGAAGTTTATTTGCTGAAAGTTTCTTAGCTACAAGGGTCATTTTATTGTGACTTCTCAAAGGAAGATTCTGATACTTCACCTGAAGACTGTCAAAATTCTGGCTCAGCCAGAGCTGCTCACTGGGTAACTGCTTCAGTGCTATTTCCACAAGGAAAACTCCCTGATGCTAGGGTCAAAACAATTGGTATAAAGACCTTCAGGTCAGAGACATGCTTATTAAGTAGCTAGAATACAATCTTGTATCGGGAATAGCCAAGGAAGGAGGGCAATCTTGTACTGCCTGAAGACTTTTCATTCAGTTGATTTAGATTTGCATAACTTACATGCAGAAATTTAGTTTAAATTAAAGAAGCAAGATCTCCCTCAGTAACTACAAGTGGAAGAAGATAGGCAAAGTTTACTAGCAAGCTAGAAGGTAAAGAAACATTTAAAAACAGATATTACCCAATTATTTAAAGTGCAAGCGATTCTTATACTTTGCAGCACTTACAAATCAGAGATGACAAACTTTCAAGGGGAGATCTTAACACTGTTTTTAAGCGTGTTCACTTCTCTGAGTAGCAGAGCTTAGATCTTTCTTTTATTCACTTTCAACAAGTCATTCTTCATCTATGATCTTTTTTTCTGTCTTCTGATTACAAATGCATCAGTCAAGAATGAACAGGGACTCAGGGACAATCAAGAGAACACATTCTGCTACATGGCTATCAGAGCTAACACTTAAAATTCCCCCTCATTTCTAGATATCAGGATCAAGTCTTGCTTTCTTCCAATTTTGTCAAATAGACTTGGAGGAAAGAAAGGAAGAGAGGAGAACCAAAGCCAGGTAACATGGTCTATGTAATAACCTTCTATTTAGCTAAAAATTCTACCATTTTAACTGGCGTTCTCCTTTAGCATCTTCTCTGCAGAAACATGATTAATCAAAATCTCCTCTTAACGTAGTATTGCTCACCACTTTTTCACTGTTAAGGTGAGCAGGAAGGAACCTGCAAATTTTACTGTTTCGCCTCTGTAAATATTATGTCTATTGAGATTACATAGGCAACTGTCCCACAGAGTTTACATTTATTCAGTATCCAGGATAACCAGGGTCAGTTGCTTCTGACATTGTCAGCCCTACAATAAATATAATTAATGAATTATCCAAGTGTCAATCATACTATGGGCAGGTGAGACTGAAGTAATTTTCTGACATGCATTATTTGGGCACTGAAGAGAGGACAATGCATCTGCAGGATTCTGCAGAAGAGGGACAGAGGTCCCCTAGCTATCAGTACTCTAATGTGGAGGAACTACTGTACTATTACCACTAATAGCTCTTGAAACACCTTCTTTGAGATAGTATCTCTTTGCTATATAATTGGAGATATTGCACAATGACATAAATTCTTGATACAGGTTGGTCAATAAATACATGGTATTCTTAAGTTAAAAAAATATGCTCTCTCTGTAGAAGTGTCCCATCCTGGAGCTAGAATGAAAGCTCCTCTGAATATACTTCTGTTTATTGCTTTACCAGTGATAAGTTGAGGATGAGGAGCACTGTAAACTCTGACTGGGGGTGGAGGAACTGTCCTAAGCCATACTAAAAAAATTAAATATAAAATTATTAAGCAACTAGTCAGAAATAGCATCTAAAAGGTCTCTAGAAATGCACAAAAATACAAAGGCTGAATCTAACTACTTTGTACAGATATTAGTGTTTAATATTGCACTAAAAATGAATGAGGTAATGGAATGAAGCCAAGCGTAAAAGTTTCAAATTACTTGACATTTTGTGACAAGGTGATGTAGCTAGTTGTAAAACAATCTTACCAAGGGAAGCCTTAAAGGTAAGTCTTTGAAAAGAACTAACTCTAAGAAACAACACAGAAAAAACACTAAATGCAAGGTAGGGAGTACTGTCACATATTACAGATTTTCAAAAACACTCTTTCAAAGCCTTGCTTTAATTACCTGATAAACTGATACATAAATATTCTCAATATCACCTTCTAATATGATAATACAATTACCACATTTTGATCCATAGTACCATAAAATGCATTTGAAGAGAAGGTTTCTACAGAATCTTTCATGAATTAGAAAAATAAAGTTAATAAAATATCAAAAGAGGAAGTTTTAAATGACTCACAAAGGATTTCTTAAGAAAGTGATTTAGTTACTTGTGAGATAGTCTCTCCAAACATAGCAAGAGAAAATTAGCTTTCAATTTGATTAAACACTGTTCTTTATTCTAAACCGGGCCCCTCAAGCCAAGCAAGCCGTATAATCTTTTTTCTACTGCCACCTAGTGTATATTTGAATTTGCTTCATCTAAGACAATATTTACAACTGAAATTACACTGCAAATTTTAAGATGAAATTAAACCAACAGAAGCTACTTGTGCACAAGAGATAAACTCTATGCAACTTAATATGGTCAAAACTCAGTTGTTTTGAAAGAAGCTCATTTCTAATCTTCCATTTATTTTAAAGAAGTCTTCAGCGCATGAAAGGTCAATTACGTACAAACATGGCAAATTCAGAAATACAACTCTCACCAAGTGGAATGCAGTTTTTAGTATATTTCACTAAAACTGCATAACTAATTAAACATACTGTTTTCAAATAACTCCACAAGGTTCTTATGTCAAATAGAGACAACAACTGGGATTTATCTCAGCTAAATTTAGACATACTGCTAGACACCTGTATTTGAGCTGGTAATCACTTAAGATTAGCTCTATGGTCAACAGAAAAAAGCAGGTGCCTTTAGAGAACAAATCATTTACTTACATTTCCAAGTTGTCTGAAAAATTGCAATCATTATAAGCATTAAATCTTGTCTTAATTGAATATTCAAGAATCACATTAATTAGGGCAGTAGGAGAACAGTTATATAGTTTTACAAGTCAAGAACATGAAATTCAACACTGCATTAAAATTCAGGCTACTGCTGGGCTGTGGAGAAGACACAACTAATGATTTTCTTGTAAAAGTTAATTATGCCTCAAAAAAAAGGTAGGTAGGAAAAAACCAGGGAAGGTTATCTGAAAGGTATCTGAAATACTACTGGTTCAATGTATAGCTTTGAAGAGTGAATAAGAAAAAGTTATCAGAAAAGGCAAAATACATTTAAACACTATCTTTCTGTCACTATCCTGAAGGCAAAACATCAGATGATACCTGCAGTTCTTAATGCCCTTGTGCCAGCTGCTTTATTCAAAACAGCATTTCCAACAGGTGATGTGTGAAAATGTTGCAACTGTGTCTCTGATCCCAGCTGAATAAATTCTAAGCCAGCTCCATTTTTGTGCATATTATTTCCCGAGAATCAAGTTGTGGAATTGCAGGGACTTTGCCACACTAAGACAAGTAGGGATAGAGAAGCAATAGCTAACCAGAAGCAGTTAAAAAACCAAAAAAACCAAAACAAACAAACAAACAAATAAACAAAAAACCTGTGAAACCTAGGAATTTAAAAAATAGTGGGAAAATTACTTCCCTTTTAAGTTCTGCCTGTACATCTGTTGCGCTTTTTGTGTTCTAATACCTTTAATTTTATCCTAAGGTAATCCCTCTTCATTCCTGTTGTAGAAGTGACTAAACCAGCTGAGCATAACTCAAGGCAATGTATTACAACACATCTCAAGCACTTAGATGACCTTGTATTGGCTTGTAGCAAACTTTAGGCAGTCATTGATACTTCTAAAAATCCCATCTCCAAGCTGCATCCTCTGCCTGCCCATAACTCTTGCATGTGTTACCAAGTCTCTTACAATAGTGTTTCTTCTGTTTAGTTAAGATCAATTATCTTACCCTGTTCACACAGAAATATGAAGAGAAAGGAAGAAAATAACAAGAAAGGAAGCAGTTCTGCACGATCTGAGGTGTAGATGAGACAACAGGAAAAAATTGTCATTACAACTGCTGTGATGTAGTGGAATAGATCACACAGAGAGACAGGGGAATCTCCAACACTCTTCAAGGCCCCCTAACCAGACACATGACTTGATGCACCACTGTGTCTTGGTTTGAAAGAGGTATCTGCTAGGAAGGGGGCAGGACTTCCCTAGAGATGGAGAATTCGAATCCCCTCCCTCCAAATTATCCTAATTTAAAAAATTAAAGGGGCTTTCAGACAGAGGTATGGGGATAGGAATAACAGTTCTTTACTAGTATATATGACAAAACAACAAACAAACAACAACTACAGCATTAATAATAAACAGAACCAAGAACCTTGATGGCTTTCTTTCACAAAAAAAAAGCCCAGAGCAGTTTGATCTGGGTGCCCCTGCAGGACTCCGAGAGGCCGAGCTGGAAGGGAGGAAAGTCCCGGGCTGGTGGATGAGATGAGGAGCTCTGCACTGGCAGCTGGAGCAGCAGGGGTGTCCCGGCAGGGCTGGGCAGGGCAGGGCTACAGAGTAGCAGGAGAACCTCAAAGCTCTGAAGAGGCAGCGGTGGTGGGGGGAGGCTGGAGAAAGCGAGCTCAGGATTCCCGGGTACAGGAGCAGATGATGGTAGATTTCCCAGGATGAGGCAGAGGCAGAGTGAGGGCCGCGAACTCTTCCTGCAACGGGGGGCAGCTTGACTGTCTTCCTCGATGCTGAGAGCAAGAGTGAGTTCCCCTCTCCCAGCTCTGTCTTTTTACCTTTCCCAAAGCTCGAGTTATGTCTCCCCTCTGAGGGACACTCCCAGGGACTCATAAACAATAGGTGTAGCCTTGTGCTGCCATGTCCTTCAAGTACTCCCTTTTGTTCTGACTAAGTAGTCATCAAGGCCTCTTGGAAACTTATGGGAAAAAAAATCTGTAAGTGAAAAAAAAAACCAAACCAAATCTAACCCCCAACACACTGATAGGACGAATAGATGATCTCCTGAAATAGATGATCTGACATGCCTGTGATTCCATTCCTCTTTTCCCTTATGTATTAGAAACATGAAGAGCCATTGAAAGACTCATCATTGACCTCATTGAAAGAGGTTGGGATTGCAGTGGAACAGCCTAACACTAGAATTCTCTCCACTGCCTCTGGTTTAGAAAGAGGTTGGCACGTGAAAAAAATAAAATGTTTTAACTGAAGGACAGAAATACTTTTTTGCCTTTTTTTCTTCTCCAGAGTACAGCACAGCACAGTGGGTCTAGACATTATGCGTTTTTCTCAGTTACAAGAGGATATAGTTGAGAAGATGGAACACTGAAAAATTTCAAGCACAGTGCTACCTAAGAATTAGTGCATGCTAACTAAAGCTGGTAGTAACCTGCTAGCAGTTTTGTCTGGATAAATTACATTTTTGTCCAGTTGGTGAGGTCTATTCTTCCTCATCACAAGAAAAATCCCACAATTGTTGAGACAGACAGGAGAAGCAACAAAACCAAGACATATGGAGCAAGAAAGTTTGATAATTTCACCTTAACATTGTCTCAATTATTATATTATTACATTAATTTTAAAAATTAGCTGCAAAAGAAATTCTAATCAGTATTACTATATTATTTAATTTTAAAATATAAAAATATAATACATTGCAGTAATGAGTTTTGTTGAAACTGCTAGACACTTTTGTCTCGAATAATATAACATACTCAATGTTTAATTGAGAGAAAGATATTCTAGTGACAATATCATGTTAATAGAAAACAAAATACAGCAACTCCTGTTAAAATCCCAAAATCGGGCCAGAAAATATAACACAAAGAGTCCAAAACTTTGCTACGACAAAGCCACACAGCTTTCTTTCACTACTATGGAGCAGCCCAGGAGCCTGTAAGCTGCTACAAATGCTGCAGCCATTAATAAATGCAGACATAAGGCTAAGTTAAATCTGTCAAAGCTAACTAATAAATATTTTCTTGACATTCAGCTATTGAATTTCCTTGATGAGCCCTTTCAGTATTGATAATGAGGCTTCCTAGCTTTAGTTTAACTATAGCCTGAACTCATTAAGGTTTTTCCAGAGCTTCTCAATTAACCAGGACCAGGAACAAGAAAAAAAAAATCTGAAAAACTGGTTTAGAGCATACTCACATCTTTGCTAGGCAAGTGAGCAGCAGAGAGGTCTGGAAATGTTGACTTGAAAAGAAAACAATGGACCCCTGCAGCTATAAGTTACTGTGTTTAACACATGTTATAACTGGGTGCATTTTGAATGGCCTTGAAGCAAAACGCTGTTTCAGCAAGACTGGCTTGAATCTGCTGGCATATGTTGTGATTGAGTTTGTTCTGGCACTGACCAACTATACTGAAGGCTCGTACCAGTAAACTTCAAGTAATTCATTTACCTTACAACAAATACAAAAGCCCAGCACGGAAGTTTGTTTATGAAGCTTGTCATACATGCAGTCATCCTGTTCTGACCAAAATGCTAAGCATTAGAAAGCTTCATATCCGACTTGACAATAGAACCAGGCACAAAAGAAGTCTTAGTCATGGATTTTATCAGAGTTCTCTTCCCTTCAGCAAATGTTTTCAAACTTAATACTACTCATTTGCATGTATTCATGTTGCAATGTACCCACCCCCCCAAAAAAAAAGCTCAATATCCCCAAATGTCAAGGCTTTAAAACCGTGAGCAGGAAACAAATGCCATGGCAGCAGTATCTATGTTTTATATGTAGGCACCCAGGCAACAGTGAATTTCTAAAGCACTCTGATAGGATTTTACAGCAATCAGAAAGTCCCTAGATTTATCTCAGATACAGGTCTTCAACACTAGAGGAACCTGGAGACTATCAAAAAAGAGAAGAAAATATAGGTAATCACCAGAAGCCAGCCACCTCTATTGGGGACTGCCACAAATAAAGCATAAACAATGGCCTCACTGAAGGCATAGCACTGTTTACCTATTAAGCATAACTTTCAGACTACTTGACAAACACAGGATTTTTACTAATACTGACACAGAACATTGGACATTGCACTTTGGTTCCTAATTTCCAACACTTTTGATGGATGCCAGTAGATAGTTTGACAGTAAAGCAGTTCAAGAATGAAATGTCAGGAAATCAGACTACATAATGACATAAAACACACTGCTAGCCTAGCAAGTCTATTAGATACATAGCAAGACCTTCTCACAATACCTAAATGTCTTGGAAAGAGAGACAGCTTGTGACAATCAAGTATTTGACTTTCAGTAATATCACCACTTTGTCCTGCTTATAATGACATAGTTTGATTAGTATTCCAAAGCTCATTGAAGATTCAGATGCCTCCTGCAACACTTGCAGTGTTATTTCACAAACCAGATTATCATGTATGTTTTGCTTGAATCAGATGTAAAGCACAGACATAGAAGAAGCATGAAAGTAATTTCAGCATAAACCTGCCAGCACCAGCTTGCCTGATGCAGATTCAATAATTATGGTTGCTTCCAAAGTATTATACATAACAATAAAAAGCTCTCTGGTATATATAAAACATATTTAACTATAAATGTCAGACAGTGTTCACAGAAGCTTCTTACTTCCTGTATTAGACAATTGATTGCACTCACCTGAATTGACTTACGTTTTTCACCATGTAAATGAGACGACCTTGGGAAAATATCAAGAAGATGAGGAGGATCATCAGTATGTGTTCTTCTAAAATTGTGTTTGAGAACTTCTTCATAATCCAAACTATCAAAGTTGGTTTTCCATAGTAATAGCTGTAAGAAACCTTCATATCAATAACTACTTGAAGGTTATTCAGTATTCAAAACATAACTATTCAGTAAAGATCTACATTACTATTAGATCACTACATCATAATGACACCGCAGTGATGTCTTAGTCTGATCTCTACTGCAACACAGACACTTCCCCAGAGTTTCTTTACTTCAGATCTAGAAGATGTGGTTCATTCTATTAAAAATAACCTCTAAAATATGTCTATAATCACAAAACAAAGCAAACTCCCGTCCCACTGAACTGTCCCAAGTTACTTTTCTGCCAAATCAAAGGATCATATACTGTTAAATTTCTGCCCCTTACAAAGCAGGTCTAACAAGAAAGTTTGAAGAAATAAGAGAAATAAGAGAGTTCCACACAACTCTAAAACACCTGGTTCCTGTGTTTCAGCAACAGGAATTTCTTTTCTGAACTTTGTCCAATTATGTTCTACGTAGAAACAAGTCAAACAATGACCAAATGACAAACAAAGGCCATAGGATATAGTGGTAGTCCAAAGGTATTCTATCCAATCTTATGAATATTCTGGGAAATGTAATCATAACACACAATGTTGCTCTCTCATGTCACAAAATAATTGCATATTTAAGTAATTTAAATAAATTTACATGACCTGTGAACTCCTTCTTACTTTACATTTCAAGGGAGAAAAAAGGTGTTTTGAGACACTTAGAAATTACCGAAAGTCCGATGCTGATATCTACAGCTTCTAGCTAAATTAAAAAAAACAAAGAGGGGACTATAATCTGACTTAAAATTACTTCCCTGTCCAGCCAATATTTTTGATAGACATGAAAAGTACTTTTCAGATATTAATAATTAATAAGCAGCACAAATCATACATTTGTTCACAGAAATTTCAAGCGTACCATATCGTATTTTTAATATATCCTTGAATAGCTGCATTACTGCAAGTTCATTTCAGGTTCAACATCTTTCATGACTCCCTTGAGTCAAAGACTCTGAATATACACTGGGAGACAGTGCACCAGAAAGATGAACCCAGACTAACTCAGACATTAGTAACAGTGAAAGAGGGATGCAGAGATCTCAGTCAAACTACCTACACCCTCCTGAGAACCTGCCACTTGCAGGACTGTTAGGTGATAGATTAGTTAATTCACAGCTCTCTCCTTCCTAAGTTTTGTAGGTTCTACTATTTCCATCATTCAGTCCAGAATAAAGTTACTTATATTTTTCAGTACTTTCCCCTCATTTTTTCAGGCTAATTTTCTGCTGGTTTAGTGATCTGAAGTGTTTCAGTACTGAGTGTAAATAACAGTATAGGCAGGAGGCAGCTCACCTTTTATCAGGGGTAAGCTTTTGAGCTGCTCAAGCTCTAAATATATTTCATTTTGTTCCAAAGTGAAAGGACATGTCCCTGCAGCTTCATCATTACAGATTAAAAAATTAGTGAGAGTAAAACCAGCATGGACACATCCACATATGCCTTGAGTATCTCAACTGCAATGCAAAAGTGCAAAAGCAAATACGCACAACCCTAGAAAGAAGGGTATTTCATGAAGAACTACTTCCATTCCAACCAAGGCCTTCATCAGACATGAGTTGTCTCTTCTATACAGTAACTGAATTAACAGCATAGGCCACTACTTTCTGAACAAACAGGTACAACTTTGCTCTTTCACATAAAAGGTCTTATGTTTTCCATGGCAACAGGTTAATGAAATAAATTGCCACATGCACATATAGACAAAAATGTGAGGAACACGAACTTCAGAACATTACACTTTGAGATCTTTTTCATTTGAGGAAAGAAGTAATAGAAAGAAACAAAAGTATCCAGTGTTTGTTTCAAATATTTAAGGTGCTTCTGAACAATGCTGTCAGCTGGTTCTGCACCAACCAGAAACTTGACACAAGAAGCAGAGATATTTGCTTTCCTTCTTTGATGGAAAGGTATGGAAAGACCTGTTGTTTGAAAACATAATAGTCTTGAAATAACATAGGTCTGAAGGAAGCAGTCTTCTATAAACTTAGAATGTATCAGCTACCTCCAATTCATGCTGTGAACAGACAGTATATTTTGGGTACTGCATGAGGGGTAAAAGATGAAACTTCTACTGCCAGGCGCTGCTCATAAGTGTGACATTGCTGTTCTGCCAGCAGAACTTTTCCAACAAGTACACCCTACAATTACAGTAAACCAACAATCAGTGAGTTCAGAAGTCCCACAACCATCCTCCTGGCAGACCTGGAGAAAGGCTGTAGACGGGTCAGCAAAAGAGGATGTTTGAGAAATAGATGTGTGTATACATCAAAAAACAATGGACACTGAGCAATAACATTCTTATGTTTACTATAGATAAAGATATACAACTTGGCAGTTACCCAACAGTGGTTAGCACATTTTAAAACTTAGAAAAGTGAAAGTTGAAGCAAAGTAAATACTCCTCTCCCACCAAAACTTTCACAAAACAAAGATAAAAACTTCAACAAACACAGGAAGGGCCATTTTTAAGGTAATTTAAACAGTTATTAGACCTGCTACGACTCCTTTTTAAATTCAGTATTTAACTAAGGAAGTGCTTCTGATGAAACTGGATCTTCCCTCTCATATATTCAGCATGAACCCACTATAACTGCTGAGGAACATGAGACATAGATTTTTACCTACTTTCTCCATGCTCTCATGCCCCAGAAGCTCTACAACAGAAAATCAGGGCAGGAAAAAGGCAACGACATGACTGCACTGAACACATATGTGATTCAGGGGATCCCAAATCCAAAGGAACTTTGAAGTAAGACCAGCATTCCCAGGGTGTGTTGGCATTCAATGGGGAGGCTGTGTTAGGCTTAATACTATAGGTCCTTGCCTTCATCAGAGCTTCTCAGATTATTCTTCTGTCATGTGACCTAGTGAATACATGCACTTTTGTCCCTCTCAAGTTAAGTATAATATATCAACAGTCATTAAATACTCATGGAAGGTAAGGTCCACAATTCAAAATCATGTAGGACCTAAGTTGCATTTGGGGACTTATAATCTTATTTAAAACTTTAGTATGGAAAAGAGAAAATCATACTAGTGGGTCAAGAAATAAATGTCTCTCCCCCATTCTTGGTTGGTTTTAGCAGGTTTTTTTCCCTGCTTGTAAAATTAATATTGGACATTTGATAACATTTTCAATTTTCCAGTAACTTCTAGTCTTGGCAGTACTTCTTACTTAACACTTTGTGACAGAAAGCAATTTTTTTATTATTTCCCAAGACCATCTCTGCTACTAGCTGAAATTTATTTCAAACTCCACAAAACACATTATAGCCATGAATTATGGTAAACTCAAAAGATCTTAATTTTAACAGCATAGCTTTTTACATCTACATTGAGCTTTTAGCTTTTTATAACAGGAAACAATGAAAAAGACAAGTAATATTAAGGAACATTTCAGACTGAAAATTCATATCTTGTGCTACAGAAGTTCTTTCTTTTTGGAAACCTTATAGACCAGACAGAGATGATTCCAAGCTTTGTTCTTAACTATGAGATTTATTACAGCAGATGGAGATTAATTGTAAGACCTAATGTTTAACTTTTTTTTAAATGCTCAAATTACTTTTCTTCCCTTTATAAAATCCAGTACTTTACTGTTTCACCTAGGTAAGTAAGTGAAGGTAACACAAGAGGGTTTTTTTCCCAGTTTTGGACAAAGTTTTTCCAGTAATACAACTTCATACCTAGAACTACAGAGTAAGGACTTTAAAAGCAGTGAAAACCTAACAAAGCAGCTAAACCTTAATATTAATTGCAACACATCTACTTCATTGACACTGAATTGCAACACTTTAAATATTTTTAGTTAAAAATCATTCCTTTATTTTAACATGTAAAATAGAAGTGGCTACTCTTCTCCTCATCATAAAAATTCAATGGAAAGTCTACATAACACACTAGTAGACAGAATACATGTGAGCATGTGAGTAATTAGCATGTTACTGTGACATACTATATTTAACTCCCATCCACTGTAACAAACATAAGGACATTTAATTTAAGGAGACAATACCACAAACCTGAGCATCCGTTCCACCTGAGGCAAATTTTTCACCACCTTTTGAAAAAGCCACACAAAGTACAGGTCCCTGGAAAAAAACCAGCATATAGTGAAATTAGGCTATTACTGAATCATGGTATTCTAGTGCAAAGAGAAAAACACTGATGCCATTACCTAATATAAAAGATTTTCAATTTTAGTAAAATAAAGAACAATTTTACTGTAGTGAAATTTCTGCAAAACTTGACTGAAAAGTTAATATTGTACATTTTCATAAGATACTATGTTACAATTACAACAATCTATACTAGGAAAATAGTGGCAGTTTCCTTAGATTTTATATTTCAGCTTTGCAATGAAAAATTACAAAATATATATTACTCAAGGTAATATGTTTGAATGAATTCATTAACAAAAAAAAGGGTTTGTTTGACCGTAAGAGAAAAAGGAGGAAATGCTTGCCTTTCTTCATGAAAGTTATCTTCTGTAAGTTTCCCCCTCCTTGAAAAACACTGTTTTTCAATAGACAAAATGACTGAAGTGCCAAATAACATGATTTTGAAAATTAAGTAAATTATTAATGATTCAAAACATGAGCTTTTACTTAATATCTAGGGTGTAATACTGACAGATAAAAAGCATGGTTACAGGTAAAAACTGATGCATTTCCTCAACCGCTTTACCAGTGACAAGGTGCATTAATACAACACCTTGCTGTCCACTAAATTTTATCTTGTTGCAAGTACTTTTAAATTTTATCAAGTTGCAAGATAAAAGATACAATGGCATAAATGTTACTTTGCCTTTGTAAAGATACTGAACAACCTATTAAAGTCTCCATTTAAAAAAGAATTATTGTGTATACCTTGTGTCCATGAAGAGTGTACATAAGTCTTTCTCCTAAGAGATCCAGAATCTTAAGGGTGCCATCAGTAGAAGCAGTGATGAGGTTGTTACCAGAAGGATGGAATGATACAGAATTAACCCCTGCTCTGTGAACTGATTTACAGAAGACAATATTCAAAGGCTGTAGATATCTACTAAGAGGATATGTATACTTTATTTCTTTGCTCTTTTCTACTTCCCAAAGAACTACTTCTTTTAAGGGACAAACAACCAAAGTGCTGGGGCATAGAAGACTCTCCAAAGTATTTGATTAGTTCAGCTCTAAAAATTAAGAGAAGCAAAGAAATAAAAAGGATTCAGAATGAATTCTTAGGGTTGCTAGACTACAAAAAGATACCTACAACATGCCAATATGACTTGTTTGTCCACTTTAACCAGTAAGGAATGAAATAACAGACCTCAGTAAATCACACTTAATTGTAAAGAGTCCCATTGTAAAGAAAATAAAACAAACTACATTGTTTTTACCTTTGAAATTCTGCAGTAGCTTATTCGTTCGAATATCCCATAGTTTCACTGTGTTATTGGAACCTGCGGAAGCTATACATGTTCCACTTGGGTTGAAATTCACAAAAGTTGCAAATCTAAATATAATTAATGAAAACAGATTTATAATGTGTTTCCACAGAAATATTTACGTGTGTGTACATATATAAGCCCCATAATATTAACACTGAGCTGCCACAAACTTGTGTGGAATCTACATGTATGGAAACTCAAATAAGGCATTTCAAATAAATGAAATAAGCCTAAGAAAATAAGATGTGCGTGATAAATCATAATCTTGCTTTTGTTGAAAATATAATTGATCCAAGTCAAACCTTTAGAGCACAAAGTTACTAGAAGACACTGCTGCAAAGAGTTTGTAAACAACAAGTAAAATAATTTTGTCTAAGAACAAAGTATCTAGCTATACAACATTTTGTACTTGAAAAAGGAGGAAGCCAGCCATGAAATCAGCAAAGCACATATACAAGACAAATATTCCACTGACTTGTTAACTACAACTCTGGATTCAATGAAAGTTTTTTAAAAAACTGCATGTAAGTAAAAGCAAGTATTTTTAAACTTAAATAAGGCAGACCACCAAAGGTAACAAAATATTGTTTTCATCAACAAGCAGAAAAGTCTTCAAGCTTTCTTCTTGTTGAAGCATCCAATATCAAATAGCATTATCAAAATGGAAGGAAAATATAGATATATTCCAAAATACAAGAATAATCTCACTTCTGTTTGGATTATCTCTTGGTTGCTGGAAACAGCTGGATAAGTGCAGCCAGTTAACCTCTTAAGAAAAATATTATATGAATTCTTTTACTTAACATGGATGGTAGAATTCTGATCTGTTTTCAGATTCAACATATATAGATGTTAATACCACAGAACATTAAATTAATATCATTGAAATTACACTATTACATTTCTCCTTTTTTTCTAGTAAAACCTACCCTTCATCATCTGAGAAGCTATTAACACAGTTTTTATTTCTTGTATCCCAGATGTTAATATATTTGTCCTCACCACAAGATACTATTATTCTTCCATCAGGTGAAAATCTGGAACACACAAGTGTATGCATTACTTAACAACTGATTCTGCCTAGATTAGCATTAGAGACATAAGCAGCAAAACACCAGAACCAAGGAAGCCTGTTTGAAATAAGGAGCATTTAAAAAACATTTGAACTTCAAGTATTTCTCATGGACTAATAAAACTGAAAAGAAAAGCTTCTCCCCCTATTCCACTCTGCCTCAACTACAATTAAAAACAGAGCCATAAGCAAAAGGAAGAGAGGGAGTTGGAGGGAAGGTATCAGCAACCTATGGATGTCACTTCAGGTGACAGAGATTATTATAGAAAACTATAGGTAAAAAGACAAAGAGGACACAGTAGAATCTTGTGTTCAATGTTAACCTATATTTATGTTCTCTGCGTTCTTTCTAAACTTACAAAGAGTGGGCAAATCATTCACAATTATTCCTAGACTAGCAGACTAGGTTTTTAAACAGGAATATTGACTTGTCTATAACTTCCTTGAGCATTATTATTTCATTTATTGAGCAACTGCACAATGAAATTAAAAAACTCTTCAAGAACTTTCACATGTGATTCCCTAGGGCTTTCCTTTTTCTTTTCAACAACCAGAAACTTTGTAGGGGTCTGCACTTCACCAGTGTTAAATTCCTTTCTCCAGAGGCTTACATCAGGCCTCTCTTAACTGCAGATTTTCCATTAATATGGAGGAAATGAAAAATTGAAAAGGAAAATAATCAGCAATCTTTCTTGTCTTTGAAGAGCTGTCCTGTCTTTAAAGAGTATGAATCCTAACTCGCAGTCCAAAGGCCATTTCTTTTACCTTTTCCAATTATGTAAGCTTAACTCATCTGGATTCATGACCATTCTTCAATGCCATTACTATTCCAAGAATAGTTGAGAAAACCCCTATAATGCATGATAAATCTAGAAATGAGTGCTGGGAAATAAGTTAATACAACAAAAAACCAAACAAAACTGTCGAAAGACAGGATACTGACTGAAAATAAAATACAGAAGACCCCATTTGTCCTTTATTGTAATAGAATGAATACACAGCAACTGATTCAGTACGAACACGTATTAACACAGAGCAAGCTTTCATACTTCAGCTAGGAGATCTATACAAAACTTGTGTGTGAAAGATTAATTTATTAAATTTTAATTATTGGTCAGAGATCATTATTTGTCATTCACAGACTTTTCTTCTCTCATTTCTACCCTGGGATATATAATCCCCTTTGTTAGGAATTCTACTTTACCAAGAGAATAAAAACAACACTTACTTGGCACAGCGAACCCAACCAGTGTGTTGGAATAGGGTAAACAAAAGGCGCTGATAGCAAACACTCCATATTTTTATTGATTTATCATTGGATGCTGAAACTACAGAGTAGCCATCATGGGAGAAGCTCACACTCCGAACAGATGCTGTATGACCTTTCAGTACTGATGATTCTCCATGACTGGGAGGCGGGGCAAAGAAAACGAAACAAAACCCCAAATACCAAGTCACAAATCACATTCATATTGAAGAGTTTAAATCCTCATAAAACTCAATGTTAGTATATTTAGAATCTTACCCAAATGAAAAAGCAGTACATAGAGGCCAAATTTTAATGTCATCATCATTTTTTACTTATTTAAGTATTATTAGAATTAACATTCCTTAAGTTGCATTTAACATGACCAATTTTACAGAACAGTGCAATTAAGTAGCAGCATTGGCCTTTAGTCTCATCAGCATTAGTATTTGAAAGAGAAGTTTTTTTAATATAGTAATCTATAAAACACTTGAAAATTCAAGTAACATCAGTCTAAGATCATACTGAATAACTCATAATTACTACTACTCAAGAACAGTCTGATAAGGCAAGTTAATTAAAAATATTTTTTCCAAAAAACTGTTGTTTTCTTCATTACTTGTCTCCCCAAAATGAAGTGCAGCCATGCAGTCCTTATTCAAATATAATCTTTAAGCCAGAGAAATATTACAAAGCATAGTTCTACACACATGAAACTGTGACCTCTGAGTTGTTATATTTTTTTTTTTTGAAACTGCAGAATATTCAGAAAATAAAGTAATACACAGTAAAGAACTGTGTTGCTTGTGGCCCCCAATCTCTGCTTCTGTCAAAGCCCAGGCATGCAGGAAAGAAAAAGAAACTTGACTAAAGCCCCCAACATTCACACTGCACAATAATGGAACTCACACCAGTATTGCTCAGTTATACTCACATGCAAGGAATCCATAGCCTGACAGTGTGATCATGGGAAGATGAAGCCAGCACCTGCCCATCTGGTGAGAACTCTACACTTGTGACTGCTTCCGCGTGGCCTGCAAATCTGTAGGCTCTGCACTGCCTCTTCAGTTTCCAAAATATAAGAAACCTATCCACAGAGCAGGTAACTGGCAAGAAGTAAAAGATATTAGGAGTCTGCTCACTGCTCTTATTAAAAGTCAGAGCTAATGACTATGGATCTGGATTCACCAGAGAACTTAATGGGGATTACAGGGAGGAAGGAGTTATTAGGTTTGAATGGATGCTTAGCCTGAGCAGAAGTTTGGTAGCAAATAATGCCAACACCAGGCTTTCAGGAGGATGTCACAAGACTGGGAGAAGGATAATTGTTAACAGGTAGCTCTCCCACACACTAAGCCAACTAGCTTATAAGTACTTTGAAGATATAGAGCAAAACATTCAAAGCCAAACATAATGCACATCAGCAAGTATGAATCCAGATTTGGTTTTACCAGATCCTAAAAACGATAGACAAATTTTTCAGTAATCTCATTCTGATCTTTGAGATGGATTTTTTTTTCAAGCATCAAGTGTTTAACTCTGGAAAAACATGCCAACTTAAGCTCAAGAGATGACTTCTAACACTTCAGATATCTACACTTAAGTGAAGATATTGATATATGATGATTCTATAATCCTATTTAAGCACCAATTTTATAATACTAACATTTGTCTAGTTCAAAACAGAACATAAATTTGTCAATCTGAAAACACAAAGAGCATGTTTGAAGGTGATGTTTCTGCAGCCACTTTGCAGGCAAACTATACTATTTACAGTCAAAAAGGCAAACCTAACTTTTACCAGAGATTGATCATTTTCAGGAACCTATAACAAGCAAAGACAGTAAACAGTTGAATTAAACTGGTACACATGATTTTCCCACATCCCTATCATCTTCATCTCTGCTAAATCCTAGTACATAGACATAAACAAACCCAAGGTATTCACATTCCCATCTCTCAGTTGCCAAATTCCTAACCCTAGCAGAGAAAAAAAAGAAGAGGAAGAAGGGGGTCTCCTGGAAGTTGGAAGAGTACATGAAGATAGCTTTTCTCTTCTCAGTTTCTTTCAAGCACCAACACAGCACAAAGAAATTGAGTTTCCTTATGATCACATGTTAAGGCAAGCCTCAAACAAAATATTAGCATGTTAGAATATCAAATATTAACTATTAAATACCCTTCATGAATTTGATACAAAGATACTATTTTTATTCCTAAAAGACTAGCTTCTGCTAAAAGATATGAGACCAAACTATTTCTATGCCCATAGCAACAAACCTATATTTGACAAAAAAATACAGGATATTTTCCCACTTCAATTTTTCAAAATCCTGCTTCACAGCAGGGTCTTTCTAATTGTACTTGAAAAAATTCCTTTTTCCCTTTGATTCTGAAAAGTGTGATCTACAGTGGAGTAAAACTAAAAAGAAAAAGTGAAACATAAGCTAAAACAGAATTCGAAGGCATCAGGCTGGATATGTGAAACAGACAAGATTGATGGCTTCTAAAACAAATCATTGATGAACTACCAAATACCTGTGGTATCTTACCAACTGCATGAAGGCTGTGCTGTGTCAGCTTTCAGTTCTAAAAACTGAGGGAAATATTCTTAGGAAGATGACAGCACCATTCATTCACAGCCTGGTTTCTTGTAGCTTGCTGTCTCGTAGATGGGCTATCCCAAGGCAAATGAGACACAAGCAGTGACCTGAAGTTCTCCTTTCTGTGGGACATCCATGACTATCTCCCTTATTCTCCCTCTGGACTCCCTGCTGCCTATGCAATATTTGCATCGGGGAAAATAATAATAATAATAATAATAATAATAATAATAATAATAATAATAATAATAATAATAATAATAATAATAATAACAATAATAATAATAATAGCACAGAAGAGCCAGAATATTTTTTTTAGACTGTACCATAGCACAAATAGGGCTGTTGCTCCTCAGAGAATACATGACATAACCAGAACCATGTTTAGAGGTGAAAGACAATTTCTCCTTGCTATGATCAACTGAAAAATATCACTAAAATGTAGAAAGTTGAAAATTCACACAGAGCTGACTCCAACACACAACTTACTCCAGTTTATAACCCAAGTGGTTTTTTTTTTTTAAACATCAATGCCTCTGTACACATCCACATATAGCAGATACATCACTAGATAATCTGCTTTTCTGCTGATGAGCCATTACAGAACTGAACACCAAAGACACAGACCTGGCCTTATGCAAAAGCAAAGGATCTACAGCAAAGTGGTGTGTAAACAGATACAAAGTGGTGTGTAAACAGATACCTGAGCTTCACATATGCCATGAAAAAGATTTTGTGGTATGTGCAATGAAACAAAGTTCAATTTATGAATTGTGACTATTGACGGGATACGTTGTTATATATACACACACAAATACATGAACACAAGTTGCTGTAATACAGAATGACCATTTCACTCTCATTTCCCACAATAATGAAGTGGTGACTAAGAAAGTTGTGCAAAGATCAAAAGAGACAAACTCAGACAGGCTTTAATAGCTTGATGTACATCTCTCAAAATACCGAAGCATTTCCAATATAATTAATCACTCAGTGCAAGAATTATAGGCCAGATGGAATAGAGTGCACATGATGGGTGTGTGAATATTCAAACCCTACCAATGCCAACAAGTCCCCACACTTTACAGGAACCCTGCAGCTCTCAGTGCTACAATATAACATCACAATACAAATACATGTAGCAATGAATTGCAAGGTTTCCTACACGGAAAAAAATAATTATTAATTGAACCTCTGTCAAAAAAGCCACTCTGTAATTCTAAGCACAGTGGATAAAATACAAAGAACTTTTAATAACCACCAAAAGTTCAAGTTATTGGCAGTTTTTGTTGCATTCTGTATGCATGTACCAAGAGGAAAAGAATTGAGAAGAGTCAGCACACTAGCCAACATTTAATTTTCTGGATTTTATTTTTTCAAAAGGAATCCCAAAGCCCTCCACATTTATTCAGTGTCAAGTTTACATTCAATTTCTTTTAAGTCACTTAGAATCAGTAGTTTAAAACATATACAAGTGTTCACCAAATCTTGAAAGTCTAACAGAATAGAAAACCATTCAGAGTTTCAGATTTTCCAGAAATCTGTATATGCTGAAAAATAATTGGATAGAAGTATTGAAATGGTAAGGTGTTGTTTGTTTTTTCCTTCTTTCTTTCTCTAGTCCCTTCTCCTTTTATTCACACGTTTTTTATTCCCACTGGAAAGATTTTTAATTTTTTTTTTCTAGGGCCAGGCCATTTAATTTTTTTTCTTTTGCTCTCCCTAGTTTGTTACTAAATAACTCCAAAAGCAGAAAGGGAGATCATGGGGAGAAGGAAGGGTTCAGATACATAGAGTAACTTTTCAAACTGAGAGGCAGACTCACTTATAATTATTGCTTAAATAGATAAGGAACACTTTGACTGTCAGGTTTATCTTGAAGGTATTTCTTTATATGAAAAGCAGGTTTTGCCAAGTGCTAAAAAATTGACTGTATAAAATTTGCATAGTCTATATTCACACCATTTAATTACTTTTGTCTGAAGAAACATGCATTGCACGTACTATTCACGACCTGTCACACAGGAGAACCTAGGCCTCTTTCCTGTCATTTCTATTGAATACAACAGCCTTCTTTTGAGTGAACAGCAAGCTTTTCACAAAAGCACATACTTTATATAATTTATTGGCCCAGTACATAATGATTGGTTGCCTCTTGAAATTTGATAAATAGTTCATAACTTGCAGGTCCACAAAAGAATTCCTGCTGCAAAGTGGAATGCAATTTTTCAGGAATGTTTCCCTTATGTATTAAAAGGTTCCCTTTTTTTAAATGAAGAAACAAACAAACAAACAAACAAACAAACAAAAAAAAATTTAGGGGAAAAAAGGAAGATAAAAAAGTGGGGAAAAAAATCACATTGTAAGTAACTGCCTAAAAATAAATTAAAGTCTTAAAAGAATCCATGCCACACAGTGGCAAGCATCTTTAGTGTGATTCAATGCTGCATTCCAAGCTCCAAAATATTCTTCTGTTTGTCTTCCACCTTAACCTGCTGCCACCCAAACCTCTCAAAGCTTTCAAGTCACTAAGATTTAAGAATATGTTCTAACTTACTCTTATTTTATTTTTGGCAAAACTCCAACTACATCAGGTCTCACTTGTCCCTTTTTAACCCTTCTACCTACTAACACCTGTAGCAAATGCACATCCACTACATTCCTCAAGTATCCAGATTCCTAATGCTCACCAGCTTAAGTTTCTACCTATCAGCCCCATGTAAAGACTTACTGCACTATGGCTGCTGAAGAACATTTATCACTTCAGTGGAAGTAATCAAAACAGCTGGAATGCCCAACACATTAAGAAAAGTGTTCAACTTAAATCTTATGAAACTAAAATACAGATACTAACACAAGATTCTTTTTCAAGTACACAATAGATCTATCACATCTACCATCTATAATCACAATCAAAACAGATTAGTGACATGATTCAAGAATCAGTATTCTTCAAAAACTCAGCATAACAGAAAAAAGAAAACATTTTAAACAAGTAATTCTGTGAACCTCCTTACCAACAAATCTTAAGTTTCCTCCAAGCTGTCCTTTGTCTTTTCAACTCCTCCATGTCAGAAACTTCAGCTTCCCAGCCTTACCCAAGGTCTCCCGTGGTATTGTTTTGACTAGAAAGAGGCAGCTTATGCTGTATTATTTCAAAACTCTTCCTAGGGCTGACCCATGCCAACTGTTGCCAAAACACTAAAAGCAAACCAGCCCAAATGTTCCTCTATGTTACCTTCCTCTACCCTGTTGACAGACCAAATGAAAAAACCAAACAAAACCCAAACAACGATCACATAACTTTTGTGTCCCTAGGATGTGGGGCTGAACATGGAAAAGGCTACACAGAGGAAATGTAGACATTAAATATATAGCTAAGAAACAGCAGTAGCTAAGGCAATTTTGTGGTTCCTTTCCTTCTCCATTGCCTTTAAACAAAATCCTTACTTGTAGACATGCCTGTTTCTTCCATTTGCGGTATCACCAGTATGTCCTTGGTTCCACTGCTACCACACTCTCCTCTAAAAGCATGAGAGCTCCTGTCTAAGCCCCATGGGGTAAGATTTTTACAATAGGTACAAGACTGCAAAGCAGTGCCAAAGCCCTTCTAGTAAATAAACTTCCTGTTCTTCCATATTATATAGTACCCTTGACAGCATGTACATTCTCAGAAAAATGCAGACTATTATAAGGCTTAGATTCGACTTGCCACGTCAATGCCCATTCAATCACACGCTACTATAGCATTACTGAGGGTGTTAGATACATATTTTATAATGCATCTGCAACGTAGGTCAGTTAATACCTCTGCAAGAACCTTAACCTTTTCGGTAAGTAAATTTTTTTTTGTTTACATGTAACATTATCTTGCAGGATTATTGCATAATTTTAAGATGAAAAACATCCCTCCCCGGTCCACTCAGAACCCTTTGTTTTACCATAATCAAGATGGAATGAAGTAATAATGGATCCAAATTTTACAAAAATAAAAGGCATTAGATGTTCTAACCCACGTTTTAGAAACCGAACTCCACTATGTACTTTTGCTTTCCACATAGCTCATCATAGTAAGACAGTTTCTACACCACTACAGATACATCTGAAAACATTCCAAGGTATTCAATCAAGCACTGTTATCTGCTCACACATGTAAAAAGCTTGGAGACCACAGTCCATTCAATTCATACTACCAGCATGATTATTACGTGGTTATTTTTCAAATTTCCAAATCTGATTTTTATCTCCAGCATTACAAGTTCTCATCTGCACATCAGCATGCCCCTCAGTCGTACGATAAGCAGTAAGGCACTTCCCTGAATGAGGATGATAAATAGTCCCATCTTCTCTGAAGTGCCAGATAATAATTTCTGGGATAGGAAATCCATCTTTTGGGCAGCTCCTCATACCTATGAAGTCTTCACGCTCAGGGACTTCAGCACATAGCTCAGTTACAGAGTTAAATCTAATCTCCTGATTTGATGTATATTCAAAAAATTGGTTGCCTCCCTGACCATGACAGCCAAAGAGAGAAAGGTGAGACCCGGTAGGATTATGTTCCTGTAACACATAGTCAAGGCACTCTGAAGGTATTCCTGTGCTGCGGATAGCACCGTGCCAGCCCGGACGATCTTCTGGTACGTGCAACTCAGCAAACACATTTTTTAAATACCAGTGAAAACTCTTGCATTTCAAACGCTCTCTAAGAATCTTTCTTTCAGAAATGTCTCCATAGTTTTCTTTCCTTGCTGAAGGATTTCTGTTGTAAAAGTGATCTTTGAATTCATCCATCCACACCTCAGCAGCACGTGCCGTGTTCTGAAGGAAATTTGGTCTAGCATAGGGCGCACGCTTTGGAAATACATGGCCCACGTGGGAGCACGGATGAATTTCCAACATGCCTCCACACTGCCAAACCCTAAATGATAATTCTAAGTTCTCCCCTCCCCAAACATCCATTCCTGTATCATAGGTTCCTAGGTATTCAAAATACTTCTTGCTGACAGCAAACAAGCCACCAGCCATAGTTGGGGATCTGATTGGGTCGGTTTCAGATTTGCGCCTGAGACGTTCGTGTTTAGGCACCGAGTGCCACTGGAATGTCAGCCGCCAGTCAAAGCCCCCAATCATGGGCTCTGCCGTTTGCATGTAGTATTCAAACGTTTTCCAATCAATGGTGTCAATGACAGGACAAACAATCACAGTCTCATTCTCAGCAATCCTCTCGAGCAGCGGTTCCAGCCAGCCGGAAACACATTCACAGTGACAATCTAGGAATGTGAGAACATCACCGGTAGCAAAGGTAGCACCAATCAAGCGTGCACGAACCAATCCTTCTCGTTTGTTGGTTCTTATCAAGCGAACTCTTTTCAGACTGCTTATGTATTTTTCAAGTTCAGCCTTCAAATATACTTTATCACTCAGGTCATCCACCAGTATAATTTCTTTCAGAAGCACTGAGGGTGATGTTTCAAGAACACTATGTATTGTCCGCAGCAGTGTTGACCAGGCTTCATTGTAGAAAGCAATTATAACAGATGTCGTGGGGAGTCTTCTGTAGTTGTAAGATTTAGTTTTACAACCACTCAGTCGATTATCTTCAATGTGCCGGTGGAGAGAAATTTTATCACTTAAATAAATATTTATTGCATATTTCTCAATCAGCTCTTCTTCCTGTTTCTTTTCCTCAGGACTCAGCTGTGGGCGTGAGGGTTTACCCCATTCTCCTGGAGCATAAGGATCAGGTGGGGGTTTGTCATAAACTGGACGAGCCAAATCGACAGCTTCTTCTGCTCTGTCAGAAAAGCGCCTCTCCCATTTCCCTTTAGTGATGCTCTCGCCGGCGAGGGAGGCACCGAAGGAAGAAACCGACAGCTCCACCACAAAGTAAGCGATCATTAAGAAGCCGAGGAACATGCAGCTTTTGCGGACCCACGTCCATCTTCTCGCCAGACGGATCCTCATCTTAGGCAGTTAAAGGCAGCTCCTTAGCAGAGAGGGGTCCGTGAACTCCTGCCGGGTCTCCCCGCGCCCCCGGGGAGGAGGGGGCTGCAGGCACTCCCAGCCTCGGGCTCGGGCCGCCGGCAGAGTTTGCAGCCAGCCCTCCGCAGCCGGCCCGGCAGATTCCAGGGGGGCCGCGGCGGCAGCGGAGGCACGGAGCAGCCCCCTGCCCCTCCGGCCGCGGCGCTCCCCTCACTTACTTCCTCCTCCTCCTCCTCTCTCTCCGCGGGACAAACCCCTCCTCCCGCCTTGTGGTTTGCTCAAAAAGTTGTCGCTTAAGGAAGGGGCAGAGACTCCTTAGCCCGCCCGAGGGCGCGGGAGCCCGCCCCGCCTCCGCGCCCGGACCTGCGCCCGGAACCGCCGGGCGGCTCCGGGGAGGGAAAGAGGGAGGAGGGAGCGGGCTGCCCCGCCCGGAAAGCAAACGGCGGCCGGCCCCGCACTCACCCAGCCCCGCCGCGTTCCTGTTGAAGGCAACGCCCGTCACCGCCGCCGTGTGGCCGCGGAAAGGCCGGATCAGGACGGGGTCCTCCTGGGGAGAGGGTGCGCACCGTCAGGCTGCGGGCGGGGGCGGCCGCGCTCGCCCTCCCCCGCCCCTCAGGGGCCGCTAACGCCCCGCGCGCGGCGGGAGCCGCCGGTCCCGGCGTCCGGAGCGTTTCCACCAGCGGGGGCGGCGGCCGCGGCCGGGCAGCCCTCGGCGTCGGGCGATACCCGCCGGCCGCGGATCGCCTGCCCGCCGTCCTGGCCGCCGCGGCCGTCGGCGGGGGCCGGGGCCGAGCCCTTACCAGCGGGGAGGCCATGGGCGGAGCGGGGAGGAGCGGCCCGCGAGAGCGCCGCGCTCCAGGCGCGGCCGGCCGAGCCCCAGATTCATCCGCCGCGCCAAGAGCGCGGCTCCCCATCCGCCCATGCGCGGCCGCGCTGCGCGGGGCGGGGCCGCTCCGCGCGCGCGCTGCGCGCATCGCTCTTAAAGGCGCAGCGCCCCTGGCGCCCCGGCCCGGCGGGGCTGCCGCGGGCCCGCTGCCCCAGGCGGGACGGGAGAGTCACACCCTCCGAGCCGCTCCCCGCGCCGGGACACGGCGGCTCAGGGCCGAGGGGGGCTGAGCCCTCGGTGGGACACGGTTCGGCGGAGCTGTAGACGGGGGGGTGCTCGGCTAGCGGAAGGTCTGGCCCATGTTACCTCGATTTTTTGATTTACAAATTCATGCAGGACAGCTGTGTTTAAAACCTCAGACTGATTTTGTATTAAGCTACCTAAGTTTGGCCTCTTGTCTTCTTCAGTCGTTTCTTATTTTGGTCAGACTTTCTAGACTTCTAAGTTGGTGTTCACGACTGTATCATACAGAATGTTTTTTTAACAGACCTTTCATGCTCTAAAAACTCACCTACCTTAAACAAAAATTAAGAAAACCCCAACGCTGCAACGTTGTTGTCAGTAGTGCTGAGAATATGCAGCTTCATGGAAAGCTAGGCGAGGGAACCAACCTTGCTGGAAAAGTTCTGCTCCCATAGCTATGGTGGTAAAAACAGGGTTGACAGCAACTGGCAAAGAGAGGGGCTGTGATGTCAAAGCTGCCATTCGATATGCGAGTGCTCCTGAAGAAGTATCTCGTACTGCATTTACCCTTCCTTTCTTTTTTAAATCCAGTCTGCCATTTACTGCTTGTTCTGACGTTAAACTTTTACATCTACAGAATCAGGTCAATAATTAGGCCAACATATAAGAATTGTCACTTATAGGACAGTTCCAAATAAATTGTGTTTAACCATGAAATGCACATTTAAAATAATAACTTTGGAAGTGGTGACAAAAGTAGGATTATCACAAGTATATAAGGCAGTTTCCATGAAAATCTACTAGCACTCCTTACATTGAGGTTATGTAGGCTGATAATTTGCCATTTTGACTTTCCAATATGAAACCCTATTAAAAAAAATAAGTGGTGGGACAAGACACATTGGTTTTAACTTGCACCTAGCAAAAGCTACAAGTTTTCTGCCATTATTTGTTTTTGATTTGGCTTATTAGTTTTGGTGTTGGGTTTTTTTTGGGGGGGGTTGTTGGTTTGTTTTTTTTCTTCTACGCAGCTCACTCTCCTATCCTTTCATTTTAACCCCTGTGATTTAGATCACAAAATAAATGTAGCATTAAAAAAAGTTGGTAGTGATAATACTTAAACGTTCTGCACTCCACCCCTCTGCAGGAACAGTAACTTAACTAGTTAAATTAGGAATAATTCACTATTATTAAAGTCTTCCAGCCTTTCTCAACTTTTTTTCCAACTGTCTTCTTTCTGCCAGGTTTTTTCAGCTGTCAGTGTGTCTCATCAGGGAGACTACATTTAGATTCTATCCCTCTGAGGGATAGAAAGTACCAAACTTTGTGTGATCTTAATTTATTCTGCATCTTCTCATCTCCTGGATGAGAGAAAGTACCATCTCTGCTGCTTTAATCGTGTGCTATGTATTTCTGGGTTTGGATCTGTTCTGGAAGGTCCTTAAAACCAAGTGGTAAGAAACATGTTACTTTTTTTAGAAACTGAGCTGAATGACAATTCCCAGTCTTACTGCATCCTTTTCCTTCTGCCTTCTTTAGAGCTGCTGTGCTTCCACAGTATTTTACTAATTTTGTTATGCTAGCAATAAACTGGAATCTCTACCTGCCCACAAAATTCCTGGACTATAAATTACCAGGTGATAGGCATAAAGCAAAGGAAGGGCTGTGATTTTGGAGAGTGGCATTCCTCTTTCTAGAAACTGATAGATGAGTGTTTCTCAAATTGTAGGGCTTACAAAGTTAGTCTGTTCCTTGCTGTTTCTCCTCACCTGAGAGTGCTCTGAAAACTCACAAATGCTTATAGGAAGCAAAGTATTCCTTTACTGCAGACATGTAATCAGCTATAGTGACTGTAGTTATAAAGCTGGCAGGTAATGGTTTTTATGATGATTATGTTCCTGCATTAGTATGTATCAATTTTATTTTTAGAATTATTTTAAGATTATTGTAACTCCTAATAATACAATTATGAGTTGGCATTGTCTTTTTAAGGTTGTGATATGCAAGAGCAATTTATTGTAATAAGTTGTTATGCACTGTGATGACAATGATAAATGGTGCCTCAGAAAATATGTTCCAAGCGTCGTGTGTCAGCAGGCTGCTGTTTCAGCAGCTATGGAGATTTTATTTTTCCTCAGGCACTGTGTTATGGTAGTATATGTCCAAACAAAAATGGGATCTAGAGAAGAACACTTTGAGATGGTAATTCCAGGCTTGTGCTGACTGCATGGTCATTGCAGGAAAAGAATTAGTAAAAGGATGTGTAGAATTCAAGGACACATGGACAAACATGATAACCTCGGTGCAGGTACGCTGCAATGCACACATTAATTACACTAATCACATATGATTTCATAATAATAGTAATTGATGTAAAACAATACATGAGTACAAGGGGCAAATATACTAGCAATATAGTAGCCCACCAAAAATTCTTTCATGTCTAAAATGAGGTATTTTAACTTAATCCTACATTAAAACAAAACTAAGAGCCCCAACTGTAATTATGGAGGATCCTATTGGGAGCAGCTGTGTTAGCAGCAGAGCTATCCGGGCTGCCGAGAGGCTTCAGGAGGTTTGTCACTAGAGGGGAGTGTGAGATCTGCTTTGCTGGCGTGGTGTTGGGTATTCATCAGCCTAATGCCGGAAGAGAATGTAATCCAAGGGCATAAAGATTTAATTGCAGGCTGTCTTGCTGTTGTAGAACCATTATACCTTATGACCTTTTCTCCTCCATCAACATGGTTATGAAAATAAAATAAATATTAAACCTATGAAATAACTTGTGGCGTAGTCTTGGTTTTTTGGTTCTGTTGAAATTTTCTTATCAAAATCCTGTTTAAATCTATTTGCCAACAGCAGCAGGAGAATGAAAAAGAAAAGAATATCAAGTAGGTACATAACAATTTGAAATACAAGAATGATTTGGAATACATATGATGTGACTTTTAGTCTAAGAAACATCCTGGGGTTCTGAGGGAATTGGCAGTGTAATTGCTGAGCCATGTCTCCATGATGTTTGAAAAGTCATGGTAATCAGGCTGTGACTAGCAATCGGTGACTGGAGTGACACTGCCTGCCTGTAACTATCTCAGGCACTGGAGGGAAGCGATTATCACACCCAGACCCTGGGAACTGCTGACCAGTCAGCCTCACCTTTGTGCCCAACAAGACCATGGAGCAGGTCCTGCTGGAAGTTATGTCAAGGCATATGAGAGGTGATTGTATGAAGGTGATTAGGGACAGCCGACAAGCCTTTGCCAAGAGCAAATCAGGGCCCGACTAATCTAGTGGCTGCCTGTGGTGAAGTGACTGCATCAGAGGACAAAGGAAAGGTAAGTGATGTCACTTCACTTCTGTAAAGCCTTTAATACTGTCCCTTCCAATGCTTTTGCCTCTAAATTGATATGGATTTGATGGATGGACTATTAGATGGCAAGGAATTGTATGACTGCAACCAAAGCTAACAGTGCTGAGTAGTATCCCCCTAGGGGTCTGTTTTGGGACATATAGCATTTAATATCTTTATTAATGACATAGGTAGTGGGATTCAGTGCACCTTCAGGAGTGCACCAAGCTGTGGTTCCATTGGTATAGGGGAAGGGATGCCATTCAGAGCATTGACATTGACATGCCATTGACAGAGACATGCCATTGACAGCTTGAGGAGTTGGCATGTACAAACATCATGAAGTTTAAAATTGTCCTGCACCTGGCTTGAGGCAATGGCCAGTATCAATATAGACTGAGGGATGAATGGATTGAAAGCAGTGGAGAAGGTAGTGGGAATACCCATGGATGAGAAGCTGGACATCACCCAGCAATGATACATTGTTCTGCTTGTGTGCTTGTATCAGTACAAAAGCTGCCACCATAGATGAGACAACTAGACACTTGTCAACAGGACCACATAGCAGACAAGATATGCAGCAAATTGCTGCAATTCCCTTTTAAAGTTACAAGGAATACCTGGGTGCCACAACTTTTGCAGGTGCAGTAGCAGGAATTGTCCAGGGAGCATGGTCTGGTGGCTTCTGCCCATTCAGAACAAATCCAGGCAGTTTTCCATCAATATGCTGTAAGGCTGCAACCTAACAAGTGTTTTCACACCACACAATCTTTTTGATGGACACAAAATACTAAATTCAGGCTAAAACGATCAGAAGGAAGCCTGTTGGAGATGAGAGGTCTAACTTACTCTATGTGCCCTTAACATTTTTTTCCCCTAATTCTTACTTAGGAATTGTTTGCTGGCTACTTTCACTCTAGTTTAAGAGAGTTCATCTTTAACTTGCTTTATATTTTGAAGAACATAGCCTGTCATTTATATAAGCAGCTTATTCTTGCATCCATAAAATACACTGTTTTTTGAATTTCCCAGCTGTTGCCAGAAAAGAGTCCTCCATGATTACTACAAGGGCTGTCTTCAAGATCACTCCTGCTGCAAAGAAGTTTTCCTGCCTTAGTACTCAATATGATCATGAAACTTTGTCTTCACCAAAAATATATGAATACCTGCAGATAAGCACATTTTACTGTGACACACCATTTAACTATGTTACATGCGTTTAATTTTGGTATTTTAAATAAAAACCAGTAGATTAAGTTTCTTACATCAGTTTACCAAGAACAGGTGGTGTTCTAGTTTTGTTATGCTCCCTCAAACCTATCATCACTTATGTGAAATCCTAGAGTGATCCATAGTGATTGTCAAATTTTGGTATTCAGATTCACAGCACAGATCATCATTGGTTCTTCTCTCAACCAAAACAAGAAGTAAAGGTGACTGAAGTACTCTAACATAAGTAGAGGGCATAGTTTGTAGTGCTCCTGACATTTAGTGCCTCAAGCTGGAGAAAACTGCTTTAAAACACAAGCTTTTCAACTTGTATATTCATGTTTTTTGCTCTTCTTACTCCTACCCTGTTACCCTGTTTTTTTTCCCCAAAAGTTTTCAAAAACCTTCTTGTTGCTCATATGTTTCCTTCCACTCTGCCCTTTCAATTCCTACTTCCTTCATCTACAGTGCCTTAGTAGTTAGTTTCCCGAGCTCTAGACTGGGCAGCAGGAGTCACAGGGGGAGCACATCTGTGCTGGAGTTTTTGCTGAGCAGAGAACAGCCCACATCACCAGCCTGCAGCAGGAGTTTACCCAGAAATGGTTCTGTGGTTCTGGTGTGGTTGACCACACTGTCAACAGAAGCTGTTGAAATGGCACAACGGAGGTAGCAGTGCAGGAAGAGAGGAGTGGTAACCTGGGCAGCATCACATATTGCAACTCTACTCTGTGAAAGGCTCAGTTGCAACCCAATCACATCCCTGCAATGAGGTGGAGCAATTTGCTTATAAAAGCTAGTTTTGCTGGAAAGCCGACAAGGCTGACTGTGTAGATACTTATAAGTTGAACTTGTCTACACTCCCTGCTGGGGTAGTAAAAGAAATCCCCAACACCAGGAGATCCTCCTTGAGAGGTGTCCTAAGTTTGTTCAAAAGCTTGGAGATGGTAGACCAACAGGCATGAACAGAAAAATAACAAATTTCTTTCTTAGAAATGGCTAAGCCATTTCATTTCATAACACAAAAGCAAACCACTTGAGCTGTATAATTTTACTAGGATGCTTAGTATCTAAATAAATTTTTCCATGAAGTTTCCACTAAGGCCTGATTTCTGAGTTATAGCACAATCATCAAGACTTACAAGACTAAAACAAGGCAAGAAAGCCACGGAAGCACATCTGTTTTATATGGCAATATCCCAAATGTAGTCAGTTTGGAAATAGCTCTCTATGGCTTAACTGTTGGGCTTGGATTGATTCCAAGTGCAATATTCCAAATTGGGTATATGACAGTATGCATGAGTGTGTCCCCGTATTTCAGCCTTTTGGACAATGATTGGCAGAGATGAAGCATGACTTTGGAAAACAAACACTGAGGGGTCCATTGGTTGTGTTGATTGCCTTAGAGACAGTAATGAAGAAAACCAATGGAAAATTGTTTTCTCAAGTGGTCTTTTATCAGCACACCCTCCTCATCCAGTGATCAAAAAGCCTGTAGCACTTCATTCAAATATGTAAAATGGTGATTGTGTTGATTGGTATCAAGCTGACACTTGATCATTTAGTTGATGTTCAGACTTGGACTGTTTATGGCCCTTTTGAAAAAGACTGAAGTCAGTGAGATTTAAAACTATAACTGTATTCAAAGAATAAAAGAATAACTGTATTCAAGTACTGACATACCTACAGAACCAGCTGGGCATCCCAGCTCTTTAAAAATGGCAGTTCAGAATACTTCTAACCTCCTGCTGTAGAGTTATCTTTTATTGAATCTTTAAGACTTTTGAAATGAAACATGATTCAATATATTGATTCTACAGATGAAAATTCTAAAGATTTCTGCACCTTTAAGGTACAGAGCAATTACACAGCATATTGAAAGTTAGTATTGTAGGCACTCCCCCATTTCCTCTAAACATGCTTGTTTTAAATGTGTTTTAATTTCAAAAGGAATGTGTTATTTTTAACAAAAAAAAAGACCATGTTTCTGTTTTGCAGAAACTCAGCTATTTTTCAATCGTTAGAATGTCAAATTTTGAGCTGAATTATCTCATTACTATAACATATGAGCAGCCAGGCAGCTAGTTTTACTATGCAGGTTATGCATGGACTCTTTGAAACTTTGTCCTATTACAACATTTTTAAGATTAGAGTGGCAGTTTTGTCTCCCTACATTAACATTAAAGTTTTGTAGGCAATTATGTGAAAACTAATAAAAAGAATATATAACACTAAGTTCTTTAAGTGTATTAAAACATTTCTGAAACTCAAGGCAGAAGAAGGCAGCATTTTTATGCAACATCAGAACAGATATGGCATTTCATTTCACCAATATTTTGCTCAATTAGATAAAAGCCTGTAACACCACCACTCCATGAATTAAGGTAAGGAGAAAAGTCAGCTTCTCAATTCTGAGTAAATTATAGTCTTTATGACTAAAAACATACTTTTCAATGCTCTTGGTCTTGATCCATTAGAATAATATTAATGTCATTAACTTTATAAGTCTGCAAGAGAACCTTCTTTTTTTTTTAGAAGCTGGCCTTAAACACTTGAAACCAGAATAAAAACAAAAGAGTAACTTTGAGAAAAAGGACCAGGTTCTTTCAAGAGAGTCCTAAGTAGAGAGCAGGGCAATGAAACCATACACATCTTCAGATAAGCTAGAGTTTAATTTTCCATAGAAACAGCTACAATTTTTCTCTTTCTACACCTGAAAGAGGCAAATAACAGAATGAGAAATCCTCTCCTTGAGAAGCTGATTTCCACAGGTCTGCAGCTTTCTAGAGATCATGTTGAAATCTGTGGGCTTTCCTATGAACTACAGACAGCCAGTCATCATTCAAAAAGGTTTATTAGAGCAGAAGAGATCCAAGCTCTGCTATTACAGTAAGCATTACAGCAGGAAAATATCAGCAAAGCTTTTGGTCAGGTCACTTTAAGATAAAAGAAAATAGTCTATTGCTTTCTTGCTTTGCCTCAGGTTTGATCATTTCAGCGACTGATGTTTTTGTTGAATTCCATCTATGTATAGAAATAATATCCATAAGGATAATGAAGAAACCCAATGGAATTACACCTCTTGCTCAAGAATTTCAGGATCAGAGAATTACAGAGCTTGGCAAGGGCCTCTGCACATTATCTACTCCAAACCCCTGCTAAAAGCATCAGCTATGGCAGGTTGCTCAGGGCTGTGTCTAGCTGAGTTCTGAATGTCTCCAAGGATGAAGACTCCCTAACCTTTCTCTCTGTTTTTTATGTGTTCAGGTAATTTCATGTACTGCCACTTTTAACTGGCTGGGACAATCAGAAACTAATTTCGTATAATGCCATCAATTTAGCTATGTTCTGCTAAGACATGAAGGGTTTTATAGAATCTTAATGGACCAAGTAATCAGCCAAGCCATTCTGCTGATATTTGGCCTGCAAATTCTTTTGGGCTTAAAAACTTCATAATGAAACTCATAATGTTGTTTTTCTAATTGGGAAAAAAGCTCTCTGTCTGTCTTTAATTCTTTCTTTTTCCAAAGCCAGTTCTTTCCATAGATCTTGGTCAAACAGCTCTCCTATGAGTTGCTCTGGGCTACAGCACTGAAATATGCTACCATATAAAAAGTACTCCCAAGGTTTACTAAGAGTGGGTGAGATCTTGAAGAAGACAGCGGAAGAGAAGATCAAAAGGCAAGATAGACATATGATAAAGGAGACAAATTCACAACTGCATATCTTACCCCATCTGTCCTTCACTGAATTCTCTACAATCATCCTTAGTACACTGGAATGGGGAAGACAGGAAGGAGACATCAAGTTGTAATTCACGTCTATATACTGCTAGATTTATTAGAACAGATCCTAGTTGATTTGGCAAAAGGAAAGAAGCTAAGAACAACTCATCTTTTCAGGAAATTGAAATATGACAAAAAGTACCTTTTCCAGAGTTTTCTCTTTATTTAAAAACACTTGTTTATTAGAATGCTTTTTGTATAGTGATCCTCAATTAATTAAACTGTTGCAATGATCAGAACATTAATGGCCAATACATGGCAAATTATTGAAATCTTGCCATCTCTAAAGCAGTGTTGTCCAAAACAAAATCTTAGTTTCTACTAAAATATCAGTTTAAAGAATTTCCTATTTCACACATTCTGTGTCCAACTCATGTGTCCTTTGACAGATCCTATTGCATGGCTCGGAACTGTGTAAATTGTTCATTTTGCAAATTGTCTGCTAAAGTACATAGCACAAAACACTATGCAGTAGCTGCTGGCACAGTATTCAAAATAAGCTATGTATTTTCCCACAAACATCTGCCAAATACAGGCTTACCTTCAGCAGACCTTTCAACAACCTTAGGTCGTAACTGAAGAGGCTTTGTACCTAACAGCCATCAGAGTAACCAATTTGTGGAAAACTAAGACAGTCAAGTTAAATCCTGCATTTGTAAAACTGAAATTGTCAAAGATGACAAGTGTCTTCTAGAATTTATTTGTAGAGTGGCTTTGTGGTTTTTATTGTATCTTAAATCAAAAGCTTTGAGAGGCTTTTCACACAAAGCATTTGAACTGTACACCCTGATTCTCTACAAGAGACTGAAAGCTTTAGAACAGGAAAACCCAGTATTCATTCTGTGCCCAAGTAGTTGCCATAGAGTGAATCCAAGACTGTGCCTTTGCCAAGGAGGAAGACATAGAAAAGTTTTCTCTTTGCTCATACTTACAGTTTTTCAGCATAATTCAGCTTCATGCCCTGAAAGAGAGGCAGCCTAGGAAGGCAGGAGAAGATGTTCAGAATAGTTACACACTGCTGTGTTTGCAAGGGCTCAAAGGGATCTAGAATGCATACTTCCATTTTCGTGAGCCAGTGCCGCTTCGGGTTTGGATTGACACTTGTCATCACCAGAATGTGAGATGGTGTTCCAATATCCCAGAGTGTACAATTCCACCAGAAGCTGTTAATTCCCAGAAATACTCCTGTTAGTTATTTTTCAAAGTTTAAATTCCCACCGTCTTCTATTTGTGGCAAGTCAAGGAACCCTTTTCAAAATGATAATTGTAGAGATTTTGCAGAGAACTCTACATTAGGTGTACATAACAGTAGTAAAGAGTCACTATCCAGTGAACTACATTTTTACATGCTGTCTTTTTTCAGTTGTCTAAGCCAATCCCATCATTTTCTTAGCAAACCCTCATCTTTGAGCACAAAGGACAAGTAGTACCTGTAGGAGGCTTCTGTTTTAGACACTAAGTCATCTGTCCTCGATGGATGCTGCAACCTCCTGCGGAAGGTGGTTAGGTATTTCTGTATAAAGTTCACCAGAGAAGATTGGCAGGAACAGCTATAAGGCTGTTTATTCTGAATTTCTCATGACATGGCCCTGAATAATCAGGCCTAATCAGTCTGGAGATAAATTGGAGTTGGACCCTTCATGCTGGCCAGGCTGATCCAGAAAGTTAAGGTACTTCAGTGCAGGCTTGCAATCTGTAAGATCAGAAGAGATGCACTGCTGGGGAAGAGGGTGTAGGTGGAAAAAAGCAGCAGCTCTTTAAAATCAAGTATTTGCATTAGAAAAGTAGTACAGACATTAAGTTGTTCTACTTTAATTTATATAATACTTACTATGATCTGGATTATTCTAGAGCTCTGCAGAGGCTACAGCTACTAGCAATAGAAATGAACTTATCAGGCCTTCGGAATCACTTTGCAATACTCAGTGCACACAAATTATCTTTCCATGAATATTACATTTGCTTGCTTACTTTAAACAGATTGGAAAATTTGCTGTTATTCTAAGAAAGCCTCCAAGTATGTTATTTCTTTTTTTTTGGCTGCTTATACTTGCTTGTAAATGTGTGTACCCTGCATTTTACCCACTCATTTAGCATTAAGGCTTTTGTTTTGATTATTCTCTCCAGACTACTCCATGATGTAGGATTTTCCTCTTCCTGTTAAGGCCAATGCAGAAAAAAAAAAAAAAAAAAAGAGTCCTCTTGTATTACCATTTTCAGCCCTCCTTCAAAGCCAAGATGAGGTGTCCTAACAAATTCACAACTACAGTAGACATCCCACCCAGGAAACCACATTTTAAGCCACTCCAAAGAGTAGTCAGCCTAGAACTGAGTTTATGTTCAAAGTCACTATTGCTCAACCATGATCTCCTGAAAGCAAATGAGTGTAAAATTGTAGCAAGAGCTGTTTTATAAAATTGGTGTGCATTTCAGGTTTGAATCAGTACTTACTGACATTCAAGAATTTCAGTCCCCATACAGACTGAGATGAACAGCACTTTTATTTATTTCAGTTACAAGAAGAATGACAAGTAAACCTTACAACCAGAAAGGCAATGAAGGCCTCATGAGCTTAGTGAAAACCATTTCATAATCTAGGCAATGTTATGATTTCTTGAGATCACAAAGAAAGCATATCCCCCCTCTTAAACAACTTTTCCTTATTTCTGTAAGGAAGTTTCCTGTAAGAACAGCACACTGATGTTAACAGAATCAAGAGGGACCAGCGATGTACAAAGCCTACATTCACCCTCACACCCCCCACAAAAGGCTTAAGTGTAGATTTTATTCCAAAAAAGATAACATGCAGTCGTGATTACACCTAGAGAAGAGGGGAAAATTAAAGTCTGTTTTGAAATGAAGTCAAATCATTACTCATTAATGAAGTTAAATGAAGATACTTTTCCACATGGCAGTGTACTTCACAGGTAAAGAAAACTCCCTTTAGTTTAAGCCAATGCTTATCTGACTTTTGTAGTAAAGAGAAAATAACTTACATAAAAACTGACCCCCCCACCAAGCGCTCTAGATAAGAACTATGATGTAAGAAAAGTGCTAGAAACATGTGGGAGAAATTACTATACAAAGTGTCAAGTGCAAACCCCCACCCTCGACCCCCTTTGCCTAGAATTCAGTGTATTTACTGAAGTACAATAGAAAAGATGGAATTCAGGAGTGGTTGACAGTGGGATACAGTGCCACAGGTTGAACAATATCCACTAAAGGACAACCCCAAGCATGCGTGTACCCCACCACAAGGGAAAGATGTGCTTGAGCTTCCCAACGTGCTCATTTCTGCAGTTAGGTCTAGTATTATTTTCTTCCTCATTACCAACTTAATTCTTGCAGTCCTTTGAAGGGACCACTTCAAAAAATGTCCATAATTCTGGATTATTTGACAAAAAAAATCGCTTGCTATTTTAAAGAATACAGAGCTGGAAAAAGAAAATCTTACAACTCAAGTCTTCTGTTGTTCTTTTAAGTTGTATTGGACCTAGAAAACACGAGGAAGTGCCAGACCAAGTAATGTTTCATCATCCTTCGCTGTCTCAACAATACAGCAGAGGCAGACCATAACTTCTTCAGTCAATCTCTAGTCGATCAGTTCTGGTGCATTTCACCTGTGCTTTATCTCAGTTCTCAGTCTCCCTCACTTAAGTAGTCAGAAATACATTTATTACACAGTACTCACAGTAAGTCTTGCAATTTCAGGCAGACCTATTGATTCCCAAGGAGTATCCTTTTGACTCAGTGAAGACTTTTGAGTACCTTAACTTACATTCATTCTGGAGGTAGCCACCATGATTCCATTTACCCAAAGAGCTATTTGGAGTGGGGCTGTTACCATCTTGAAATTGCAGTTTAAAGGTAAGCAGTAACAGGAAAGAGTTCTTTTTGCTTTTCCAGTGAAGGAGCTGAGAAAAAAAATCTGTAAGAAACCATTGCTGCAATTTTATTTTAACAAAAGGGCAGATTTATTCATGTTTACAAACAAGTTTCAAAAACAAAAAGGAGAACATGTATGCTACCCACTAACAACCTTTTCAAAATGCCAACAGCCCTCATGCTGCATGAAGGATTCTATAGATTAGAAAAAAATCACAGTTCCACTCACAGTTCACCAAGACAGCACTAAACTAACATGATTAGACAAAAACAAAGGACTAAGATTCTGATGTATTTTGATTTAATCCATTTTGCCCGAGATAACAGAAATATTTCAAGCAAGTTCCATCACGTATTTGATGTCCTGCATTAAACAATCCTACTAAGTTCTGAACAAAAGTTATTCATTAAGTTTCTCAAAATTTTTAAAAATTAAACAGTTGTTTCAAAACCATTAAGTAGTAAATGTAGTTAAGAAACTAATTAGGACAGAGGCCATAACTTCATTAGAACACCACTGCTCATGTTTTTACAAAGCATTAGTGTTATCTATTTGGCTATTAGTAGTAGCAATTTATCTACAATATTTAACAAGGTAAATTGCAGGCAAAATTTAGTACAGTTTCAATAGAAACACCCTTTTCCTGAAAATACAGCAGTATTTGAAGGACTAGTTTTTTTTAGTTAGTTTTTTTTTTTTTTAATTTTGTTTTGTTTTTTGTCTTCTCTGCATCATTTATAAGGAAGCTTCCCATCTATGAACAGGAACAAAAAAGTATCTACAAACCTTGTAAACAGATCTGTATCATTTATAAACATAAATAATCCAAATTATTAACAGCCAACAGCAGAAATTAAAGTATCAATTCAATGATCCAGGGCCTCCTTGCCCTTCCCAGCTTTCCCCTCAGAAAAGGATCATGATAAACTAAAGCTCTGCTAACACACTCTTCAGGACCATTCTTAGTACAACAGATGATCCACAGGTCACTTATGCTGAGTTACTGTTTATCTGTCAGAGTTCATTATTACTCCCACCCCCAGAAAAGCACCCTCCAGTCTGGCAGAAAGCTTTTTTTAAAAAAATAAATCTACATTCGTACAAGTGTTTCTTCTGTTGAAGTCCAAGACAAGAATATCATCTTGTCCATCATAATGTGTGAAGAGACCCAGTTTCAATTTCTTTACAATGCAGCTAGTGTGTTAACATTCAGCTTACAATCAGAGTGATGTTTCCAAACTATGTAGTGGGCTCCCTGGGGATGAAGAGGTAGCAGACTTGTTCTTGTCTGTTGTAAGGTGAATTCCACTGTCAACCGCATTGTTATTTCTATTGGGAGAGGGAGGGGGACTAGAGTTGCGTTTTGTTGGAGCATCATCTTCAGCATCAGTATCATCAATAAGGGGAATATGAGGCTCGGAGTCTTCTATTCTAAACTCAGGATGCGTCATAAAATTGTGAATTGAACTTCGTGTCTCAGGTTTCTCTAGCCCCTCGTACAAGGAGCTACGAAATGCATTCACCACTCGGATCTGTAAACAAAGAAAAAATGTTGTTAAAATGCTTCAAGGCTTATTGATAATGGCGTGGTTCTTATGAGTTTGAATCCACAAACAGCTAGACATGAGTGAATCAAATTTGTATGATGCAGTGGAAGTTGCAATAAACTGTAAAAAATGAAGAGCATTTCAGTAGAGCACTGCCAGTCTACACAGTAGGAATAAAACTTGTGAAAGTACTGCAAAAAGCTGTGAAGGGCCCTAAAATTCAGACATGGCACTAGAATTGTTTAATTACTTAACATGGGCTAAGCATTTTTTGGAAGTGAAGCCAACAAATATTTACTTATTCAAAAATTAAAGAAATCTCAGTGAGTGTTTTCTTGAATATTTGGGTGAGATTGGAAGGAGGGAAGGAGGGGAGAGGCTGAAAATAAGTTAGGGGATAAAAGGGTCACTAATTCTCATGCTAGGAATAAGGATGTCTACTGACTATGAAAAAGCCAAGCAAGTGTAAGCCAACGTCACAATGAACGAACATTTACAAAGTCATGCAAAAAAGGATACCTCTGTAACAGCTGTAAATATTCGAGTATATAGCCATTTACCCCACTAGAGAAAGCTCCTTAGTGAACAGTGCTTTGGAAACTTAAGACCAGAAGTAGGAAATTGGATACTGTATTGTACAGTTTAGTAGCCAGGACAGGTTGTAACTTTGAAGAGACTGCTTAAGTAGCACCAAGTATGAGAAAAGCAGGATGATCAGCCTTTGCATGAGTCTTCAATTTACATTGAATTCATGGACACAATTCCCAGGCTGAGGATTGTTTTGTGTCTTTTTGTTGTTTAGTATTTTTTGACCCAGTAAGCTAAGCTAACAGAATTCATAAATAAATCTTTCATAATACAATTAGATACAAAAGAAAGTATAGCTTTGTCTTGCAAATTGTGCATGTCCAGGCTGCCTTGAATTTAAGCTTTCCAAACTATTATTTGAGTGATGAAACCAGCTGCCTACACCCCCCTCCTCCCATGCCCCATGTTTCCCTGAGCAACTAGAGAAATTCAGGATTCATTCTTCAACTGATAAAAACGTGAGCTGTGGCAGAAGTTATTGACTCATTTATCCAACATTTTTCCCAAGACAGTTTCCCCCTACTGTTGACTCCCTATTCAATTCTTAACATCCCAACTCAGAGCAGCAGTGTGAACTAGTGTTAAATAGTAAGCAGCAGAGCAACTCTGAAGAAACAAGAACTTGCTGTTACAAACAGCAAGTCAAATTTAAAGCTTCTTTTAGCGCATCCAAGATGACTTGTTTCAAGCTAAGAAATACATCATGACTAGTGCTTCCAGAGTTCTTCAACAGGAAAAAATAAAGTCACTTCCAGGTGAAGGAATGGAGCTGGAAGGTCAAGCAGATCAAAAGCAGAGACTTCAAAACAGCTGAGATATACCAGGGAAGTTCACTGTAAGCAGAGAAGGGCTCCTCGAAAAGCAATGTGTTAAATCAGATTGGTTAGATAGGACCACTGCACATGAGAAAGTCTAATGTCCCAACTGTGTTCTTTGACCTCTAGAAGTAGCATCGTTTCCCCACCTCTGCTCCCTCAGACCACTTGCACAAAGAATTTTACTCAAAAGCAATCATGTCCCCATTTTTATACTACAGGTACATGCTGAGCCCAAGGAGGTAAGGGAAGAGGGTACCAGGAATAAGGGGACACGAGACAGGTATGGGGGACACGATCAAGGGGGAGGACATAACTACCAGTAAGGGGAGGATAGAAAAGAGAGTCAATGTGCTGGAAAAAAGATTACAGCAGCTAGTACTTTACTGTTCATTGCAGTAAAAAAACTGAGCATGCTGCCAAGGAGCTAGCACCTTACACGAGGTTTAAACAAGTCCAGCCAGCTACCCCAATTGCCATGGCACTTATCAAGAAAATTAGCAGGGACAATGCCAGACTGAAAGTTTGCAATGACTTTATTTGGCATGTTGCATCCCACTGTGCTATTTATGTGGCAAAATGAAATATGAATATCTCATGGGACTGTTTTTTCATTGCTTACAGATGAGAATTCAGAACATCAGCAGCAAGGAAAAACAATTCTGGCTTAAGAGTACAGCTGTAATTATCATAGAATATATGCATACCCACAATAAAAACTTGGTTCCCATGCAAAATGTGGGACTACATAAGTGGACTAGACACTACAGCAAGTCCAGGACCCTCAGAGTCCAGCCACAAGGGCAGGAATCAAACTTTCAGGACTTTGAAAGGGAAAATCTAGTCTTTTGAAGGCTCTGTTTTCAACCACTCAAGATAATTAAACTAGAGGGATAACTATAAATAAATCATGTAAGTGAGGTGCAAACAAGACAATTTGTTAAGTGTAATTCACACTGTCATCAGGCCTTCCTCATATTAGTACCAGAATAGCAAGGAATGCGGTTGGCACTCCAAATCCTCCTCACCAGATGGCTGCTTAAGAGTTGCAACCTTGCTTCATAGGAACTATTTTCCAACAAGCTACTCCAAAAAAGAGACAATAACACATGTGCTTCCCATTAATCCATATTAGTTCTCAAGAGTTGTTCTTCTAGAGGGTGTTGCAGAAGGCTGAATAGTGAGGATAAAAAACTAGTTCTCAGCAATGGTTCCTCTGTATCTGCATTGGTCATTTGATGCAATGAGATGCTGCAGTGCCCAGTAGATTCTGCTCAAATAGCAGCATGGAATGACATTGCTCTCTAGAGAATTCTGAATGTCTAATTAATGTTCTGAAGTGTAGTTAGGGATACGGGTTACTAATTAGCATTTTAACTAGGAGATGCAATCCTGTGCATCCTTAAGTGTTAAATCTACTTTTCATTTTGTGTTCTAGAGACATGCAAATTTGTGAGCTGAGCTTCTCAGTATTACTGCAAGGCAGGGAAATACCTGTCTAGCCACTGGAGAACAAATATAGAGGTAAATACTTGTGCAAGTTCACACACAAATTCTGGCTGAGCCCAAAAATAAAAATAAATAATAATAAATAAAAAAAAAATCTGAAGAGACCGTTTCACTTAAGAGAGCTCCTGAAATTAAGGGTCTTCATCCATCTGGTAATCTGAAAGTTTAAGCAGGGAGGGGAAGGGGGAGAAGAAGCCCTCTCAGAGTTATATTAAAAAAACAATTATTTAACCTGTCTCTACAAAGTTAGAGAAGAAAGTTAAACATGGATTAAGATGGAAAACTCTGAACAAAGATGTTGGCTAGATGTTCAACTACAACTACTATGCATCTTCTGGCTCCAGAGTTTAGGCCTACATGCAAGAGTAAATAAATCTCCAGCCTCTACAGAGAGGAAGGCTGAAACTGAAATGCCACTTAGAGCATAATATAGAGAGGGTAGAATTGAGGTGAGACAAACTTCACTTTCACTGATGGCTTATGAACTGCTCCCAGAAGAACCTAGAGAGGAAAAAGAACCCTTCAGATTCGAATGAAAGTTTTGCCATTTAATGCTTAAAACACTTTTCCTTTTTATATAGCTAATTCATGTCTCTTCTGACTTGTATGCATTTTAGAAGCCTTGTTTCGCCACCTGAATCCTGATGTTGAAAAAATTGTTATTCAGTAAATAAGGCCCAATGAAAGCAAAGATTCATAAGGTTCCTTACAGGCTACAAAGAAAACGCATTTAGTGCTCCATGTTCTAACTACATTCATATCTTCAACATACCATTTGCTTCCAAATCAGCTTGCTTACTTAAGTATTGTTTGTGCTGCAGTGCAAGAGATCTATTTTTGTTGACCTGGGTCCATGCTTATACAGTTAATTCACTTATTCAATGCAAGTCACCCTAGGAGGCATATACTCGAAAATTTACAACAGTTTTCCCTTTTATCTTAAAAATCCCTCTGTACACAAATGGATGAAGGCACAGGATGTGCAGGCTCACAGCTTTCGTAATAAAGTCTTTTCTTGAAACTGTTCCACCTGTTCTCAGCCCTCTAAGAAAAAAAAGTCTTGAGGACTCCACTTTGTGGAAGAGCTCTATAAAAGCCTGAACGATGATTTTAAGTACTAAGGAGAAAATGAGAAACGTTAGGTACGTGAATTAGGAAATGTTAATTTCATGCACTTTAGGAACACACACTCACACCCCACAGTAGTAGAAGCAGTAGTAGAGGAAAACACTACATGTGTAGGGGTAGAAATATTTGTTACATCATGGTGCTGGCTGGCGATGGAGGGTTGCCGCCTTAGAGCCCCCTGAATGGTACTTCCACTCTGGAAAGCATTCACTACATCCATCTGCAAGGAATCAGAGATTGTGACAGCTTGCTCAGCAAGAGAGAGAGAGAACAAGAGAAAGGACCATCCCATCTATAACACACAAAAAGTAAAGAAAAAAAGGCACTTTTTAAAAACAGAGCAGATACACAGGCAAGAGTTGCATTTAAAGCTGAAGAAAACAGAGGACCCTGAGGGATTACACATCCATCCATACCCCCTCTTCTGACACTCTCAGTCACACCAGTTAGAACAGCCAGCTTAGTCAAAAATTGAGAGCTTTCCCTCATAACACCCACTGCATCCTACCTTTTTCAAGACCATACCTGAGTTTGTATTCTGTTTAGGCCCCTAAACCACAAGATCTGACCACGACGTAATTCTCTCTCAGCATGATCAATCTCCTCTACATCTTCTGCTAGTTCTTCTTCAGGAATCTCTTCCTTTTGTGTTCCATGACCAGCTTCTTTAAGAAATTTCAGTCGGCTGGTTGGAATTGTTGAAATCAACTAACAGTGAATGAAATATATAAATCAGGAGTATTCTTTTTTTAACAACAAAAACAGAATAATAGCAGTCTTAAGGCTTAACAGATATCCTGCATACATTTAGCAAAGTCGAAAAAAAAAAAATTACATAGATGGGATGAATGCATCAATGTAAAACAATCACTCCAGCTGAATAGCTTCAAAGCTGTGAATATACTTACTAACCCAACCAAGGTGCGAAATTAAACTTGGACTACAAAACAGCCTTGCCAAGGACAAAGAATTCCACATTAAGTTTACTTGACAATGCCAGGATGGAGCAGTACTGAAGCTACAAAAGCCATTAATCCTGCAGATTGTACTTGTATCTAGAGTTTTTAGAGTTTCATCAGTTTGATGAGCATGATGTGTCACCTCAAGTGGGATCTCCATCACCTAAAGTAACCACAATTAATTCAGAAATACAGAAGAGACATTCATTCATTTGTGACCTGGGAGATATCAATCCATTTGCAAGGTGAGTGACGTTTCTGAAATTGTATATCTCAAACTGTTCCTTTGCTACTTGGTGTAGAGCAGTTCATATATAGTAAATAAACAAAAGCTACATGAGGTTGCATGTGGCTACAGTAAACATTAAACAAAAGCTGGATTTTGTTGCATAATCAAAGTTACATGTGGCTACATCTTTTTGTACATTATATCAGGTCAATTTTAAGACTGCTTTCTTTGATCATCACAAAACTTGAAGACCATTTCTGCAGCTGCAGAGGAAAAAAGTCTACTCCAAAAGCAAGATAAACAGCCTTTTATGCTGAAACTGCTACTATGAATGCTCCCAGCTCACACTTCAGTTTCTATTATTCTCAGAAAATTAAAAGCTCTTTGACTTTAATGAGATGCTAGAACAGCATGAACTGCAGCAGGGAAGCTTTGCCCTTGTAAGACACATTGGGTGAAAGGTATTTCAAGGCATCCTAGTTCTCTTCTAGTATACTTTTAAACCTAAGAGTGACTCTATTTGATTTTTTTAAATAATTAATTTTCCAGAGAACCTTGTTAAAAAGCATAGTCACTATTAGAATATATGTCTATGTATGTATTTACAACTAAAATTCATCCTACCTATTTTATGGTGAAACATGAAGTGTCTTTGACTTAGTGGAAGGAAAGAAACTGTAATGGAAAACTCTTCATGTGGTATGAAAAGTTTAGACAACTATGTCATTAAATAATAGAAAACTCTGTAGCTCTAAAGTTTCACGTAAATAAGCTTGCTGCTTACAAGCACTGTTGTGCATGCAATAGTAATGACACTCTGGGGGGAGGGGAAAGGAAATAAAAGTCCAAATATAATGGTTAAATGGTGGGAAGATTTTTCAGTTATGTCACAATTATGCAAATGAAGATTAAAGAGAAAGTTGGTTTGAGTTTTGCTGCATTTCTTGCTACTCCAGGAGGTTTTTAAATCAAGAAAATACTGTCAACTTTAGCAATTCTGATTTTTCAAGAAAACCATTAAGCACGGAGTTAAACATATTTTAACATTAACATGTTTGTTGCATCTGGTATTCTTACCACATTTTCTGGTACTCATATCTGGCTGAAGATATAATTTCATGTTTAAAAGGTAACTACAGGTGCTTCTAGTTAAAAATTGCTAAACAAACCAGCCACAGCATTTAATTATGAAATTATGAAAAATAATTGACTCACTCTGAGGAAGGAATATTCAACCAAGAACTTTCTAGCTATTGAACAAGTAAATTTTAATTAACATTTACTGTTGGTCTTCATATATTCATATAGTCCACTTGAAAGATCTGAATGCTAAAGACAGTGTGTTTGTTTGTTTCCATTTAAAGTGTACTGTTGCAAGTAGATATTTGGAATTTTGAAAATTCCTAGTTTACCTGGCCCCAAAGTAGTGTGCCCATGCCCAGGAAAATGGACCACAGCCACTGTTCAACTGAGAGTTCTGAGCAACTGAAAGGCTTTCCACCAAACTGCACAATAATTATCTGTGAAGAAAAACAATTAAACATGTATCGGTGACCTGTTACTAGAAAATTCCATAATGCTTTGAGATCACAACAGCTCTGCAAGAGAAAATGTGATTTCCCATCTTATTAAGCATATTCTTTCACTGTCTCAGCAGTTTGAGCAAGTTTCCAAAGCCATTTTCTTCTGCTTTTCAGTATTTCAAGAACTACCCATTCATTCTTCAAATGTCATACACGGAAAAACTTGCTGACTCCTCAATTTTGCTTGTAGTTTTTTTCCCTTCATTTCACAATTACAGCATGTATTTGGTGCTACAAATGCACAGTGATTAGTTTTGCTATGAACATCCATCTTGGAACTAAGTCCAAGATTCATGAACTTATATTAATAGAATTTGTAGATCCATAAGACATGAAATACCTCAGAATTAATTCTACAGGATATTACTATGTATCACATCAGTGTTAAATATCAGACTTTAAATCACATGTAGTAAATCTTGGGGGAAGGGGGCAGAGAGGTCAAAAGCTAAATTAAATGAGCTCCTACTGCCTTAGCTATTACAACAAGCTGTATGGGCCCTAATGAGCAGGGTATCTCTCTGTGCAGGAATTATATGCATGAAAGTCTGCCCTGGACAATCAACAGTTCAAAGTAGCAGGGCAGGCATGAAAAGGTGACAGTATTGACCATTAAATAGGACACCTGACAGCTGAAAAAGCAAAGAATATCTTCTGTTACTAACTCAGAATAAAATACTGAGATGACAAATCAGGAGTTGAGAAGGCATTCAGTCTGTCAGATTTGTAAAGAGAACACAGTGGCAGTCAGGAGTAATTTCTAAATGTTTGGCTTTGTTGCGCAACAACAGTCAGCTTGCTGCATACATAACCCCAAAAATAAGAGCAGCTTTCTGATGAAGGTTCATCTATAAAAATCTAAACCTAAGAGAGTAAGTTCCCTGACTTAATGTGAAGCAGTGGTGCATAAATTTCCAATGCTTGAACTGATATGACTTCCATCACCTTCATGAATTATCAAGTCTAAGGAGAAGCTTAATAGGTAGGTTATGTGTCCAAAATAACTTATGAAAATGGGCTCTGTAGTTAAGTAGTATACTGATTTGTTTGTTATTTCTTCTGACTAAAGTGAAGGTTACTTAGAAGGTGAAAACATTTCTTGTAAACTATTCTCTGTAGATTCAGTTTTAAATTGGTGTTTCTCAACACCAGCATGTGAACCCAATCAACTGAAGATCACTTAATTTCCTTTGTTATCATGTACTGAGTTAGCTAATTAGCTTTTATGAATTCCCCTATGTGCCCCAACAGAAGGTCCCTAGACAACAAGGGTTTTTTCACTTAAAACAGCACCTCTACAATATATACCGGTAGGTATCGCTGATTCCTGTGCCAGTAAAGTAAAAACTGATATCTAAATTTCTAAAGCTTATTTATGTCCTAATCTCATTAAGAAAATAAAAGAAGTTGTACCTTTTCTATAATAGTTTAAATGGACTCTCGTTCACATACACAGGTAGGTATTATAAGAAAGATTATGGGGCAGTGGGTGAATGAACAGATGACACATATAACTTCTTCATATTTTGCCAAGAGACTAGAACACTAAGATAAAATTGGAGAACTAGAAAATTCGAAAGGTAACTACAAATACAACATTCCAGCATTACCAATTTTAAAGAGGCCTTACCTGAAAACTCCATCAAGCTGAACTTACAAATTACTTATTGTGTGCTTGACCCTGAAGGTTTTCCACACTGCAGAAATTAAAGCTCTGGCACTAGGTTGATTGGCATTTTCAAGGTAAGTAAGTACATCAGTGCACTAAATGCATTTTCCCCCGCCCTCCAAAAATCTACATACCTGCACAACAAATGTTCCCAACACAATAGAGCAGAAGATAGCGTTGTTAAAGATTCCTTCAAAAACATTTCTTTCACCATGAATCTTTCGGGCGTTAATTTCATTAAAAAGCTGCATCATCACAAATGTATTAAATACTATAGTATAATGCTCTGAAGGAGGAGCATGCAGAGGTGCATTTCTTCCACTATCGATATCAAAAATTTTCTCACCTGTATATAAAAGGCATTTATGAACAGCTGAATTAGTGTCTTTATACACACACTACAGCAAAAATATAGTTTTAAAAACACACCTCTCTACAACATTTATGATAACTCTGTAAATCCTCAGTATTCTTACCAGCAAACAGGAGAGTGAAGACCACTACAAGCTGGTAGAAAGCATGACCCAAAATGTTCTTCATCATTGTACGAGAAATCAGAGGTTTGTTTCTACCGTAAGGCTTCCGCAACAGAAGAGCTTCAGTGGGTGGTTCTGTTGCCAGGGCAAGAGAAGCTAATGTGTCCATTATGAGATTTACCCACAGCATCTGCACGGCTTTGAGCGGAGAATCCTATAAAGATAGACACATAAACCCTCCCATAGAAGTGCAGAAATTACAGCTATTAAAGGCATTTATCATACAATATTGGCATGTTCTGAAGAGAATTATGTTCTTTCGACTACTACTTAAGTGAAAGTTTGAACTCAAGAATTAATCAGTCATGACTTTTTCAACTTTTATTAGCTGAAACAATCCCCCACTGGTACGTACTTGTGTTATGCATGCTCCTGTAAAAGCAACAATTACTGCTACTACATTGACAGTAAGTTGGAACTGAAGAAATTTGGAGATGCTGTCATAGACATTTCGTCCCCACATAACTGCTTTAACAATACTGGTGAAGTTGTCGTCTGTAAGGATAATATCAGAGGCTTCTTTAGCTACGTCTGTTCCAGCAATACCCTGATAGAAAAAGAAAAACATTATGAAATATAACAGGATGCACTTTTATGACAAAAGCTATTATGTCCTTGGTCAGCATTCACTTGGATGCACCGCATCTGAAGGACTACTTTAATGTAAGCATCCAAAGGCCTATTGAAACAAGTTCTACTTGAAAGTTCTGCTCAAGCTTGGGAAAATGAAAACAAAGTCATGCTCTCTTTAAAATAAAGACCTCAGTATAAATTTGAGAGCTGGCAGTAAAGACTCGTTAAGTTCTCCCAAAGAAATGTTACTGAACCCTGTTCAAGCTGAAGGCCACCAGATGGTGCACTGCTACAGTTCAAGCTCTGCCCTAATTATTTTGTTGAATGGATTCCAGCAGCAGGCAATACATGTGCTTGTGACACATCAGGATCATAAACATTACCAAAAACCTTCTGCAGAAGGGTATTAACATTGAACAGTAGAATAGACAATGCCATTGCACATGCATTGCAAATGAACGTGACGTTCTTAAATTTTAAGCACCTCTAGTCTCCTACAGTACCCAAACAGCTGTGTTCCGTGTAATGATGCCTGAAGACACCTACTCCAAAAATCTTTATTTTTCTTTTGGTATTCCAAACCCACTAACTCAATAGCAAATTTAATGATCCTTATTCTTCATATATTATTTTGTCAAGGAAATGAGTCACCTCCACAGCTATGTGTACACCTTAAAAGGTACCTTTTAGATACCATATGGTATATTTTAAGTGCTATTTAGGTAAGCAGTTAGAGGAGATAGCTCCTTACACAGATGAACACAGACAGCAACTGTGGGAAACATTCAAAACAGAGAAACAAATCTGCCCCTGACAGTGGCAACTACAGCAGCTATACCTCACCAGAACAAAGATACTTGTTAGGACAAGACTGTTACAGTCCAGAGAATGTTTAAAATGTAGCTGTCAAATTTTTAAACTATGTTTTTGAAAAAAGCTTCTTGAGAATGATACGAAATCTCTTTCCCTTTTTTTCTCAGGAGTAGAATCTGAGTCAGTATTTCTTTTTCTACATGTGGTATAGGAAGAGTATGGTCTTTATTTTTTCTTTCCTTTTAATTGCTTTAACACTACAGAGGCCTGCCATGACCCAAGTATACCTCTTACAATAACGACTGAGGAGGAACCCCGTGGCAAAAGGAAGCTTGAGGAATCTGTCTTACTTTGCGTCTTGAAAGAAAGCTGAAACCCACATACTTAAGGCATGAGTCTGTGCAGTATAAGCACTTAAAAGCTGAGACATTGTTTGGCAGCCACATGAAAGGGTAGCTGAGAAAGTCATGTAATGTAACGACTCATCCCGATAATAAGTGCAGACCCTACACTGTTGTAAAATGCTGTTGCTTCAGTTGTACTTGAGATGTAAAAGACATGGCCTTCAAAGCCATTTGGAACATCAACTGGCAGTCTCTTTCATTATGGTCTCCCTGTTCCCATGTATCCTTGAATGGGAAATAGATGATTAAGCTCATTCCATATGGCATAGAATTTTTACTCAAAATCCACAAATGTTATGCTATTTACAGCCTAAAGTCACTTTGTTTTATGTTGAAAACATTTCAGAAATCTCCCGTATTCTGTTGAAGATTTTTACTTTGCAAGTAATTGCCAATCTCCATTTTTAAAGTTTTATTCAATGGTGAATGCCACAAGAACATTTTCCATCAAATAAAAGCACAGTTAAATTGGAATGTTGGCTTTATTGACATAGTTGTATACTAGGCTCATGAAACAAGTTTCTTTAACCTTAAGCAATTTGCTAATTTATTGATAAAATACTGAAGATTAAAAAAAAAAGAAAAATCCTACCATAGCAAATCCAACATCTGCCTTTTTCAAAGCTGGGCCATCATTGGTACCATCACCAGTTACTGCTACAACTTGCCTCTGGTCAAAGACAGTGCTGTCAATTATACCTAAAATAAAATGACATACAATTGTTACAGTTCTAATTAACAACACAGCAGAGATTTCATCTGAAAGAGAAACCCCGTTTTTGTCTTTATCAGTCATAAAACAAAAAGAACAAACAAAAACAAGAGTCACCAGAAAAGTCCTCATTGGCTCCATTTCTCATGCAGACTGGAAAAAGTCAATTGGAAACAACTTCACAGATATTTCCCATTACTCAGTCCTAATTTTTTTTTTCCTAGAAGCATAGGGGGAAAAAAAAATCTAACTTTACTTAGAAGCTCAGAGAATTTTTACCTACCTTTTACTAGAGTGTGTTTGTCAGTGGGAGAAGATCTTGCAAGAACACGAAGCTTCGGCCAAATTTTATCTATTCTCTCTTGCTCTATCTGCAGAAAGAGCATTGGTTATATTTTACACATGTAGGAGACTCAGACTATCTCTTGATCTACTTGATGAGTGAGTCAGTATGCTTACCTCTCCTTTTTCATTGCGTATTCTCCTGTTAAAGTCTTTGCCCTCTAAACACAGGAAGTCCTCACCAGGATTCAGAATGCCACATTTCAGTGCAATAGCACGAGCAGTGTTAATGTTATCACCAGTGACCATACGTACAGTTATGCCTGCACGTTGACACTTTTTTATTGCATCAGGTACCTGCAAGCAAGAAAAAAACCCCACAGGCTCAGAGACTGTACATTAGTTTAAAAAATCTAGACATGTGAGTGAAAGGAATGTTTATGGCTCAGTACAAGATAACTGTTATTTTAAAATGAAGTCTGTAGTTACACATTAAAAAAAATTAAGTAGCATACCACAATTCTTTTCCTAAAAACCACACAAATTGCAATTCTGGCAGAAGGCTTTATGTCACTGCTATGTCTGTTCTCCTCCCTCCTGCAATTTTTCAAATACTGCAGTATTCAAAAATACCTCAAAAATCCTCATGACATATCATGGTGTAGTGAGTACTGGCATTTTATTTATGATTACGTTAAGTAAACTATAGCTCATACTCCACTACTTCACCCATAACTTTTACTGTGAAGTGACAATAGTGCAGATCAGCCCAAATTTCCACGTGCACATGGCACAGAACTTTTCACTACTGAAAAACCTTCCAACTCAACCACAAGCCAAACTCCTTGCCTTATGTTCCCAGGTGACAAGCTCACCTCTCCTTCATTCCCCATGAGAAGTTGGTAACAAGCACAATGGCTAATTTTATCCAAACTAAAAATCCTAATACTCCAAGTGGTAAAAAATAACAAGTTGTTTCATTTGCTGAGATCCTGCACAGTAAGTACCTTAAGTTATTACTTTGTACAGAGCTTCAGTAACACAGCATAAGTGACATTAAGTAGTTTTAATCTGCTTTTATAGCTCTATTAACTTTCCCTTCAAGAAATTAGATTTTCATTTATTAACTATGCTTCAGGCATACAAAGGCAGTTCAGTTTCTTGTACTCTGCATGATGGAAAACATGAATCCTGTGTAACAGAACCACTGCAGCTCAGCTGGTGACCCTACCTCAGGTCTCACAGGGTCTTCAATCCCAACGACAGCAATGCATGTCAGACCAGTAACAATATCATTTTCATTGTCCCACTCTGGCTCAGGCTCGCCTGCTGGGAAGTCTCTAAATGCCAGGCAGATGGTTCTGAGACCTTCAGAAGCCATTGGCTCAATTACAGTTTTCACAATATCATCGCGGTCCCTAGGTCTAAACACCTTTGGTTCTCCATTAGCACTCAATATTTTGAAGCACCTGGAAAGAAAGTTTTAAAGAGTTATCAAATTTTAACCAGAAGTTCAACCCACTCTTTGGCTTATTAATCAACTGCAACAAGATTTTGTAAGCTGTGTTTTCGCTAGACTCACACACACAGGCACAAAAAGCCAGTAGTGTTGTCTCTAAGGTAATTTTCTCCAAATGCACTTCATTTCTTCTGCTGCTAAACATACTTTCTGTAGAAAGTTAACTGAGCCAGTCATCCAAAGATGAAAGTAATGCCTGATGTATTTCACATACAAACATCAGCTACCTCCCAGAAGCATCCATTTCTCCACTGTATGTAAACAGATTGGTGTCTGCACTGGTTGAGTCAGGCAATCCAATTTCAAGATAAACAAAATAATCCCACCTTGTTAATAGCCATACAGTCTCAGAAGTAAGTACACTTTCAGGACATGCACATGCTGCTTGAACAGCTGCAAGTACTAAACTTACAGCACTATAAGCAAATTCAAGTACTGCTACCCTTAAAACCAAAAAGCTTGCAGCCCTTCCCCCCCCAATCTAAATGCAGAGAATTCAGAGAGCAACTGGTATGTGGCGCAATGTGAAATATTAAATTAAAAAGAAATATTGAAACTGATTAAAATGTTTGTATAGGAGACTAGATTCACCACGATGCACTCTAGCATTTCAACAAATGCTCTTAGTTGTTTCTTCATGCCAAAGATACCACTGCTTTCACAGACAGCATATATACTTTACTAATACTGATGCCATGAATATAACACTACCAATGATTTTGAACAAGAAATTTAATCTTGCTCATGTGTTCTTCAAAAAGTTTTGCCATAAAGTAACACCATTATGCATTAATTTTACAAATTAGTATTAATACAGGACCAGAAAAAAAAACAAAAAAACAAACCAATAATTAATTACTTTCATTAAATATCAAGTTCAGACCTTGCAGACCTGCAAAGATTACAAGTGTTACAGTTAAGTGTATAGTCCAAGGCTTTAGGGAGTTCCCTAAGTTTCCACCTCATACAGAAAATTAAAATGAACCAGCCCCTTATCATATCACAATTGAAATTTCAAGTCTGAGTGAATTTTCCGATTTTACTTATCTGTTCAAATGTCAGCAATCATTAAGGATATCCAGTGTTAGCTGCAATCATAAGGCTGGTGACAAATTCAAACATTCCAAAATGACTAAATACTCATAAATAAGTTCTATGTAAAGACTGCACTGAAACTCACTTCAAATATTTGTCTTAGTGATAAGGAGAGAAAAAAGTGCTCTACTTGCAAAAGTTTTTTGCATTTCTTCTGCATTTACTAGTGACTCATTTGTGTCTTATAAATGTCCATGTTTGAGTTTCAGTACTCAAATGTAGTTACCTCTGTTCTGATAGAGAAGGAAGGAGCAGCACAACTGACAAACCAGATTACAAGTGCTTCATAGGAAGAAGCTTATGATGGCTAAATCCTTGTCCTATTCAGTGCATACTCTGAAGGAGTTTCCTATTTGGACACTATTCCTATAATATCCAAATCACTAGGTTTTCTGGTTCTTTGCCAAATGCCCTTATTATTTATTTTATTTCAGTTATTAATTCAAATGGACCACATGAGTCTGGGATGACCGAGTTCCAGTGACTTCTACAGGTCAGTTGTGCAATATTATAAGTTACAAAATACTTCAGAAGATAGAAGTAATGTGAATATAGGCATACCTATTCATTGATAAGGTTTGGCTCAAAATCTATGCAAAAACTTACAGATTTTAACTTCCATATCAAGAGGAACAAGAATCCTCTAAAGACTGACATTTTGTTCTCAGCACAAAAGTTGAGGAGAAGGAAGAGTCCATATTTTTTCTTTAGCATATTAGTACTTTCCTAGATAATGATTTGAGGAGTTATTAACAAGCAAAAAAGTAAATTTAACTGATTAATATAATATATGTGCTACTCAGACTAGAAACAGTTTGACATTAGACCCAAACCGGCCCTGGCCACAAACTGCTGCTCCTAGAGAACATGATGCACACGTTTGACGTCTCTCCTCACCTAGTTAGGAGTTACCACAGCTGACTTCACACCTATAAAGGTTTGTCCCAGTGGTGCCTAATCGCTCACTAAGTCCAATCTCATTTTAATAAATCCTTTCTAGGTGGGCAGATGGATAAGGAAACAATTGCTTTGTCACATTAAAACCCCTCAAGTTGCTGAACATTCAAGTTCAACCTGTTAAAATGATCAGCTTGAACAGAAAGTTACACAGTCTAAGCAGTAATATGCTAAAAGAAATAACTTTTTAAAGGTACAAGCCCTTCCTGGAGTTTAGGCATATCAATTGATGGGACTTTACTAGAAGACAGGTGAGCATTTTCATCAACCACACCTAAAAGTAAAATAGTTTAACTAAAGCATGACGACCATCTCTTTTTTGTTTTGTTTTGTTTGGAGAGGTAGGCCTGGGGTGCTTGAAGTATCTGAAGTGCTAATGGCCCGTTTTACTGTAGAAAGTCAAACAACGGAAGGAGACAAGCTGTGAAGCTGCAGTCACAAGGGTATAGGACTGCTGCACTTATCTGTGATGAGAGAGACAAGTATTTCACAGACAATGTTGTTTAGCATATCAGTCTCCCCACCTATCACGACATTTAGCCAAACCTGAGTGCTGAATCAAAATAGTAGTTGTTCTTACTTTTTAAGAACTATCTCAGAGGCACCTTTACTGAATATCCGGAAACTGCCATCAGAGTTTTTTAACACAGTACTCATCGATTTTCTAACAGAGTTGAAGGTGTACACTTTGTACAAATCCTCTTCTGGTATCTCATTTCTTACATCCTGATAATCACGTTTTAAATCCAAGAGCAATCCCAGCAAGGCACATTCAGTTTTATTTCCAACATGACGTGGTAGGCCACCTTCTTTTTCAGGAGGCTGCAAGAACAAGAACCATCACTGATTAGGTTAACTTATAAACCACTGAAGCACAGCATTCAGAAAACAAGGAAGGACAAGCTCAGTTCTGGGATGGGGAGGTTTCCTTTTTTCATTAATTACTTTATAAATTTCTATGAGTCATGATCCAAACTTATACTGTTGCTTTTTAAAGTAACTTCTGTACCTATTTAGGATTTTTCAATCCTTCAGAAATCATCCATTAAGTTTGTATCAATCCCAACATGACCTTCCTAAAAGACATCTTCCATTACTTTAAATAGTTATCTGATCAACTGAGTGTAGAGCCAGAACAATTATTTTTGATTTTAAAAGTACAGATAAGTTCACATACTCACTTTAGCAAGCTAAATTGCATTATTTCTGCTACATTAAAGTATCCTCTCCTGTAATAATTCTTCAATGACTTAGACTATGACCACATCACCTGTTAGCCTTCTTCTGAACAAACTAAGTCTTTAAGCTTCTTAAGTCTCACTACAAGTTCTGTTTTCCAGGCCATGGCCTATTTAACTGGAAAGAGTTCAGAAACAAGTTTCCAGTCCTTCAATACCAGAAATAGTTTCTCATCTCAACAATGTGGAATATGCACATACTAGTCCTATAAGTAAAGAAGTATTTCTTTCAAAATATTTGAGCTTGTATACCTATAACACTGCATTGCTTTTCGCAGCAAAGTAGGGAGAAGCACATACTCAATCTGACTGTGTCAGGTGGCTAGAGCTGAACTACATTAATCAGAAGTCACTGGTCCATTTTCATTGTTCAGAGCTGCAAGATTTTGAATTTGGCTGTACTGAATATTCGCATTTTCAAAATGTTCATTTTAATGAACAGTTTAAGACACCCAGTTCCGGGTGCGCCAGTATGAGAGATATCAACATCCAGGAGTAAGTGCATCCAGGGCACACAAAGATAATACAGAAACTCAAGCACCTGACAGATGAGGATGAGCTGAAAGGGCTGTTCAGTCAGGAGAAGACATCACTCTGGGAGAGAAACTTTTTGATGTGTATTAAATGCTGGAATAAAGCAGCTGTTTGGAACAATGGTAAGGACTGTTTATCCAGACTTCCTAGTGGTACCCAGTGAGAGGACAACAGGCAATGCATAAAAACTGAAGTTTTGAAACTCCATTTTAAGATAATAAAACACCTTTTACTCTAAAGGTGACCAAATACTTGATCAGGCTGCCCAAAAAGGTTGCAAAGTCTCCATCCTTTGAGATTCTTAAATCCTGAATGGGTGCCCTGAGCAATGTGCTATGGCTGACACTCTGCTTTGATCAGGAGGAGTGGATCAGAGGTTCTGTCAAGAGGTCTCCTTCAGCCCTCTCTGATTCTGTAAAGCAGACTAAATCCACTGCAGTGGATATAATTCAGTTAAAATTGTAGTAATAAGGGACTTGGTCAGTTTACATACAGCTACCTTTTTCTTGATCTAGAAAGAGCTTTAGAAAACAGACTGTGAAACTCCTCTCCTGCTGGAACTTATTTGCATCTTGTTTCAGAGAAATCAGTGCTGCCCAACTTTATGTGCTGATTATAGTACTGCTATTGTGGAAATTCTTGCAGACATACCATTTTTATTGGCTGATAAGTAGCTTTTGAACTGAGTTTTCACTGCTATTCGTGTACAAAGTAGAGGCTTCTATAAAATCTTGAAATGCTGATTCATTTACCAAATCCTACTTATTATTTTTACTGCCTAAGGAATGTAACATATGTTGGAATAACTAAAGCAAGGACATTATGTTTAGAGTTTTAGAAAATAATGCACACAAAACATTAAATAATCCACTATTTTAAATGTGTAACAGTCCATTAGTCTTTCATTTCAAAACATTTTGCAAGTTTCAAAGAAGATTTTGTCAAATACACTATAATTCTAAAGCTTACAAAGTTATACAGCAGTATCTGGAATAAAAATCCATTCAGATCCTTACCTGTAGTTACATTTTTTCATTATATTTTATTTAATGTACTACTCTTAAATATTAATTGTTTAATGTTTATTTTTAAGTAGTGCTCAAATCCAGCCAAGACACTCTTCAAGTGGGGTAAACAACCCCACTTATAAAAACAAACAACTGTGAACTTGAAAGGAAATTATAATGAGATTTTATCTTTGAATTATCAGTTCTAACAGAAATAAGCTTTTTTTCCCATTGAATTTCAAATGAATGGTTGAGCAATTTACAGCAGGCACAAAATATCTCACCCTGCATTGTGCGACATATTTACACTGAAACCGCCTGTGGCCATCAGACAATTTGCATCTTTTGAGGAAGTTACTCAGTTATCTCGAGTGGAATGAAGAAATACACTTACCAGTATTTTGGAAGTATAAGCACAATTAACAGAAATTCCTGTCACAAGATAAGCCATAGTTTTCTCTGGAATAGCTTCTGGTTCTGGAATTTTTTTATAATGTTTTTCATTGATGTAGGCTTGGACCACTGTCATTCTGTTCATAGTCAATGTTCCTGTTTTATCTGAGCAAATAGCTGTCGCATTGCCCATAGTTTCACATGCATCCAGATGTCTCACCAAGTTATTATCTTTCATCATTTTCTAAGGAAATGAAAACATTTAACAGCAATCCAAGATCATCACTTCAGAAATTCTCATTTATGGGGTCTAGACTTACACAGCACTTTTAGAAAACATTAAGTCATCTGGCACATTTCAGAGGAAGAACTTGCAGCTGCCACTTTCTGTATAGATTCCCCTATGATGTCACAGTAAATTTCATTTTAAACAAGGTACATAAATACAATCTTGATCTCCTGTACCTGAATGTCACACTATTGATGCTATTCAGACTGTTAGGAGCAAACAGTTTATGATGATATTTAGAAATGGAGAAGAGGTAAGGTTTGAGCTTTACCAGATACAATGTTTAAAAAGTGCTTCTGCTTACAAGAAAATAATTCAGTTTATTTGATCTGTCTGAAAATCATATAATACAGCTTTTAAAGATCCTAGATTCAGACTTATAATCAAATACAAAGTAGGAGCTGAATGTTTCATCCAAAACAGTGAGGGTTACATGAGTTTCATACATAAAATATCACTTTAAATTCTTTCTTTAACAATATACTATACTTGTATAATATTTTCACCTCCAAGAGGAACACGAATTTCAAATGATACAATAAGGCTGCTACTCGTAAGTCCTGTGAGTTATGACTATAGAACACAGCCTAAACACCCATCGTCTTTACAATTACATTTTAGATAAATAATCAGCATGCTGATGCAGTAAGAAAATTAAGAATACAAAGAGCTTAATTTAAAAAAACATGCTGTATAATAAGCAGAAAACAAATTGCTTTACACTACTCAGTCTTCCAAAAAAAAAAAAAAATCAATCTGGAATCTTTCATAGCAGTTGCGTAACACATCAGCTAGGTAGAAGTTCAGATTTACAGAAAAGTTTGTTATTTATGAACTCTAGGACATCTGTTTACGGTAAGCAAATGTTACAATGCTACATACTGAACTCATTCATCTTTAGCTGGTGACAACAGGCTGGCAATGCTCACTGTTCTTGTCAGTGTGTATTCATTCAAAGATGAAGAAAAGTACTGCAGGGGAATTTTTATGCAATTCAGAAAACAAGAAGAGATTCTTCCCCATCTGATATCTACAGATATACCTATACATATATATACATGTGTGATGCAGCATAACTCAGTTTGCATTCAGTAGCTGATGAATACACCCACCTACCTTAAAAAAAAATCTCTTTGCCCTCTACCCACTTACCTTAACAGAGTAAGCCAGAGATATAGTGACTGCAAGTGGAAGACCTTCTGGTACCGCCACCACCAAGACTGTAACTCCAATAATGAAGAACTTCACAAAATACTGAATATAAATTGGGGTACATTCAGCAAGCCAAGGTCTCTTCTGAACCCAGAAGGTATCAATTACAAAATATAACACAAGGATAATGACCGTGATTGCAGACATCAACAAACCTTGTTAAAAAAAGAATAAACAGATTTAAGAAATTATCTCAAATATTTGGCAATACAGACTGTGGATACATGCAAATACTTCTGCCTTTATACAAGCTAGTTTAGAACTAAGGCTTCAAACAGGCAAGCCAAAACATTGAGGTAGTTCTCAGATGTGTTCCAGCTTCCAGTGCAAGTATTTCCTCACGCATTTCACCTAGAAATTCCTAGAAATTTTTTTTTCTCCAATTTAATTGAAAAGCATGTAGCTAATTAGTAACAGGACAGACCAATATGTAAAGTCAATTGACTAAGCAGAACAAGAAGTGAAAAATTCAGGAGGCCTTCACCAATTTTATGCTGACTGATTCAACAGAGTGTTTCAGTGCAGTTTCAGAGCAGAGGGACAGAAAAATCCATGCATGAAGTAGATGAGCATTAAGGCTGTGTGGGGAATTACAATGGGTCAAAAGGTACATAAAGGAAAACAAGACCTCTTGGAAGATACGAAAAAGAAATTTTTGACAAGGACAGTAGTTTACAGTAAACATGTAATGGAATTTGTTAATCTCACTAAAAAATGAATGTCACCATACACAACTGCAGAGTGTTACAGCTAAAGGTTTCATTGTTCCATTTCAGGCTGTAACTGTCTAATGACACAAATGCTTAAATCAACCTTTCTTCAGCTGTGGGCTGGGCTAAAAGTCTTCTTGAAATTCCTTCCAGCCTGAACATTTCAACAATTCCACGTGGACCAAATCGAATCCTGAAATATTTGAATTAAACCACTACACACTAGATAATATAGCCTAAATTTTATACTGAATTTCAATGCTGTTTTATCCTACTTCAAGCAGCAACAATCTACCAAATATTTTGACAAGGCTGAATATTAGCTGACAGAAAAGTAGGAAGTCAATAAAAACCTTATGTATCAGCAAGGTATATGTTAAGTGGAAAATTCTAAACCTATGAAAGTACTAGAGATAACCTCATTGACTGTACATTTTCCAGACGTCACTCAACTTACAGTTCTCTTGGTACATTGCTAGATGCTGTATCTAACCTAAAATGATTTTTCACAACAGTACTCCAATGTTATGAAGCTGGAATTTTCCCTCCTAGAAGCTGGCACTTGAAAGTCTGAATCAATTTAAATTAAGGAAAACTAAAATCCACGTGCCATAGCCTGAGAGACCTGAGAGACCATCAGCATACTCAGGCACAACATCATACTTACATGAACTGGAATTTTGTACTTAAGTAGCCAGCCTTGAGTGGTTTGATTATTTTATCTCCTTGCAAACTATGCATGTTCCAACTTTTTTTAACCTGACATCAACATAAGGAGAGTACTGAGACACTGTACCTGCTTTGCCAATCTGAACTGCGAGCTTTGTGAGTTTGCCTTGGAGAACTGACTTTTCTTTCTTTGGCAAGTTTGCTTTCTTCTTGTCCTTCTCATCTCCATCTCCACCATCCTCACTCTTCAGTGGTTGCATTTCCATGGCTGCACCATCCTGAGCTTTAGCTAGAAGATCAAAATAATCTTTAGCCATTGGTGAGTCTCCCAAATCAGGATACCTAAAAAGCTTAATAGCCAGCTCCACTAAATACAATAGCACTGAGTAATATCTTGTATCCAGAGAGGCCATACTACACATGAATGATTAAAGAAGTGTATTGTGTACAGGTGACAGAATACCAGGTTCAGTGAAGCATTTGTTTTGGGCAGATTCACTTAAGCCAGCTTTACCATAAGCACTTTGGATCTAAGGATTCAAAACGCATTTTTATAGGAAAGTCTGTATTCATCACCTATGCTCCTAGAAAACAGAGACTTGCCAGAAAGAATCAGAGAACCTGCATTTACCTTTGTTACGGTTTTCAACAGCTCCATCTTGCTTTTTACCTGTCAGAGAGGGAAACAAGTTGTGTTTTAAGCAAACTGTGCAGAATTCATTATTTTCTTTATGTTTTTATATAATAAACTACATTACTCTGCTAAAACAAGAAACTACATTAAAAAAAAAAAAAAAAAGAAAGAAAGAAAAAGGACAACATGTAAGTCAGCTCACAGAAACAGCTCATGGCACTTTCTGGACTTTACTTTTCCCATACAAGACTGCTACAGTGTTAATCTACCATGGTAAAGTTTGCACAAATTACTGATACTGACACTTCTGGCTTGTGAGGAAAGCTTTACAAAAACTTCCTGACACGGTTTTCTAGGAAAGATATTTGTGACAATTGATTCTGGTGGCATCCATCTTGCTGTGTTCTTCCAATACTTGCCACTAGTATCTGACTACCTCTGTAAATAAATTGCAGTATCTCACTTTGAGAATCAGTGCTTTTGTACAACATTGCAGAAGTTACTGTAGTACCAAATATTCATAAATCCACAGCAAAACTTAGCAGAGGTACAGCACTGGATCTATGCTAGCCCTATTTAAACAAATATAAGCATAATCTGTAGGCAATATACCATACATCACTGTTAAAATAGCACGAGTTCATAATAAAATGTCACTCCTACCTGTGTTCAGAAACGGGGCTCAACAAGAGATGATACAGAAAGACAGTGAAACAATGAAATAATTTAACAAGTGATATATTAAAGGTAATTGGAAGACCAACACATCATGTGTTGTTTTGGGGGCTTAGCAAGTGAAAAATCTTATTTCTAAGTAGAGAAAGCAGGGGTTTTAATTACTATTTGTGATAACCTGAAATGAACGCACAAAACTGAGGAACTTAAAACAAAAACCAAACATTTTCAGTATTAGAGGTAATTTGCCAAGTCTTTGTCCTTAGATTATGTAGACCAAAATTTACAAGAGTACTCAGCTAGAAAAAAAATCAAATTATCAAGTAGTCTCAAAAAAAACAAACAACAACAACAACAACAACAAAAAAAAAAAAAACACCAAAAAAAAAACACATGTTCACTTTCTCCAGAAGACCAGAAGATGCCACCTCAGAGTTCTTAAGAACTCGTCATTGTTTCCTAATTTTGTATTTGCTCTCCCCTAGTTCTCCTCTTCCTCTTTCAAGAGAGAAGTTCTACATTTGAGTTACTTGTAACTCCTTGTACATATATTTGCTTTCACTCTGAACCGTGCCATACACAGCCAGCTAAATATAGTCCCTTTAATCTCCTTAACATTCACAGAGAAGTTAATTTAGTTTAACCTGAGTTTTATCAAGGAGAATCTTAATAGACACCTAACCTAAAGGAAAGAGGAAGCTGTCTATCTCAGGACACTAAAAAAAACCCCACAAGTGTTCGGGTCCTAGGATACTTCAAAATATTACTTGTCAAAGAGACTTCTGCTTTTAAAACACTGGCAGAATATTAATAAAAACTATAATCCTCTCAGCATCTCCTGTAGCAGCCGGTACTGCAGTTTCTTTCTCCTTCCTCTCTAAGGGGAAGAGCACAGGATGGCAAATGTTTCACACTAATGACTGGAAGTGTTGCAGGTCAGCTTTTACTTTTGCCTATCATGCGTGAGTTTAAAACTGACTTAGAAGTTTCAATTTGCCTTGTAACAATTCTTCTAACTTGTAAAGAAACTCACTAGTTTTTTTTCAAGTTTCAAGAAGGGTCAAAATTGTTAATTGTTATTTGTGCATTAGGACAAGACAAAAAAACTTCAATCCCAGTTCCTGCACAGAGCACATATTTTAGAAATTGCCTACTGAGTTTGAAGGTCTCTGACAATCTTAAACACATTTCTGTGTGAATTTTCCATTGTCTTGTATATCTCTGATAAAAATAGTATACATTGCTTTATAAATTAGGTTTTGGTTCTAGTGCCAAGAAGCCCCAGGCTTAGTCCGATCCAGAAGACTTCATAATGATTTCATGAAAAATTTTCACCATGAAGCTCAGTGCTGAACATGCCTTGTGAGCAGTACTATCAAAACATTGCTGCTTAACACTTCTAAACTTTGATTCTCAGGATAAAGACTAAAGTTAGATAAATGACCTTATAATAAGGAAGACAGCCCATTTCATTCTTAAAAGAAGGGCTCCATTATATGCTCAGTTACAAGCCCCTCATCCTTCCAAAAACTAAGTTACAGGAAAGTGCCATGAGGAATTTGTTTTGTGTATATCTCTGAGAATCCACAATTTCAGCTCTGAAGAAAATGCTGGTGGAAATGCTACTCAAAACGCCACAGAAAATGTCTGCTCATTTTTTATCAAAATCAGTCATATATGTCTAAGCTACCCACAAGCTCAGCAGCATGAAAGACCTAAGCTTCTCCCCTTCAAGTGTTATAGAAGAACTCCCTATAAGTGGCATTTTCTGCCTGTCAAATGCAGAACTAGGTACTTATTAGGTTGAACTTCATAACTTGTTTTCCATAAACAAGTATTTGCTATTAGATGTCAATGCACCTTGAAGCCACACAAGATGAGAGTTTAACTATTTATGCATGATATGTATGGCTGGCTAGGAATTGCAATTTTCCAAACTCTGACTGATCAATGAGATCTGAAGTTTAACTAAATTCCATGTGACAAAAGTTACTAGTAGAGGTGCACTCTCAGGGCACTGGATCCACAATGTTTTTCCTGTGAAACCCAGAGAACGCATGAGTTTTAACAAAGGCTTTCTGACTTCAGGTGACAGGAACATGTTTTTACCCAGTAATAGTCAAAACTTCACCACCATCCCCACTCCCACTCCTCCAGCAAGGTTTATAAGATAAATATGCCTACTTTTCTTTTCCTTCTTTTCTTTTTCCTTCTCCTTCTCCTCTTCATCACCTCCAGCCCCAAGTAAGGTAAAGATGATTCCAGTCTGAGAATTCACACCTACAGCAGTAACCACCATTCTTCCAGAGCCTTCCATCACATGTGTACCTGAAAGATTGAATTGGGTTTTCCACTGAGATGTGAGCAGTTACATGGCAGAGCACACAAACACTTTGAGGAAATACTCTTTTAAACTTGACTTTGGTAAAACTCTGAGCTGTGTATATGTACCACTGTTCTTTCCTAAATCTTTAATTGCCAAAGCTATCTGGAAAGTAAACTCATAAGCAATTACACAAAATGTTTGTCAGTTCTATAGGTCTTATCACTCCAAAGTTTTGTACTGTTGGACTGGTTTGGGATAGTTCTAGGAGTCAACCTAGGTAGAAAACAATTTGCTAGTTTTAACTTCAAAATTGGAAATAACCAGCTTACTGCAGAGACAAACTACTTCGTTCAAAAATTGTCAAATGCTACACACCTGACAGCAGCATAGGATCTCTGTCCAGAGATTTCTTAACATGATCAGATTCTCCAGTCAGAGAGCTTTCATCAATTTTGAGGTCATTTCCTTGAATGAGTACACCATCAGCCGGTAAAAGGTCACCTACGAGAGATCACTGGGTTTGTTGACTGTGGTTCCTTTTTTAAAAATAAAAGAAAGTTCAACTTTAAAAACAAGTTTACCATATTTCACTTGTGCAATATCTCCAACAATTATGTCAGCTACTGGTATTTGGATGACTTGGCCACCTCTGATGACTGTGAATTTCTGTTCTTGTTCAATACGGCTCTGCAATCCCCGAAATTGTTTCTCTTTACTCCAGTCATTGAAAGCTGTTACTAATACCACACAAACTACAGATAGGAGGATTGCTGCTCCTTCAATCCAACCTGCTTCAGATTCCTCCTCTTCTTCACCAACATTAACTGATCCACATACTGCAGAAAACAGGTTTTAGATTTAAGAAAGTTCACAAAGATATTTCAACAATGAAAGTTTTGGCAAACAAAAAACTTATAGTTGCTAAACATTTCCCATACTAGCTTTCTTTGCAATTTTACCTTTATTTCCATAAGAGTAACACACAAAGAAGCTAAAGAACCTGAAAGCTAGAGCAACTTGAGGAAGTTAAACTCACCTGCTTACCTGAACACAACGGAAGTTGACACAGAGAAAGTTACCTGTCATTTTTTTGTTAAATGATGGCATAAGAATGCCAGACTGGTAAACTGGTTCTTCTTTGTCAACATATCCCACTTTACTGTTGTCTTAACAAACCAGATATCACTGCAAAAATTCAGTTAAACGAAGTCCCAATCCCTTTATTTTTTGTTTAGAAGTATAAATATAGTTTCATTTCCTAAATTATAAAATTACCAGTGTCATATCACAAATCAAGGAAAATTTAAGACTTGTTGACTCCCCAAAGAAAGCCCATGACTGCAAATTATAAATTGCTTAAATATTTGAGGTAAAGCTAAAAAAAAAAAGCCCACTTGCACAGAGACTGGATTTCAAACAAGTTCCTTGCTCCTGCTGCTTGCAATTTACCTTTGGTCAGAAAAATACCAGATCATGACCAAGGAAATCTCACGTTGCCCTTTTAAGGCAAGCCAGAGTTTTAGTAATGTGCTCTCAGTAAGGAACAATAAGCTGCTTTTCCACTGACTTACTGTCTCTCATGAGATTTACAGTATAGGCACGTTGAACCAGGAAAAGTCAGTAGTATTATAAAAGTAGATACCTACTTTTTAAGAAGTTTACTTACATGATTCATTTCCTCCTGGAGGCTGGTAAAAAGAAAGGCCCAAGGATACTACGGCTGCAATTTCTAATATAATTAGTGTAACATCCTGTAGTGCTTCCCATACTAACTGAAGAAATGTTTTTGGCTTTTTAGGAGGTATAAAGTTCTTCCCAAAAACTGCTTCTCTCCTTTCTATATCTGCTGGATTTCCACTTAAACCTATTTAACAATAAGACAAAGTTAGTGACACTTACACACATTTCACCCCCACATTAGAAGTGACTCAAGTTTCCCACTCATGGAATCAAGTCCCACTCCATATTTCAGTAACAATACCAAAAAAGCCACATCTCAAACATAATTATGTAAGTAATACCCTTCAACCAGTCATTATAGAGAACCAGCTATATTTTACAATTCTCACCTTGCCAAAATAAAGTTGATGGTCTACCTGCTTAATATGTCATTGAATATGACATAGGAACAGAGTAATAATAGCACACATACCTTCGTCAAAGTACACAAGTTTGCAAGACAAGATCATTAGTAGAGTTACTACTATTGAGACTGAGTAGCACCATAAAGTTTTAGCAAGACCACAGCTGAAGGCAGCTCTGGTTCCCAGTGTAGGGATTCTGTATTCAGGGACAACGTCCTAGGATCCTAAAAGTAATGTAACATTTATAATCAGATGTTTAGTATAATTAAAAATGTAACTATTGTAATTATTGTATTTCAATATTAATTATTATATAAAATACTATTTAAAGTTGTTGAAGCTCGGCAGGCATCATGAAGAAAGACTTATGATGCTGCTTGCACCTGGAGCGGTGGTAGTTATTTGCTCTTCTGAAGCTTCACTTTCTTTCTATCTCCTCTGACACAGAGAGAGCCCACGTTTAGTACTATGCCAGGTCTGTCACCTCGGTTTTATACCCATCTTCTTTCTTATGTGGCATATTTGAGTCCTCCTCTATCCCAATTCTTGTACCATCCTTAAGGAACACTAGCAGACGAGTAGGGGCCTACACGAAAGGCTACAGCATGCTTCAAGAGCTTGCATAGATCTTAAAAACAAAGGAATACCAAGTACTTTCAGTGCAAGGTCATGCACTCAAGGTCTTCTGTGAGAACACCTCCTGGCTACTCCTCTAAAAGTTTCCAGCTGACTAACCCACCATTCAGAATTAAGCTACTAGCTCATTTTTCAAACCAAAATTGCCAAACTTCAAGGCATGTTCAGAGCAAAGGTCTGGATACTTCAATCATATTGACCCCAAGGTTATGATCAGCACCATCTTAAAGACAACTATTTTCTTAGTAGCAATTTTTAGAGTAGCTAACCCAACTGCTTAGTGACAAAGGCATTGCAAACATACTAGGTAATAAATAAGAACAGTAACCACTGCAGCTGGCTCTCATAATAAGGAGGGTATTTAACATCTCCAACAGACATTTCCTAGAATCATCACATATTTCAAGACACTTTGAAAAGGCTACTGAGCTGCAAAGCTTAATTTTAAATGCTAACAGCTGCTATGGAATCACTTAAATGAATAGCAAACTATATGCAGATCTTTTCCGAAATTAAATGAATTAAACATACTCTGTGTATGTGATAAATTACATCTGTTCTAACAGTCTTCAATTCACCTTGAATTCATGTATTTGAAGGAGCAATTGTACTCATTAGCCATAACCTTACGCTTCTTGCAGTTCAAGCTTTAAGGTGCTTACTTTCACTCTCAACTCAAAGAGCACTGCAAGACTATTTTCAAAGTCAAGTTATACATTACAGGATCTACAGAAAACTCAGGACAGCGTGGTCATTCCAAAAGGCTGGGCCATATTGCTATTTTGCAAAATAAGATACTACTTCTCTATTCCTTTAACATGGCAGAGTTTGGAAATTTATTTACATCATATTAGCAACGTCACTCTCTTCCTCCCTTTGCAGGGGTGCCACAGTGCAGAACATCAGAACTATACAGCAGAGTTCTTTGAAGAATGAAAAATATTTCCAAATGAGGCTCTATAAAGTCAAGCTACTATCAGAACCACTTAGTGAAGATTAGTAAATAAGCCTAGCAAAGAAAAACCATTTGTATTTTTAGTATACACTATAATACACCATGCATCTTACTGAACTTGCTATGTTTACCACACAACTGGCAATTCAACAGTTCACAATCTACAGTTCTGAGGTCAAAACTACTGCCATTATATTCTTCATTATGTATCTAGGGTAATTTATGTTATTTGGGGTTAAGTTTGAAAAATATTAGCCAAGGGACTAGTTAATACTTCATATTCACATTTTATTAGAAATATGTCCAGAATATAAGACAGACTTTTGCTACTAAAGATACGTCAAACATTCATTTTGCACATTTGTATACATGTAAGCAGCAAAGTCTGCTCAGTGTCCTTTTTTGAAGTAATACTGGTAAAGGACTGTTCCCATTTCTCATTTCAAACCAGATAAGTTTTGATCAAAACTTTGCCTGAAAAGAGATGTTGCCTTACATTGTCAACAACTTGACAGCAAGAAATGGAACAAGCTGAACTCATCCACTGTGTACCATGTCAGAACTACCTGTACTTATCTTGAGAAGCCACTGGTAATTACATAGTGGTAAGAGTGTCATGACATAAAGAAAGCATCTGATTAAGAAAAAGTGTCCTAGGGTCTTGCAGGTATTCACAAAAGGTTTCAGAGAGCTAGTATTAGTGTAATGCATAGCGGTTTTCTGCAAGATCTTCCCTAGACTTTTTCCATTAGTATTGTCTCCCTTTCTATACTTTTGATTTGAATTTGACAAAGTGGAGATCTAGTTCTACCTTTACAAGAGCTCTCCAGTACTACCTCCAGAAGGTTTATAGCAGGTTACCTGACAGAAAGACTGATTCTCTAAAATTGCATGTTGTGGTTTAAAGCCAAAATGACACCTCTGTTGGACGCTGTTCTAACCCATCTTAATTAACCTTTTCTGAGACTGTTAACACGTTCAACTGTTGAGTATTTGGTGTGTTATGAGGTTCTCTCACACTTTAAAAAGGATGGTGGCCTTTTATTAAGTCAGTGAATGTATGTAACTTACTGCAGTGTACATATAAATGTCAAATCCTTTTGAAAGTGAACGGCTTTGATCACACAGCCCTCAGCATAGCACAATCAATCTTCAGGAAAGGGCATCCAACCCTTGAGTTTTGGTACACTGACTCTCATAACTCTCAAGTGTTCACCTCACGTTTGTTACCTCAAGAGACAAAGTGAATCCTGCAGTATAGGGGGTATTTGGTGCTTTGTGGATCAAGGCTGTGTAAAATGGTATGCCCACCTAGCCTGCAGTAATAATGGACGTTTAGCCTTGCAGATCACTGTACAACAGAACCCAACTCTCAGTTGAATTCCCGATTGTAGGAAACTATATCCCTTCTTACTGAGAAAAGAAAGTGCCTTTCAATACTAAGCAACAGGTCAAGAGGGCAACGAGAGCCTATTGCTCCTGAGACATGTTACACTGCTTATACCCTACAGTGCTCCACACACATGCACTGTATTTACAATTGCCAAGGAACAGAAGTTTGTACTCCTTGTGTTTTACAAACTTCTTCATCCTGAAATTCACTGGTAGTTCAGCCATGTCAGCTGGCTGCTTTCAGTTTGTAAGAGGAACCCATGTTCCTCTGATTCATGTACTGATAATTTCAGGAGTCTGGAAATCAGGAGTCTGGCTTCAAAAGCAGATCAAGCCAAAACATGCCAAATGCAGATGTACCCAGAGGTACCTTACGGCATTAGTAGGCTGTTCTTGGTCCAAGAAGGCAAATCTTTCCATAGCATTTCTGAAGAACAGAAAGCAACGGCTCTCCAGGATTAAGACAGCAGGTACTTTACTGCCACCAACATGACACCACATTGGTTAAAATCTATGTGAGTCCTTAAATGCAGAGACACGACAATTTGCCAAAATCTTGATTTTGGTAATTCTCAATTGCTCTCAACAGCAGGACTTCACAATGAGTTTCAGTTAATGTTTTTACATATTTTTATTAGAGTACGGTTTACTGCAAGTACTACAGTATGTAGATATATTCACAAATACACTTAATAGCTTTAATTTACATTGGAAAAAAGCAGTAAGAAAAAGCCAGGTCTTAAAGGAGAACTTCTGGAAGGTTCTCAAGAAGGAGACTTCATAAATATATTTATTATTTCTTCATATTTGAACAGTCTATCTTGCAGTAATAATTCTAGATAGCAAAAACATTGTGTAGCCACACTTTACAGAATGCCACTAAGTCCTACATGGTAAAGACTCCATAAGAGATGCTTATTTCTAGGGAATAAGATCGTGTCATCACTTTGCAAACCTTCCCTCAAGAGTAACGTTAATGCTTCAAGTTACATTGATAGTTATTTTGTATGGCTCAAATGAAATCTACAGAAATAGTGCAGATTTAAAAAATAGATCCTGCTATTAAGAATTCAATGTAACACAAACAGGAAACATGTAATCGGTTTTAAAAATTGCTGCATTAGCAAATCAAAAAAACAGGTAGCCACACAGAAGCATTAATAAGCCCTGCATTAGATTATTAAAACCTTGGGCTCTACAACAGCATGATCTGAATTGTGAACTATAGGCCATATGAACTACTCAGAAAACTGGTGCTTTCACAGTGAGTTGAACACTGCTGTGTTGCATTGCTATTTCATATGCGCTGTCTACATCAATGACCTTTGTTCCAAGTGCAACTTCATTAATGCAACATCTCACATGCAGTTAGACCAACTGAAAAAAACTCTTGCTTACTTACTACCATGGAATACTTCTATCTTAAAAGAACAAGAAGCAGTATTTTGTTATGGTAACTAAAATGTTTTTACAAACTTTTCTATTAAAAAAAGCAGTTTGCTGACCAAGGCTTTTCCTAAATGGAGTTTTGTCAATAAGTGTTAAAATTTACTTACCTTCATTTGGTGAAGTTTTCAACTTTGTACAGATGCCATGTACATCACCATAGCATTCCTGTATTTTATGCAGTGCATCTGCAGCTCGAAGTTCCATAAGAGAACGGAGTTCTGCGAGAGTAACTCCAAAATCTCCATGATTAGCTTCTTTTACAGCATTTTTTACGCTGCTATATGCAACCGAATTGTTTGCCATGTCACCCATGATGCATGCAGTCTTTAGCGTAGACGGTTTCCAGTAAGGAACAAAATTTCAACTTAAAATATTTCCAAAAGGAAAATAAATCCTTAGGGTATGAAGACAGTCAGGAGAGCAGACACATCACCCAAGCAAGAGAGCCCCTCTGGAGAGATATCTTTGAGGTTGTCCCATGGCGCGTTCTGTTCCCCAAAGCCAAAAGGCATGTACAGCCTAGGGAGAGAATAAATACACATTCAGTTACATAACAGCTATACTGAAATGCACTGTAAGAAAACACTCTTTTACTAACGTTACAGAACAAATTTCTTTTTTGATTTCCTATAATAGTTTTAGTTTGCATTCTGCAAGCAAGAGTGACAAGAAGGAAGAGGGATGTTTGCCATCTGAAAACAACCTTGCATCATTGGATTTCCTTAAGTCATTAACTTTGTAACAAATGTTGCCTTTAACACTGGCATTTTCCTTCATATGTCCATATGGTTTATCATCAAGCAGCAACCTTTAAAAATACCTAAAATTAAATCTGTTTCCAGGGAAATGGAGCTTGTAGCATCCACAAGTGAGGTCACATGGGGAAAGAACACGCTCAAGTTAAAAATCCCCACTTTCCAATGACGCTCCCACCTCAGAGTTTGGGAAGAGTAAGCATTTTTGTGTCCATTAATTCACTTGTGCAAACCTCAGGAAAAATAACTTCAACACTAAGCTAGCCCACACATGAAGCACTTTTGTATTTTTAATAGGATTATACCTTCAGGCAGACCTAGATCTTAATAAATTCTTCCCATCCATACAGTTCTAGCCCTGCTCCAGCCCACTTCATCACAACTTGAGCCTTGCACAGTATCTCCATTTTTTTCTTCGAAGAGAGAGAAAGATTGCACAATAACACCTTTCTACAGAAGGGATGAGGAGACTGAGACCAGTTCCCCAGAGCAGTGTGATGATCAATGCATTGTAGCTGAGAAATTATCATCTGGCCACAGGACTCCAAACTCCACAGGCATTCTATACATTATCCCTGCTCAGCTGACACATCTTGCACATATGCATGTAGCTACACAACAGTGCAGGGCACACACAAACTCCTCTTGCCTGTGTGAAGATATTCTGTGTGCCGAAACCAGACCTCTGATCATGTAAGTCAGCTTTATTGGCATCACAGAGAGCAATGAGCATGTGTAAGCATATATTCCCCCACAAAACATGACTGCCAGGCTCAGATGAACAACAACTTGGACACTTCCAGGTCAACAAGACCCTCAGGTGTCATATGCCTAGCAAAGGCCAAAATACGAAGGCAAAGCATCATCAAACAAAAGATTTCTAGCTATTTCCCTGCCAGCTAAGAGGACTGTTTGGCTGAACTGCTGAGTCTACATTGGAGTAAAAGTATAAGCACACAATTTCCAGAAATTTAGGGTCTTGGATCCAGGAAAGACTCAGATTTCTGCTTTGGAAATAATCAGTTGCCGCTGTACTGTATTTAAAGCACCACGTCACAGTACTTCATTTGCACTGTAAGCCCCTGAACTGATGTCACCTGACCACAAGTGACAGGCCCATCTCCAGCAGAACTACAACTTCTACAACTGCAACTGCTCTTCTCTTCCTGTCACAGGACATTCTGGGAAAACCACTGTCCATGGCCGTTTTCCAGAGAGTGATAAAAAGCATAAAGCAATCAATATTACATTCATAAAACTTTCAACATTCTATAACATAAAAAAAGTTCCTAATTGAAAAAATAATTTTAAATCTTTATGTTTTCTCTGTTATGTGCAAGAAAATATTGCAACAGTTGAAGAGTCCACGATGATGGTGTTAACCAGAACGCTAGGATGTAGTTTTGATTAAGACTCTAATGAGTTCTGTTGGAGTATCCTGCAAGTGAAGAATTTCATGCAAACCATGTATGAAAGAGTTTTATTTAAAGACACACCACATTGTTATCTAGTGCCCAAAAGCTAGATGTTGTTATCCAGCTGGTAGCCTAGGAGGATTTATCAGCTGGCATCTGATCATAAGCTATGACAGTATAACAAGAAGCAGATCAGGCAAATGAGTTTGTATAGCTATGGAGAAGATTCTCCAGCTGCTAATTAGGCCAAAATAGACCAAGCAGAAGGCCCCACAACCAATTACATCAAACTTGATTCAATTTTAATTAAGAAAAGCTCTGTTCAAGCCTCTAGCAGGAGCCCTGTACTTAATGCCCAAATACACCCAAATCCAAGAGAAGAGTATAGGAAAAGCTACAGCTCTAGTCACTGTTCACTTGTCAAAGAGTTTTATAATTTTCTTTCTATATATGTATGCATGGAGTGGACAAAGCTTGCTTTCATATACAACAAAACCTAAGAGCAGTAACTCTGCTTAGTTGTAACTCAGTGTGCTTTGCACTCCAGTTCCAGCCTTTCTATGCATCTATATCAATTTTTACTAATAAATAATAATCTAGATTAGTTATTAATAAGTTTATACTCAAGGGGGTCCTCATATGCTCTAAATGCCATCCTAACATACCAGTGGACCCTTAGGCTTCACAGGCAAATTCAATAAGCATGCATTAATACAAAAACAGTGCAGTTCCACAGATCAGCTCAAGTAATGGCACAAACTGTTTGGTACATCCATGTTAGCAATGAATTGTGGAAAATTGAAAGGAACAGTGTGAAGACTTCAAATTCTGAACACTAAGCAAGTGCAGTGTTGCTCCAGATGATAAAAACCTGATTAAACATTATCCATTTTTACACAAAATCAGACCAGGATAAGCTTCAGTAGTCCATTTTTACCAGACACTTCAACAGAGAGCACAATAGCTTCTTGTCATACAGATACAGGATGGACTTAGTTTAACACAGATTTTTCTGTAGGAATCAGCAAAGAAACTGTCTTTAAGAAATATCCTTAATGCAGTTTTGATGTAAAATCTTGCAACATTTAATCAGACCCTGTTACAGCAAGATCCAAGAGTCCACTTTTGTAACACTCATGGCGATGCATAATGAAACTATTAAGACTGAAATACAGTAGCATAAAAGAAAGTGCATTTTAAAGCTAGAAAGATCTAATAGTATTTATCTTCTCAACTAATGAAATATTTTATTTGTTTTCACCAGTGTTTCATTTCTCACTTATTGCATCAGCCATTTGAAAAACTGAATAGCATGAGGTCTGAAGCACTTTAGTTTAAAGCAACTTACCTCAAACTTCCAATCTGTTAATATTTCAAATTTTAAATTCAAGAAACAGTTATATAGCTAAAACTCATTTATACACCACATCTGAAGTTCCAGCCTATTTAGAGTTTAATTCAGTTGAAGTTTTGTGCTAGTGTCCAGCTTAAACAAGCTGCATACAAAATGATTAAGATGTCTATCTTTCATTAGACACATTAACTTTTGGATAATCCTTAATCATTGACATTTTGTTTATCCCTTTATATCACTGAGACTAGGAATAACTTTAAAAGCTATTCTGTCACACTCAAGTGACTAAAAAACTTGAACTGCAGAGGGACATTTCACTAGCAGCACATTTCAGTAGCACTCTCCTAGGTAGGATTCAGATACTTATGTAAATCCCTCTGAGAAGACCTTGCTGCTCTTTGGCTGTAGTAACCTCACTGACACATCAAATCATTGTAGCTGCTTATGAGGAGTAACTTCCTCACTCAAATGAAATTACTATTTATTGCTAAGGGACTGTGTTTTGTTACCAGACAAAGACACTAATTCAAACCCATAACCCATTAAACAAAGGTTAGACAACTTCACCAGTGCTGGAAGTTCAACAACACCATAAGCTCCTGTAGCTGGACTGGAGAAAGGAAAGCTCCAAACAGAAGTCTACATGTAGAGACACTTACCAAAGCAGGAAGAGACCATAAATTACTTGTCTATTTAGTGCTACCAGAACATTCTGCGCTGACCAAATTAGAAGCTGCAACAGTATATTTTTTTAAGATTTCCTGAGGTGACATAATTACTATTGCCCAGATGCACAGGACCTAGCATACCTTAGCCCCCCATCCAAGCTTTTCCGATGATTAAATTTATATTTAATACTTGCTTCACACCAGCCTACAAGGAAACACAATTTTCTTAATTAATTGTAAAACACTTAAGCACACTCATACCTCCAGAGTCAAAGCTTCAGCAATTATAAATCTTGTGTCATTTAATTTAATTTATACATCATCTTGAACAGTATGCATTCAGATATTGAGAATTAGCTGGTAGCATTTGACCTTCAGCAACACACTAAAACTGGGTCCTGTAATATAGGAAAGGGCTTGCAAAGTGATTATCTCAGGAAAGCCTTTGTTTAATCTAATTAGTTCAATGAATACCAGACAGATCTGCATACCAAGAGGCTGTTGTGATAAAAACTGTCCCCATATGTTTCAGCTGTTATGCCTTTTAACCTGCCTACAGCTTCAAAGATATTGAAAAAATATAATATGCTTTTGCATACTTTAGTTTGGGTGTGATCCACAACTTCAAGCATAACGTTGCAAAGAAGAAAGAAGGGAAGTTGTCTGCAATATTATTATAATGGAATATTAATGAAATGTAAAGTAACTGAGAAAGTAACCTGGAAATTAGACTGAAATTGACTGAGGTCTATGCTCAGAAGGGTCAAACTTCGCACTAAGAGACAGATCCTCCCACCTACTTAACAGGCTACAGAAACTCACCAGCTGTTCCACAAGGAATATGAATGAATGCTAATGAAGCAAAACATTAATACAGAACAGTATGCATTTACAAGTTACTATTCCATAAGTTAAAATGTGCCTAACTGAACAAATAGGAGATAAATAATTTCAGTGCCATGTTATTGTTTTAGAGCAAACATCTCAGACAGCCTGGTTTATGCAGAAACAAGTACAAGTAGACAGAAGAACTAAGAGGTAAAGGGCTTAAACAAAGTTTTTAGCATATCATCTTCAGTCTTAAATATGCCCAAGAGTGTTATGACAAGTTTTGGTTATTACAGCCTGTGTGCTATAAATGGTAAATTCATCAAAGGTCACGACTTTTGCTTAGTTTTCAAAGAGAAATCTGATCTAATTCTGAAGCCTAATCTCCTGGGAAGCAGATGTACTTACCTATCTGAAATAAAAACTGGCCTAGATTCTGCATTGGATCTAAACACTGGTATTGTCCCTGCTCATTGCAGGGAGGTTGGACAAGATCACATTTAAACGTCCTTTCCAATCCAAATTATTCTGTGATTCTGTGATTTATGGCACTTAATCTAAGGGATTTCTGCTGCCTACTGTGGTTGACACTTGTAGAAACAGTTTCATCCATTGGTGGTTTCTTTCCTTTAAGACTTCAAATTGATTTCTTATTGAAATGATAGCAAACAAATAAGGACTTCAATAGTCTGAAGTCAGTTTGGTGGTAGTCAAAATTAGCAGTGCTCACACACAGGTTCTGCAATAATTTTCCTCTTATTTTGGTAGCAGCAAGCAAAAATTGTACAAGGTTTGAAGGTGAGTTATTACGGCATGAAGGATATAAGCTTCTCTTACAAAGCAGCTTGGTCCACAGGCTCTGCCAGGAGCTCAGCAAGCAAGCACACATTTTGCTATGCCACTAACCATCTGCACATGCCTGTCCTTGTCCAAGCCATGGCCTCTCTCCACTCACAAAACTCAGCCCCAACTGAAGTGACACCTGGATTAAGAAACAAGATCAGAAAGTGCTGTATAGAACAGTCTGACTTGGAAACTATTTTATTAAGGGTTTAAACTAATCATTATGTAACCAAACAGAGGTACCCAAATAGACATTATTGGTCCAAAAGTAGACTGATACAACAAGGGCTTCAGAAAAACCTATGACAAATTTCAAGGAACATCAGACTTAGAGACATACTGGAAAATCCCAGAGGACAAAATCACTGTGATCATCATCAAAGAAAGCATCAAGTGTTTCATGTGCTTGAAATACCAGGCTTTCATAGTCACATACTTCATATTGCTGGCTTGTCCACAAGACGACAAACACTTAAGGCAAAACTGTGAAAAAGTGTCAAGTTTTTAACCACTTGAAGCACTTCTCTGCAGTCCACAGCTCTGATCGACATTCAGGCAGCTTCTCTCCTCTCCACCCACAGGCCCTGAAGCTTCCTTCTCTGTACTTCCTTTTCCTAGGCTCATCTACTTTCTGCTCTGTGATGACACTACAAACCAAAGGCTACATTTAAGAGGACTGTGCAATACAAGGTTACTACAGTTTAAGACTATGATCCCACTGTTTTTTCTGTCCCATCCAGAATCATGTTGAGTAGGTTCAAGTACCTAAAATGCATTTACTGTGTGTGTCAGCTTCCTCATCTGACTTGAGGTGAGTGAAGCTGTCAAAATTTGGACTAAGGCAGCTGACAGCTAAAGGCAAACCTGCTGGTGTTCAAAATGCAAGAAAACAAAGTTTGCCCAAAGCCTACCAATATTTTCCTTTCCTTTAGATACACTGAGTCCTAAATAAGATTTCAAGTCTCTTAATCCTGCACAGTTTAGGATAATTATGGTGTAAACAAAGTTCTTTTAACAGATCAGTCATATTAGTAGCTAAATGTATAAACCTAAAAGTGTTTAAAAAATGTAATAAAGTCATCCATTAACAAATACCCACATTACTAGGTTCATGAAGAGCTTACCACACTTTTCTCATCAACATTTGTCAAAGCCATATAGACAAAAATGACAAGACAAAGCTGAACTTTTACAAAAAAAGACAGAGTGGTAGCACGGCAACCAACTCACTAAAATTATGCATCATAGGACTACAACAGAGTTTACTGGCATTCCCAAAGTGCAAAATGTGTTCTGGTCACAAACCCTGACAGGTGTGTGTTAAATGAGGCATATGACATCACTATATACAACCAAGTTTCAAGTAAGGGTAAAGGGAGATGGTACCAAATTTCATGCAGCAGAGATGGAGTTGGATCCCTGGATTTCAGTTACTTGGTGCATTTAAAGCTCAGAGCAATGCTCCAGCTGGTCAGTTCTGACAATATCAGCAAACCAGCAGCTGACTTCATCAGTTACTCCTACTGGTCTTGAGAAATCTTTTTAACTTTTTTTCATAGAACTTATATTTACCATTTCATCCTGATTTGAACACTCCCCATTTTTTATTCTTCCAGAAAGTATTCTTTTATGCTAGTATCTATTTATGCAGAGCAGTAGGCTTTTGACTGTGATCATACTTCACTACATCAAAGAGATGCAAAAAGACCTTTAGATTTATGAGCCTTCAGGCAAAAGGCAAAAGTCCATTCTTACTTTATTTTTCTTGTATTCAGAAAACTTCAAAAGAAATTTAAAATTAGTCTTAAAGCTACTAGGAAATATTTATGCCTATGATATTAAGCCTAATTACTTCCAAAAAGTCACTCTGTATATAACCAATCCTTTTCTATTAGAGCAGTAAAATTAACTTAGGTAAAGTTTTAAGGCTTTTCTTGCTGCTTTGAACCAGCTTACTGCTATGTATAAACAGTACCACAAAATAGTCTATATGCTCATTGAACCGTAAACGGGTAATATACAAATCATGATATTAATGTGGTAAAGGATGCATTTATGATCCTCAAAATCATCATCTCAACCAAGCAAGAGTCTGAAATGTAAGAAAAATAAAACAAAAGCCTCAGGTCTGGTCACCCATCTCAATGAGTTATGACATTAAATTGGATATGTTTTGTCCTCTTACAGCCAAAGCTTCCCTCTTGGCCTGTAACAAGCCAGTCTGAGAACCTTCATCTTCAGATTTTTCACAAGCCTTCTGGAAATACCAGACCACAGTATACTCTTATCCTTAAACCCTCAAAGTCCCTTACTTCTTCAAACTCTATATTTTGAAAGCTATGCTAGTTTCCCCTGTCGTTAATTCCTGCCTGCCAGAAATAAACCAAATAAGCTGGCTAAAAGAGTAATTCTGAGAAAAAAAAAATCCAAAAATTGCAATTATGTTTGTCATCTTGTCTTCCTAAGGAGACAGAGGGTTTTTTAATTAAAGTATCATAACTAGTCCATACTTGAGCAGCACTTTGAGAAATACTTTACAGCTTTGCTTCTCCTGATGGTTATGGCAAGAGGTCCTTTTTGTTTGTGTGGGGTTTTTTTTGCTTGGTAAGGTTTTTTTTTACCTCAGTATCTGAATTTGAGAATCCAGTGTATGGCCTTGCAAAAAAACAAGAAGGAAACCTCTTGCAAAATTCTTTGTTATGATTAGATTGGTCATACCTTTAGCTCTTTTTGATAAGTTTTGAGAGCTTGGCTCACTAATCCATTCTACTGGGCCTCCACTTTCTGGTACAGTGTAACAAGCATGTTCAATAGGTTTCATCTCAGAGTATTTTCTGACATATTTTACAATTTAGTAATGCTATATATTGCTTTGTCCTTCAGGGACATCTCCCGTTTCAAAACTAGTCTTTCCTCATGATAATACTTCTCCATCTCTCTGAAGCTGGGCACTCACTTAAAGGCTAGGTTGTCATGCTCCTTCACTGTCACACACTTCTGGCTACTCCAAACTTTCTCATTTATGCAGGGTTGGTAGCTGGTCTGGGATTGTTTTACGCACATTGAGGCACTACTGCAATACAGCTATTGGCACCTGTCTGGAGAATGATGGTAAATGAACTGCTCTGTGATAAGTACACACATGACAATCCCATGTCCACCATCCAATATAAGATAATAAATACTTCTCTCAGGAGCTTGTTTCTTTAACATAGACAGGGAATGTATGAGCAGGGTTAGCAGACAGAAAGCACAAAGCTGAGATTCCCATCACAGCACTTTGTAACTCTAACAAAGCAGCCAGTCTGTCACATCTTCAGGGGACCAAAGGTTGTGGCTGTGCTACAGTGGCATGATGTAACACTCCCACTCACAAAGGTCCTGAAGCAGCTCCCATTATTTGACACTAACAACACTGCAACTTACACCTGTCACCCTTATCCTTTTGCATTGGGAAAAGCCATTGACTCTGCCAACTGCATTAATGAAGTAACAGAGTATGGGAGGCCTGCTGTTGGAACAGCCACAGAGGCAACCCTGGGCCCAGAACACACACATTGCTTGTGTGCTTTTCTACTCCTCTTTACAGCACCTCAGCCACTGAGAGAAGGTATTTCAGTTTGGATCCTGCTCTAAGTCCACCTCTCATGGGATATACAGCACTCCAAACAGTTCTGGCACCTTTTCCTTTACTAATGCTTTTTTCTTCTTTCCACTGCCCTTGCTTTCTCCATGTACTTCTATGATCTTTAAAAACATTTTTTTTTTCCTAGCCATGAAATCTGCCCCCTTCCAGGATCCAAGGAGCAAGAAAGCACTGTGCCATGTTCCCAAGCCTCCACTCTCCAACTAGCTGTGATGGTAGCCATGCATTTCATGGCTCTGCACCTGCAAGCGGGCTACTTGTAGCCCTGTGATGCAGAAAGTTGTCACCCAAAAAGGATTTCCCTCACCTCAGTGAAAAAACAATTAACAGCAGAATTTCTATTGTCTGAACAAGTTTTCCTACCAGGAGGGGCTCATTTACTTGTAGAAGTCATACAAGCAATGTGGATATGCCAGCTTAAGGGAAAAGACACATTCAGCTAATGCTAGAAGCATCTTTATCATGGAACTACATATGGCTGCAACTTTTAAGATAACATTAAATCTCCCTTCAAGGAAAGGTTCCTCTTCCCTCTGTTATTTCAAGTTGTAGTGGGTTGAGCAAACCCAGGACACAAGTCAAGTGATGTGCCACTAAAAAAATAGCATGATACATCACTTTGCAGTGAAGAGCAGACACTGTTTGTTTGGACTGAACAGCAAATGCACCTGACTGTCAGATAATGGCTCAAGCAAATTTAGTAAATTTATTAAATTTCTCAGTTTTGGTAGGCTATAACAAATTGCTATACAAACTGGCTATGTGCAATTGATAATCACAGCTTCATTTCTGAAGTATTCAGTTGCGAAGAACTTTATAGTGCATAACTCTTTAGGCTTCTGAGATTACAGTGTCATCAGTGTTTGATCAACTCATTAGAAAAAAGAAAGCAACTCAGGAAAAACGCAAATAAAACCATGATCCATGATAACATTTATAACTCCTATGCCACAGAGTAAAGGAAATCCCTTCTCCAGTTTCCCATAAACCAAAGGCCTAAAATCTTCACTAGCATCAGTGGATCCTAATGCATTTTGCAGACAGCTCTGCTTCCAGTCTAATTAGCAGTCATTTAAATTATGAGGGAGCTAGGTGTCTAATTTAGCTCTGGCACAAGTGCCTCAGGTAGGGAGAAGCCATGCCTTGAAGAACTACATGGCAACCAGCTGAGCCTGCTCAGTGCTGAGGATGAGCTCTTAGATTCCCTTCACTCCCCTGCCCTTTGAAAGCACAAGGCTAGCAGAACTGAAGTGGTAAAGCAGCAGGCACTCGGATGCCTGGAGCATAACTACCTTTGGCATACATGGCGAGGGGTCAGTCTTCTGCTAAAGCAGCTCTGAATCCTCAGTAGCAATTGCTTAATATTTGTCCTTCCAAAAGATGGTATCTGGATTGAGAGCCTAATGTATTTGGGGCAGCCAAATGCTCATAAGTTCAGCTGAAGCTGACCCTGAGGGCCCAGAGCCTACCCACCCATGAACACTACAGGTCATCATTCTAACTCAGCAAAGTCAGACATATTTTCCTTCTACACAAAGCTACTTCCCACAAATGTTTGTTTTACAATGGCACATTGTAACAGTGTGCAACTTTAGTGATCATTCTGTTTCTAGTGATACCAAAAGTATCTCTGAAGAAAGGGGATTGGGAAAGGCCATATCAGCTTCTCCACTCAAGTGACAAACTTCAAGCATCTTGCTGAATTTGTGCACGCTATCACTGCTGATGGCACTAACTCCTTAAATAACCAAGATTAGTATGTTTGGCTCATGGCTTCCAACAGATTTCTTCAAAGGACCAGCGCCATTACACGTCTGACTGTATCACACCTCATCTCAGCATGGGATTCTTTCACTATACAGCTGAGTAGGGGCTCACAGACCAACTCTTTTTAAGTCAGAAGCCTTATTTTTAATAAGGCTTTAAGCCTTATTAAAATGGCTTTTAAGCCATATTTTTAATCTAAACCCTGCAACTCACAGATTTCTCTTGTGCAGCATGGAGGTAAAGCAGAGTAAGGAGGATAAGAGCTTCCTCTAGCCTGAGGCTAGTAATAGTGAAATGCCTGTTTCCCCAGTGGAGTGAAGTGACTGAAAAGATCAAGTATCATGAAACAAACAAAAAATGACGCAGTACCATGAAACAAAATATAACACGAGTTACCCAAACTCCCTCAGTTAGGGACTCAGTCATTCTGAAGGTAATTTTGGAGGATTCCTTCTTTGTTCCTATTGCTCCACTTTCCTAAGCAAACTCCTGTACCTCTGTTTTCCTCAAAGGATGCCATCAGCTTGTTCCTCAGCATTTTCAATAGACCCTTAAGCTTGAAGGACACATAACATTTGGAGAAGAGAAAGCATACTAGGAAGCAGCTCTGCTAGGACTATTCTCCAAAAACCTCCTTTTTGTCTCATTACGGATGATTTATTTTAATTAATTTGTCAAAGGAAATATAGAAAGTCATCTGAAAACCTCTATAATTAGGCATTATTTTAGTAGCCTTTCAAAAAACCCCTACTTGATGTAGACAAGACTTAGAAAAAAGTGGTGCAAATATGAAATCTGCTAGTAACAAGTAGCAGACTTCTTATTCACACTTTCAGACCTGAGGTAAGGAAAACACTAGTAAGGAAGATGAAATAAAACTTAATGAAAAGTCCTACACAGTGAAAACCAATCATACATCTAATTTTAAAGTTGTTTTGATTTGGGCCCATTTAAGTTGCACACAAATTCAAAATCTGTACACCATGACAAGCAGATTGACAGCCAAGTTCTACCATGGTCTCTAACCTATTAACTTCTTTGTTGTTTGATTTTACTTCCATTATTTTACAACATTTGTTTTCCATTTCCTCCTTTTCTCAAGGAAAGCGATGTTTTGAGAGACAAAGATTTATACCAATGGACTCCTAAATCTCCTTCATGTTTCTTTAGACATAGCAGCACAGCTTATATACAATGTTCCCAGTTCACCTTCAGAAAAAAACCCTCCATGCATTATTAGTTTTGCATGTTGCACACAGACTTGTTACCAGCAGCTACTAGTTTGCTCTAGATTACTAATAGCAAGTTGCTACTTGGTGTGTCACACCCCTTCTATAGGAGCTAGATTTTTGCACATGTATCCATCGCCTTTGAATTCTTCTGCTCTAACCAATACACCATGAAATTAGGAAGAGGTTGGTTTGTTTGGGGTTGTTTGATTTGTTTGTTTGTTTTATTTTTTTGGGGGGGGGGAGTGGGGGTTGGGGTGATGGAGGAATAACTAATTTTGCTGGTATTTGAACAGTTGAGAGCAGTTGTCTAATAAAAGAAGTCAGCAGTGTGATCAAAGAATATACAGTCAGAATCAAATTGTAAGAGAACAAACAAATTTAGGCAGTTACACAGCTGTCTGTCAAAGTCACAATCTAGTTTGACGTGTGATGCTTCAGGCACATAATTAAGCTAAACAGCTTTCAAGACATCTTTCTTCTTTAAAACTGAAAAATTAGGTAGTTACTAAAACATTACCTTGTTGTTGAGCAATTATTATTAAAATAAGTCATCAGCTGTCACAAAGGATTTTTCACAGAGCAAATATTTTCAAGTATTTAAGCAATTACATCAAAATTTCCCACAGGAAGCCTAAACCAAGCTATTTTATTATTTTAAGATATTTTAAGATCAGGATTCTGCAACTCCTTAATGTGGAGATTACTGAAACTTATAAGTTGATGCATTTTCCTGTGCATGGACAATTCTCCATTGTTCTTGTTTGACAAGACTAGGGTTGAAGGCAGACATTGCTAAGCTGAATTTAGTGGCCTATATTACGGAGGTCCACAAGTTTTGAGTTACTTGTCAGCTTACATGATTATGAAAATAGAACTGTGGACATTAAAAAAAAATATTGAGCATAGCAGTAAAACGCTGAATTTGGATCATAAGCCAAGTCACAGGGATAAACTTCAAGAACTTAATCCATAATAGCAGGGGAAGAAGAGCATATTTGATAGGGGGAAAGCACTTACTGTGAGATGATTTGCTCTAACCTCTGTGTGAAGGCCTGGGCAACTCTCTGGTTTTTTGCAGCCAAACAGTCCCTTCTAAATAGAGCAAAGCTTGAAGGCATCTGCACACAGCCACAGGTACACCCAAAGAAGAAATTCAATAGAAGGAACTACAGTGGTTGCATTCAATTTTTAATTGAGTTTGCACAGTAGTTTTACTGTTCTGGAATATTTGACAGTTATGAATTATACAAGGGAAGTGTCAGGACAAAAGACTGTTCTCCAGGAAATGCACCTTGCAGGGTCAAAAATCCAGAACCTCTCCTCAGACTTCACAACCAGGAGCTAGACTCCATGTCACAAGGCTCAAAGGTTCTTGTTCAGAGATGTTTTGAACTAGCAAATGGTAAAAAGGCCGTTTGGTTTATTATTGCACTTATCTGGTTACTGACCAGTATATTAGGGTGGGTTACCCTTTTGGTTCTCTGAAACTGTTAAATGGTCACTGAATTCCACAAACTAAAAACAACCAGTGCAGTAATATAATGGAATAATAATATCAGAAAACAAGACAACAGAATGAACTACACTGGCATGTAAAGATGTCTATTGATTTCCAAGTGCAATTGTTTTGATTATGTTCATAATATCTACATATACCAAGACTTTGTTCAAGCCCAAACTTCTTCCATTCTGGCTGAGAATTTTTATACTGAATCTCTTCACATAGAAAGAAACAAGTAGTCTCAGAATAAGCAAATAAAGGTATTTGGCACTCTATGGAAGTAGTTTTCTTCCCCCATGTGAGGCTTCTAATCATAGCTCCTCATGTACATACAGAACACAATACCTATAAAAGTGGAGCTTAGATGTATAACTAGATGTATGAGTATTTTAATGGATAGCCCCATCCAATTGTTGATACACAAAAACAGATCAGACTACAATTACAAAGGTATATACAACACCAGTGTTTACCATTATAGTGGGAGATAGCATCTGAGACACCTGATTAGCTTTCAGTAACTATTTGTTGACCCATTTTTCAGGAAAATCCCTCTTCTATTCATTAAACTGTTCTTAACTCAGAATTACACACAGGCATATTTGTAAGAGGTGCTACTCAGCTATTTAAGCTCATGAAAGCTACTTTTGCAGAGCCAGCAGAGGGAGTACAGACATCATTTTACTTATCAGCTGTGAAAAAGATACCTTGTAAGAAAGCACTAAAAGAGCTGTGCCTGCAAATGTAATGCACTTAGTTTAAAGCATGCCAAGAACTTCCTTGGTCTTTCATAGACATGTATGTCAATGGGCAGCAGAGTTGGTGTTTTGTTTCTGATCTTCAACCAGCTGTCACATCTTAAAAGCCTCATACCTACAGAATGGCAGGAGCAACTCTAACAGTACTAACAAGTATTATAAGGTCTGATGCTTCATATGCATAAAAAAAAAGGAAGAAAACAACCAAAAAACCTCAACAACCAAAACCATCATATAGCTGCAATCCAAGTTTTTATTCCTATGGATTCTGCCGTTTCTCAGTTTCTGAAAAACTAAACCCTTTTGCTTGTTCATTTCTTAGAAAACAACTTCACCTGTAAGACAAGCTGAAAAACTCAGAGCTCAAGACAACCTCAAGCAAAGGAGCCAGGAAGTCACATAGGAGGATTGGACTAGAAGGAAACACAGAGTAAACCTTTCTGCTATTATTCAGAGGCACACACCTCCTGGCAAATCCAGTTTTACACAGCCTCTGAGGCAAGAGCTCTGCTGCTTTATTTAGCATTTCCATTGATCAGCCTGCTTTGGAGTTGACAATTATGACTGAACGGTGTTGACACAGTGGCGGCTGTGGAAACAGTTTTGGAAAGAGAAATAGGCTTTGAGCAGACAGATTGATAGCTTGTTGCCATCTCATGGAGGTGAACCCAAAACTCTAGGCCAACATGAGACAACCTACCTTCCTGGCAAAAACTCCACAAACAGACACCCACGTTTTTCAGTCTACAAAATTGACTGGATTCCTATTTTTTTCTTAAATAAAGTCCACATTTCTTAACTTCTTGGTGTGAGGCTTAGCTCACATAAAATTCTTTCCAATCTTAAGCATTTATCACATAATTTTTTGGGTGGCTATTTCTAAGTTTCACTATTTAGAAGCCCATATATGAGAAACTCATACAAGTGCAATAAATGCCTTTGTCTCAAAGTTTCCTCTAGAAGAACAGCAAAACACTTCTCCTCCCAAAGAAAAGATAAATTTCCATCATCTTAAACTACATATGAACTTTAAAAAGCTTTGACAGCTTGAATCATTAGATTTTGATTACTACCTACCAAAGAAGAATGTGCCTGTAGCTACATAATTTAGCCTTCACTTGTTTCAGCTTTTAAAAATAGAAGAACCACCCTTCAGCAAATTAGATGGCTGTTTCTTCTCCCCATCTACATGAAAGTGTTCACTTCTCAGCTTTTTTTTCACGTGGCAGATTCACAAAATTAGTAAGTCAGAGTGGGCTGAACTGGTTCCCATCTTACAGAACTTACATGATATCTTATAGCTGACTAAAAAGTTTTACCCCTGTCATGCAACAAAGCCACCTCAGTTTTGCTGTTGAAACTCAGAGCTCCTGCAGCATTCTCCATTTGTGTGCTGTGCCTCTTGTGACAACAGTGAAGTTCCTGCAGGTACACAAAAAGCTTATACAGATAGTAAAAATGCTTTTTTTTTTTTTTTCAGGCAGAATGGTTATCTAACCAGATTCACCACACTGCTAATCCAGTGCCAGCTCAAAACATGGCACAGAACTACACTGAACCTGCTTGAGTGAAGCAAATATGAAACCATAATCGCAGGAAATAGACCACAAATTCTAATTCATCTGGCAACTGGAGCATTGCTAAGCTCTCAACTAACCATGTTTATAGCACACTCTACATTTGACAGGCTGACTTTAGGCTTCTAATCAGCAAGCTAAGACACAAAATCCATTTATATAAAGTAAGCAAAGTGTGGTGGGAAGGGCTGAAAAGCCCCTTGACACATGAGCATCCTTCCTCTTGGTGAAGTTTCTACAGCAAATTCCACAGAATTTTATACTTCAGAATTACTACAGCTGCCTTTAAGAATCTACAGAGGCTTGTTGTTATCTCTGTTTTTAACCTGAAATCCTTCCCTTTAGTACACAGCTGAACAACTACTGATTCTAATGTTAATCCCTCCCCAAGATTTAGTACTTCAATAATCAGTAATAAACAGCATGCAGCAGATGCAAGAGCTTTTTTTAAAAGTCAGTGTTGAAATTGTTCTCTTCCCCATCACCTGTTTTCACCACCTGAAGCATTTATCTCAAGTTCTGAAGCCCATGCCCATTTCATGGGTTAAAACTTTACATTCCTTCCATCATATGCAAGATTCACCTGACCAAATGGGAACACCTACCTCTAAGCACTTCAGGTGCTTTTTGTAAATAGGCAATGGGAAAACTAAAACATATATATCAAAATATTAAATTTAGGCACCTAGGACATGAGCTAAAATAAAATAGTCACACGAATGGCATCTTAGATGCACTTGTGTCACTTCAGCAACAGAAGCAGCCCAGAGTGACTGGTTTCAGTTTTTTAAGACGCTTATGTAAGTGGCCAGGATTGCTCTGCCAAAGTTAAGCACAGTCGGCTGGGCTGAACTCGCATATCAAGCAGCTGCACTACCATGTCAGAGCAAGAGGAAGGATGTGGCTTCACAGTTCGTTAAGGAACACCCAAGCCTGTGCTACTGCCAGAAGGTACAGCCCCACGCCAGCACCGCTGCTCACCTGACTCAAGGTCAGGGGACAGCCCCGGGTGAAAATCGGTGACAAGGAAGACAGCAGCAACACCAGTGGTTCCTCCTGAAGGTCACACAGTGACAGGGACTGCCCCTTCCAGCTAGCACAGGCCTCACCAGCTCAAGTCAATCATGGAAGCTCTTTTCCACACCCCCATTCTCATCCTGGGAAACAGGTGAGCCTAGCTGCACCTTCCCTGCAAGGCCTCACTATAGACCATCACTATATGGGGCCACTATGGCTATAGACCATAAAGGGTCCCTCTTTAGCCTTTTCCTTTCCAGGTCAAGCAAAGCCACCTCCCTGTACTCCTCCCCACACACAGGACAGCCCCTCATCGACTGTCAGGAGAGGTGCAAAGCAAGGCACCATTTTTGGATGTGGCCTCACAAGCACGACTAAAGGCAAAACCCATTGGTCACACTCTTGCTCATGCTGCCCAGCATGGCCCAGTCCTTGTCAGCACAGGAAAGCCCTGCAGCTGACTCAGGCTCCCTGTCCTGCAGGGTGGCCATGACCTTTCCTACAGGCATCCTCCTCTCCATGGTAGGGTACAGGTGCCAGCCAGCCTCAGCTCTCCTGTTTGCCCTCACTCCAGGAATCTAGGCAATGCAGTAGCCCTACAACCACGTCACCATTTTCAGGTACTGCCAACTGTGCCAGTGAAGAGGAAAGCCCATCAGTGTTTTACTCTGTTAACTCAGTAATGCTCAGGAGGGCCCTTGGCAGCTCCCCATCAGGAGCCCAAATTTGGCCTGTTTTACAATTGCTGCCTCAAAGTAACATATATTAACTTTGTCCAGTTCAAAGCATTTTGCCCAAGGTTACATATACAACTTAATTCTCCATATTAATTTCTGTAGCCTTAGATTTGACTATCAATAGAAGGCAAACAAAGCTTTGATCCTGTGCAAATTCAGTATTGAAGTTTTGGAATGAGATGTTCATCTATCAAGAATGTTACAACTATCTTCCCAGAAAATATGAAGTACTCCCCTCAAGCATACATCCCTTGTATTTTTCTATCTGGTAAACCACTTTCCTGTGTTAGAAGGTAGCACAACACAGTTTTGGGTGTCAGACTTCACACAAGACAACTTTTTCTAAACCATTTTGCTAATACGGTTTGAGGAGCTGCTGTCCAGTGCCCAGCAACAGCAGGACGAACAAGAATAAAGGAAAGCCACACACAAATTACTCACTCAAAAGCAAGACTTAGCATGTGCCACTGCTTTATATGCTGGTATCTAATTTTGGATGTGCGTGTTTGTACTAAAGTGCTTTTGAAAGGCTCCTATAACCTGGTATGCACTGCGGAGTGAGTGACTCTATGTGAAGGATAACTCCACTGTAAGCGCCTCCACTAACAGTAAAAAACACACATACACACAAATCCAGAAAGAGACCACGCTTCTCTCAAATCCCAGAGAATTTAGTCCTTTATTCCCAAATCTCTTTCAAATCACTTTAGAAATACAGCTCTAGTTTAGAAACAAATCCTTAGATCTGCAGTCACCACAAGATCTACCTATTATCACCATGCATCTGAAAGCAGACTCTGTAAAGATGTCAAGAGGTTTCACTATGCAAAGCAAGCTCATTGTAGAATAAGAAAAATCACTGACAACATTAACTACATGGATTTGAGAGCAGAAGAAGGTCAACACAAGCTGAAATGATTTGCGTTATTAATAAAGCAGAAGTAAGGCAGTTGTGCTAGCAGTGGTAAAGCACTTTCCCTACTCTCTCCAGCTGTCAGTCTCAACTATGCATATTTGAAAGCCATCTGGCACAGACCCTGACAGCCAGTTTAAATCATTTCATGTTTCATACAACCTCAGCTGAGTGAGGCTGGTTGACACTGCTCTAATTTAAGTATTATTTGCACTATGTTCCATAGGCTTCATGAAGCTCTGCACCAGCTTCATTCCCAAGTCAAGAAAAACTGTCAGATCCAAGCAATGTAGAGCAATTTGAAGTGCAATATCAACACAGATAGCAGTAGCACCTGGATGAAAGTGAAAAAACTCCTGTTTAATACACATATGAAGATCCTGATATACTATCTACTAGATCTAAATAACCAAAAGAGATTCAAAAATACCATTCTTTCTAAAACAGTTTAAGGGCTAACCATACCTGCCACCTTTTCTACCCATTTATTGTTACTATCCACTCAGTCTTTATGTAAAAACATCAGAAATCAAGTCTGGATGCTCAACACCACAAGCACAATTATTTTCCTCCACTGTAGTATCAGAAACCACCTAGGCATACAGTTCTTGTGTTTTAACCCAAATATACTTTTATGGAACACTATTACTTGAAAACTGGCATTCAAACCACTCTCCCATCTACTGTCAAAACAGTAACTTCAAGTTCTCCCATGAGAAAAGGCTAACACTCTCCAGGGAATGGTTTCATATGACTGCTGCACGAGGAGGAACATTCCCAACCACCAATCCAAAGATTCATGTTGCTTTCCGTATGTGAGCCTCACTTCTAACCTTGGAGAGATCGGTTTGTGCACAAAGATTGTGTAACAAACCATCTAGTGGTGCACTGAGTAGACTCAAAGTGGCAGAGACGGCACAAAGGAGGGAGGAATTATTGCAGTTAGCCTAAGATGGAAATGAAAGTAGCCACGAGGCCACCTCAGCCAGCCTGTGACACTTTGCACTCACAGCGACAAGCCAAATGAGCGATTACAAGTGATGGTCTCTCTGTCCTCAGTCTCTTGGATTACACTGATCAACCAGCAGCTTCAGAAGGCCATCATAAAAGTCTGACAAAACTTTGGAATATTAAAAAAGCATCAGACATATTAACAGAAGTGACTAACAAATCTTTGATGAGGACTTAAGAAACTCTTATCTCTTGAAACACCTACCATACAAAACCAAACGTTTTTCCAGCTTTTGAGAGTCACAGTGACCACCTTAAACTTTTTAGGACACACTACAAATATTCTTTTAAAACATGTGCTGTAGCTACAAGACTTCTTTATTGCTAGCGGCCTAAGCTCCTTATTTCAATAAAGACCATAACACAATGGTTATTTCTTTCTACAGTGGAAAAACTCCATCAAACACAGCTAGTGACTCTTCCTCCTATCCCCACATGGAGTCACCAATTGTTTTATTTAAAATGTAGACAAAAGCCAAAATACACACCATAAGCAACACATCCATGTATCTGCAGAGACACAGGGGCAATCCTGAAAGAGCTATCCAGTCAAGCCACCAGTCACTGGTCAAGTAACAAGCACAAAAAAACGTATGTGGTTTCTACATAAGGGCACATCTGTAACATTCGAGATAAGAACACTTGATTTTTCTTTCACTGGTGTATGTAATGTAAAGGTGACTAAGTTTATCTTTGATTCAAAATCTTAAAATTAATAATAAAATCTATTGAAGACATAAGCAGAAAAAGAACATACCACTATAACTTTTGGGATGCACATCCCAGAAGTTGCTTAAACCAGAGTGGGCTGAATCATCTTTCCTGCCTTGAGTTGAGGTTTGTTGCTATCAGCTATGCAGAGTACGGTACATCCTGGGCCTCCTCTGACCAGACACTGTACACCAAGTGGGGAGAACGCAATAGCGTTGTTTTCCCTGCTGCTACCTTATCTTTCTGTGAATATAAGGGCACAAGTAAAGGTAGCAGATTACAGGTGATAGGCTCCCAGAAGTGTGTTTTAAGAACATGGTGTTTCCTGGGCTCACTGGGAATTAAGGCTGCACCCAGCTCATACACAATATTTAAAAAAAAAGAGAGACATGCGAACCACTGAAGTCCACTGTGAGTATAAGGCCAGAACTTACCTCTCTTCTACAAAGCAGCATCAGACAGTAATAAGCCAACAATAATCATCAACAGTAAGCCAGAGCTACCCCTAGTGCTGAGACTGGTCATGCTGTAAGTGGCAGAACCAGCCAGACTTAGTGGCCAACACAAAGTTTATCAAATGTCATCCTCAAAATGCACCTGTGCACTCTTTAACTGCACAGTACAATTGCAAACACCAGTAAGGAGGAATAGATTTTCCTTCTCAGTCCATTCCCCTTAAAAGGCAAGGCAGATGCTATTTGTCTGCTTTGTAATAGCAATCACATATCTCTTACTGGACAAAAAAAAAAAAAAAAAAAAAAGTTATGTTTATTTTCAGATCTATTTCTGATTTCTTTTTTAAATGCCTCCTACATTTTCCTTAAATTTCTTCTCCTACAAGACCTTTGAAAAAACCAATGGAGAAAGCCTCATATCTACTTTGCAATTCACCAAAATTAAACTAATAACACCTCCTGCTGTCATCTGTCAGTTAGAGTAAGATTTATAAGTGGCAGCAGAAATAATTTTCATAACATTTTCTGGAATATCAATAGCTTAAACAGACAGATCCTTCAAAGACACTGCTCATATCAAGCGAAATCTGTCATGAAAACTAGAAATTCATTTTAATTAACTGCATTTGAAAGCCTGATAATTTAAAAATAAAAGACAAACTGGGCAATACCATGTGTTTGTGCAGAAATTACATTTTGTGTGAGTAGGTGCAACTGTTCCAAGATGGGTTAGTCTAATATTTTGCCCGTTGATTTCACTGTATATGTCACCTCCTGGAAATCCTCCTTCTGTACTGTTTATTATCATTGCTTACAACTTTTGTGTGAAGCTGCTGAACACATTTTTATTTTTTACATGCATTAACAGATGTTTGGAGGGCCTCATGAACAAAAAATTCTTACTTACTTTTTTACCACTCTGCTGTTCAATTATTGAACATAGCCTTTTCAGCTAACTGAAGCTTAAGCTAGGAGGACACAAACATTAGATATTGCAAAGTGAAGGAATTTAATCTTTATAAAGGCAAGCTACTTTGAATTAAATTAGTAAATCTTAATGCTTGTGAGAAATACCCATCCTCTACATAAAGTATCATACGTTCACTTCTCTTTTACAAACCAGTAACAGGATCACCTCATCTCTCCTGACTCTCTTGTTCTTCAATCTGTTAAACTTTGCAAAAAGAAATAAAAATATCTTCAGAGAACATTTAACAGGTTTGAATAAAAAAGCCAAAAAAACTCCTGGTTGAGACTGTTGCACACACTCTAGAAAGCCAGTAGGCAGAGCCAATCCTAGCTTTTTGAACACAATTCTGCAACTCCTAGATTTTATCTAGTTTTTAATTAAAATACTCTATAGAGAAAGATCCTTATCTTCTTAACTGCAACTTTCAACCAGTCTTCTTTTTATTATTATTATTACTTATTTTAAGACAAGTAGAAAATACTAGAGAATACAAATTAAAGACTATTACTGCAATTTTATTGATCCTTTAGTAATAAAGTATGCATGCATTTCTATAACAGAGATCTCTTATAGATTCAAGCAGTCTTCCTTATTTCTCAAAAGAGATATACTTTTAAATGCCCAGGACTAATCATAGCTGTTCATTATTATGCATTAGATTTTAACTGAAACCTGACTTCACCTTTAAATAAAACACAAAGCCCTTTTTGCACTAGTATTATTTTCCTTTTAAAAACAGAAGAGAGCATATATAAAAATGAAGAGTTCAAACACTGAAAGACATTATTGAGGTCACATTTCAGTGGTAAAGAATGCCATTAATATTTAGTCTACCTTAATGGAAGAAATTCGAGTTAGAAGATACTTTAGGTTATCCTGTCCACCCTCATGTCAAGGGAGACTTGCATGCTATGGCATGTTATTGATTGTTTTCCAGGTTCATTATGAACTTGTCAGTTAATAGTAAGTTCCCAGCTCTAAAATCTTAAATGTGGTGAAGTTAATTCTTCCAAAGCATCTGTTTTTGAGGTGGCTTTAGCAAATGCAGCCTGTGTTTCTTCCTTCTTTAGTATCATCTCATGATTATCACATTCTTCTTTCCAAATAAACTCAAACAGTTAAAAATGAAGATAATAGTAGTAATTACTAGATCTTTGTGCTTTTGCTACAGGACACTTTCAAGCCTCTCAATTTCCTTTGAAGCTTTATACAACACAGTTGAGAGGTTCGCAATTTTAACAGCTGACAGAAGTTCTCTAAATTGTCATCCACAAGAGAAGAGGAACTTTCTAAACGAGACTACCCTTAGATACAGTCGTTTTCAATTTGCAGGATTACCCCCAGATTATTAGCTGAATATGTGTTACACGAATGGGGATCCTTTCCTTGTATCATCTGTATGTAGTGCAACTTTGTGTAAGAAACTGATACAGTTTAGTCAATGCTAATCTGACAGAAGTCTTGTTTTCTGCTTTAAATTACCAAAAACATTTGCTTAATATGCAGAAGCCAAAGTACGAGTGCTTACAAATAGTACATACAAAAATCCCTTTAAAATTAGTTTTGACTTGTATCATTTCAATAATACACATGGTTTTCCAAGCATTTTTCTTTGAGTGGATAGAAGTAATAATGCTGCAATTTAGCACTGACATAGGAACATGGATTGGGAAAACCTGCAAGTATTTGTACACAACAGAGGATTCACATTTTCTGCAGCTAACTCAGCCTGGGTAGGTTACCATAATCATCAGTAGGAGCAGCAATAAACCGAACCACACAACGATGCTCTTCCAGACCAAAAATTTCACATTTAAGTGTGTGTGGTTTTTTTCCTCACTGAATTCAGTGACCACTTTTTCCACTGACACTGAGAGTTTCCATTCATTATGCCATAAGTATTTAAGTCCTAGTACATTGGAAGCTATTCCTGCCAGAAGAGCCAATAGTTTAAAGATACACAAGTTTACTTCTATTGGAATTCATTCGTGATGTTTGGAAGAAATCCTTGAAAAGCACCAACAAACAGCTGAAAAAAAAATGGCCCTGGCTATAGCTACAGCTACCACCTTCTGAACACACAGCATCATGAACCAAGGAATTGGCAAATTATCTAACCAACACCTTTCCAAGCACTTAAACCAGCACTTTCCGAGCATTATTTTAACCCAAATTCATAAAGACCCAGGAATGTCTTAGAGATGTAGCAGATTTTCTACAGGCGGTGGTTTTCCAAAGGCACACTCACTTCACTCCCCAGGAAGTCAAGATTGCCAGCCACTAATGATGGAAGGTATTTCACAAGTACAGTGGGCCAGGAACTTGACTTCTTAAAAGGGAATGATTCGAATAGTCACCTAGCCAGTCACCTCTCAAGCACTGTGAGGCGAGATACGCGCTAACATTCTCTGAATGAGGGTTTCAGACACAGCATTAAGGTACTATCACCGGTTCTTTCTGAACAGACCTTGAGAAGAAAGCCTCATCAGCTGAAGCCACCAATTCACAAATGTCATATATAACAGGTTTTAAGGATTTCTGTAATGTGGATCTTAAAATGACACAGCAAAAAGCCCCCGAAATTTTGTTACTGTTCACGTCTGTGGTCACCAGCCGCTACAGTTTAAAAAGTCAAACGTAAAAAATATTTTTGTGGAGTATGGATCATGCACAGCACTACATAAATGCCTATTACAGCTGAACTAATACACTGTCCCTCAGGCTGCGAGCCCTGGGACAGACAACTACAGCTCTCCGCTCCTTAAACGCCTCCCCGGGCTCCGGCTGAGCCCCTTCCTGCCCCTCGTGAGCACCACTCGCACGGCCGCTCCGGGGAAACGCTCCGGGGACCACAGCCCCCTTTCCGTGAGATCTTCCTCTCGACATTTTAAGTCCTTCCGACCTCAGCCTTTACCGACTGACCGAGGGGCTCGGCAGGAAGCCAGGGCAGACGGCGGCGCGGTCACCCACCCCACTCCGGCCCACGGCGAGCGCTGCCTCCGGCGCTCGGCAGCGGCCAGCCATCCCGGCGGAGGCTCCAGCCCGCTCCCAAACTCACGTGGTGCGACAGCCAAAGGTTACGCGCACCGCCGGGGCGAGGATGACACCGCTGGTAGAGGCGCTCCCCACCGCGGAGCGGCCCCGCACGGGGCAGGCTCACCCGCGGCGAAACGCCCTCCAGGGCTTCGCTCTCCCGGCGCCCCAAGCGCTGCCGCATCCCTTCCTCGTCCGCGCCGGTCGATGAGCAGCCCGGCCAGGCATCGATAAATCAAACCAGCCCGTCCGCTCCGACGGAAGGCTGCGTACGACTCAGTCGCGGCCAAAAACACCGCCCTGGGGGCGCGGCGGGCGAGCGAGTGAGGCAGGGAGGCGGCAGGAGAGGCTGCGCGGGTGCCGGGCTCCCAGCCCCCGCGGGGCGGCGAAGTGCCCGGGATGTCGGTGTCGTGCTGCCGCAGAGGGCTAATCCCGGCTACTTAACCCGGCGGGCGGCGTGGGCTGAGCACCACCTTAATCCACGGCGTGTGCGCGCCCGCCTGCCGGGAGCTGGCAGGGCCGTGGCGTGCCGGCCGTGTCCGGCCGCGGGGTCCCCGACGGTGTGGCGGTGCGCTCCCTCGGCGGCTCAGCCCCGCATCTGCTGCCCTCAAGGTCACGCCGTGCCCCGGCTGCACGGCGGCGGCCAGGTGCACGGTCCGGTTACCTGCGGGGAGAACCGGCGAAAGCCCGGGAGCGCCGGCACCCAGCCCCTCCGGCGGCGCGGGCCCCCCGGGCCAGCTCGGCCGCGGCTCGAAGCCCCGCGGCGGGAGCGACGCTGCACCTGCCGCCGCGCTGCCGCCCGCCCCGGTCGGCCAGCCGGGAGGAGAACCGCGCCGAGCCGTGCCGCGCTTACCTCTGTGCCGTGGGGCCGACACGGCCGCCAGCCGGGGGCCGGGACGAGGCGCCCGTGAACCTGACGCCGCCCGCTCGTTCGCTCGCCGAGCGCACAAGGTCCCCGCGCTCCCCGCCCTGCCCACGACCGGCCGGCCCCGCCGCGCCGCCCCCGCCCTGCGGCCGAGCGAGGAGGGCGGGAGAGGGGGCGGGGGGGTGAAGCAGCGATCGAATTGGGGAGGGAAGGAGGGAGGGAGGGGGCACCGGCGCGGGGAGAGCCGGGGGAGGAGAAGGAAGGAGGGAAGGAGGGGGGTGCGGACCGCCCACCCCGCCCCCGTCGCCTCACCGGCAGGAATCACCGATTCGCCCTCCTCGCGGGCGCTCCCACCGTGGCCGCCGCCGCTCCCGGGGCCCGCCCGCCTCCTTTCCCCCGCACGCACCGGGCAGCGCCGAGCGCGCCGCCGAGCCCCTGCGCCGCAGAGCAACCGCTACAGGAGCCGGGCGCCACCGGGCAGGGCGGGGCGGGGCGGGGCGGAGCGCGGCGATCCGCCCGCCTCCCGCCTCCGCCCGCCCGCCGCGGTCACTCACTTGCCCGCGCCCGCCGCCCCCTCCTCTCCCGGCGCCTCGGCCGCCGGTCCCGCCGCCTCCCCGGCCGCCTGCGGAGCGCGGGCCACGTGATGGGGTCCCTCGCTCGGCCGCCGAAGGGGGGTCTCGACGTGCGGAGCCTTCAATGGGGGAGGCGGAGGCGGGGCCCCGGTAGGCACGGCGCCCGCGGAGGCGGAGCCCCGCGCACTGCCCGCCCGCCGCCGCCGCCACTGGCGGGCGGGAGGTGACGCGCTTGTTTCCATGACGTCGGCGGGCGGGGCCGCGGCGTTTGATGGAGCCCGGCGGGCTTCGGGGGTCGGTGACTTTGCCACGAGCGGCTCCCGCGGGGCGGGGCGGGGGCGGGGCGAGGCGGGCCGCCGTGTCGCGTCCCTCCGCCCGTGGGTCGCTCGCCGCCGCCGGCGGGGACGCGGACAGCCTCGAAGGGGCGGGGATCCCCCGGCGGCGGGAGAGGCCGCGGTCCCACGAGGGAGGGTCGGCCACCGTCCGGGCCGGGGCGCGTCGATTGCCTCGGTGGGCGGGGGCCGTGCGTGGTGCCGGAGCCGTCCCGGGGGCGGGGGCGGCGCCGTCGGGGGAGGCGCCCTAAGGGACGGCCGGGCGCCCGGGGCGCGGTCCTCCCCCGCCCCAGGGGGCGCGGGGCCGCCGTGCAGCGCCGTGCCCTCCGGGGCCGGGGCTGGGGCGGTGTCGCCCCACGGCCTCCCCCTCCCGAGAGCAGCCCCGTGGGCGGCTGCCGAGCAGCGGGCGCGGGGAGCCCGGTGCAGCCGGGGCGAGGCTCCGCTGTGCCTGCCGGGGTGCGCTGCGGCAGGAGGTCCCTGTTGCGTGGGGCCGCTGGCGGGTCCGGAGGGGCAGCAACCTGCGTGTCGCTCTCTACCGTCAGTGGACATTAGGGAGCTCCGGATCCAGCCTCTCGCCAGGCGGGTCCGCCTCTCGGGGGGCCCTGGCAGCTCCCTCAGGAGAACGGGGAAGGTGCGGGAGCCGCAGGTGTGCAGCGCTTCCCAGTCTCCAGCCGAAGGCTCTTCGGTTGGAGAAAGAAAAACAAACCGGATTATCAACGTTTGAGCCCAAGTGAGTTGTCCAGGGAGACGCTGCAAGTGAATAACAGGAGTGGGAATTAAACTGGAAATGAAACCCCTGATTTCAGTTCTCTTCCAATGCAGTAGATCTCCCACCGCCCCCTCCCCCCACCGAAAAATACCCATCCATAAACGATGTCATTCTATAACCTATTTGGGTGGGGGTTTGAGCTGTGTTTTGACATTCTCCGATCTCCTATGTTGGGCATCTCGCTCGAGTGATTGGCCAGCTGCATCCCAGGCTGTCAGGTTCTCTGAGCCTGCCGTAAATACCCTGCTTCACCTTCGTTATCATTCAAATCCTAATGCTGCAAAGGAAATGAATGGAGAGGCTTATGCAGCTCTACAGTCGCAGACCCGAGATGATGCAGAGCCTAGAGGGTTAAAGCAACAGGATGAAGTCAGCACAAAGCAGCCCACAAGGACTGGCAAATAAATAAATCATCCTAACTACGCTATTATTATGGCTTGCCTGAGGTTCATTGTCTCTTTCTTTTTTACCTGAATGTCTGTTACACTTTTCTCCTTGTTCAAGAGAAGCAATCAAAAGAGACCGTGAGAAGTAAATGGCTCCTGCCCATTTTGAATGTTGCTAAAAATACTACCTTACCTCTCCATATGTAGAGGTCAATTGAAAAATCAAAATAATGAGGTAAACCATCCTACAGACTATTCTGTTGAGGAGATTTCTTGCATTTCTTCCCAGAAGGAGACTATAAAACTATCTGAACATACCTAAAACAAATTCTCTTGCATTCTGTTTGCAGTTCAGCATCCTCCTCTGCACTTATGGCTGTAGCTCAGTGAGGCTTCCTTCCCCAGGCACTTGGGAATTACATTTCTCAGTACAGCTTTATAAGACTGGCAGATGTGTCCTGCACCATTCTGTCATATCTCCTAGCTCTTGGGCAGATAAAATTAGCTTTGGTACAGCTAAGAAAGAGATGATGTGTTTAAAGCACTGCAGTTTGGGTACATGTCTGTACCTGTTTCCATTTGTCTTGAGGGAAGTTAGGTAGGTTGTACTTCAGTACTTTTTCTATGAAATGGGAATAATGTCCTATTTTTTTCACAGGAAAAGCAAAAGTGGGAGGGGTACATATCATCATTATCTTTTATGGTAGAATTTTCAAAGTGGATACATTTCTCAAGGCATAGTCACTTAATGTTCCTCTTGCATGGATACACAGGGACAGCATAAAAACATGCAGCACACTGACAGAAAATAAGGAGTAATTTCTTATGTTTCCACAGAATCTTCTCCCTGAGGATTTAAAAAAATTCCAAATTAATCCTCAGTATCCATCATGCTTCATGATTTTTTAGGGTTTTTTCTTTTTGTGAAAAAGAGGTGCTGCTGTTTCGAAGGATTAGGACATATAATTGACTAACAGAAAACATTTCCTATAATGTAGGTCACCAACAGCATAAAGCAAGCAAACACAAGATGCAGAAAGAAATATTTCTGGAGATCTTTAATTTAACTTTTGAGGAAACATTACAATTTCAGGAAAATTCAGAGTGTTTTGCAGACCATTTGGAAAGGCCAGATTTGACGAATCAGTGCCAGTACTTGAGCTCATTCCATGACCAACATGCTAAGGACACAAGCTTCACACGTTTCAATAGACACAGAAAATGTGTCACAGCAAATTGAAGTGGATTGCCTGTATCTAATCTACTTACTATAAGGCTTTTAACATAAGAGCAAAAATTAGAGTATTTGGATCATTACAATATTTGGTCAAAAATTGTTAAGGTGACCAAGATCTGAGTGCTCACCTCAACATCCTGTATCATCTAGGGGATTTTTGGCAAAATCTCATCATGGGCTTGATCTGAGAAGAGAGAAAACAGGCTTTTCATAGTTTGTGTATAGATCTTAACTTTCTTGAAACTATTTTATTGACTGTTCTGCTAGTACTCATCCTCTTCAAACTCAGTTAATTTATTAAATTGGATGGAAGTGGAGAGACCAGGCATGATAAGTTAGGGGAATATTTGTGTGTGAGCAAGGAGGTACTAAAGCTTCCATGGATTTTGCAGAACCAAATGTTTCTGTACCAGGTACACGTCTCCCAGTTGTCTTTCTCAGTTCAATACTACCCTTTGACCAATCTCTTCAGTCCACCAGGGAGAAGATTCCTGGTTTTCATATTCCTGGTTGGTGCCCTGAGCTTCCTGACGGGCCCTGGAGGCTGCATCTTGTGATTGTTCCAGTATCCTGCACCCTAAAAGATCAATCTGTTGCCCAAAACACTAAACAGCCACCTAGATAGGCAAACAATAGACCGCTCACTCATCTTGTAGATAGCACAATGACCAAATCGCTCTATCGTTCACCCGTGCAGCCTAGCAATGACCTTGTGTAACAAAACAGCATCACCATTTCATCCCGAAATCCTTCACCCCACCCTTAGGAAAGAGGTCTATCTGTAAACATTTGCACCTCTATCAGCTCTAAAATCTTTCTCTTGACTGTTCAGGGACTAAGGATTTGTGTATAATGTGCTTACCCTCGAGAATGCATGTGATAATTTCAAATGGTTGATTTTATTTTCTCTATTCAATTTCCCTCTCAACATTTTTGGATAATTTGGTGGGGTTATTTGTTGTTGTTGTTGATGTTGTTTTGTGGGGGGGGGGGTTTGTTTGTTTGTTTGTTTTTTGTTGTTGTTGGTGGTGGTGGTGTTTTTTTTTTTTTAACTCAGTTTTATGTTTTACTGTGATACTGCAAGATCGGGAGGGTGAAAAATTAAAATAATAAACAAAGAAATGTGAGGACTAACAGTTATTGTGCAAATCAGTTTTCATGTACATTTTATATGAAATATATCAGAAAAAAGATACGATGGACCTAATATGTTAACTGTTTCTTCTTTATGTGTTCTTTCCAAGTACCTCTGCAACTCAGCAACACTATGGTTCCAAAGCAGATGAAAGAGTGGAAAGATATTTCCTGAGCAAGGGCACAATGTGTACATGCAAATTTTAAAACAAACAAACAAAAACCAAAAAACCTACCCAAAGCATAAATCCTGGAATTGATGGAGCATTTGACCAGTTAAAGGAATTCAAGAAGGCATGAGAGAGAAGGGGAAAATAGAGCAGGGTGAGATAGCAATAATTTACACATCTATAAAGAGCAGGGGAAAAAAAATCTTGAAGCCTTTCATGATAAAACATAAATCATTAGAACCAAGTATGGACGGTGATGACATAGTATGACTATGGGTGCCTCTTAGAAAGTGAGAAATGACTGGTGAATGAATGCACGCTATCACTCTGTAAATAACTACTAAAAATGCAACCAGTGAGCATCCAGCTACTTCCACAAAGATGTCTTTTCCTATGTAGTACTCCCCCAGTTTAGAGCTGATACTTTCTCCCCCATGGCAAATTCATTCATGAATTCCTAAAGGATGGCCAAAGTTTCAAGCAAGGCTGTGCTGGAAGCAGTTTTGTTCAGCTGACTAGGAGTGTTTGTTAAAAATAAGCTACTGTTTTCATTTCCCAGGAGCTGCTTTTAGACATCAACTCACAGTGTCTGTCCTTGGCATGGACACACATTGCTCTTGCAGCTCACCTATCACTCCAAGACTCAAAATGCTATGAGTGTCCATTATACTTAACAAACTACTGAAGCCCTGCTGGGGATTTGTGGCATGTACAGCTCTGGATTGAAATGAAAATGTTTGCTCATTAGGTTGATAATACTGTGGGTGCATTTAGTTATGATGCTTTTTAAGGCTTCTCACTTGTCTGATGAAGTTGTGGCCTTATCTTTGAGAGCCTCTTTTCAGCTGATGCTAGTTGGTGACGCTTCATTGATTGCACTCCTTTTTGTGACATGTTCGTGCTGACTGAATATCTTGTTTGTAAATTGTATTGCTGTGTTTCTCTCCTCTGTGATCAAGTGAAAAGGGACTTATTTATTTTCCCTCCTCTCCCCAAGATAAGAAGCAAAAGGAGTAACCAAGCTATCTCTCTCTGATCAACATCACTGACCAGTCTGAGTCACACTCCTGACTCACGAAAATTTATTTTATGAAGAATAAATGTAGCCCCCTCCGTGATCTCATCAGTGCTGGGTAATTTTCTTAAGGAAAAAAAAATTGTCTGTTAGCAATGCTAGTTCAAAGTCCTTTGGATAAGAAAACAGATAATTCAGTTTAGTTTTAAGTTCCTTCAGCAAACATTAGCATCTTCGCCCCTTGGCAATTGTTCAAGATGGGTTTGAAGCATTTAAGGGCCATTAGAGGTAACAGTTCCCATTCTTTCAAGGAGTAACAGAAAAGATGCATTACCTCATTTCTACTACCTTAATCAAGAATTAATCGTTCAAATGATAAGTGACTACCAGAACATAGCCAAATAAATTATTTGTTTACTTTGTTGATTACATACAGCTCTAAATCATCTTGTCTCATTCCAAGATACTAAGGAAACTTTCCCACCTACCTAAAATTACTTTTGAAAAATATTACTAATGACCTACTTCGCATGCATTTTTTTAATAGTTTAAAACTTGGGCTCAGCATTGCAAGATTTACTCTCGAATTATCTTTTTCAGAATTTGAAGATTATCAAGATCAAAATTTTGAATCTATGAAAAGATGTGGATATAAAATATCTGGTATCAAAGCTTCAAAACAAATCATTCTCCACAGTAGTATAAATTATAGCAAAAGTATTTTAAAATATTTATATTTGTGTATATATAGAATCAAGTATGTTTATGGTGTTTAAATGTAGACTATGGGCAGTCAAAAGAAGAAAGTCTTGCCTTGACTGTTGTTTCTATTATCAGGTAATAACAGAATCATATATATTAATGTAAGTAGAAACAAACTTTTAAAAATTATTTGAAATGTTGTTTGTCAGCTCATAAAAATGAGGAAAATTAACCAAGTTCTTGTAACACAAACTGCATTTCTATTATGTACTAGTAGAAAATATTAATGGGATTTTCCTCTAAGGTCACTTTTGTTAATAGGATGACATGGCAGCCTTGTCTTGAACGAGCAGAGCTTGAATATATCATGTTATGGGTACATCTAGTAATAATACTGCTGTAGGTTGTCTTCTGGCTGCAACAGGTTAGACAGCAGTAAAGGTAGCTTGTTTTACAAAAGAAGTGAATTAAAAGATAGATAAATATTTTGTGTGTGATAGCAGTCCAAATATTGATAGTTTTGCTATCTTCGGTTCTCACTCGGCTCAGTGAGAGCTGTACATGCTTAGCAATAAATAAAGCTGATGTCTATTTTAGTAAAAGTATCTTGGACTACTAAAAGGCATTTAAAAATAAATACATGTAAAAGGCAAAATTTTAGATCTATTCAATATTAGATCTACAGTAAAACTTAAATTTGTTTATTTATTGTGCTTCACTCAGCTTGATGTTAAAAACAACCAGGCCATTTCACTGTTCAACCACTTCTCAGTGCCTTATCAGTTCAAGCCCCCAGGCCCTGGCAGTGCCTTTTTTATGAAGCCATACACTCAGAATGGTCCACCAGGACAGCAGAAAGGGCTCACAGCTGCTCTGTGGAATTAGTTAGGAGTAATTGTATCAAATGTCTTTGACAGCTTATGTAGTGGCCTTCAGAAGAGTTGCAAGACCAGCTGGCCCTTGGAAGAAAACGACTGTGGGTCCATTAAGAGATGTGATTCATGGAGTTTCTTAAGAATAAGGTTTGAATTGCAGGGTCAAAGTGCCAGGACTATCACAACCTCTCCTGAAAATGTCAAAAACTTTGATCTTTCTAATCACCATATTTTTATCTGCCTCCCACCTTTACGTGGTTCTGTTGAAGTTTGTGATGCTCTGTCAAAGTACAGGGAAATATAAGCACTTGGAAAAGGGTCAAGAGTCCTCCTCCTCAAAGATAGTGTTGGTATGTATAAATAAGTATAAAAATATACATATACAGATAGAGATCTTGCTTTAGAAGGAAACTATTCTAAAAATATGTCCAGCTAGAACTCTAGAACAGTATTATAATTAGCAAAAGAAATAAAAAATTTAAAATTTTAAGGCAACGGTAAAATGACCATAAATTCTGCCAGTATTAGAAAATCTACCTTGCTACCTAAGCCAAAATTGTTCCTTTGCTTATTTCTATTTCTTTCCCCATACATATCCCTATCCATTTCAGTTTGCTGTAAAGATAAGTAAAAATATTCATTTTAGAAGTAAAGTTAGGAGAACTGATGGTTTTAGATCTGAGCCATACAAAATGTTGTTGGATTTTGTTTGTTTGTTTAGCTCTTGTTTTATTTGTTTATTTTTTGTTTTAAAAAAGGAACCAGAACTCTTATGGTAAACCATAGAAATTGACCACAAGAAATTAAATCAGCAGGAGTTAATTAAGACCTCTGTAGCCAGAAAAAAGATAGTGTTGTACAGATAAGCTTTGTTTGGCTTTTTTCCCCTTTTCCTCTAATCTATTCCTCTTTTCTAAATTAGATAAAAAAACTCCATGAAACATTAAATTGGCAGGCAAGTAAAGCTAAGATAAAGCACCTCTCTTAAACCCATAATGCCAGGAAATTTAGAGATGTAGCTATAACAATACTCTTATCCCATACTGCAGTACTTTTAGACTATGGAGTTTCCCATTGTTGACTGAGATAGATAAAAATCACATAATTTTTTGCCTCCCCTCAAAAATTTTTGTTTTAGGATTGAGGAGTAGAGTTTTTAAATTGTTTACTACAACATTTCTACTTTTCCTTCAATGTGTTCTGCACATTGAGATTTATTCTTATAATATTTTTGGGTTTATGGTTGACAAAAGTAAATACAATTATGTGGGAAAAATCAATGAATATAATATATATCTCATACTTGTATTAGATGGGGCTTTTTTTATTATTCGTTCTGTTGCAAGCTCCAAATAGAACAGGTATATAGATTAATGTGAATTTGTACATGCCTTTGCAGGTTTAGGACATAAACTGCCTAAAGGAACTCACAAAATTACATTACTTCTGTTGTGTCAGGGAGTTTCTGTCTCTCTCTCTCAGTACAGACATTGTCTTCCATGTGCAGTATTTAAAAACAATTTCCAGAACTGCAGCCTGTGCTTTGAAAACTTAAAGAAGTGCACTTATTTGCCATCGTTATGAGAAGAAGGAATGTTTGTTGGGGTTTTTCTCTTGAAATATCTCAATTTCATTGCAGGCCTGAAAGACATCAAAGAAGCATGTGATCTGAAGCCTCATAGTGTGTGTCATTTTCCTCAGTGTTAAAAGGATCAGCAAAAGTGTTTTTAAAAATAGAAATCACAAGGCAGGTCCAACTTATTTTGTTGTTCGTCTTCCCCAGTTTTTACCTACGGCCCACTGGATGGAAAGGATGAACCACTTGGCTGAGTGCTCACCTCTTTCACAAAGTGGTAAGAAGGAGAGAGGAAGGAAGAAAATTAAATAGTGAAATCCTGATTTCACACACCTTTATTCAGCTGGCACTTTGTGTATGTTGACCTATTGGAATATAGAGATTTAGAAAGACGTTTATTAATTTTTAAAACCAAGGAAAAATTAGAGAGGTAATGGATCTCAAGCGGCTCTTGAGTCATTGTATCCTAGATATTCATTAGTGGACTGGTGTAATCTGGCCATTTCCTATTTTTCAGGGCTGTCTTTAGAGGAGCTTTATCAGTCTACGTGAATTAAAAACTAGCTGAGCAAAAAGTACAAATAATTAATCATATAAAATGCATTCACCTGTGTTCCAAATACTTTTGTTTGTATTTTGAACCATCAGTGAAATAAGAGGTGTGATACATTCAAATGTATCTAAATTATATATCAAAAATAATTTATTAGTGTTTAAGACAAATATTTCATTTGTATACCATAATCTGTATGGTATAGTATGTTTCCACTTGGCTTTAGTGACATAAGTTTTGGGGTCTTATGATGATGATTATTATTATTATTTGTTTTTAAAGAAGAGTCATGAGGTTTCTGTATGCTGGTTATATAATGCTTCTTCCTTCCAGAGTATTTGTTCTCTACTTTTGGCTTGCTTTTCTATTGTTATTTCTAAATTGTGTATATTTAGTTGATGACTACAGGTTCTGTTTAAAGAACAGTTATCATATTTACCGTATATTAAATACCTTAAGAGGAATAATTTTTAGTATTTGGTGCTTTCATTTTATTATTCTACAGTGTTCTTATACTATGATATCTGTTATGCAGAAATCTGACTACAAACAAACAAACAAACAAACAAAAAACCCCACCAAAATATAATCAGGTGTCCCTGATGAAGGAGGAGCTTTATGTTGTCAAAATCAAATGCATGAAGGAGTAAAAGGTGAAAATTGTGGAAGATATATCAAAGCTTCATGAGAATTCAGATGAGCTTAATTAATGTTTGTGTACATTGATAAGAAAATATGCTTACTTTTTAGCATGGTTAAAAAGGCAAAAGTCTTCTAATGAAGTATCAGTGCAAGAGCTTTTAAAAAAATATGATTCTCTAAATGCCAGATAGTACCAGTTCAGGTGGTAAATAAATAAACTAATATTCACCAGAATGAGCATGGCAAAATCAAGCTTCTTACAGTCCAAAGAAGTGCCGGAGGAAAAGTATCCACATTTTATTACTGTCTCCTCTGATATTTGCTGTTCTTTACGGTTAATATTTATCCTAACTATGGATTTAATATTGCTTTGACAAAGAGAAAGTATAATGAAAGAAAATATAATACACATCAATCATTAATATTAATTCATTCTCTAATTTGTAAAATTTAAATATCCTTAATAAAGTTTACAATCCTTATTTTTAAAGATAAAATCTAATCTACAAAGACATTTGTTATTTTTTGTTACATTTTAAGTTTTTTATATCGCTCACTCATGAAATTTAATTTTACAAGTTAATAACAATGTTGTATTTTTATTAATATAGTTTGATATAGTTGTTACTCCCTGTCTAATGATATAATAACTTTGCAATTAAACAATTTGTTTTGCCCACAAAAAGTTTCCATCATACAGGTTTGGGGTGGGGTTTTTTTGGGTTTTTGTTGTTGTTTGTTTGTTTGTGTTTTGTTTTTGGGTTTTTTTGTGGTTTTTTTTGGTCCACTGGATTGCTGTTGATTTCTTGGTGAAACTATTTGCTTTCCCATCACACTCTCTTATCCTTTTATTTAATGCCCACATAAGTGTTCTCCTGAATTTTAGATGTTTGATGACAGGTTTGCAAGGTTTAAAACTTTTGATTTGTTGAGCACTACCCTTTGGAAATAGAAAATATATAAGAAAAAAATAATATCTCTGAAGGCTTGGATCAAATATAAGTTGTGTCTCATAGCCAATATAAACATATGAGGGCTATGCCTCTGCAGGATAATGATGAGAAGTTTTATAGAACAATAATTCAAGTTTTATTTTTTGATGATAGATGGTTGTCTTCCTTTAATTGTACCTCTCTTATAAAATAAGTTATGTGGTCTTTTACTACTCAGTTTTGTAATCTCTCTCTACTAACTTACACAGTCATTCAGGTGTCCTGTCTGTAGTGCAATGTCTATTCATCAAATCTCTAGTCAGCACCACGTGTATAATGGTTTGGAGTGCTGTGTCAGATCAGCAGTGCAGCTCTTCTGACAGAGACCACTGCATATTTCTGAGGTTTTTCAGAGACACGGTCTCCTAGTATGTTGTCAGAGCTCTTTTATCCATGAAAAACCTTTTCTTACCCTAGCAGCTTGAAAATCCCCCCTTAGGAGAGGGGACTTTTACAGTGTGATGACAACATCCATCAGCTCCTCTTCAGAAAAAAACCCAACAAACCCCATAGTGTAGGTAACTGAAGAGCTTTCAGGGAATTCTTTACTAAAAATTATTTGCCAGATTGTTTATGCTACAGGGAAACAAATGCTAGGGAAAGAATAAGGCAAGAACTGATAAAGCATAAAGACCTAAATCTCGAAAATGTAAATCCCATGTCTACCAGAGCTATATGAGAGTAGCAAACCACATTCTGTTTCACCCTTATCTCTCCTGCAAACATCCTCTGCTAAAGCTGAGAAGGAAAACTTGCCTATATATCTATCTGGCCATAACATTTGGTTATTTATAAATTCATTGCTATTTCACTTGTTTGTATTGGTAGTTCCTCAGTAGCCAACAAGCAATAACCAGAACACATCCACGTTAGCACAGTTTACCTACTCCAACTTGAAATGTTTGCTAATGGCTATTATGGGTTCTTTACTTAGTTTTTCTCCCTTTTGCCCAGTTTTTCTCCCTTTTGCCCAGTTTTTCTATCAAATACTGTATATTATACCCAAATTGTGATAATGTAAGAATGCACTACTTTAGGCAAATTGTCTCCGTGGGTAAGGCAGGAACATTTTTTATTTTCTAGGGCAATTAATTAGACTTCTACAGTGTCACTCCCACACTTAAATTAATCTCCATATGTTCAGTTATCATGGGGGAAAGAGAAGAAAGAAGAAACTGAAACGAAAACTCATAGCTACAACTCTGCAATGTATTTTTCAGACACCTAAATTTCTGTCAGCTTGCTTGGAATTCATAATGTCTCTATTACATGCTTAGCTAATCAGCTCATATCATAATTTCTACACAAACAATGGTTCTGTCACTTTTCATCATATATTTAAAATAGAGAGAGAAAAAAAGAGAATTGTCACTGATGAGAGATTTTAGTACTTTTATTCTATGCAGTTTAGGCCAGTTACTATCTACCTGTGAAATACTTCACAAGTTACTTGTCTTGTGATATATCATCTTTGGTTCATTTAACTTCTTGTTTCATTTCCTTGCTAATTTAGAAAACAAAATCCATGCTGCTAGGTAATTTTTCTGAATTGCCAAAGTCCTAATAGGTCTTGTTGGAGACCCTTTCACACTTTTTATATTAAATATCTTTTGTGATGCATGGACTCAGGAGAAAAAAGGAATACGGAAAGCACAGAACTACTGAAACACTTTAACACAGCAAATGTTAAGAACTTGCAACTAGTGAAATGTAGCAATATTAATCTGTACTGATGTATCCTTGGCCTGATACATTTGTTTTCTTTATGCAACATTCCTGTGTTTTAAGGCATTAAAAGTGTTCCTAGCCAAAAGTTCCCACCCTTGCCTGTAGGTGTGAGTGGGACAGGATTTACTGCTGCATGGGTCAGGCTGGGGTGGAGTCACTTTTCCCCATGGCAGCTCCCCTGGTGCTGCGGCATGCTGCTGCTGGAAAGGTGTTGATATCAAACACGGGTTTGATAACGTGTGTTTTGGCTGCTGCAGAGCAGTGCTGGCACAGCACCAAGGCTGCCCCTCCAACATTCTCCCCTCACCAGCAGGCTGAGGAGGCCCAGATTTTGGGAGGGGACACAGCCAGAACAGCTGACCCAAGCTGACCAAAAGGACAGTCCATAACACGTGGCATCTGCTCAGAAATGAAAGCTAAGGAAAAGGGGATGGAGGCATGTGTTATGAGGTTTGGTCTTTTGGAGGAATCACTTATACATATGAGACCCTACTTCCCAGGAAGTGACTGGACATCTCCTGCTGATGGGAAGTAGAGAAGAAATATTTTCTTTTCCCTTGCTTCTCTCATGGCCTTTACTTTTTCTTTATCAACACTGAGATTAGCTCACTTGTTTAGGGCATGGTGCTAATAATGTTAAGGTTGTTGATTTGATCCCTATGTGGACCATGTACTTAAAAGTTAGACTCAATTATCTTTTGGAACCCTTCCAACTCAGAATATTCTGTGATAAACTGCCTTTTTCTGACCTGTGAGGTTTTATTTAGTTTAGTTTAGTTTAGTTTAGTTTAGTTTAGTTTTTTTATTCTCACCCTGCCTTGCTGAGGAAAGGGAGTGATAGAATAACTTGGTGGGCACCTTTCATCCAGCTATCCAGCAGCCATCAACCCACCACAACCATACAGGCACAAATCTTGCCCAGCTAGCAAGTCACAGACCCAGCCCTCCTTCTAGGCTGGTGCATATGCATGTTTAGGATGTTTACTCTACAGGTCTGGTTGTAATAAGGGGTTTTCTTCTCCCAGCTTTTGGAATGGAGCATGACCAACAAATCCTAATCATCTACAGAGGCAGCTGAACCATTCTGCTACTATAATTCTTTGCTGTACAGCACCCATAGTTTCAAGTACCCCACATGAACCCTATATGAACTTGTTGACCTGGATTTTATAGTTTTGGTAAACAGAACCACAGTAAGGAGGAAAGACTCCAAGGCTTTATGTAAAGTTCTGCTTGATAGACCTTATCTGTGACATGAAAGTTTTGTGACTTTCCCATCTTTCAGGTCTCATTTTTAATTTCTGCATCATCTTAGGTCTTGTGATAATATTTCTTACTTGGTTTAATGTTTTCTTCAAGCTACTATCTGCTTTCTTGCATTTTTATTTTCAGATAAAAATGGGTCATTCATCAATAGGCAACAGGACCATGAGGATAGAGAAGACTGTTTAGTTGTAGCCATAACTGTGTTTTATTTTTTCTTTTCATTTGTAGAGATTGAAGAAGGATGTTGGAATTTAATCAGTCTAAAAGCAGGCCTTCTTCCTTCCCCTTCCCCTTCCTCCTTCCTCCTTCAACCTTTCTCCCTTCTTCTTCTTCTTCTTCTTCTTCTTCTTCTTTTTCTTCTTCTTCTTCTTCTTCTTCTTCTTCTTCTTCTTCTTCTTCTTCTTCTTCTCCTCTTCCTCCTCTTCCTCCTCCTCCTCCTCCTGTCTTTCTCCCTTTTGTCCCTGTCTTCCTCCCTTCCTCTCTTTTTTTTCCTTCTTCCCTGTCTGTAGAACCACTAATGAATTCAGTCAGATTTCTGAATTTATTGTAACCATATAACTAGACATTAATAGAATTGTTCTTCTGTGTAAGGGCAAATAAAAGAGACATTGAGTGAGATTTCCATGGAAACAATATTTCAGTAGCAATGAAAAATATTTCTCACCACAATATGCTAAAAATAACTTCACAAATAACTTCATAAAATTGGATTTTTTTTTTTTTTTTTTTTTTTTAATAGCATGGCAGCAAAAACCATAGTACTGTTCATCTGGAGGATAATATGTTTCATTCTGATTTCTGCATCACTAATTCTTCAATAGGATAACTTTTCATTTCCCAAGCTGCTTTTAAAAACCTATTCTCATGTTAGTTATTCCTGTTCATCCAGACAGAAGGGTTACAAAGCAAAGTGGGCTACAGCGTGTTCTTGGTTGCTTGCCACTTCCCAAATTCTACATTGTCATTCTTTCACCCATCTTAAGATCAATTTCCCTGTAAAAGAGCAAGCAGCTTGTATCTGCACATTCTTTGCTATTGCAAGGGAGATATGTCTTCTTTTACCCTACTTACAATTTTTATGGAAGGATTGATTGACAGTTCCTCTACAAGGTACAATAGAGCAGTTAAACTGGATAAGCAGTCCTTTGTGAGAATTCTCACTGTACCATAAATTCTGCTTCTTCTGTCACTGGGCTTATGAAATTCCCTTTGGGACCTCAGTTTTATGTTCGTATCTCTAATAGTCATGTACATTCTTGGCTTTTGGTTTCTTTTTCTTCTGCATTTAGTTTTCAAGTACAAATATAAAAGCATATATCTGTGATGATTTGTCACTAACACTGCAAGGTGTACACAACTGTGTGTCAGACTGCAACTCTGTTTTGGCTGTGAGCGTTGCATGGTCGTACTTGTTTTCCCATGGTGCTTCATTATTTCAGTGAAGTAAAATTTCAGTGGAATCACCTGTATAGTTCATTTGTGTAGCTAGCTGAAACATTGTAGTCAAAGGGGAAGGAGTTCATTTCTATGGAATAAAGCAGAACTGTACAGGTTACTTGGTCAACAGATTTGTGCAGCAGGGCTTTGTGGTCGTCTGATAGGTCTTGTCTGACAGACTGGGAGGCTTAGAACAGAAGGAGCTAAAATAAATACAAACACCTTCTCTTTTTTTTGCCAGCCTATTTAAGCAGAAATTTTCTGCAGGAGCAGTTTGAAGGAGGAGGAAATGTTCCTGTCTTGTTGGTGACTGCTGGGCCTTCAGGGCTTTTGAGATTTTGGGCTTAGGAGTCCTGTATGTAGACCTGCTACTTATATAGCAATCTCTGACTATGTTTGTTTTCTCCTTTGAGCAGATGAAATTGTGAGCTTGTAAGGGTCATGCAGAAGGGCAATTGCTCATAATTAGTTTCTGGTTTTGTGGGTGGGTTTTTTTCTTTATTTATTTTTTTTTCCTTTTTTCTGAGAAATGTGTGTCTAAGCTTATGGTGGTAGTTAGAACTGGATCTTACATAGACATATCTGGGTTTTGGATCTTAGAGGAAATGTTAGATAAGTGGTCTATGTTCTTAACTGGACAAGTAGCACTTGGATTCCACCCAGATGGTGGAGGCCTCAAAGTGGGAGTCACTAACTGCACCTCCTCAGCTGCATGAGAGTGTCCACAGCCGGGCACTTTATTGGGTACTATAGTGGAGAACAGTACAGATTATGCTCTTGTGGTATTTTCTCTGCCAAGGACCTGCTCCTCTGTGGCTATTTGTGAGCCACTCCCAAGAAGAAGTATGTTACCAGCTTAAGAACTGATCTGCAGAAAAAGTAGAGAAACTATCACAATTCAAATACGTAAATACTTAAGCACAAACAAAGCCTTTAGGAAGTTAGGGTTAATAGACCAAGACCACATAGTCTTCTCCAGTCATATTATGGTGAAGAAAATTTAATGTTCTTTTGTACATGACATTATGGAAATAATAATTTGAGATGTAAGGTGGGACATGCAGTAATGAAATAATGATAACTTTTGTCATACTGATAAAAAATTACTCTACAACTCAATGTATCTTCAACATTTTGTTCACGTATGTAGTAACACTTACTTACTTTTAGATCAGTGCAACTGAAAGTTGAATATCTGTGACATATTCATGTCTTGTGGGAAAGAAAAGACATAAAATTTATATCCTGAGGAAGAAACTGGGACAGAACTCTGAAATCAAAGTTTGACTGAAATAATAGATTGGAGGTTGAGTACATACTCTTATTTACGACTTTCAGGCAGAATGAAGTGAACACAAGAGCTGAGATCATTGAAAAGGGCCAATAGAGAGGTGAAAAGAAAATTAAACCACTTTTAAATGGAATTTTCAGGTTAGGTAAGGACAGTCTGAAGCCTTGTTAGCCATGCTGTGCAGGGTTCTGTGACTGACAAAATAGATAGGGTCAGGACCCATCTATCTTGACAGTCTGAAATGCCTTTAGTCTACAGTGGCCTTTTCTGGAAGAGTTAATTATTTTTTAAAATAGTCTTAACAGGCAGGTTGGTTTGCTGTAAATATGTTCTAATTAAGTATATCTGCATCGATTAAATGACTAATTTCTTTGTGTTTTGAAGTTTTGGGGCAATCTGATTGGTGATCATACTTAAAAACACTTGCTTTGAGTAGACCATTCTCTGCACAGTGAATAAAAAATACTGTGAGCTTCAGCATTTGCAGTCAAAACCCCCTTTAAACAGATTTTGGAATGTCAGATTGAACATACCCTCCTGCCTGTGATCCAAAGCAGGCACCCATGTGAAAGATTTTCAGCCTCTATTAGTTTGTGCTCTTGGCTCCACTGGCAGTGTAGGTTTTGCACAGTTGATTTAAGCTGACTGTCAATAAGCAGTTTGCTACTGTTAAAGATGCTGGTAGCAGCTTAAGCAGAATATGTAGACCATAACTTGGAAACCTTCAATTTCAGAAACTGTTACATGACAGTTACCTTATACAACCTATTAAATAGTATGCAGCATGACAGACTTGAAATGGGCTTGTAGTAGTGAGCATCTTATGAAATAATTATCTTAACTAGATCCCTTTCTTTGCATTACCTGAGCCTAGATCCAGAAAAGCCTGCATTTATGTGTATCTTCACTCACAGTTCACTTGACCCCACTGGTCACCTCCAGCCTAGATCTCGTAGCCATTTGCATTGCATACACCTAAGGTTTACTCTAGCAGAGTCTAGCTTCATTCTGTAAGATGTGAATGTCCTCCCCAGGGGCTAACCTTGTTCCTGTAGAGTTTGGAAAGTGGATCAATGCTGAAGTGCTATTCATGGGCTGCAAATGTAGGTAGTTAACTCTAAAATACAGAAATTCAAACTTTCCATTGTCTGTCACCTGTGTTGTCTGTTTCTTACCAGCAGAGTTCTGCAGGTGGGCATAGGTCTGATCTGAGTATGCTCAGCGATACTGACAAACTCACAGGAGTGACAGGGTCACTGGAATGCATAAATTAGAAATTGGCTCCCCAGTCATCTAACCCACTGCATGTAGTCAGAGAATGCTACTAAAGAAAACCTACTCAAAACCCCACTAGTGATGATGAAAGAGTCTCCTTTAACTGTTAACTTGATGGTTAAACCTCTCACCTGTTAGATAGGGCACACAACTCTGGTTTCCTTTTTAGGAGGTTTCCTTCTACTCCTTGGTGAAATATCAACCACTGAGATAGTCAGTATTGCGTCCTTGTAGACTCTTCTGATGAAAAAATAAAAAGGAAAAGTCATTCTGTGGAAATGCAGTGTTCACCCAGGTGAGGCCACATCCAGGGTGCCAGCAGCCCGGTGGGTGCCTGAACATGTGTTCTGACTCTCCTTCCAGGCTGATAAGGAGCGCCCCTTCTGCTTGGGCTGCTTCAGTTTTTCAACTCAACCATTCTTCTCACAAAGGATATGAGACTTTCCTTGTTCTGTGTTTCCCAGAAGTGGCTTTCTTCTGTTTTTGCAGTGATAAGAGGATTTTAATTTTTTTTTTTTAATATTATGGAATGTTATCATTATTTGGGAAAATTACCATATTTTCCTTGTGTTTATATAAATAAGTGATCAGTGTTTCATTCAAAGACAAAATAAAGCTGAGAAGACAGTCCAATCTAAATGAAAATATTGCAGGCATTATTAACTGTCCTCCAGTGTGGAGAGGTGGGTCAAACATCTAGCTCTCCTCAGCACAGGGAAATGTTGCAAACTGGTCCCAGTGCTGCTAACAATTGTTTTGGTCCTCAGGTGCTAGCAGCATTTAGAGCCTTAGGGTAAACAAAGCTGCCAGCATTTGCAACACTTATCTACTTAGAGCAGACCTAATCAACCCTGCTTAAAATGCTAAAGGCCTTCTGTACTCTAGCTTCAGCTTTACTGAGTAGACAAATCAGTCAAGACTTGAGGTTTTGACATGGTTTAGAGCCTTTGCAGCTTACAGAGAGTAGTAACACATTGAACTACTCCTTAAGAGCTGGGATGATGGTGAGAACCACAGGAGGTTTGGAAGGAATGCAAGGGGTGAGGAAAACCTGATCATTATCCAGCCAAGAGGTTACTATTTGAGAATTGCCATCAGTCATCATCAATGATGTAAATCTTCTGTTCCAGCAGAATAAAAACGATGATATATTTTTTTCAATTGAAAGTTAACAAATGAACTGCTTTTCCTAACTTTAAGGTAGATAATGAACCAGACTGCATGCATATAGTTTTGTGGATTTCAGTTGTACCAGAACACATGGGCACAGTTTTAAACTATAGATGACACTATTAAAATTTTTATTTGTGTTCCCTGGGTCAAAGTCTTAGTTTCTGTGACATAAATCATATTCTGTTCTGTAAATCCTCACATATGGTGCTTTACACTGTAAACCATACAGGCTTTTTTTCAATATACATTGTACTGCAAAGTAGAAAAGATCTTTTTAACAATCAGAGATAAATAAAAATGTGTTATAAAACACAACTGGAAAATTTATGGTGCCTTCTACTGTGCCTTACATGGTATAAAAAATATTTTAACCTAGGACAAGGAGGACACAAAGCTTGGTGAAAGCCCTTGGCTATTTTGGTAATACCTTGACTATCTGATTTGCTGTGTTTTCTTTGGTTTTTTTTTTCACTTTTACTGAAAATTTATTATTTTTTGATATTAACATATTAAACAATTTCATTTTCAGCTGTAATTTCATTTATGTTATCTGTATATCTTTCACACTATATTTTGTTATAATATTGTCAGAGTGTAAACTTTAGAGGCCTGATTGGAATTTTTTCTAGCTTCTTAAGTGAGATTCTTGGGGAAATTCATTTCACTTCAACTAGTATTTCTCTTTCTAGTTTAGGATAACATTCCTAAAAATGGAGATTTAGTCTACACAGAAATTATTTGTCACTGACCTTTTGTATTGCTACTCTGCCAAGTTCAAAGTGCTGTAGAATTGCCTTTTATTTTTCTCAACAATTTTAATTTGCTGCTAAGTTCCCACTACCGTATATGGTGTCATTGTTTCACTTATTCTTTGTACTTTTGTTTTCTGACTAGATTTAGTGCAATGATTGAAAACAGAAAAGTTCTAAGCATGCTTTGTGGGGTCCTAAAGCAGTATTTAATTTCTGGCAATATATTGTAGGTATTATCTCAGCTGTGTTGCAAAAATACTTAATATGGGTAAGAGGAAGGAAGATGAGAAAGAGGCACTCTTGCTCTCCCTTACATGGTTGTAGAAGACAGACAAGGCTGTGGAAGGAGCAAATAACATCTCTTTTATAGCCTGTGCTGTAAGACCACAGGGTAGCTGCTGTCAATTTGCTCATCCTGAAATAGATGTTGGAAAACAATGGAGAAGTGGGAAGAAAGGTCACTAGCTGGTCTGATGAATGAATATTTTACCTGCAAAAATGTGCACCAGCTGACCTCCTCTCCTCCTTTATTGACACGGCAACTTATCTCAGGAAGACACTGTGAGTAGCAAAATGCTTCTGCAAAAAGCCTTAAGCACCCAGAAAGTTAAGTAATTGGTTTGTTTTTCCATTCTTTGCAAAAAAATAAAAATTCCCTAGGCATGGTTCCAAACATGGAGATCTTCCAAAGGTAAGCTTTGGACAGTACAGATGATGGAAAAAGTTCAGGAAGAGGAAGGTGTGAACAAAACCTGGGTAGGGTGGTAAAACTGCAGTGAGGTATTGAGTTTTAGATACAGCTTGGAAGCAAAGAAAGATGCTGGCTGACAATGAGTGAGGTAGGAAACAACTTTAATGAAAGTAAAAGTTGAAAGAGGCAGAAAGATAAAAGAAATGAAGAAAGAAACCAAAGCTGAGTGTAGGGACATGAAGGGTTACATGAAGTTTTACTGTTCTGTTACACTTATCATTTATTACATTACTGTTTTTTACCCTGTCAGAATGTCCATCTCTTCAGTTACCTAACTTTTCAGTGTCTTTCTCCACTTTTATTTCCTTTTGGAATGAGTTATGTACTAAACAATTATTTCAATATATTTGTGTATAAAGTCACTAGACAGTACAATTATAGTTTCTCTTTTCCCTATTCTGATAATGGAAGAGAAGTTAAAAGCAATTTTTTTCTGTTTGTTCATGAAGCCAAAATGAACAAGGTTAAGATCTGAGACTTGTGACTCAGAACTTGAATAAGAACTACATTTTAGTTGGGGAAAAAAATACATTGATCTGAGACTTGGCTTGGCAGGTTTTACATCTTCATTAAATATTGATACTCAAACATCATCTTTGTTTACACTGCATGCTGCTTCCTCTAGGTTTTAAACAAGGAGGATTTTTTGCAGATAGTGTTGAGTTCAGAAATTCAAAACAACTTATATGTGATAGGAGTTTGTCAGTGTCTTTTGAGCAATATGGATACATTCTGGTATTGTTAATGATGCTTAAAAGCTATTGGGTTTTTGATATCACATTTCTGATTCCAGTCACTTTAGAGATGCTTCTAATTAAATCATAGTCCAATAAATCATCTGCATAAATGTTATGCTATATGTGGTCAATGCATGAGGGTGCGAACACTAAGGACAACAACATTTGAAATGGATTTAATCTGCAGTCTTGTGCTAGTTGTTCGCATTGTATTTGCTTTCCAGTGAAACATATTCTGGTGATTTAAGTGAAAAAAAGGTTGATCGTGTGTATAGTTCTTATATTTAATTTTCCTACTTTCAATAAATTAATAAATTTGCATTTGTATTTGTATCAGGGTCTAGGGAAAGGCAGAGAGGAAACAATTTTAAGGTGTTTAGAGGTACCATTTTTAGCTATTGTGAAGATATGCAGAGTCCTGCTTGTGTGTTTAGGTTCCCAAAACAGGGTCAGATCCTGCCTCGAGGTTGCTACCACAAATAAGTTGGCTGCTGTTGGTTATTGCTGTCCCATGGATAGATGTGCAGGAACTGCACTGCTGAAGTGACTTGTAACATGACTGCAAGCAGATTTCACTTGGGGTGCAGTGGAAAGGGGAAGAGCTACCTCCATTTTACTTCCCCATGTTTCTTCTAATAAAATCACAAGAGAGAGAATTAAATCAGCAGTTTTTCACTTCTCAGTGATATCAGTACCCTGCGAGTTCATGGGAATGTAAAGGTCAGGATACCTACACAGTCATCAGTTCAAGAGGTGGTGCATGTGTCATGCTGATAAAGTTTGCATATTGCTAAATCAGCGTGGATTTATGTGGTTCTGACATCCACAGAGATGAGAGCATGCAGCTGTATCATGAATACCTACTTCAAGGGTATATGACACCAAAAGCATGTTAGAAGGCACAGGCATATATAACTCCATTTTACATCTTCCCGTAGCCACCCACTCAGAGCTCTCCTTGCTTCCACTGTGTGCATACAATAATTCTGGCTTACCCTGTTGTCATCTGCAGCACCAGGGACACGTGTATCATATCACATATCACCACTTCTTATATACAGAGCATCCTGGCATACGTTATCTGCTTTCTAAAACGAAGCTGGTTGAATCTGCTGCAGTTTCAAAATAGTGAGTAACACCTAGATTATACAACTGAGAAACACCCAGATTATACAACCACAGCCTCCTACCACCCTCCTTTCAGAAAGCACTCAATTTACCCCAGTCATCATCCACTGTCTGCACTCTACTGGACTGGATCCACTACTTTTCCCTAAGAGGGCAAAACTAATCCAAGATGAACTATTAAAAAAATTTATCAAAGGAGACAGTGGAATTTCTGTACAACTCTTACAGGCTGTTTTTCTGTTTCATAGACATGCCATAGTTGAATCAGAAGCTCTATCCAGAAATTAGTTGGATTAAAATTGATGACCTAGATTATCACTGTGAATATATTTGTTTTGTAAACAGAGTCCAAGCAATAATCTGCTTATATCTCACTGCAAAGAATAGGTAGGCATCAACATAATTTAAATAAAATAAATCTAAGCATAAATGCAAACTGCAAAAATCATCCTTGAAGTCAGTACACTTATTCCAGTGTAAACTGGCACAGGTTTGCAGTGAATCGCAAGCAAGTCATAAATGCTGTTCCAAAATGAAAGAAGTCACATGGACTACTGATATCAAAAGCAAGAAGTAAAGGTGAGTTACTATTACCAGGTCATTTTGTTTACAACAGCAATCACTGGCTATGGAGGGAAAAAATTACTTGATAGTTTCTCACAAGAAATGTTTCCATTGTATCTTTTATGCCCATACACAGCAATCAAAGGTGCCATGAGTTGTAAAATGGTTTCTGAGTTTGCTTGCCATTGGCAGGCTCAGGGCAGGGGTAGGTATGTAGCTGCTGCTGCCTGGGGCTGCCATGCAAGGAGGGATCCCAGGACACCCCACTGTCCCAGGGCTGCTCCTACTCTGGGCTCCGGATTGGACCTTAGGACACATCACCAGCACCAAACCTGCTTATCTGTGCTAACAGAAGCCTAACATTTGAATGCCAATTGTGTCAGTCAGCAGATCTGAGAAAAGCAGGAGAAAGAGGGCTGAGTGAAGCCTGGATATTCTGTACTAGGAAAGATGGGTAATAAATTAATTATCTTGCACAGGAGTCACAGAAATCTGGGCATATGAACAAAGAGGGAATGGGTTGTTGAGTCAGTCTTTCTACTGGACAAAATAACTGGTACACCTAATGCCATGAAGATCACCACCATCCCTTCCACTTGTTAATATGTGTCTGACTGGGGGAGAGCTGGAGTAGCATTCACAGAGCAGACAAATCTAGCTTGTCTGTCATCAATTCCATGTGCTTGGTTTATTTGTATGTTAGCCTTCAGCTCTAGATTCATTAATTAGTTGTTTGTTTGGGCTTTTTTCTGCCATTTTGTTTGACGCTGCTGAGAGATATCTTGCATCTGTTTCTTAAGTTGAATGTTTTGTGGTGAGAGAATCCTCTCGACATAATGTGCAAACTCAGCAGCTCAGCTTTTCTTCTCATGCTTTCCTGAAATGTCAGAACAGCAGCATTCAGATCTGTACAATGACAGGGCAGGGATCAGCCTGAAAAGAGATGTAGTTTAGTTTCTTTTCAGCTGAGTGACTATGTTTTTGGTCGCTTTTAACAGTTAAACCATGTTTCTGTAAGTATATGAGAATTGTGCCACCCTGACAGAAGTAAGGTATGGAAATTAAGGTACAATGCCCATTTGACTACTACTCTTCAACAGTGCAAAACTGGTTGATTAATCTTGATTTACACTGCTTCATATTGCTAAATAAAATACAGCTGGATTTGATAAAAACTAATATATCAGATAATAATTTAAAAGTTATAACAGGACACATTTTCCTGTATTATCTGATTGTCTGCATATTTCCCTACTCTTAGAAATACATCCTAAGATGTGATAGCAATAATGGTTCAGTTACTGTATGCATTACTGAAGAGATCACACAGTTTTGTTTGGACTTGAGAGAAAAGAGTGGTCAGAAATCAGTGCTAGATTCAAGAGATTATGAAAAATATATTTGTAGCAGTTATGTTTGACTGGAATAAACTGTATAATTGATCAATGTCCATGGGGAACACTTTTCTGTCACGATTTACCTGTTATAATAAAAGCCATGAAGTAAGACTTGAGCTGACACAGAATTGTCAGTTTGAGTGACCTCTGAATGTTCAATATGGCTTTGTCTACAACAGTATACAGTAAGTCATATATAAATTAGTATAATTTCTTGTTTGCAATGAGTTCTGTGATGTCTACCCTCAGAGATAAAGTGCACAGTTTGTGGCCTCTGCAGGGTAGCACGGAGGAGAGGAGAGGGAACTGGGTATAAGACCACCGTGCATGCTCATAAGCAAAACAAATCAAGTTACTAAGACTTCAATGGCTTTAATGGTTTCTTTAGTCCTGAGCACTGGTGCTAGAAAGAATAGAGAAAACATGCATTGACTGAGAATTCATTTTGCAGATGTGTGAACCCTTTTCTGCAAAATGCTGTTTGATGAGCTTTGACCGCACCTTTCCTGTCTTCTAAAAAAAGCTGAAAATAAAAATGAGGAATTGTGGTTAGAAACTGACAACACTTATTTGGTTGCATGGTTACAGGCTGTGAGCATATAACGTCTGTTAGGGTAAATGGATTTACATTATTATCAGCTCTCAGTGTTTTGTGAAGTTGTTTCTATGTGCAGTTTCTAGAAACTGTTGTGTAGGTGAACAGAGACTTAAACTACAATTAGTGTTTTGCTGAACAACTGCTGAGTTTGATCAAAAAGAAAAAGGAATTACTGAAATAGTAAGTAAAGTTCTATATGTTGGAAATGAGAATAATGTTTGTATCTTACTGTAATTTCATTAGGGCATTAATGGGATTTGTTTCTGCATTTTTGAGGGGAAAAGGGAATGAAAGATGTCTTAAAATAGCAATCGCAAAACATAAACTGTGCACAACTGTCCCTGAATAGTCTTAGTATCTTGAACCTTGATAACAGGCAGAGTTACCATATCTTCAGTTCATACCTGGCCTTTGGGTTAACTTGGTTTGGATGTGCTTAGCAGTCAGTATACATGATATAGCTGCTTCTACTTACAAGTATTTCATAATCTGAAAATTAAGTAAGTACCTTCAAAAAAATGGACACAATGTCAGAAGATTGGCATTTGAAATGCAGCATAGGCTGAGGCATCTACACTAAATAGAATAAATTAAAATAAATGATATAGAAATAGACATGTATGATCTGAACAGGGTCCTCAAATTATTAATGACCCTAAGTTTCCGGGAAAAAGTCCCACGCAGGGACATGCAGTTTGGTAGTTAATGTAATATCCTGTGAGAGGGAAGGGGATATTCAGCTTTAGCTCCCCATTGGGTACCTTGCAGGAATAAAAAGTAATGTAAAATTCAGAAGGTTTCCTGGAAACAGATGATATAGTAATCCTTCAAACAATATGCTGTTGATTTAGAAACAAAATGGAGCAGCACCTGAAATGAAAGTGAGGCAACAGGACAAAATGTCACAGACACTGTTGTGTAAATCCTAATGGTATTTCCAGACTGTTCTTGCCTTCATTGCAGTCACTGATAAGATTGTTGGTTGCTCCCAGAAGGATGTATAGAAGCAGTCTGGCTGTGTGCAAGTACTGAACCTGTCTAGCAGAACTTTACTTCTACTGTGACTTTGATTTATGAGGGTTTGCACTATACAAAGCCTCACTAGATCCCTAAAATTTGCTTGCTAGCAGGGAAAATATTGACTTGTTATCTAGCTGTCGTGATGTCTTCAACCATACAGCTACCAGACTTGGGACAAAGGCATCTATCTATTCAATCTGTCTGTAGAGAGACAGTAATAACATGGCACTACTCTAGAACTGTCCTCTCATTCTTACTAGCACAGTAAATGGAGCATAAAACTTTTCTCAGACAGTCCTGAAAGGGCATTTTTGCAGCAGGCCATTAAACTGGTATAATACTCATTGACTGAAATAGAAATAGGCTGATTTATGCAGAAGGTGTCATTTGAAAAAGAAAATCTTCTTGCAGAAGTCCGCACTGCTGCAAAACTCTTGGGGAAAAAATACAAGCAGGCCAATAGAAAAAAAAAGCCAAAATATTCTAAGATTATTACATTAATTTTGCAAAGTACCAATGTACATACTACTAAAATGAGTAGTAAAAGAGACTAATGACAAAATGATGTATTAGATGATGGAATTAAAACCAGGTGCTTACTACATTAAGAACACTTGATAGTTCAGCATCATCATCTATATATTTATCAGCATAGTGACTGAGATGGCATGTAATTTGCTTCTGAAAGTGCTCTCCTGCAATCCTTGGGTCTTCAAAAGCCATTAAAGCAAATTAGCCACAAAAATCTAGAGATCAAAAATAGGCTGCCAAATAGCTGGGCATGGATTTTCAAACCCATAGGTACAGTAAAACCAGATAAAAATCTTAATGTGTCCCTGCAGTTGCAATCCATGGCAAACATCAGATCTGGCAATGGTTATATTGAAATTGAAATCTATGCAAAAAGTCTATACATTTAATAGTCATTACACATTAAGTTCACTAAAATTTAGTGTTTTCATTTTTTTTAAAGTGGCAAAAGAGTTTTGTTTGTTTGGTTTTTTTAAGGCAATCCAGCTGTTACTGCAACTCAGCAGATTTTGGATGTAGTTTAGAAAAGTTTGTCTGCTTGATCTAGCTCTGGTATATATAAGCATGCATGTCTGTAGAGTCTGCAGTATTAAAGACAAGTAAAACATTTGGCAGAGAGGAGTTATCTGAAAGGGAGGTTACAGACTGCATAATGTTAGTAAAGAAAGTTCACACTGTTTATGTATGCACCATATGGCCCATGTGTTTATGAAGAAGTTCAGTACTTATCTCATTCCTGCTCAACATTCTCTTCCTCTTATTCTCATCTTCACTTCCTTGTTTATTTTTTCTGTTAACATCAACAACATTGTTCACGGACGAGTCAGGCATGAGAACTGGACTTTCATATGAAGTTGTAATTCCCCTTACTTTTTTTTTTTTTTTTAAATTACTTTTGCAATAGTCAGCACCTTAACTACTCAGAAGTGTATGCAATCTTTAAACAGAAATTCCTCAAGCCCCGTTGGTGAGTTCATTGGAACTGTGCCGAATGGGAATAGGACCACTTGTGCCTAAAGAGTGAATCCAGAGGAACAAAAAAATGTTGTGCTAGATTATCACTGGACTGGCTTGACAGTGAGCAGCTGGATGTTAAATGGGCAACAGTGAAGTTTAACAAAACCATCATCCAACTGATGATGGCCACTGATTCAACCAAATCATGTTTGGTTTATTTGCTGCTATCTTGGCTGATGATACCTGTAGTCAGCCAAAAGAATCATGAAATCCTGTTGCTGTTGCATTACAATCCTTGCCTAAGAACAGCTGATTATATTTATTATCTCAACCTCATCTTATATCAGATAGTTAAGATATACAAGCAAAACCTCCTTAATATTATCCTTGTGTAGTCCCATAGGCCTCCACTGGCACTACTAATGTTGTTAACAGAGGCAGTATTGAAGATGGAAAGTATTGAAGACAGAAAGATGGAAACCTGTGCTTTAAAACCTACATACACACACATCTGTTTTCACATTTGCACATACATTCTGGCATATATGAGAAGATGTATCAGACAGATGAAAACACATTTAGCAACATCAAACGGTTAAGGATTGAGGACGAGCCAGCAGAATGACCTGCTTCCAAAGAAGGCCATCAGCATCCTGGATTGTACTAACTGGTGCACACTGGTGCAAACTGGAACTGATTATTCCCTTTTACTTGTGAGACCACATCTAGATATTTCATCCAGTTTTACGCCTCCCAATACAGGAAAGTCATAATGAGCAAGTTCAGCAGAGAACCACCAAGATGGTTGGGGCTGGAGTGCCTGACCTGTGAGGAGAGACTGGGGAACCAAGGCTAGTTCAGCCTGTTCAAAAGAAGGTTTCAGAGAGACCCAATAGCTGCCCTCCACTCCAACAATGCTCAGTACCTACAAAGTATCAAGAAGACAGAGCCAGGCTCTACATGGTGGGTGGACAAAAACAGTGGGTATTAAAAAAACAGTGGTTATTTATCAAGGGTTTCTAGCTTTTTTTTCCCCTTTTTTTTTTCTTTTCTTTTCTTTTCTTTTTTTCTTTTTCTTTTTTTTCTTTTTTTTTTTTTTTTTTTTTTTTTTTTTTTTTTTTTTACCATGAAGACAGTCAAGTAGTGTTTGCCTATGGAGGTTGTGCAGCCTCCATTCTTTGAGATTTCCAAGGTCTGACTGGATATAAGGCTCTGAGTAATGCAGTCTGATCTCAAAGGTGAATTCATTTTGAGTGAGAGTTTGGACTATAGACTTCCTGCGATCCCTTTCAACTGTAATTATTCAGTGATTTTATGATTCTTTGATTCCACATGGATAAACACATTTCCTACACTGAACTATAAATTAAGCCCTACTTAATCAAAGGAAAAATGGGACACTATTCTGCCATTACTTGTGCTCTGGCTGTGATTACAAAGGTAAGATTTTTCAGAGGAAATTTCTCTGAACAAACATCTATATCTGTGTGCTTCTTGCATCACTAAACAGGTAAGAGTGATGTTAAGTGCTCAAGGTTGCCCAGTGAATATGACAGAGGGAGCTAGCTCAGATCTCTTGGGGTCTACTCTATTTTGAATTTAGTTGTGAAGACATGGTTCTCACAGGTTTTCAATTCTCTTATTATACAATATACAATATACAATATACAATATACAATATACAATATACAATATACAATATACAATATACAATATACAATATACAATATACAATATACAATATACAATATACAATATACAATACTTGTGCTCAAGATGCCTCATTGAAAACAAGCATCTTTAACTAAATCTGTTGTTTTAATAGAAAAGACTTTCATTCCTTTTTTTAAAAAAATGCATAGACTTGTAGTGGTATATGTTTTGTTGAATTGCCTTTTATGTATGTGTATTGTTCAAATGGTTTGTTCTGTGTACCCCCTGCTTCACTCCCTTGGATGGTTTGCTCCTAGAAACCCCCCAAGTGACAGTCATTGTCAGTCCTTTTCCCCTCCTTCCCTGGAGCCTGTCTGTCACCTTGGGGCCCCGCCTCAGCACTAGAAAGTTCTGTGAGGGGCGTCGAGTGATAGGCTGGCCCCAGAGGCGGGTCCTTCCTCCCTCCTGTGATTGGTTCCTGCATGTGTCAATTACCTGTCTAACCACGCCCAGGCTGAACCCAATTGGTTGTTCCCTTCTCACCGCCCACTGTACCACCCCCCAATAAAAGGGCCTGTCCCAGGGCCAGAGGGGGTCAGTCAGAGCAGTCCTTGGGTGGTGAGGAGGCTCCTCTCGGTCCTCCAGTAAACTTCTTGGCTTACTGTGCTGACTCCTCCCTTCATTCCTCTGCCATTGTCTGCACCTGTCATTCCTGCCTTCAGCGACAGCTCGTAGGAGCCCAGACCCACAGGATCGGCTCGGCCTGCGTGTCTCGCCAGCCGTACCTACAGCTTGCTGCGGTGTCTGAGCTAGCCTGGGCAGGCTTGGGACTTTGTCCTGAGAGGCACCGCGACATAGACTGATTCAGCAATAGGATCAAATCATGTCTATTTTAGAGAAGGATGAACTTGTGCCAATCATTTATCTACCCTCATCTGTGATAGCCATATAATCAAAAACTTGCTTTCAATTTATTCTAGCTCTAGGTGAGAATCACACTTATTTATGGTTAATTATTAGAATAGTGTATGTACTCCAAACAGGACTGGTGTCTCATTCATTGTAGGTGCAAACACCTAGAAAAGACTGTTCCTGCATGTGGAGAGTTTCATGATTAACTAGATGGCTGGTTATTAGAGACATATGACATCCATATTTCAACTAAGCTGAGCTTTTAAATTAATCAGCCAACATTCCTTAGAGTTGTCTCTACACAGAGATCTTTGGGTTCATACATGCTAACACCTCTGTTTAGTTTTAAAACCCACTGAAAGCCGTATGTAAAAAAATGCCACTCAACAGAAGTGCAATTGTTCCTTGTTTGTTAACCAAGTCCTCCTCAATAATGTGAACCGCCTGTCTCCTCATTGGATCTCCAGTAATACTCTAAGTCTTGCAATTTACCCATTCTGGTATGGAATTAGTTTCTTCCTTCAGCTATGCTAATGTCAGTGCCTAGTTACCTGACAACTATTGCTGTCCACTTTACTTTCATCAGGGAAATTGCAGATAGCATTGATAGCATTTTGACCATTTCTATTCTGCCTGGAATCTATAGAACCTCTTCGTCCCAAATGGTTTGCCTGCTGAGAGGAAGAAAACCATAATTTGTCATTGCTTCTTCTCATTACAGTTGATCCATAACACCTTCTATTCTATTGTCTTGTCCAATGCCACAGAATGAGTTTTCCTCTCTTTACCTCATCAGGTATTTGCTCCTATTCTTTTAAAACCTACCACAGAAGCACAGAGCTCAGAATAATCTAATTACCTTATCAAGTGTCCCATGTTGAGCCCCATGCTACTCTATTGAGGTGACCACTGTCAACTAAAATAGGTAGTAGGTTAATGCTGGCTTAAACACAAGTTTTTACAGTGCAATAGAGGTGCTCAGCTAATATATGTTATGTCATTCAATTTCCAAAATACCTGACATGATCTTTCTTTTCTTTTTCAAATTGAAGAATGGCTGCTACCCAAACTGAAGAGAACTCTGATAATAATTACTTTTTTTGCAACACTTTATGGCTTCTCTCTTAGAAATTTACACAGGTATTATGAAGAGCTATTCTAAGGAATTTCACCATGTACTTTGCTTTAAGTGCAAAATAAGTTAAATTTGCAATTTAATATGCAAACTGGTTGATTAGATTAACCACTCATGCAACAAGTGTTTAGGCAAAATAAAACTTGCTATTTAGAAGTGCTTTTTTCTGTGTATATGGACTTTTTCATGACAGGAGTGATATTGTTGTCGTGATGGTGAATTGAAGACTTGAAATTCAAATTAATTAAAGATAATATGTAACAGAATCATACTATGTTTAATGACTAAGAAAAGTAAGAAATTATTACAACGATCCTGGAGATTATTTTGATAACCTGTGTTGAGGAAGGGGAGGGATGGAGAAGAGGGAGAGGGAGCTTTGTTTACATGGAATTATAGGCATTGAAGATGAGCCCCCTTGGGACAGTGTAGCTAAAATCTCTGATGTGGCTCTTAACAGTAGAAATTGACCCCATTGCCATGGAGGCTCTATCACCTTGGTGCTTGTGCAAGCACCTTCTACTGGAACAGTATATCCATTTCATGTGTCTGGAAGTCAAGGGAAGTGTTGGAAACTGTGAACAAGTGAAAGGAACAGTTATTGGGAGGATAATAAAAGTGTTAGCAAAGAAGTTTTCAGCAGACACCTTGTCTGCTTTTGAAGTAAGACATGTTCAGTTCTGAATTAATGAACATGCCAGGTTTATTATCATTATTATTTTAAAAAAAAGTTTTCTGTTTTTTTTTCAGAAAAGATAATTAGATATCAGAATTATTTACCAAGGTGGATTCTTCAAAACTAAAGCTTAAACAGAAAATAGTTTTTGAGACCTTTTTTTTTTTTAATTTTGTTTTTGTTTTCAAAATGCTATAATTAAAACAGGAACAATTTGGGAAAAGTCCTGTAGCTTAGCAGGGATCAGAAATATCAGTTACTGCACGTGGAGGACTGCTAGACAATTCCTAGTCTGCATAACTTATTACACTAAGAAGAAATGTCAGAGTAGAGAGGGATGCTAATCCTGTTCCTGATCAGCTCACAGGGGTGATAGAACTGAGGAATAAGAGACATCAGCCACTAATTCCTATTGCTACAAAAGCAATGACAAGTATTAATATTTCATCATGGGCCTGAGTGACATTGCATGTATTTTTCTCAGCAGCAAGTTTCTTGAAAATCAATGACTGGAATTTTCAACTTTTCTTAAAACAGAAAAACCAATATCTGCCTAACCTTCTCTTTTCAAAGAAAGACTTGAAAACAATGCACAGTTTCACCCCGAAGGCTCAGAAATTGATAGATAAAAGTATACACATACATAATTTAATTTTTTTTGTTTTGTTTTTGTTTTGTTTTGTTTTGTTTTGTTGTTTTTGGGGTTTTTTTTGGATTTTTTTGAGAAGCTATTAATGAATTTTACATGCCTGAGGTTGGTAGTGCTGTCACTAACACACTTGATTAATACACTGATCTGGGTACTCTAGACACGTGCTTCTTCATCTGTAGAGAATGCAGAAAAGAACAGATGTCATCCAGCTCAGATCACATGAACAGGACGTTGCTGTGGCTCAACAAAATAGTCTTTAATCCTGAAATCACTCCAGAATCCTGGTAGAGGGGGTTTTGGGGAGTTTTTTTGGTTTGTTTTTTTTAATGCCTGTGAGAGCCATTCAATTGTGAATTACAGTAAAAGGCTCCAAAAAAAGTTTCTAAATCTGGTTGAGGCTACAAACAGCCAATAAGAGCAGGGGACAGAGGACGGATTCTCACAGAAGGGATGGGCTCCTTCCAGCACTGCCTGCTGCCTTACACCACCTTCTGTCCTTAATGGTGTTGACTTCTCCCGGGCCTGCAATAAAAACTTACCTGACAGCACTCATTAAGTCTGACTGGGTCCAAACATTTCCGCTGCCTGTTTGCTTCTTATGCTCCAACCTGGACTCATAAACTGAGGTAATGGCTTCCTAAGGCTGTTTAGTAATTTAACAAGGAGACAGTTCTTAGGCTCCTCTGCTGAGTTAGGGACCTGTGAGGTGTACATATCCTTAATTAATAGTCATGATAAACTAATGATGAGACCTGAACCACAAGTACTTTATTTGGTCCTTTGCTATTGTTCTTGGAGAAGATATTCCATATCTTAACTCACTGAGGTGGCAATGCACTGAGTTTTAATGGTGTGTAGCTCAAAATAATAATTTCATATGCTGCTGTTCCTTTTTTATTTCTCTATATTATCTTTGGATATTAAATATGTAATTTAAAAAATAAAAGACATTTCAAAAAAATTTTTTAGAAAGGGATAGCAATTTAATTCAATTTATTTTTCTGACTTGTTAATTTCCAAATGTGTTTCTGAATGTTTTGGAGTTGTTTGCATGCTTGCTTTGTTTAAGCAGACATTTTTAATTCTTGTCCATTGTGGCTAGTAGGCTCTGTCTCAATATACTCAAGAGCTGTATATAGTTGTATGGTCAGAGCTAGCAAAGTCTGAACAATTTATTTTGTACCATTACTTTCATATATATAGATATTATAGATATATATATAATCATTAGTTAGTAATTGTAAACTAGTTTATACTCCAACTGGACATGTGTGATTCCTAAAAAGCAGTCCAACTAGAAGATAGCTTGGGACCTGCAAATTGATAATATGAACATGAGTTAGTCAAAGTGAGTAAATAAACTGCTGTGTAAGGTACAGTACAATATTTTTAAAAATATGTTAAATCTCCAAGTAGATCCTTAGTCAGCCAAGTTTGTGAAAAAGCAGGGAGGAGAGAAGCACTGGGCTTACACAGAGCAGCAATGATACGATATTTCTTAAAGGTCAGGTCCCTGGCCTCATGTCCAGTTGCCCCAGAGTTTTCAAGTAATGCAAGACAATGAGGAATCTGCTCTTAGTACAATCTAATCCTGTTGTTACAGACTCCTGCTCCCTTCTCCTCGCAGCCACAAAATGCTAAATTTGGAATAGATAGCTTTTGCAGCACTCATATCCATGATTCTGCCTAAGAGAGCTGTCTTGATTGGAGATTTGGATTATGAGGAGACCTGAGCCCTGACCTTATGGATTCATCCTATTCTGGGCTGGTGGAGTGATCCTCATGAATCTGCTGTATTCTTGGGCAGACAGAGAAACCTTATTCCCAAGGTGATCTCAGACTGAGGAAGATCAGAAAGGAGATTTAAGAGCCTCTTGTGTAAACCACAATCACGAATAGCTCAAAGTTCTTCAGGAATGTGGAAAAATTTGAATTGCATCCCCTTAAAGCATTCAGACTTGGACAGTTCTTCTATTTAAAGGCAAGATGCCAGAGAAGAGCTTTGAAGTCAGTGCCCTTTTTTTTTTTTTTTTTTTTTTTTTTTTAATACAAGGAGTATTATGAAGTATCAGTTTTGCCAGTGTCTGCTTTTGCCTGGAAATGGTTGGTACCACTTACATTTCTGTTCCTAATGCCAGATTCTCCCACTCTTTCACGATTGCAGCCACAGCTGACCAGCACACTCTGATGTTTCTTTCTGAGCAACACCTGCAGGCCTGACTCTATGATTTTAATACCCATTTAATGTCCCTGGCTCTACTATTGTGGACAACTTACTCCTTTACCTATATGTAGAACTTGCCCCAACTATAGTGCCATTGAATATATTCTAATTCTTTAAGTAATTCTAGAGCAGTTGACAAAGAAGTCAACATCCCCCTAGAATGCCATATTCCATTGCTACTGCTTTTCCAGCCTTTTCCTCATGAGGTTTTCAATACTATGGAAGCAGAAATTGAATGCATTTAGTACCAACTGACCTTGATATTACCTAGACTAATGTTGCTTCATTCCCTCTGTTTCTATGGTTTTCTCCACACAATTGAAATTAAGGGTCTGTGCTTATTATTGCTGACAAACAAGGATCACCTCTTCCTCTATTCATGTTGTAAAGGTTAGCCTAAATGACTTAATGGGAGAGAGAATTCAGGTAACTGTGTGGGAAGAATTGTTCAGAGTGAGAAATCTCAGTGTCCCGGAGACAAAAAGGATTCCTCATATTCTATACTGCATAGGATTCTTGTTTCAAGATCTCTTCCAAGGCAGGACCTCACTTCATCATGCATAGTGGTCCCAGGAATATATGACTGAATTGCCCATGTAATTGTACTTTGGTCTCAGAAAAGATGTTAAATGATTGTGAGAAACCCTTCTTTAACCTTGTATGTTAACATGGCATAAAGGCAGCTTTTAAATGTAGAAGACACTTGAGCTTCTATCCAGAAATGTCAAATCTTTATTTTGAAATACGCATTTCTTTCCTATACTGGTGTCTTAAGTGCTGGATTTGGAATTCATACTGGCAGAATTGTTTGTAAATGTGTGTATGTGTATATTAAGATACTCTGACTCGTGGTGAAACTATAAACCTTGATACAAAGAAGGCTAAAACAGGATTTCAGTGTATCTAAGTAACTAGTGGAATGTTAAATTCAGAGTTTAAATTTTCCAATACTAACCTAATTTTTAAAATTAAGTTGTTTGTGACAGTATTGATCAGTCATTTATATTGAACTAAAGTACTAAGAACAAACAAAACTTTAAAATTGGAAGAATGATGCTTTTAGTAATTTTGAGGTAACTATTTTCAGATCCTTAAATAGACCTATTGTTTTGAGAGTAGATCTTCATCACTTTATGGAAAACTAACATCTGTGAAACTTTTCAGTGTGGCTATCAAAACATTGAGGTATATGAAAGCATCAGTTTCTGCTTGATTACAAGTGATGCCCAGAAAATTATTGCAAATAAGACTGTATAACAATCTTGCTTGTGCAGCATTGCATTTTGTAATAACAGCAAACATTTCTAAAGCATGTTATTTATATTCTGCTTTTTTACAGACTTTCGGTAAGATTTTGTATTGATTCTAATCTGTCAATTGGATTTAGATCACTTTATTCTTACATGTTTGTTAGAAAGTATATCCACTTTCACAAAGAGGTAAAGCTATATCTGGACAGAAATATTTGCAGAACACTTGAGGGAATTAATTATCCCACCACACTGAACTCGACTGTCTGAGGTGAAGCAAATGGAAAACTCCTACATCTGGAAAGTTTAAAGAATCAGAAATTAAAATGCTTGGGTTTATTTGTGTTTGACCCATGCTTGGAATTTGCCACTGTAATTGATAGCCATGAAGTGTGCTAGCTGACTTCTGTGCATTGGAGCTATAATAAGCACTGTTCCGTTTCATGGCCAAATTCGTTCCATCAACAGAACACTTTAAAAGTTTCTACTGAAAAATTGCAGCAGCTTTCATGTTGGAAAAATTTTAGTAAGATGCTGGTTTTAGACAGCTTCATATTTCCTGGCAAGCAAGTAAAGCAGGTTGAAAAATTTTCCTTTTGGAAAATGTGGCTTTGCTGAAATAAGAACTTTCTGTGAGAAAATGTCAATTTCAATGCGTATTTTTTTTATATTGCAATTTGGGTAATCAAAACAAAGCCTTCCATGATTCAAAGTGACAGTTTGAAACAAAGATACTTTTCAGTTCCAAATAATTGCTTTTTAAAACCAAACAAACAAAACAACAGGTCAAGTTGCACAGCAACTTTTATTTCAATCAGAGGTCTGGTAACTTTTCATTTGGACTTTTTCATTTTGAAATGTCTTATAGTTTTTCATCCTAGTTTCCTAGTATTTTTGTTTGTTTGTTTGTTTGTTTTTGTTTTTGTTTTTTGATACTCCAATTTTTCATCCTGTTTTGAAGTAGAAACTAATTTCTTAGGGAACAAAATTCTGTTTCCCAACCAGTTCTGCAAGAAACCAATCTAAGATTTTCCATAAGAATAAAGGAGGAATATTTCTTAAACACATGAATGTCAGTTACAGTTACCTGACTGATCTCCCAAGCTGTTTTGGAATAGCTCAGGAGAAAACAATGTCATTATCAGATGTGATGTACCTCAGAGTTTGTGCTCATCACATTACCCTTACAAGCAACACTGCACATGGGAAGCTCCTTTAGATTTTCCTTTGTCTGGGTTACACAGACAAGTTCATCAGAAAATGTCTGGTTTTGAATCACTTCAGAAACCATCCTCAGGTCTGTCACAAGTGTCTATGAGAACTGGGGACAATCTTTCCATGTGAGAAATATATAAAGACCTTACCAACCCTTTTTGCTACCCAACTAATGCTATCCTGTATGATTGGTGCCCATTAGTCTGATTTCTTTTTCTTGTTTTATGAAATTGTATTTGTTAGCATGTGTAGTCAAAGATCTAACAATCTGAAAAATAATATCTGAGGAATGACCTTTCTCTTGATTTCCACTTTGCTTAGGAAAAAACTTGTTCACTACACGACATTCACAACCACCCTCTGCCATCTATTATAAGCAATAATCTACTCAACAAAAAATTGTAAACCATACCTGAAGAACATTGCAGATAGTTGAATTACTATTATAGCTAGAGATGATCAAGAATTCTGTAGGAAATAAAGGATTCTCTAAACATGGATTTTACCTGTCATGATCACTGCTATCTAGACTTCACTATCTGGCTCCCAGAAATATGGGATTATTTTTCACTTAAGTTTTAGTCTCTGATGTTCTGAATATCTAGATATGCTGAAAAATGTTTCTCTAAAAATAGTACATTCATCTCACATATTTTGGGAAGATTAAATCAGCAAACTTGTGAATCCAACTAATTATGTCATAGTTTATGATTTTGACTGTGGTGATAGCAAATCAGCACCATTTTCTCTAGGAAATAACATCTAACAAATGTATTTTCCAGTGCAAAAGTGGTGCTAGAAACAGTATCAGTAAGCCTGGAATTCACCCAGTGATGTGGAGTGCTGGATGTTATTGGAGAAGAAAATAAATATGTGTTTGTTTCTGAAGGTCATACAGTTAAAAAGATGTATAATGCTATAAACAGCTTGTTTCAGAACAAGAATTTTCATTGCAGAAGATATGTGATATTTTCCTCATTCTTTCCTGATTCATTCTGAGGGTAGACTTTACTGCATCATCTAAAAAGGGTGTTATTAGGCATAAATAACAAGGGACTGCTTCCTTAATAATATCATAAAAAATCTACAGTTTGATTAGCCAATCTGTGTTTCACAGAATGAATCACAAAGCAAGATGATTCCTTGCAGATAGAACATGCTCTTAAGAAAGGATTTTTGGAACAGCTTGTGGGACAAAGATGAAATGTCATATACACACATACGTGCCCATGCGTCTTGGATATATCCCAAGATTTAGGATATAATCACTGGAAAATATTCAGCTTTCCCAAAGTGTTATAAATGGAAGTAGATAATGCCCTGATGGTCAAGGGAAAGTAGCCTTGCATAAGCTTTGCACTTTACAGCACTGTGGCTACCAGTGCATGGCTAGGCAATAATTAGCATAGCTGTCTCTCAGTGATAGCATTTATACCTGGGCCCAACCCTCCACACAGTTCATGCATGTTCTGTTTCAGTTCCATCAGGGCTGAAGACACTCGTGTTTTAAATGGTGTCCCAGACTGCCATGGTCAAGAGACTTCTTGAGCAGAGATGTTTCTGAAAACTGAATCTGCAGAAAGCAAGATGTAGAACAGAGTTCTTTATGAGACTTTATTCCTAAATCATATATCTACTATGATTCTGTGAGGGTTTTTATGCTGCTTCTGGCATAAAAAAATGCTCAGTTTCTTATAACATTGGAACGTTTGGATCTGCTTCGATTTATTAGCATTGCATGAGGAGGGGAGGAAGCTGAAACTCAGGTTTTGTTCTGCTTGGATGTTTTCATGGTTTCCAAGAGGTGCCAAAGTTCAAAGCAGAAAAGTTATCTAATTTTATTTTTCTGTAAATCTTAGAAAGAAACTATCTGTATGGAGTAAACCTAATCTATCAACAGGAGCTCTGAGACAGTACGTGGTTGACATGTCTTTTTCTGTCACAGGGGTGACACTATTCAGCAAGCAGTTAAACACATTTAGGGAAAAATACCAGTTCCTTGCCATAATGCAGTAGGTTATTATCCAATTAAAAATGATCTGATAAAAACACTTTTTAACATTTGTCACATTTTTTGCCTGTTTGTGATCCAGCCAAAGAATTTCTATCATTTTGCGACTGCAACCAAGATATAACTAACTGTTGCCATACCAATAACTAGGAAGAAAAAGAACCTCCTCCACATGTACTACCCACACAGATCTGATGGGCACAGTTTGTGAAATGCCTTGGGAATAAAATGGTGCTGCGACTGCTGGCGTGCACATGGCTGCTGCAGTTGGATCTGGCCTGGGACTTACGTGCTCAGCGTGTGTGAACGTGCATATGGAGCGCGTGTGAATCACTGAGGCATTCTACCTGCTCATGCTCACAAACACAGCTCCCATTTAACTCCCTACTTCTTTTCCTCAGTCTGTCAACTTCTGCCAGAGGAGCTGTGGGCCTGAATCTGGCTGTAACTGTCTAACAGTACAACTTGCATAACTCCCACAACAGAAAATGAGATTATTCCTATTTTCCTTTGTTCCAACTTGAGGGTAGTTTTGCCTGTATAACATCTTGAGGTGCTTGATGTCTATGTGTTTAGTGACACTTTTTCATTGATGCTAGATGTTTTGAATTCACATGTAAAGTGAGGAAGTCTTTATATAATGCAACTTATATCTTCACTTTTACTATGTCCACTAATTTTCCTTTTAAAATAGCATTTCTTTTTCCCGTCCTTCTCTCTGCCTTCTTGGCTGTTAGATTGGGAGCCTCTTGGAACAGCATTCAACTATTTCTGGATGATGGCAGTGGGCTTAGCACATCATGAAAACTAATACATATGTATTTTAAAATGGATAATGTTCTGAAGAAGTGTCTGAGCTACTTATTTCTCACTTATGTTATAAAACAGCAAATAAAACAAAAAGCAAATCTCTGTATTCCAAGAAAAACACTCAGCAGAAAAGAGAATGAAGAATATGTAGTTCCTTAATCTTTAGACTCTTGAAGATATTAAATTTACTACTCAGTTGCAGTTGTCTTGTGATGTTAATGTTGTTATATGACTTACTGTTATGAATAAATTCATTGAACCCTCAACACTGAAAAAATTAAGCCAGTTCAAGTCAAAATAAATTTTGCATGATAAGGGAGCATTTCTGCAAAATGAAAGGAAATTCCATGCTGTTTCATTTTCATATCAGTAAAAAATATAAAATAAAATATCATTTGGTTGGTTGTGGGCTATTTAAGACTTTTAACTCTTTCTTCCTCATTGTATATTTTAATCTACTATGAAATTCTTCCATTTTGAAAGCATAGGAAGCAAAGAAAAATTTTGACCCTTTTAAAAATAAAACTTTCAAAAATATTTTGGCTTTTAAAATGTTCTATTGATTTTTTTTAGCTAACATTTTTCATCAGGTTCTACCCACACTCATAGATAGCTTCTGCAATATGTGTCCCTTTTCTTCTCAGAAAATGCCATTAAAATGTATTAAAAATGCCATTAAAAAGTAACTGATGACAGTAACTGGTCATCAATAGCATAGTACCTCCTTTTAACAATGGAGCCGTACTTTTATATACTGTGTGCAAGTTTTTAAAATCATGTTCCAATGTAAAATATGTGGTCATTTTAAATGTGTCTAATGCACTCTGTATAGAACTCAAGCTTTCAGCACTCACAAATGTGTTCTCACATTTATGCAGGACTGTTTTTACATATGTTTGCTAATAAAGATATTTTCTAAGATATTTGATGGGAAAAAAGTCTAGGCCTTTCTGGGAAACTGTTCCAGTGTTTCACTTCCCTCATAAAATAAAATTTCTTCCTGATATCTAGTCTGCGTCAACACTCCTTTAGTTTAAAACCATTATCCCTTGTCCTATTGCTACAGGCCCTATTAAAATGTCTTCACCCACCCTTCTTATGTGCCCCTTTAAGTACTGACAGGCTGCAATGAGGTCTCCCTGGAATCTCCTCATCTCCAGGCTGAGCAACCCAAACTCTGTCATACTTCACTCACAGGAGAAGTGCTCCATCCCTCTGATCATTTCTGTGAATCCAACAGGTCCACTGCTTTCCTGTGCTTAGCACCCCAGAGCTGGTTGCAATAGTCCAGGTGGGATCTCAGAAAAGCAGAATAGAGGGGCATAATCACCTTCCCTGACCTGCTGGCCATGCCCCTTTTGATGCAGCCAGAGTATGGAAGCAATCTTCTAATCTGACTAGACATCATAGGATTCTCCCACTTAGATCAGCAGTGGCTCCAGCAACTCATGATGAAGAAAACTGCTCAGGGCGTTTATGTCAGATTTGATAAAATTTCTGCTAAAGCATCCATTCAAATAGGTCAGAAGTTTTAATGCTGAATCTATCAGACATTTTTTCTGAGGTCGTGAACTGTGAAGGATTTGTTCCTTCTGGCTGTCAGTAGGTCTGCTCTTCTGGAAAATAAAAGCAGTATTTAGCTAAGGATACAGCTTTCCTCTGCGACACACACATGCTATTTCATCTGATTTCAGTGGGGCTTATGAAGTTCACCTGGGGATTAAATGAGTCCTCTAATAATTAATTGTAAGGATTTTTAGGTTAACTTTAACTGTTCCAGTTAAAAGTTCAGATACAGAGCTATACATAGTTACAGACCAAGCAGCAGAAAGGCATCAGTCTCTTTTGTCACCTGGTGTAACAGATACACACATGGCACCTCTCTGCTGAGGTTAAAAGGGAAAAATGTTAAATATAATTTCTCTATCTTCTCACTTCTGTGTTTGTGAGAAGGTTGGCTTTTGTTTCCATAAGAAATTTCAGCTCCAGTCAAGCCAGCATCTTGTGTCTTTACATGACCTTCTAAGTCGCACAGGCATTGACAGCAGGGGACAAGAGTTAAGGAAAAACCTGTCCCACACTATACCAGAGTGAATTGGGATCACTGAATGCACAACTTTTCCTGCTATTTCCTGCATCGTAGATGAATAGGAAACATTTGTGTGCCTGTTCTAAAGGTGCACACAATTGTATAGATTATACAATTAGATTATATTTTAATTTTAACCTAACTTTGCACGGTTAATAAAAAAATTAAAATTATCATATCTTTACAGATATGATAACAGGATTTTATTGCCAATACACAAGTATTTCCCTTCAAGAAGTTGACTTCATAGAAGGTTCAGGATTTTGCAAATGATGCCTCAAGTTCTGGTCTTAGTATTGCATACTGCACTTTTGTATATACTCCTTCTGTTTACTTAATACAATGGTACTTAGCTTTTGGAACTTGGACAGTTTTTGGCACACTAAAAGAAACCAATCTGCTTTATTAAATTGATTGAAGGAAATCAGTCTAAGCCTAATAAGATTTATGTGTTTCCATTCAATGTCAGCAGGGAGTCAGATTAAATCAAGGCTGAAGGTCTCAGCTACATTCAAACCCTTGATCAAGCTACTAATGCTTCAGTTTGAAAAGTATGATAAGATGATTAGATGATTTAAGTAGCCCTGTGCTTTTTGAAATTGCTGATATCATGAAAGAAATTATTTTTGCAGCAAAAATATGTATTTCTTGTAATCACATTAATAAAATGTGGTGCCATGGCTTAACTCCGGTTGGAAACTAAGTATTACACAGCTATTTTCTCACTCTCTTACCTCACAGTGGGATGGGCAGGAGAATTGAGAAAGGGTAAAATCTGTGAGTTAAGAACAGCTTAAAAATTTACATAAAATAGTATATCTATATATAGATAATACTAATACTGATAATGACAATAACAGCTAACAAAAATGATACTAGTAATACTAATAATAGTAGTAATGAAAATGGGGATAACAAAAAGAGAGGAATAAGACACAAGAAAAACAAACGATGAGCAGTGCAATTTGTCACTGCCTGCTGACTGATACCCAGCCAGTCCCTGAGCAGTGATGGGCCCCTCCTGCCAGCTTCCTGCAGTTTATATGCTGGGTGTGGTGTTCTCTGCCAGTTCAGGCCAGCTGTCCTGACCATGGTCTCTCCTGGCATTTTATGCTCCTGCTCATTGTCAGGGCATGGGAAACAGAAAAGTCCTTGTCTTAGAGTGAGCAGCACTGGGCAACAACTAAAACATCAGTGTATTATCAACATGCGGATTGTCGAGTGTTTCAATGAGGTGGTGTAATGAAAAGAATAATTTAGTTTGTTTCCTACGGTTACCTGTAAAATAACACCCAATGTTTACACAAAGTTGACCTCAAAACACTTTACAAAAGAGGTCTGTGTGACCCTTTTTTATAAATAGGGAATGTAATGTCTTTAATGTTGCAGTTGTTGAATGATATACCGGGATTTTAACATCTGTGCTGATCTAGCGTGACTAATGAATATTCACCTACCTTTTGAGGTCTTATTCCACAAATAAGGTTTAAGTACAGCTGAAAGGGAAGAGCCATTTAACCAACACTGAGCATTTGGAAGAAATTTTCTTATACCACTTGAAGATGAGATAGCATTAATTGGTGTGCTTTCATGAGGAATTGTCCAAAAGCTGCCTGTGAAGGTCTACAAACTGACTCATCCACTTTTCCTTCCAAGGTGAGACCAATGGAGCTTTAGTACCTGGTGCATACATGAGACTTATAGTCAAGGATGGATGCCAGAGGGGTGCTGGATTTAGAAAAAAGTCTTTTACAATTTTATTGCATTTAAATGTATCTTTATTTTACTACAATTTATGCAAATCAGACTTGGATTCTGGGCCATTAAGAGGCTGCTGAAGAAATCTGGGGAAATGGAGTAAAATCTTGGGAATCTTATTTTCATGAGTTTGCATGATGACGGTATTGAAATCAGTCAATCAACAATATTTCTGATAAAGCACACACTTTGAAAGCCTAAATTATTAATATACCTTTTGCCTCAATGTCTGCAAACCAAAACTGTAATCCCTGATCATCAGTCTGGGAGCTAAAATCTGTAGATAATGTATCCATTTGTAATTAGGTCAAAATATAAGCTAAGCATTAAGGAGGATGGTAGATATGGAAGGTTACAAACTTTCCTACAGTTTATCCAGACTAAGCTCCTTTCTAAACCATGTTTTTCTTCCTTCATTAGCTGACAGGCCTTTGGCTTTGCAGTTTGCAATGCTGTGCAGCTTGTTCCAAAAGATGAGCTCTGTTACAAAATGAATGAACAAATCAAATTCAGTTTTGTCAACAAGGTATTTCCTAGTCCTCACTATGACTAACTGTCAACCTGTGACACTGAAAGCTGGCAGTAAAGTAGATTTTAGATATTTACTAGCTGTCTTACTGAAATTTTATCCTGTATCCTATACTGGACTTTGTGTACAGGCATCAAGTACTTGGAGTAGCAAATAATCAAGGTGTGACCATGTGGTGCTAGAGTTTTTCTGTAGTGAAAGAAGTAGTAGAAAACTACTTTTGGGATCTTCACATGGAGTACAAGTAACCTTAACACTCTTCCAGACAAGATGGATGTGGAGGGTAGGGAAGATCATAGACTGACACTTCATTGGCGTAGATTTCTTCACAATGGAAAGGCCTTCTAGATACAGAGACATCATTGTTGATAATGTCATGGAATTGTCTGAACTTGGCATCTTGAATTGTGGTCACGCTGCTCCTGCCTGGGATAGCCTGGGATCGCCTGGGAGATAAGTAATTTCCCTTTGCCATTAGCAAAGTTGAGGAAACTCCTTATAATGTTTCAGGTCACTGAAAGCTGTTTTGCCCTCAATGAATACCTTATAAAAAGGTGATGAGCAGATGGACAAAATGATTCTTCAAAATATATCACTCAGGATTGTGTAGTCACGGATCCTCTAATGAAGCACAATGTGGGTTGATGTAAATTGTCAATCTTCTCCCTTACTGCTACTTGCCAGTTTGTTGTGGCTGTATAATATTATCAGCCTATGGGAAAACATTGATTGTAGTGATAAAAAGTTTCCATGGTTTATCTCAATCAGATAAAATAATGGCAGTCTTAAATACAGTTCCTCCTTTAATGTCAAACTGTACAGATACACAGTTATGTTTGACTAAGGTGGGCTGTAAAAATTGCAAATAATGCCATGGCTGAAGCAAGAAATCACAAACACATAACATTCTAGATGCAGTTGAGTGAGTACTGATTGACCATTTACAGGTCTCAGGCTATAAACTATGTAGTTCAGGAGTCTCATCTACAGAAGTGTCTTAAAATATGTAAAACTTAGGAAGTACAAACATACAGGAATAGTTTATTCTGTACGTAGGAAGCAAGAAATTGTATATTTTACATATGTATAAAATATTCATCATTACAGAAAAAGTGGCAAGGGTTAAAGGGATGGAAGCTGAAAGGAAACTCTCCCTTTCTTTTGTGCGCAAATCAATGCGGGAGTATTTTGAAAAACCATCCAGTGAACTGATTGAGCTTTCCAACACTACTTCAGGCTACCGACCACAAAACAAAATACTTATGCATCTACGTTGTTACATGCCGTGAAATGTCATGTTTGCATAGGACTTGTTTAACGATGAAGGCCCGGTAAAAGAATTTCCCTTCTTCCTGCATGAGTATCCTATTAACATGAATGTCTGTTCTCAAGCAGCAGTCTTGGCGAGGGCTCTGCCGTGACTGGCCAAGCTCGCACAAGTGAGATAAGACAAGTTCTGAATGGCAGATGTCAGGAGCCAAGGCAGCTGTGTGCTGTGGGATTGCCGTGGAGGGAGCCGGCCGGCTGCCAAGGCCTCCGAGCAGCCATGTGCTTGAGGTATGTGTGAACCACAGAATTTTGTGCTTCACTTGCAGGGCTGCTCTGATCCATTTTGTGCTCACATATGAAATGTGTCTCCAAGTACCCAAGACAAAACTGGAGCAGTGTGAGACCGACAAGCACAAGTGCATCCGTAGCACTGAGCACCCTTAGATAAATTGAATGGATTCCAAAGTGAGAGGAACTCATGTCTGCTGTGATAAAACAGCCAAATGATTATGGGCCAGACTGATAACTGGCAGTACAGAGGCACAAGGTGGGCTCTGACACACACACCGCGGCTGCCATAACTTTAATGCTAACCTCTCCTATCCATAACTGCTGGAACACATTGGCTCCCAGGAAAGAACAAAGAGGAATCAGAGTCTGTCAATGACAATCCCATTCCTGTCTCTTCAGAATCATACAGACACTCAGACTTAGCGTTCAGGAGTTTTTCAGATGCTAGCTACTAATTTACAAAGAGATAGAAAACTGTGGTGACTGTCAAATAAATAACAAGGATACAATAATACAAATAGATCCTAAAATGTCCTGGCTTTAGCTTATCTCTGAGACTTGCAAACTACTAAGTGGCATACACATCCATGCAAACTCCTGAGGGTGAGTAGGAAAACACATGCTTCATGCTCACCTAGCCTCTTTCTTTGTTATCTACTCTCAGGGATCACCATTCTAATTCCTTGAGTGTTTGAGGTTTTAATCTTTAGTGTGTCCACATGTTGTTTTTTATTTGGTTAACAGTACCAACAGCAGTGGATTAAGTGTCTTTTTTTAATAAGTTGCCATGATTGTTTACAAAATGTAATATCTGTATGGGCCTTCTCTGATTATTTGGTTTCGCCGCTGTGAAGGAACAAAGACCACTGTTTACACGTTGTCCACTAATGTTGGTGGAAACACTAAGCTAATAGCCATAAATCCAGGAAGCCTTATTACTCCTTTGTTTTTGTGATAATGCAGAATTAAGACACCTTCATACCTGTGCAAAATGCAATAAGAGAACCCTGATAGTGTTTGTCTCCTTCCAGAGACATTGCTTCCTAGTCCACTTTGGGCAGCTGCTGCAGGTTAGCACAGGGGTGCTTGTACACCTCCCCCTGCATTGTACCAATAGATGGCTACCTGCCCCTTGAGCCTCACCACCCAAAGGGTCTGAAAGCACTGCTTTTATCCTGGCAGCAGTCAATTTGCTGTGCAACTGGCCTGTGTTGAAGTGAAGTGTTATTACACTTCACTTTCAATACTTATTGTTATTACACTTCATCTGTTGGAATAAGCACACAGGCAGAGATGTGCTGCAGCTCTTCTTTGTGTTAAATGTAGGGTGAGAGGGTGAGCAGAGGGACAGAAATTGCTATTGTTTGTGGAGTGTTCACAAAAATTATGAGAAAAAAGCCATATGTTCGAATAAAATTTGAAATATCTTTAATTCAAACCCACAATGACAATGAAGATATTGTAACCCCGCCACCTACATATTTTATACAAAGTAAGCCAACAGAACAATGAGCATAAAAATTGCTGTACATCTCCTTGCTTAATCACTCTTCCCTGCAGCTCTGAACAACAAATTAGACTTCTTAACATTCAAAACAATTCTTTCCTGACAAGTGCTGTCTGAAGGAGTTCCTGCAGCGAGGACTTCTTTTCCTATGGAAAGGTTCAGGAATGTTACTGGCTACTTGGATACAAAGCTGAGGCTCCTTAGTGACTGTAAATCAGTCCCATCTTGTTAATGTCAGTAAGGCTATGCTAATTTATGCTTGCTAAAGTACTCGAACCTGCCAACAGGCACCTGGTTAAATAGGTATGTTTAACCTGCTGGGGTTGCTCAGAAGCAATTAAAGCAGCAGCCAGTGCATTGGATGTGGAAAGGTTACACAGTCCAAGTCCATCTGTCCCTTCCAGCAGCATTAGGGTCTCCCTTCCAGTAAAGCCTCTAATGGAAACGTGAAGGCAGAGTACTCTAGATACCAGCAATGTGCTGTAGAAGCAATTGAAGAAGGAAGCTGAAGGCTTGCTGAGACCTTGTCCTGCTGTGCCCTATGCTGAACTTCCTCCCTATTATTCTCACAGACCTGACTTTTGTCTTCTTGACCTGCCATATTTTCTTGGTCTCTTCAGCTCTCGAACAAACTTTCAACTTGTTTACCATTACCACAAAACAAACAAACAAACAGAAACAACTCTGTTATAAATGCCAATACGATATTCCAATTAAAATAATAATTTGGTTTATTAACAAAGATCGAATTACAGAATTTCGGTAAACCCACCAACAGCGGAGATACTTGACAGTCTTTTTCCCGGGAAAATGTCAAGGGTGAACCGTGAGACACAGAACTTGGCAGTCTGCTGCCTCCCCTCCAGTTCACAAATTTGTCCGGTTCGGGGCTTAGTTTTTATACACTTTATTCTGCCCTTGGCAATATTTCCCCAAATTTCCCTTTGTTTCCCGGCTAGCTATTCAAATCCAAGGGTGTCTCCGACCAGGCTGGAAAGAGTTCTCAGTTCATATGTTAATGTCCAGTTTCTATAGATCCTTATGGCTGATGAATGGTCGAGATATGGATGATGATGCTTGATGCCCGGTGAGGGTGTAGTCTGGTGCTGTTGATGGTTCTGCCGCCTTATCTTGATGGGTCTCCTCCCGGTGCTCGAGGAGGCTGCCGGTTTCCCGTAAACCTTTTTGTCTCTTTCTGAATGGGAGTTTCTGGGGTGTTGCCTGCCTTTTCAACATTTTGGTTTAACAAAATGTTACAAGGTGTCCTGAAACTTACATTTTCATATAACACACATATATACAGTTTTATAGTTTTCAATAATATTTCATTAACTATACGAACATGAATTAATCATTTCACATTTTTCACAAGTCCCCACCAAACAAACAAGTAAACCTCCAAAACAACAACAAACAACCCCCAAACATACCAAAAAACCCCAAACTCCAAAAAAACCCCAAACCACCTGACCTGATGTTACTCTTCCTGCTAGCTCTGCTTACATACCTCGTGTTTTTCCTCTCCTTTGTGTTGTCTTCTTGGACTGTATACTCTGAGCACTCCTTTCAGCTAAGTGCTGTACAAATAGTGGAGACTAAATCTTGGTTTGTCCTCAGGCATTATCATAATAAGAAAGGCATTTCAGTTAAGAGCAGTATTGTAAAAATGTGCCTGTTCTTAATGACAGATTGTCTTTCCTAGGTCCTACCAACACAAACAAAGCAAAGAGAGACCAGAATACTCATTATGAACAATGCTTCAAGGCAATCCTGCTATTTCATTGCTTACTGCAGTCTACCACCCACTTCTTTTCCATACAAAATGTACCTTTTAAACAACAGTTAAATATTATCATGAAACTAAGCAAAAAAGTATTATTCTAATGTGGCAAGTTGTGTCCTTACAGAACTGATGACAGAAATTATAAAGGAAGTGTATCAAGCAATTCGATTAAAGTTAAAAATAATGTATCACATGAAAGAATAGTTAAAAACCAGAATACTGTAAATTTGAAATGTAACTTTGTGGTGGCAAGGTAGTTAATTTTTCTGTGGGTTTTTTTTTTTTTGCTTTGTTTTGTTTGCCTGTTTTCTCTTTTCATTCTTGTTAGCATCTACATTTCTGTCTTTACATGGGACACTTTCATACAGCAATAAACAGCTTTAATTGAGGTTTTATTAGGTTCTGAGATGTCAGAGATGATTTTGATTGCTTGGTTTTCATGCCACTGAGTGCTACCATTCTCCTGACTGCAAAATTTTTGTAGGAAGCTTTAACCTGGGCAATACCATTAAAGAAACACATAAGTTTGAAATGCTAGGGTACTCATTCCTGTGGAAAGGGAATGTAAGTGTGGATGATTTTGTAACTCAAATCAATGCTACTCTGCTATCTTTCTTTATTAGACGGAGATATGAGACATGTCCCCGAACTGTAAACACCCACACTGTAGATATCTCCTTTGACCAAATTGTGCTGCTCCTTTTATAATCAATGGAAAGAACTGCCCTAGCTTAGCCATTTCCTTTCACATGAGAGAGATTATGCCCTGTGTGTGCCTGCTTCTCCCTCTCAGCTCTAAAAGCCGTTTAGTCTGCAAGCTCAGATGGAGACGTTTGCATCACAGATATTTGCATTTTGTCAACTCAGTCCTTTTTTTTTAGTGTCTGATCTGTAAGGATTTAAGAAAATGCACGTTCTTAAAGGCCTCTCTCAATATGTATAAATTACTCCTTCTGTGCATGCCAGACTTGGACCAGAGCTGAGTCACAGCTTCTGAGTTTGAGACAAAACTGAAAATGTCTGTGTAATAGGAAGGACGGTCAGAGCAGGGTCTGCAGCACAAGAAGGAACAGGGCAAGGCTGCAAAATTTAGAGGACTTGGCTTAATGGTGTCACCATTTCACTCCTCCCAGCTCTCACCCCATGCTCTGACACCTCCCTTGGCTGCAGCAGTCAGGCTGGTCTCCAGCCGTGTGGCACAGGGAATCCATGCTCTGAGCCCCTGGCCTTTCTGACACCTCTGCTGGTTGCTGCTTCTGGTGTCTCTGACATAAGCTAGTTTGACCTGAGAAAAAAAAAGGAACACCTGCTTCCAGACCAGGGATAAGTCCTCTTTCCTTATTCATCTGTCCAGCTGCAGTTTTTATTTGCCATTTACTTGAAAGACTGTGATAAGTAGCAATTAGTAGAAGATAGTAAAAGCAGGCATCTGCCTTCCTTAGGAATGAAGGGAACAAGATATTGTGAAGGAATTTTCTTCCCTCGGAAACTTAATTCTATTTAAAGGCCTTCCTGTCATTTTAATAACTAATCTCAGGAGGAGGGATGTGGCTTGAGGGGTATGGGGACAGTTAATTCCTGACTGCCACTTGCTCCTTATGAAGTGTAAATCCTTCATGATTCTCTCTTCTCAATCTCTTTCACTCTCTCAAAGATGCCTGAATCTAACGTAATAGTGAATATTAAGGATTTTTTCAGAGGTTGTGTTAAGTCTCACAAAACCAATACAGTAGAGGAATCATTACTATTTTGGATGTCTATGACACAAAAAACCCACTGTGGGAATGTTCGTGGGAATTAAATTATGGGCCAAATTCACAGAAGAGTCACAGAGGGGGACAGGAAAGCCCAAAATACTTGTTTCAATAGTTAAAGAATTACGTATACCTTTCTAGTCTGTAAATATTTACATTTTGCAATTATTTTATTTTAAAGGTTTTTTTATTCAAAGAAAAGAGATTCCACAAACAAGAACATAAACATATTTGCTTCATGAACCAGTCTGAACCAATCTTTTTCATGAAACCTAAAAGGCCATTATTCATAAAATTGTACTTAGAAAAACTGGAAGCAGATGATAGAAACACTTTTCCCCCAGGCTCCTTGGAGACCAGTGAAGCTGCTAGTAGCTTGCTTTAATGCAGAACTGGAAAAGGGCTCTGCCTACCCACACAGTGTAGCTGTATTTATCTGAAAGTATTCCTATTATTTGCCTTGGATACAATTAATTATTTTGCACCTAAGATATTCTGTTGCATACCATACATCACATTAGTCTTGTGCTTGACATCATACTGATGCAATGTGATACATTAGGAGTTCAACCAGAGCTGTTTTAATTAGGCAAGGTATTTTATTCACTTAGTGAATATTTGCTTTGAGTTGCCTGTACAAGGCCATAAGATACAAGCACCTCAGTGCTCCCAAGTAAATGTCAGATGGGGTATCCTACACTCTGCTGATTAATTATATGATACTTAGATCATTTAGCTAATCTGTTGAATGCATATCACACAGTTAATGAAAGACTTCAAAGCTGCAGGCAGACTTAAGAAATGAATCATCGTGTATAGCACAGTCTTCATTACTCACTGCAGAAATGCAGCATTCAGAATTACTAAGTTGGAGCTGGGAGAGGTGCAAATGGCAGGGTTACCCTGCCAAACTGCTTGGTCTTTCTTTTCTGCCTGTTTGAGGAGTCACACACAGTAGGGTGAATAGATACTTCGTCTGCTTTTCAGAAGGGCAGAGACTGCTCCCTGAGGCACTGATGGGGAAGGGGATTCATCAGTATTGTTCCATTCTCTAGAGTGCTGCAGCACCCACGAGCTGGGCTCTCCTCTTGCACTGCTGCCCTGGGTAAAACTTTAAGGCACTAAAGGAAAATAGTAATGCTTGCCCAAGCAGAAAAATTCTGGGAAAAGCTAGAACCATGCATACCTGTGGGGTTTGTATTTTTTCTTTTTTTCTTCCCACATAGATGTACAGTAATTAGCAAACACAGACTGAAACGTCAAGACATTATCATCATCATCACCTGTTGTCACGGCTTGAGTAGCTCATTCCATTTTCAGAGTTGGGTTTGGTTATTTTTCAGCCTATTAGCAGCAATTAAAGGTATCAGTTTATCAGTGGACTTCTAAAGTGACCATGAGTTTTTTTCCATAGATTTGAGGGCTGGAGTTTATTCGGTTTCTATGGAATGGTGAAGGAGAAAAGCTAAGCTGGTTTTTTTTTTTTTTTTTTTTTTTTTTTTTTTTTTGTTTTTTTTTTTTTTTTTAGTCAAAGTTCTGGGACCATGGAATGGAAGCTTCACTGAACAGCAGCTCATTGATATTTTGTGATGTGGCTGACTAGGTCTGGTCTGGAAGCCTTACGCTTGTGGCAAAGACAGTTTGTGAGGGCTTGGGTGAAATGCAAATTAGAAATTGTACGGAAGAAAGGCATGGGTTTAAAGGGCATAAAGAAAATCCATTTAGTTATTGTAATTTAGCTGATCAGGCAGCTCCTCACTCACAGATTGCCTGTGGAAAGAGATTATGTGAATGGTGTGACATACTATCACAAAGAAATAGCAGAAACTCTCCTCCAGGGTACATTCAGGAGGCTCCAGAGTGACATTCATCCCCACACCTCTCACATCGCTGTTCTGCACCTTTATCAGTGCTCAGTAGCACTGGGGGTCATCCTGCCCCGGTTTCCCTTTGTGGGAGGACTTTTGAATTCTCTCCCTATCTGACTCACCCAAAGGAAGCTGGAATAGCTAACAATCACCTACTCTTGTTGTTTAAAATTGCCTCTGGCTGAAGGAGATTAAGCAGTACGTGAGCTATTCCTCTGTCCTCTAACCCTCCAACGGGGGAGTGGAAACAAACATCTGAGATGGGAGTGTCCAATCCACTCCAGACACTTCCTGAGTTAATTTCCGTAGGGTTATGGGGGATACCTAGAAAAATGCAACATCTATCTCCTCCCCCTGTTTAAAAAAATCTTGTATCTGGTCAGAACCTGAGTTTTTTTTCTCATCTGAAATATTACACCTCCAGGAGAGCATCTTAGGAGAGCAATCTAGTACTGAGTCAGAGGGAGGAGAATGAGTCACTGCAGCACTTATATTTTTCTTGGAAGTTTCTCACTAAAGCATTGCCCTAGTCTGACAGCGATTAGTAGATGACATCAGAGAGACTGGAGTTTATGTTAAATTCAAAATAGATAAAGGCTAGGATCCCAGGAAAGTGTCTTTAAAAGAGTGGTAATTTTTTGTGGGGCAGTTAAAAAGTACTTAATTGGGGGTATATTCATCATACACTTACTGTAAAACCAGAGTAAACAACAGCAAAAATAATCAGAAGGGAAGACTAACCAGAAATCTTAGACTGCTAAGAAGGATAGATACAGCATGTGTCACATTGCAGGCTAGTCCTTCCTTTAGCAACGGCACACAAAGTGAACTCATTATAATTCAATTTTATTTGGCTAGGAAAAGTATCTTTTTTAAAAAAGATCTTACTTTGCAGCTACCTGATTTTTGCAGTAAAGCTGCTTGCAGTCCTGTGAAGGATCCCCTCAACAACAGCAAGACATCAATGGCAGTGCCAGGTTGTCATTGTGAAGTGGTGCTCTAGTGATTATCAGTGAATTGACAATGATTAGTGACTCACTGTTGCTCATTCTTAATCCAGCCCACTCCACCACTGCTTGTACTGCCTTGTGGGAAGCAAATCTAAGCCCATGCAGAGGAAGAAGCCTCGGTGTTATTTAGCTGGCAGCCTTCTAGAAACCTCCTTTGCGCTGTAACTGCTCGTCTGCTACCCATGGAATTTGCCATTTGGCCGAAGATTTTCTTCCAGCCCTACAGGGACTTCAGAGGGTAGATATTGTACATTAATGCCAATTGGTAAAAAAAAAAAAAAAATTATTTAAGCCAGTAATGCATGAGATGCATACGTGTGTGTTGTGAAGATTCCACATGTTGTGAATGAAAAATGTGCTGGCAAGAATCATTGCTGTCAGTCTCCTGAAGAATTTCCCTGTGCTGAAGAGATCAGCTCCTGTGGACCATGGTGGTACCTACCTCAGCATCCTTAAGAAGGAGCCCAAACCCAGAAAGGTTTATATAAGCTTCTTTTCTCCTGCTTCAGGCTTGAAGCCACATGACATGAAGATATATGAAGATGAGCAGAAGCTCTGTTTGCTCTGCCCTGTCCTCAGTATACCACTTCTAGTAGAACTCAGATGAGCTTGGAGAGTGGTGTGGCTGCTGCCTGGCTCATGTGCCTTGACTCATCCCAGTCAGATATGTCAGAACAACACGTAGGCCAAACATCCCCTCACCAGGTATCACAATTCTATGACATCAAGAAGGGAGGCTAGAAGGGCAGATCAGGAACTGAGGGGGTTCAGCTTCAGAAAGGCTTTTAACAACCTGAGCTGGCAAAGCTGGAAATGAACCTGCCAGTGGAAGTATCTGATGTTCACTGTGTCTGTCTCAGTTCTCTTAAAATGCTGTAAAAACTGTCCCTTTCCTACTATTGCCTTCTGCCTCTGTTGTGCCAACATATTTCCTCCATGAAGCTGTCCAATAAAACCTGAGCTTCCTTTATGACTGAGCACTCAAGGTGCAAGCAAATAGAGGCTGACATATTTTCAGCAGGCAATTCTTTTAAAGATGGAGAGAAGAAATAGCTGCCTCTACAAATGCCTGTCTTTTTAGTCTAGCTCTCATATTTAAAGCAATATTTCTCAGAAACTATACTGAAGGCAAAAACATGCTCAACGGCTATATGTTCAACAGAATTGTTTCTGGAAAGAAAAAACATTTCTGATACTTGAATGAATTTATAAAACAAGGCAAAGTGGTTTACAATCACTCTGAGAAAAAAGGGGTAGGTCTGCTCCAGGGTCTCTAGTCTTTGCTCCTCATGCCAAACATATTTTGTCACATTCGCTCTCATTGCTTTGAGCTATTTCCTGGCAAATTGAGCAAGTTTTTCTTACTGCAGCTATGCATCTTGAACAGACATGAATTTGTTTATGTGTACAGTTTCGACAGACAGAGTGAAAGCTGGCATTTCAAGGCACATTTCAAGAGTTTGCATCCATGGTTCTTGGCAAACTGGTACATCCTGAAAAAAAAAATGGTTCTGCCTCAGTGGTATGGAAAACCTCAGTGATATTAAATGAGCAGCCACAGGTAAAGTGGCATCCACACAGCTGCCTGCCAGACACTCTAGGCAGGTGTCCAGGCATGGAATCATAGAATGGTTTGAGTTGGAAGGGACCTTAAGGATCACCTAGTTCCAACTCCTCTGCCATGAGCAGGAATGCTGTCCACAAGCCCAGATTTCTCAAAGCCCCATTCAACTTGAACACTTCCAGGGATGAGACATCCACAATTTCTCTGTGCATGTCTTACCACCCTTACTTAGGATTTTCTTCCTAATATCTGTCGCTGTGGGTGGGCGGTAACACGGTCCATGCTGTAATATTGCTGCCTACAAGGCAGAGGGAGGGGCTCTCATTTGGACATCTGAACAGTGCTAGTTCAGGGACACAAACAGGGAACAGCCGAGGGGTCCAGGGACAAGAGTAGCTTCAAATAGGCCCAGGGACGAGAACAGCTTTGAATAAAGTCAGGGACAAGAACAGGATTGGGCCACGAGCACAGGGTTATATACGAGACAAAAGGGGCAGATCTGAGGGCCAAGGGCCAACAGGGATAACGGGAAGTGGTGCAGGGGGGTGGGTAGGAACTGGGAGGAACCCATAGGATAACAGGGGCGGAGAGCTGCTGCAAAATTAGGACATTGGAGGTTAAGGGAGGGAAGAACATTCTGGAAAGAGTGCATAAATGGTAGATGGGGAACTGAAGAGGGGTGACATCAACTAACTAACCAGTAATGTAACAGAACTTAAAAGATATTTTCATATGGCTGCAAAGGCCCATTGGAGGGACACTTTTCTTGTCATAATCTAGAGGGATGTTTCTCCCCATTTGCATTGGTATCTCCAGGGCTGAGGCATAACTACCCTCAGGTGGCAGGCTCCTGGGCCTCCAGAAATCTAAACATGTCCCCTTTGAGTGTAAAGTCATTTCCCTTCATCTTCTTACTACATGCTCTTGTCAAATATCCTTCTCTAGCATTCTTCTAGGTCCCCTTCAGGTGCTGTTATGCTGCTATGGGGTTATCTTGGACCCTTTTCCTCTTCAGACAAACAACCCCTGTTCCAGGGTTTGGAACCCAACCTCTCTCAACCTGTTTTCATAGGAGAGGTTCTACAGCCCTCTGACTATCTTCATGGCCCTCCTCTGTACTTGCCTCAACAGGTTGACATCTTTCTTATGTTGGAGGTCCCAGAGCTGGATGCAGTACTCCAAGTAGGGACTCATGGGAGCAAAGTAGAAGGAGAAAAACACCTCCCTCAACCTCCTGATCACACTTCTTTTATGACCAGGCCAGGACATTGTTGGCTTTCTAGGCTGCTGGTGCTCATTGACAGGAAATGCTGAGCTTCTCGTCGATGCACCAACATCCAGAAGTCCTTCTCTTCAGGGCTGCTCTCAATCCATTATCTGCCCAGCCTGTATTTGTGCTTGGGATTGCCCCAACCCACTGCTACAGGAGCTTGCAGTTGACATTGTTGCATTTCATAGGTATGAACACGTCAGCATGTCTGCTTCTTTTCAGTGATGCCAGAGGCTGGTCAGCAGCCGCAGACTAGGCTGACCAGCAGTGGCGCAGAGTGTTGGAATGGGATGGAGAGCTTGGCTTTGTGCTGCACAAATGGGACAGTGCAGATCACACTGCAAAACTTGTGTGGTGTGTGAAGTGAGGTGTGTCTGCCGGAGGCAGTCATGGCTTCACCGTCGCTACTTCTCCATGGCCCTTCATCAACAGCCACAGTGGCCGAGAAACCTTGGGCTCCTGCCTTAGACATAATTCCGGGCAGCATCAACAAGTGTCCCAAGGACACATGCTGTGCCTGTGTTCCTCATACCTGTTGGAGCAGGCTGTCCCCCTGCTGCCTTTGAAACCAAGGGACAAAACACCCATGGAAACTAATGGGAACACAGGCAAGCCCACTTCCCATATGGTGCCTGTCAACCATGTGCTTAGGAAACATCTGATACATTTTTATTTGGATCATGTGTTTGGTATAATCATTGAGATTTGTTAAGTCCTGAGACTGTAGACCTTAAGTAATCCCCAAGTTTTGTATAAATATCCAGCTTTGTTCTTTTGTGAGAGAATCACATGCCAGCGTGAGAACTCATATGATTTTGGGTGCATCTTAGAGAAGCCATCTGATTTAAGGTACACTTAAAGTGCTCCACAGCAAACTCTACTACTCCTGTTAGGGCTATATTTCTTTACACAGACTTGAAGTGGAAGTAGCTTTGATTTTTTGCTGAAAAATTGTGAAATATTGAGGCTGAATCTTATAATTTTTTATATTTAGGTTTTATATTAGCTTTAAAGTATCTACTACCACGGTAGCTTAGTAATTGTGAAGCTGTAATGATATCGATCACTTTCGCTGTAAAATGTTATAATAATAACATTTAAATATAAAAAACAATTATGTTGTTTATAATGTTTATGTACTTGTAATGTTTGAAACATAAACAGGGAAACATACAAAATTTTAGCTGAGATCATAACCTTTACATTTAAAATATTTTTTGCAATAAAACTGCTATAATATAAAATCATTATAGTGATATTAGAGCCTGGTATTTCTTCTCCACTGACTAATATCTTTTTAGGTGAATTATTTCAATTTAAATAGGTCCCTGAACTTCTGGAAGATAACCAAAATGTTAATATGACATTATAGTGGACAGGATTTCTCTGTTACGAAACACACTTACTGTTTTATGTCACCTTGACTTTGAGAAAATGTATCACATAACTGAAATTGTTCAGAGTACAGTGAAGCATAAAAGAAAAATGATTCTGAATGAGGCACAAGCACAAGTTGACTTTCACTCTTCTTAAGGACAGAGACTGAAGGAAAGTGTGTAACATCATCTTTGTTGGTTTGCTTTTACCTTCTGGAGTTGTCTTGAAGTCCCCCAGCACTCATGGATTGCACTTGAGTAGATTAAATGTAAATAGTATATGGCTTAAAAAAGATGCAAAAAACAAAGGTACCTTCCCAAAACTTATTTATGTTATTGTAAATTGCTAACAATGTCACCAAAGCAGAGATCATCTTGTGTTTTCTTATCTTAACAGTAACATTCAGGAAAATTTTTCCTATTTTACTGTTTCAGAATTGTTATACTACATTTATCAATCCTATTTGGCAAATAGGTTTGTGAGCAATAAATGGCTGGTAGAGGAAAGGAACAGAACTGCACAGCAGTTATGTTATTTATAGGAAGCCAGAGTGAATTTCATATAATTTACTCTATTCAGGATAAAAATTAATATCTAACTGAAACAGCTAAGAACCTATCTTGAGTGGACAAAAATTTTCATTTACTTCCACTGCACCCACAGTGACTTCCCACTCTGCTGCCTAAAGCTCATTCTTCACAGTTAATAATAAACATCCTTGACTAAAGGATGACTGCAGTTCCTCTGCTAGAATAACAAGCGATCACTTATGTTCCAGTCAGTGCTGTTCTTCTTTCAGAGTGCACTCTGCATTACCAGACCCTCTACTTGATTGCTGGCTTCAGCCACCACCAAAGTCACTTGAAGTAAAGTTGTAAACATTTTCCAAGTAGCTGTGGAACACCTAGTAAACCTGAGTGTTATCCTTGTTCTTCAGTTAGTCACTGCTTATTTACCATAAGGAAAAAAGGGACTTTGACCTCTAGAATAGAATTTCAGGGATGATCTCATCCAGAACATCTGAAAAATGTGTCACCTCAAGCCACTAACCAATTTAACCTTTACTGTGTTTCATACTTAACAGGGAAAACAATTCCCTCTATCTGTATCTTAAGGGTATGGGAGAGAGACTGATATAATTTACCGTGTATTCAGGTAGATAAGGTTTCATTTTCATCTTTGGCATTTGAAGATGTTAAGTCAAATGACACTGTATAAAAATGACAATGTCTTCTAATTTACTAATTCAAAAGGTGAATGTTGATTAACTTCTGAAAGCAGTTAATTCATCTACCACTAGTAGAAAATATGACTTCTTAATAAATAGGTGGTTAAGTCCTGGAGCATTAACCAAAATAGTTGTTAGAATCTGAGAAAATCTAGAGGTTATTTGAAAGACTTGTGCAATTTTTTTTTTCCCAAAATGGGTTGGAGAAACTCTTCGTGGGTGGTATGTTAGTTCTCCAGTAGTATAAAATGCCTGTAAATCATGACATACCATTTGAAGCATTTCTTGGACCTATGGTTGCAAGGCATCCATTTTAAAAGTTAATGTTAATCAAGGTTTGGTTATGAGTGAGTGAAAAACATGCCTGATTTACAAACCAGTATATCTCCTTAATCTAGACAACTTTGTCCTGTGTCCATGTCAATGAGAATGTTTCTCCTTCCTTGATTATTCTCTACCCTCTTGTAATGTAAGAAATAGTATACCGTAGAGACAACAAGCTTTCCATGACAAATACAAGAGGAAAATGTTTCAGTTCCAAATGTATTTGTCTTCCTAGCCATGCCAGGCACATACCAGCCATGTAATATGACACAGTGCCATGCCAAGCACCATAATGGGCATGGCTGGTGGCAGCCTTGGGCTGGTCTGCCTTGAGCAAAGCTCTGAGGGGCTGTGCTTACCTTCCCGCATGAAGCCTACGCACAGAAATACTGGATGTTATGTTTCTCTCTCAAGTAATTAATTAATGAAGGCAGAAATAATTAATGATGGATGTAACAGAAGTACGGAGTAGCTACTGAGGTTAACAAGTTTATCTTATTTCTCACCATCCATTATCTGTACATCTCTGTTATTAATTGGATAAACTGCCTAATCAAGAATCAGGTAAGTATAACGCAAAGCCTATGAGTCCTGCAATATTCCAATTAGATTTCTGGCAATGTGAAAGATGTGTGGTAAGTGATCAACATGATTGATGAAGCAAGAGTGTTGCAGGTAGCACCAAAAAGATATATGGAATAATTTTATCTTCATGACTCCCTATTAATAAGTGGAAATACTGTCTAAAAAACAGCAAAATAATTATGTTTTTCTAGTTCAATCTGGATGCTGATGTTATTCTTGTCAAAGTGAATGAGCAAAAAATCCATTTTGTAGGCAGACTTCAGCACAGCTTCAGTTTCTCCTCAAGTGTTGGTAGAAGGTGCTTAAGATACCTCAGGAAAAAATTAGCAACTTGGTGAACCAGGTTCAGAATGTAGAGGAAAAGGAATCATTCTTACTTACACTTTTAAAAAAATTAAAGAAAACAAAATCTTTCTTGTTATTAAAAACAAATTTCCCAAGAGCATCTGGACTTTCCAAATGTTTAGCATGTGAATGACTCACCAGCTTTATGCTAAGATATTATGCTGTTATTTCAAAACCGAAATACCAGCTTTGACATTTTAACATGTTGTACAGAGATGCATAGTTTTTCTCCTTATTATACATTATTTCATCTTTTAAAAATCTAGAAAGAACCTTGGATTAAGTGTGATGCTGATTTTGAATCTCTTATAAAATGATTTTTCTCTGACAAACAATTTATTAGAGGAATTGTATTTTTAAAAGCTTTTATTTTTCTTGCTTGGCCAGACTCTCATTTTAGCTGAATTATACTTGTTGTAGAAACTGAAATTAAAGAATTTTTCTGTTGAGCTCAGGACTTAGAACAAACCAAAGGCTTTCCTGAGCTATGCCAATTAAGATGGTCTTTCTAGAACTTCTCTGCTCTCTGGGCCTTGCTAGAAAGCAATTCAAGATGCATCTCTTCCACCACTAGCCAACAAGCCTTAACTGCCCAGAACATAATTTTTAGAGAGAGTGGAGGGAAGGAAAGATTTAAAATATCTTTTAATGGATATATATACATACATATATATATATATATATATACACACACACACATACTCACAAACATATATACACTTATATACACATATATGCACACATCTACACATATCTTTACATACATATATATATATAAAATGTATATTTTGTAATTTCTAAGACCTTTCACCAATATGAGTGGTTTATAGCAGGCTTTAATTTCTGGTGCCGATTTCTCATCTAAAAAGCTAAGTAAATTACCCTCCTTAAAGTATTTACATCTGCAAGGCTTCATTTTTGCTTCTGTGACTGTATTTAAATTTTGTGCATAAGGAATTATATGTGCTCAAGGAACGTATACTAAAACCCTCAGTTTGGTCATACAAATTATGACTTGGAGTAAAATAAATTAGGAGTCTTCTTCAGTGCCTAGTACCAGGAAGATGAAAGTAACCAAAGCCAAGGAAGGGAAAGTGCATTGCTGAGACACTTGTGATTGCTTGTGATTTTTGTTACAATGAAGCATGGAGTTTCACACAAAACAAATGAAAAACTTAGTCCTCAGAGGTTTCCAAATCTTCAGATAAGAGTGATCTTTTGTCTAGTGTAATAGAAAGAGCAAGGTTGACCTATCTTCTGCAGCATCATCTGGGGATCTTTAGGTTAACTCAAACTGACAACAAGATGATCTCAGGATGAAGAAGAAAATGGGTATACAAGGCTTCTCTATCTCCCCAATTTAATGCTCAGGTTGTGCTATAAAATGTGTGCATATTTACAAAATTCAGAGACTGATTTTCAATGTACATCACAAACACAGGAATTCAGGTCTCTGTGTATATAATATAAGAAGCTCTGAAATTGCTCTGCACTATTTTTCATGATAAATTTGAGTCTTTCTTTAGCCACATAGGCTTGTTAATTTTGTGTTTCCCTGAGTTCTCTCCAAATAGAAGGAAGGCTACTTTTTACTGTAGCTGTGTTTATATCTAGCACAGATATCAAATGATTTCTGTTTCTTTTATTAAGAGCCATGATTATAGCAGCAAGATCCAAGAGTAAAGAGCCTATCTAGCAACTGTTGAATTACATTTTTTGTCCTGTTCCCAGAAGACCTTGTTCTCAACATAGGCACTAAAACATGGCTGTCTACAGGTCTGAATAAAAGAGGTATAGGTAGGAAAAGAGAACAAAGTCCTCTTGGAAGGCTTTAATGTGTTGACTGGCCTGTACATGCAGATATAATAATTGTAACTTTATAATCTCCCTATCTGTGGTCATTGCTATTTTCCTGTGGCTCTGTAAATGCTGTGATTTAAGCCCAGCTGGCAACCAATCCCCAAACAGCCACTCAGTCACTGCGTTCCCCAGTGGGATGGGGGAGAGAAGTGGAAGGGCAATCGTGAGAAAAGTTGTGGATTGAGATGAAGATAGTCTAACGGGACAGAACAGGAAGAAGATAATAATATTGATAAAATTAATAATAATAGTAATATACAAAACTAGTGATGCACAATGCAATTGCTCACCACCTACTGACCTGCCAGTTCCCAAGCAGCAGTGGCCCTCAGCCAGCTTTCCCCCCAGTCTGTATGGTGAGCATGATGCCATATGCTATGGAGGATCCCTCTGGCCGGTTTGGGGCACCTGTCCTGGCTGTGTCCCCTCCCAGATTCTTGTGCCCCTCCAGCCTTCTCACTGGCAGGGCATGAGAGGCTGAGAAGCACTTGACTTAGTCTAAACAATTCTTGTCAATAACTAAAAATATCAGTGTGTTATCAACAGTATTCTCCTGAAGTCACCACACTATACTAGCTTTATCTCTACTCCAAACAAAACCATGGCAGTAAATAACATGATTGAAAAAGAGAGGGACAACTGCTCCTTTCCTGGGGAGCAGAGTGCCTCTCTTGAGCCCTGAAAATCCCTTTGCCTTCCCTGCTTCTATGCTTGCTATCCATTGCATCCCATTAGGTATACAGTTCCCTCTCAGTAGCTAATGAGACTTAAATAAACATACTGAGAGGCGAACATGGCCTCTAGAGTTTAATAAATGATGCTGATTCTGGTTTCAATTACACTGGTGTAAATCTGGAACATCACCACTGCTTACAGTTGAATTAGTCTAGATTTATATCACAGCTGAATTTAGTCCATAGATTTCTTTTTTTTAACCCAGTGAAATTTTATCTTTGTGATTTAAGCCTTTTTAAATGCCAGACATAGAGATAATTTAATAGATCAGGTTGTGTACCTATTTTTTCAATATCACTTTGCGTACTGGAGCTCTAGTTTTATTTTTATGTTTTTCAGCTTTACTCTTCCAATAATGAAGGAACTGATAACATGGTACTGATAATTGATAACATTGCATATTATAATTAGAATATAATTTATTTTTTTCTAGGCCTTTGATTCTGCCCTTGAATTTTTGTACTTTTGACTATAAGTAGTGTACAACCAAATTTTTTAAGCACAATTTGACATCCTGTTCAGGATTAAAATGAAGTGATTTGATGGATGGAAGGAGCATAATGCATCTTAAACTAGTCAGAAACAAAGTACTGTTTTGTTCTACAAAGCAAGTAGTGCCATCTATGCTATGATCACATCACCAGTGTTATAATGAATGTGTTCAGGATCTGCCAAAAATTACAGGTGACTCAATGGAAGAAATGTTGAGATGGGAGATGCAGCCAGTGAGCTCACAGGCAAAACAGATCTTTGAGTGCAGCAATTTTTTACTGCAGACTTCCCTTTAGGTATAAATGTTAGCAAGTGACAACATTCTCTACAGAAATTGAGTAGACTTCTTTTAAGTTCTTCTTAGCTCAGACAGAGTATGAGCACCCATAATTATATAAATTATGAGGAGGAAAATTTCTATGTATCCTAATTCTAAGATAGAGATGCCAAACATTCATGAAATGTCATGATTTTAGTCTTGTTTGGAGCTGATTCAGCTCAGCAATGTTAGAATTTGGTTAAAAAGGGAAATATAAATTGATGTAGTAAAGGTATTAGTGAGCAGGAATCTTGGATTGTACGATTCTTGAGAACATAAAATATGAAGGTGATCTAAACTGACTGGGTTAAATGGGATTGCCAATCACCAAGCTTAAAGAAGCCATGATCTTTAGTAAATGTTGAGGACAGGAATCCATAGATTTCATAATAGTTACCCATATCTCCTTGTTATAATAAGAAAATGTGTGTAGGAAGGGGGAGGGGGAAGAAGATATAAAAACCTGTGCAACAGAAGCCATTTAAAAGGCAAGATTTGCCAACTATCGTTACCATAGTTACCTTGCATTATAATTATAGGAGAAAGATCTGTGGTGGACTTATTTAACTATGTGTGGGATGTATTGGTGATTGGATGATGACCCTTGTTCTCTGAAATAAAGATGAGACATAGCCTCTCTCAGTGCATCAGGCTCCTGGAAATGAAATATCATTCTCATTAAAAATATCAAACTGTCAGTACAATAATTAAGAATTATGTTTATTTCAAGATAGCAGGTCACATATCCTGGAGATATAGAATTGAAAGTTTCTTTAAAAAGGGAAAAAGAAGGTTAGCTGAGTGCTTTAGTGTTAATTTTCAAGCTCACTGAGTCAGGACGTGCACTTCTACAGAGCTGGTACACACTTCTATTGAAGAATTAAAATACACTGACGAGTCTGGATTAACCATGAGAATTGGAGTCTGCTTGTCAAAGCTGTATGTGTAAGACACTGTGGTTCTTTGTCCTTCCTGTTTGTAAACTGATCATTCCTGAAACATGCATGGTCTCTTCCTATATCTGACCACTTTGCGATGTTTGTTTGTTGTTCGGGTTTTATTGGTTTGTTTCTTTGGGTAGGTTTTTTTTTTTTTGGTTTTTTTGTTTGTTTGTTTGTTTGTTTGTTTTGGTTTTTTTTGTTTTGTTTTGTTGTTGTTTTTGTTAATTTTGGAAAAAAGGGAATTGAACGTTTTTCAAAACAAACTTAGCAGTGTAGGAGAGTACACATTCTCCAGCCTTCTTTTCTTGTAAACCATAATGGTCCAGATGTGGTGTTGGGCTTGGAAGAAGGAGAAATTCTGGAATTGCCATAATGCCATGAAACTTTTCTTTGGATTCTTGTGCCTGGAATTGTGGATGACAGAGAATTTTTTAGGCATCAGGCAGCAGCAGAACCTGGGAAAGCAAGTCAGATAGACTTTCCCATGCATTGCTCTGGAGGAATGAACCCCTGCAAATGTAAATATAAAACACCCTGCACTGCATTATGATTCATGCTTAACTTTCTATTAGTTTGGCATTTTCTATGGCAACACTGCTACTTATTTTTTTAGATCTCTTTGTTTCCCACAATTTCTTCCTGAGAAAAATCAACCTGCCTGGTCTCCTGTTTTTCTATTGTATTTCTATTCTTTCTAAAATGGCTATTGCTATTTTTATCACCCGAATCATGGCATACCTGTGAAGAAAAGAAACGCTCTAGCAGTGCTCAGTATGGAGACAAAAATTAGTTTGCATAAGGTTTCCATAAGGCTATCCAGGGCATTGAACACTTACCGCTTCCTACTTGATTGGTTTTTAAACCTTCATCATGGCTCCAGGGAAGGAGCTATCACAGTCAACAGTTCTGCCACCTTTTTCTTCCAAGTTTCACTTTTATTCTGTTGTAATTCCTGTCTGGTTTCCAAATATCATTTAATTCTACATTAAAGATGCCTTGAAATATGAAAAAAATTCCCATTCTGAAACATTTTGCTTTTTAGTTCACTAAATTTTTACATGGCAGATTAATCCATTTTGCATCTATTATTTGTTTTCTCTCTGCCACTGACACAGAGATATTGTTCTTAGACAGTACTACTTTTAGGACATATTTTTAAGTTAGGGTATATTGGAGTAACTCTTGATTGTGCTGGGCTGTGGCCAGAGAACATATATTGACAATTTGACCTGTAATTTGCAGGTTCTCTGTGTACTGAACATTCACTCACCTTACACCTCAAATGAAATACAGAAGTGGGAAGGAAGTAGTCTGGCATTTTTCTTATTGTGCAAAACAATTCTTATTCTATTCACATACTGCTCTGTCAAAGAAACCAGTAAATCTGTTTCAGGTCAGCATTTTAACCTTTTTTTCTTTGTGATGAAGGCATTAATCATAAAGGTGCAATACTTCATGGCAGTGAAAAAAAATGTTGATGTAAATTATTTTTATGGGTCTCACAATGCCTTATTAGTCTCCATAACATGATAAAGCAATTCAGAGAAGGAATCCAAGTCACTCTGGCTGTACTTCTCAGATTCTGTCCTTTCCTTACAGACTGGCATTTATTTCCTTTATTTCATTTATAGATATTAACTTAGGACTGGAAAGACCCAAATATTCCATACTTGCTGCATGACCGTGGAGTCTACAGAATATCTGAAGTCACTTGATACTATTTCTGCAATCTTCTGTAAAGCCTAACAACCTGAATATGTGCAAAAATATCTGTTAGTTAATTTTAGGTGGGGGAGGCTGTAGCTTTTGACTGATGCTCCTTATTCATGAATGACTAAATTTAAGCCTGTTAAGCCTTTTGTCCAGGTGATCTGCCATGATAGAGGGTGGGGGTATATTTTTTCTTTCATTTTGAGTAGCCTCCATTTTACTCAACAGAACTGATAGGTATCACACATTCTTCTGTGCTAAGTGTAAGGCTGTTAAGATGTAACTGCAGACTGTCTTCATTTTGAAGTGGGTTTTCCTTTTTTATCCATAGCAGTAGTGCAGTAATAAACATGAATAATTTATTATTGCTGTAAAACCAGATGCTAAATTGTTGCACAAGCAAATAGTTTGCTTATGCAAGGGAGATAATAGGGCCTTAAACTCATTTTCCACATATTAATATTGCCTAATATTAACGTACTAGCAGGGACTAAAGCCTGTGGTTGCATCCTATGGGACATGTGGAGAGGCATATGCACAGTGTACAACACTTGCTGATACAGTTCTGGTCAAAAACCTCACACTGAGGAAAATAGCCTCACTGAGCGCTCTGATTTAAAGAACCAGATTATTTATTCATTTATTTAAGAATCTCTTAAAAATGCATGTTCAGGATTTAATCCAGTAAATCCATAGCGGGTGAAAAAAACAGTAGTTCATTGGTCTACTCTATGGGAATTATTACTGAACAGAATTTGCAAGCCTAGAATCTTAAATCTGAAACTTTTCTGTGGGCATGATAATGTCCAATTGCAATTATCCAAGGAGAGAGAGTTCGTGGAGGTGAGCCTATGTCAAAGGTGTCATCCAGCACCTTGAATTTCAGTAAGATTTGAATCTTTTTACACTTCTCTGTCTTCTATTTTACTCCTACATCTGCAGTTTTGAATATTCAAGCACGAGCTGAGAGAGGGAGTACATTATTTTGGGCTACTGGTATTTAGTTTGAAGTTGTCAATCAGCCTACAGGCAGTGTACAGTGAAGAATAAACACTGCCACAATCTGAAAAAAAGCACTCATTACTGTTGATACAAAATTAATCTATACAAAATAATATCAAATTAAATGTTAATAGTTTTCAGCTTGTGTATTAAGTTTTGGTTCATGTTGACTTCCTCACAGGATTCTGCAGCAGTGTTAGCAGAATTACACATGGTGCTTAAGTAAAAGCCACTTCCCACAAACTCACTTTTCTTACAGTTTCCTCAAGGTCAGAAGAAATTTGCCTGCATTGAATTAAAAAAAATGCCATTTTGTTTTGCTTTCTCTGTATCCTTCACACAACTGGATTTAGTCTTAACACTCCAAAGCTGCTACTCATATAAAACAGGAACATCTGCACATGCTCAGTCTCTTGTCAACAAAATAAATTCAACCTTCAGAAACTGCTCAAAGAAAACTGCAAAAATTCACACATATGGAGTAGCTCTTATGTTACCATCAGCTCTGGAAGAAAGATAAGAAAATTTATGGAGGACTTCTAAATAAATTAAAATTTCCCAAAGAATTGGAGATATGAAGATGCTTATACAAAATCTTGGGAATTAAATTTTCAAAGCAGTGTCATTGTCACCTTGTTGAGAATTGGGTAGAATATAACATTCTCTATTTTAGCAAGGAAAGGTGATTTTTCAGAAGATTAGATGTCACAGTGAGTTCAGCTAAGCTGATGGCTGAAGTCTGGCCTGAGGAATGTTGGTCTGGTGCCATGTTGATGTGGTGGCCACCTGTTTGATTGGTTTTTTGGCACTGTGATGGAATCACTTATAAGAAACCATGCTGAACTGCAGAGAGGTAAGTGGAATGCTTTAAAACTGGAAAATACTAGATTATCAAGATAGAAAAAAATTCATACAACACATTTCTTTCAAGACAAGGATTTGCTAAGAGGGCAACTCATATCCAGTGTGAAATTTCTATTCAGAAAGAGAAGAGGTAAATACAGAACTTTATGGCATCTTAGGGTGCTGTAATATCTTTTTTAGCTGGCTGCTCTTCTGAGGAATCCTGGATCTTGAAGAACACTGTACACTGGGTATTTTCTGGCTTGTTTTTTAAAGCTGGATTATATTTTTTATGCTAATTGAGGAGAAAACAATAATGAAAAGATTTTTTCCCAATTCTTAATGATTGCTGATGCTGCTGTTCATTAATTTTCTTCTTTGTACTTGCTTAAAATTATGATTTTTAAAAGCTAATTAACATATATTTGTTTGATAAGTTTGTTAGCTGTATGTGACAGAACATTCTCATGCATCTGTTTGAATATGTAATATTTCTTCTTTCAAACATAAGATTAACTTTGCAGTGCTAGTAGAGCAAATTATTCTACTGCAATTAGTAGAAATCAGACAAAGATGTAATATCAGTCTGAAAAGTTTGAGCAGGTCTTTTGAGGGCAATGAGTAGTGAACAATGCACAGCCTGAGGTGCATCATCCTTGTTATGGAAAGTAGTACTTCCAGCTAGGCAGTGAGCTCTGCCAGAAGCAAACCTCCCGAAATCTAAACCCTTTGGAGAAGTTATTGCAAAGGATAAAGGTAGAGCAGCACTGTCATTACAGTATAACTGAGGGATGGTCCCTTGATTTATGTTGTCATAATGGGAAACTGGAAATTCTACTTTCAGAAATTGTTCCATGAAGGTTATTTTCTTGTACAAATCATTTTCTTGTTGAATTGAATTGGGCATGTGCCCAAGTCGGGATTGCATTTGGGTGGGTTATCTCCTTGCAGAATTTTTTATGAATGTGTTTTAATAAGAAATCCACTTATTTCTGGTTAGTCAGATTCATGTTCTTGTCCAACCATCCATAACCAAAACAACTGAAGAGTGAAATAGCTATATGCTTAATGTCAAGGTTTTACTTTGACTTGTTTGTAAGATTTTAATTTTTAAGCTTTTCAGTATAATTTTAAATGATGACAGAGAACATTTGTGTGGGTTTAATATTAATGTAGATACATGCTGTTTCTAGTCATGCAACATCAGCTTCAGAAAGCAGTTCTTATATTTTCACTAAATGTCTTCTGGACTTCCAAAATGAAATAATATAAGTTGATCCTGCGGAACTGCTTGCTATGTGAATCTTCTGTTGGCCATACTTCAATACTTTGATATGCATTGGAATCACAAGGCACTTTTAGCTCCAAACTACCATCAGCTAAATTATCAGTATAATCCTACTAAATCAACAAGGCTCTGTTGATACAAATACAGGAGCACCTTAAATACACAACAGAATCCCTTCACATGACCTTAGAATTCATCGCACAATATTTTTTTACTTTTGTCTTCTGCAGTGTGGGGATTCTAAGCTACTCTGTTCATTGTTGAACCATTTTGAGCAGCACCTTGCTTCTCAGTACTAAGTTGTGTGAAAGAAATAAATTGATATAATCCTTTTCAGCCTTGCCTCTTGACAAGCATACTTCAGGGGAAGATCAATGTTGTCCACATTTTTGGAGTCAATAATCTTTATATAACTTTCTATACTTTCAAGGAAAGGATCATTCCCTTTTTCACTGGCATTTTAAAATGATCTTCTCAGTAAGGTTATAGCACTTTACTGTTAGGATTTGACCTGCTAAACAGCCATAAACTTTGGTACTGTAAAGTGCAGCTTCAACATTGCTGACAGTAAGAGGTGGCAAATATTCTGTGTTGCAAATACAATCTCTTCTAAAGCAATGGGAAATGCCTGTGCATATTGGATACAGAAATTTGTCCTGAATTAAAATGAATGTACAAAATGAGAGTACAGGATTTACAGAAAATATTTATTTGCCTGTTGGCTCCAATGCAGCAATTCAGATATAGGCTTATGAAAGCAGTGACTATTTGCTGTCACCATTTGTTAGTCTATGTGAAATTGGAGAGTAAGTTCTGCCAGTTATGTTTTCTGACTAATCCTATGCCTGCTCAGCCACCAGAGCTGAGAATGTGCATGGATAATGAAATACATCCCATGCCCAAAATCAAGTGGGTGGTTTAGTACCTTGATGAGTCAGGTGTCATAATAGAAAGCACTATAACTCTTAAGGCTAGTTGGCATGTCTATAGGTAGGCTCAGCCAAGAGGACCAAAAAGGAAAGGACTCCTCAGCCCAGGAAGCTTGTTGGCAGTGTAATGTGGGAGCTTACCCTGTCACTGCCTGTGCTATGCTGGAAGATTAATGGTTATTTTATTCTGACTGCCTTCAACTAGTCAGGAAATCAGGAAACTGTGCTACAGCTTCTTTAAGAATGGATAAATGTTTGTGTGTGCATATCTGTACAAATGCTCAGTTATATATAAAATGCATATACACATGTGCACAGTACACACATACACACTCTAAGTGTCTCTGCTCCTAAGGGGATGCACAAGAAAATAAACAAAAGTATCACCAGCCTTTTTCTGCATCTTACAGATATCACATCTCAATCAACTTTTTTCCTTTTTTTGGGGGGGAGGATAACATTTTTTCATTGCAAAGTGAATAAAACTAATTAAGAGCAGCTAACAACAAAGTAGGGATATTAAGAATTGTAAACCTTGGGTCTAAGCAGATGTTTTTCAAGATATTTATCCTTGTAAATTTTCTTCATGAGAGAATGTTATACATCTGATAAAGTTCTATAGTTAAAAGGAAGTGAAAAATATTTATTTTATGATTTCTAAGGACTGGGTTTTCAATGACTGTTTTATTTTGTTTGTATGTCTCAAAGCACACACCTAGACAGACAGGAGTTTAAAGTTCTTTCTCAAGGTCTTCAAACCCAACAGTTTATTCCTCCTTTTGAAAGCAGAGGCCTTATTCACAGCTCAGAGGAAGAGTAAACCATAGTACTCTCTGGGAGAAAGCAGTTGTCATGATTTTGTGGCTGAGCTGTCTTATCACGCACATGAGAAAAGAGAGAGGCTCATTGTAACAGTGACACATTGTCTGGATGTTGTGCCCTAGGTAAGGCTTCAAGGGCATCAGCAGACACTCAATCAGCCACAGCCAAATGTCTGTTGCCAAACAAGGGGGTGGAATGGTCTTTTTGCAATTTTCTTTGCTCTGAACACAACTGGGGACTCCTATGCTAGATTCTTATGTGCAGAATGCAGTGCTCACTTGCATTGCAGCATGACTTTCTTCTGGTGCCCCACCACCTGTCACTGCCTGGTTGGTTAGCTGCCAAAGGCCACTTAGAACAGCCTGGAAAGGTGTACTGAAAACAGAGCTTCACGTTAGTAAGTGTGACTTGGCAGAAAGTGTTGTCTTAAAAAAATCACGCTGCCTAGGGAGGAGCAACCGCTGGGTTGTAGAGGGAAAATCCTTCACTGTTCTCTAATGGCCACAGAGGTTGCAAATTCACAAGGGTAGTGAATTGCCTTAATGTACACCTAAAAGATACATAGAGAGTCAAATGTCATGGTACACCCATTTGGTGTGTTTTATATTATACCCAGGGTGAATAATGTATCATTATGCCAATAAATAATTGGAATAATAAGTGATGTATTTTGATGGCTCGACTCAATGGTCTTAGAAGTATTTTTCAACCTTAATGGTTCTATTATTCTATTCTGAATTAGCTGAAGACTGCATTACTTATGGAATAAGCTAGTATTGACAGTCGTGGTTAGCCTGTTGGGTGTTCAGCTGAGATACTCAGAAAAAGACTAATTCACTGAAAATCTGAACAGGAAGACCAACCTCTCTGAAAATGGAGCAGCTTTGAGATGCTCCACATTAGCAGGCAGAAATCTAAGCATCCCAGGAAGCTAGATACTTTGCAGTTCTTGTTGTTCTGGGGTTTGTTTTCTTTTTTCAAATGAGGCACAGGCAGAAACCAATTTGCAAACCAGACCATTACTCTTTCAATGTTTCATGAAACAGCCTTCTTGCATGAACTGTACCTGGGATCACCATACAGAATCACTAAGTGCATGCCCAGATGTAGTAGCAGAAGGCAGTAAGTTCACTCCAAACTCTCAAGAATTTGAAACAAACTATTCCACCTTCTTCTCTGTGTTTTTTTCTCCTTAATTGACCTTTATGTTGTTTTTAAATATTTAATACCTATCTAAATTTAATTTAACCTACAATAAATAAGACTGTAAGGAAAAGAAACTCATATTTGTACTATTACACTAATAGCTTAATAACAATAATCCACTAACATCTGCAATCATAAAATAAAAACTTCATTATCATTTCAATACAGTTAATACAAAACCACAGGTTCACCAGTACACCAGCTGTGTCCTGGTGCTCAACAACACAAAACAGTAATTCATGCAAAATTACCAGTCTTTGTTACTGACTCTTTTTCCTGGCTCCAGTCCCAAAATATTCCTGCTGTTCAGGTCTTTTTTTTCCTCTCACTGGAAGCCTTTTATTTTCTAGGAGAATGTAAAAGATCATCTCCAAGACTGACTTCAGTAGCCTTCTCACCTCCAGTATCACGGCTCTAGCTCTTTATTCCTCACAGTTAAAAGACTCAAGTGTTTGGTTAAAGGTCTCTACTGATTTGGGCGATGTGCTTCTTTGTGCAGTGCTACTGGAGTTGCTCTAGACATGTCCATAATATTCTCTAGAACCTCTAATCATCTTGGAAATTTGGAGCATTAGGAAAAAATATTACTTTAAAAATGACATTTTCTGACATTGCCTTAGGGATGGAAAATGCTCAGAAAAGCAAATCAACCAGTATCTAATGCCTATCTTTGAATTAGTGTTTAGCTAGAAACTTGTGGCCTTAATTACGGGCAAGGCCTTAATGTGTTGGGTGAGTGCATGCCTTTCTAGGAAAAGTTCCTCAGAGGGAGTTTCCTGCTTAAAGACATTACAAAGTCAAGACACTAAGAGGAAATAGGTTCAGGATTAAATACTTTTGTCCTGGATTTGAGCCAGTAATTCCAAACTAGTCCCACTGCACTGGACCTGCCAGTTCAATCATTGGAAGCAGCTTTCCAGTGTGCACTGCAAACCTGCTCTAGAGAGGTGACAATGATTGGTGAGTTCGTGGTACTGAAATATCATTCATGTCCCAGATAGCTCTTCATCTCTGCCAAGTAGCCAGCCAGAATAAGGACAGCTTATGTTTCAGGCTGTTGGGTTACCCTTGCATTTCCTCTCCATCTCACTTAGTTGACTGAGGCAATTGCGTGTTTGCAAACTGAGATAATGGGTGTCTTCCTAGCAGTTCTTTTGAGAGGGGAGGAAGGGCAAAGGAAGTAAAAATGTGTGCCTGTCAGTTGCCTGCATCTGTTATTCCCCAAAGCCTACTGAGAATGTGAAAAGAGGAAAGAACTCCTCAGATAATGTCTTATTACATAGCAGACCACACATCTCAGGTTGCCATTAAGATGAGATTCACTACTGGTAGATGACAGAATAGTCTAAAATATTATCCATTATGAGAGGATTGGCATCTTTCCTGAAAGCATCCTGCACTGTACCTAGGTAGAAAGAGGACACAAACTGCCTTACATCAATGCTCTGACTACATACTCTGTTTTTATTTTGGGAAGCAAAAGTGTTTCTATGCCCCATGATACTCTGACTAATAGTGTCCAAATGAACAATCTTTTAAGAACACAAGTTTCCCAGGTGACAGGATACATGTCTCTTTACAATGATGATTTAATCACTCATTAGGAGGGAGAATAAATACAGTTCACTGGTGTCTGGAGCACAGAACTCTGTAAACAGTGTATTTTTCTCACTAGGTACATGAAATGACTTGAGATGTTTAAAGGTGTTTTAATCTCATTGGGAAGTGTATAACATTATGTTTTGATATTACTTCTAAAATAAGTATCAGAATTATGTTTGGACGAGTAACATGTCTGTAAAATGGGCAAAACACTTGTGGCTTGAACTCATGAAGGGTGGGGAGCCAGATGCTATACTGCAATCAGCCATTGTTCTGTTAGACAAATCACTTCCTCAGTGTTATCTCCTCCTGTCATTCCCTATCTTGTTTATTTGTATTGCAGACTCCTTACAGCAAGACACATTTCCTAGTAAGTGTCTGGGCAATGGCTAATATTTACTCCTTGTTCGTTGTCATGATGTTTTCAGATATAAAAGTGACTCCTATGGATCAGGTTCAAGGGTAAACTGTACGGTGCTTTTAGTGCAGTGGAACAAATTCAGGTGTGTCCATACTGAAAATGTACTCCAGTCCATATATCACTGGTACTCAGTGAAAATCTAAAGAGTTATAAATTTGGCTTTTAAGGTCCCACCTTGCAAAGAACCCTAAGTGGGGTTTTTTTTTGTTGCTGTGTATAGAGAATTTTTCATTTTAGTTAAGTTCATATTTTCAAGCCTGTAATAATTTATCCCAATGTTCAAGATTATTAATCTTTAATTAGGGGAACTTCTGTTAATTTCTACATTTAAGAAATAAAGTCCAACCCCAAACTAGCTCTGGGCTTGTTATGCAACAAATGTGGGATTTTTCATTTTTTAATACTTAATTAAAACTTGTTCACAAAAGGCAACTTAATGCTGCAACAATGAATTGCAGAAATGAAAGATTAAAAAAAGGTTCTTTCAGTTTGATTCAAGATTGTCAGACCAAATCATTTAGTTAACAGCTTTATGACTGTTCCATTCTGCTATCATTGCTGTGTCTAAAGGTCAATCTCTTTACCCCATAATACATATTTATTTTGTTTGCATAGCTGATTCAGTCTTTCCTTCCTGAGTCAGATGTAACAATCTCCCTTTGACCTTCTCTGTAGGTATTGCAGACAAAATTCTGCACAGGTTGTTATGAGCAAACATGCACAGACTTTCCCCTTTGACTATGGATTAAATAGAAGTAAGAGAAAAAGAGTCCAGTGGCAGCATAGGGATAAGGAAACATCCCACACGATTGGGATGCCTTCCTGAGCTCTTGGGAAATAAGGATCCTCTGCTAGGAATACAGTGCAGCTGCTAACACATTACTTAGGCAGAGATTAACACTTTGAAATACCATGTATTTGATAATCTTTATATAGACCAAAGACACAGCTTGATGGATGACTATTCTGATGTCAGCCTGTCATAATGACTCTCAACAAACTTGATGTTTATCCTCTTTTTTTCACAATTTCTATTCTATAATACTAATAAGACAGTAAGAAGAGAGTTTCTAACCAATGGGAACAGTGGAAATCACTTAGTCTTCATTTGTGTTTCCAGATTGAGGATGAAAACAATTGCTTAGATATACCATGGACATTCACTGTCCTGTCTCTTCAGCAAATCACAGGCAGCCTCCAGTTTTTGACTGAATGAGGTAATTTTCTTTCAAATGGTGCCCATAATTCAGATGATGACCTCAAAATATGAATCTAAGCCTGCTGTTCAAGAAGGATGGGTAGTTCAACATAATCCAATGAAAACTAAAAAGTTTGTCCTTTCTGTGTGATTGGCACTAAGGTTCTGCCATGAGAAACAGAAATTTTAGGTATTGCTAGTTTAGGATTTGGGACACCTGGATTCAATTTCCTGTGATACCTGTCATGTCCACTGGGATACTGGACAAGGGTAGATCCAACAAAGGACTCTGTTGTGCTGCCAGGCACCATCCAGGCAGAGTGCAGAGTTTTGTTTCTGGCAGTAGTTAGGCTTCCTACATAGTGACCTGTTATAAGTGAGATATAAAGTAGTTTTCCTTTTAAAGACAAAGACTTAGGTGTCTGACAGCACTTTAGATCTTTGGTGCCTGGATCAGGGTGGCAGACAAAAGCTACATTCATCCAAGTAGTGCCCAGAGAAAGGTGCCTACATTTTGTGAAAGAAGAGGGCAGATTTCCTTATTCTTTTTTTTTTCTCCCTTTCTCTGTCCTACACAATACAAATGATAAATCAAAACATAATCTCCTCAGTGGCTATCATCTTCTCCAAGTTCAGATTTTAAGACAGCATGACTGCAATTACTCAACTCTTTGAGGAAGTCTACCTTTAAAGTATGAAAACCTACCACAAAGTTTCCAGAAGACACTTATTTTTATGTCTTTAATTTTCCTCAGCTCTTTAGGTGAAATATCTGGATGAATGTTGCCAGGTATTGTATATTACTGTGATTCTACTGTGCTTTTACACCCATTGATTCATACTGAGAATCTCGATAAGTGTATCTGTTCCTACCTTTTGCTTCAGCAAAGCAAACCTTTTCTTTGTGGTCATGAGTCCTGCAGAATGCAGGAAAAGCTTGACCCATCTCTGTTATGCTTGTCAAAGCCATCCTAGTATGATTCCAAGCAAAAGATCAGTTGCTGTTTGCAGCTTGCTGTGTCTTACCTATTCCATGGGGCTGTTGCAGGTTGTTCAGTTTGCATGTGTATCTCAAAGCACCTAGTAAACTCAGATTGTTATAGCAGCAGAGCAGCCCAAAATGTTTTCCAAAGTCTTTCTCTGGTGCAGCATCCCTCCTTCTTCTGAGTACTGCTGGAGTTCCTTGTCTTCCATTCTGCCATCTCTCACCTTGTCCTCCCCACTCTTCTGCCTGAGGGCAAAAGATGTGGGGAGGGTAAAGAAAGAAAGTTTATCTTATACCTGGTATGAACAATATATACATTGTCTACTTCTTGTGGATGTCTGCACATTTCTTTTTTTAGCACTACCCCTTGATAAGGCAGTTTCATCATTCAGAGGCATGGGCAAATCACAGTTCTGTGGTGCATATAATCCCAGCACAGCTGGACATGCAATCTTTAGCTGCCATATTTCTGTAAGCAGCCAGTTCCTGGTACCATCTCACAGAAAGAACATCATTGTCCCAGGGGTGTTCTATCAAGTAAAATCTGGTTACGGTAGTTCCTGCTCCTGAGCTAAATAAATGCAAAAGCAGTGGGTACTGAATAGAAATCTGTCCGGGGATTTGATCCAATAGAACCACTGGGAGTCAAGCACTTCTGACCAGTAGTCCTGTGCTGTCCTAACATCTTATATGTTAGTCATAAGGATCATCTGGAAAAGATATAGATTTTGTAAGCAATATGATATGTTGAAAAAAACTTGCTAGCATCAGTATGTGAAGAACCTGACTTAGCCCTCCAGTCTATTCAAAATTCCTGATTTTGAAATTGTCCTACATGCACAAACTAGTGGACTTCAATGCATATTTACACACAATTGCCTGTATTTCAAAAGGTGTAATAATAATATTACATCATTATTTTTGACACTAGCTACAACTAAGTTTTGATCTTACCATCGGTCTGCACATTTTTTATTTAAGTGTTTCATGCTTAGAGATGTACTCTAATTGTTAAAGGGCTTATCTATTCTATTTACAGTACCAACAAATAGATATGAATATATATGAAGTGCAAAAAAAGGTTTTTCTGTGGCTGAATAAAGGATTTTTCAAACTGTGGTTCTGAGGAACCAGTGGAAATGGATAGAACAGGGAAAGGAAGGCCCATTTTAAAGTGAGCTTGTAAGACCTTTCATGCCCAATACTGACAAAAATATGCTTTTGCATTACTGCATGCTTGGTATGCATTAGCTCCTGTCCCAGTTCTAAGTGAGCATCTTCTGGATAGTGGCAGTTCTGCAAAAATAAGTTACCTTTTTCTTCTAAAATCCTACATGGATGTCAGAATTTCCTGCTGCATTTTTGTGGCCAAGCTGTACATGAATGGTACCGACAAAAAGCAAATGTTAAGCAGGGAGTCCATTGGTATTTATGTTAGAACTCATTTGTATTACATTGGAGAAGGCATTGGTAGTCATAGAAGAAAGAGAGAAATCCCTTTCCAAAGAGCTCTTTCCCAGAGCACACATATTAGCCTGGCTGTGATGTTATGATCTGTTTTAAGCAACATTAGCAGGTATATTGCACATCTGCAAATAATAAAAAATAGGAATAAAGAGATTATATTAGACATTTCTTGGAACTGAGACTAATTTTTGGTCTCTTTTTGCTACCTTTAAGGAGTACTTGTTAATGAATGTGGTTTGTGGGTAATAGGAAATTTAATTTAAAAATAATGAATTATATTGCATCTTGCTCTTGCAACCTTTTGTTCAGTCAGGTAGGAATTAAAAGACACAGAGGGAAGATTCAGATTTTGCTCAGTTACGTTAATCCTGCTTATTGTCAGATTCCCACCTGACTTTTCCCTAAGAATCCAAGGTCTGGTGATTTTTTCAGAACAAAAAGTCTGCATACATTGCTGTACTCAGTAATTACTCACAGTAAATGAACACAAGTCAACTTTTTGTCAATATTTGTGTTATTTTTTTGTTACAAATCTTGTAATCTACTGAGTTTATGTAATGAATTAACTAAAGAGGACCAAAGCATCAGGAAGAATTCCCAAGCAGAAAAGAATCCAACTTCATCACATTAATGCCTCAGCTGTATTCTGCAGTTTTCATGACACAGTATCTGCAAATTTGGGTTGCATGCCCTTCATCTTTCTAGCCACAACACTCAGATTTATGACAGCATAGATTTCCCATTGGAACAGATGGTATACTGCAGCAGAACTTATTAAAGCTTCATTTCCCAGATCCTTTTCTGTAGCACTTTTGCTCATTCCTCTCCTTTTCCTAACATGACAGAGCATTGTATGTCTCTGACACTGAAATTAGCACAAAGATGTGTGGTTCCCTGCAAATCTGCTCTGCATAAATAATCATTCAGATTGCTGACCTGCTAAGGCTCCTAGTTGGCAATCAGACAGCAAAGCCTGTAATTTTTCCTGCTTGGTGCTGCTCCCCATTTCTTTATCCTGACTTCTATGCTGTTATACATCTCCTATGTCTGACATTAGAGAAAATAATCAGCTGGAGCTTAGGAACATTATCATTCTATGTCTTATGTGTAAATATCTTGGCTTAGTAAGAAGACAGATAGGTATCAAAATAAGGATGTGACTCAACAAAATTAGGCCAAGTTAAATGTGTTTAGGTTTTCAGGAAGTATTATAATTTCAGTTTTTTCCATAAATCAGATTTGTAACAGATGGGTGAAATGTAGGTCAAATGCAGCAGACATCTTTGTAAGCACTTGCTTTAATGGTTTCCTTGATAATTTCTGTCTCTCTTGTCACATGACAGAAGACGGTTCAAATCAGTCCGTGCAGACCACTTGCAGTAAACAAGAGGTACTGACTGAGAGGCCACCCTGCAAAACGAAGGGCAGGATTGTGGCATCCACTTTTGCCTTGGGCTAATTTCATCCTGGATGCACATGGATAAAGCAACAGCGTTGCAGGCAGGCAGAATTTGCACCCCTGTAAATTAGTGCTGTGACACATTTTATAAACAAGATTACACACACTGAGGAGAAGTTCTTAAAATCACAGGGCGCCAGCCTAGGACAAAGTATCAGTCTTGACTTTGAATTTCCCACCCCTTGACAGCTGAGTACCTGAGAGTGTCTGCCTTTGTATTTTGAAAAAAAAAACTATATGGGACACAGAGCCACCTCCTCAAAACAATATTTTGTTTATTCTCAGTCATTTCCTTTTAATGGCTCACAGCCATTCAGTAAATATGTATATGTATATATATATATATCTGAGAATTTAAATGTTCAGTGTTTTAAATTAGGTATCCCTTGGAGCTGTGAGGGCCCACTGCATTAATACATCATTGCTCACAGGCGTGAGGGATGTAGCTGCTCCTTTGGAGCTTTAAGAGGCTCTGATGCTGATGCTGTGCCTGCTGCACACGCTGCTGGCTCTCATCTCATGACGTACACAGAGCTCCATGAGCACAGCTCTGCCACTGCAGCTGCTCAGTGCATTGCTGGGCAGAGAGATAATAGAGATTTCTGCTACTTATGTGATCTAGCTTTAAGTGTAAAAATAAACATGGACAAAAAAAATTTCAAAATAATCTGTCATGTTACCCTTTTTTCCTGAACACCATTTTTTCGCAATTGTTTTTCTCACATCTGATACATTTCCTTAAATTAGACATCATGTTTCTTGTTTTACATCCCTAATTGTGTGCCACCAGGAGAATCCACAGGAAAAGGTCAGTCAAACCCAGAAATTATTTTTCTAATGTATTTCTGAATTTGCTTGGTTCTGAGCCTGAGACCAAGTTATTTTCAATATTGTCATTATTGTTTTTAATGGACTTCATTTGTTTATGTACTCTAGCTAGAGAAGCCAGCCAGTAAAACTCTTGCCTATGTGCTTAATTCAACAGAATTGCCATTCATCTTAAAGATATTCTCAAGTACCTTGCTTTCTGGCATCTCTGGATAGAGCTTCTAATAGGAAATTGCAGTTACTGATAGAGAAAGCAAAATCCCTGTCTTAGAATACTTTGCAACCTGTATGGAAGATAATTCTTGAACAAGACTCATCTCCATGGGCCAAAGGCAGGTAAGAAATTACATTGTTTCCCTGCTTTACTCTAGGGAGCCACTGTTGTTAAGTGTGAGTCAAATCTGTTGTGGAACAGATGAAGGCCAGGCAGAGTCTTCCTCTGCAAGCCTTGCATTAAGAGGGTGCAACAGGAAGCCTCTGTTGGGGGCCTAAGGACAACATCCACTGGAACTGAAATCAATTGTAATCTTTCCATGGCACAAAATAACTTCGGCTACGATCTAACAGAAAAATAAATTTTTGCTCACTGATGGAGTGAGTGGGACTAATCATCTTTGCTGCCAAACTGATTGTTTAAAAGGAGTATGCTACGTCCCATTTCACCTCACACAGCAGAAACTTGTAAGAAACCTCTCTTTTGGTGGCACTTCCATGCTCTCCTCTGGGAACACTCATCCCGTAAATGTCTTTTTGGGCATTCCTGAATAATAGCTGCCAGTACTTGTTCTGGCTCAAGTTCTGGTTCTTCCTTGCTCTCTTCTCTCTTGTTGCACAAAGTTCATTTGCTGGTTCTTCTCTAACACATACAATAATAGTAAGAGCAAGAGACAAATGAGCTGGATAGGGTCATAAAAGCCTTTATTGAAGACACGACTCTGGTTTCACCAGAAGTTACACAGATGTTTTTAGCCTTCTTATCTTACCCTAAAGAAACTTTGCAACTCTCTTTTCATTGCAGAGATTTAATGCAATTTATCAAACCTACAGGTTGTGTGGTCTTCCTTCCAGATCACACAAAATCAGAGAAGCATCTTTTGTCTCTCCTTGGCTTTTGGCAATTGGTTGTCTTGGAAAATACAGGTACACTGGTGAACTGTTGTTGACTGAAAGGGCCACCCACATAAAAGACTACACACCCCATCTCAACTCCAGGCTGAAGGTTCTTTTGACACTACAAGCAGTTTGGGATATGTACTGATCGAATATAAAAATATCTTTGACAGAAAATTGCCTGTATAGAATAAATATGTCACAGGTTTGTTACCTCACTTTTATGAGAAGTGGAAGAATATTGTGACTTGTGACTATACCTAAGCCCTGAAAGATGGACCATTTAAATACGATGTAAAAACTCTGCAATAAACATATCTTCGTGTTTAATGACTCATATTTTGTGGATCGAGGGTAACAGCCATTTTGCCTTTCTCCACCTCCAAGAGAATTAGAAATTAAACCTTTCTCCTTTTCACATTCTCACTGTTGTAGCACACAACAAAAAAATGCTTGTGCCTCCTTGCTTGATGTCTCCCTGAAATTATGCATAAGACTGGATTATCAGAATTGCTCTGACTGGTAAGGACATTTTTAAAATGGAGCTTTGACATGGCATAGAAATTGTGCTCTGGTTTTTAAACAGTGCTGATGTGGATTTGATAAGGTGCAGAGGCAGGGCTGGAACCACAGTTGCCAGAGTTGTGTCTCTTTTTCAGTACAGTCACACCACCAGGGACCCACCCTGTGATACAGCTCCACAGCCACATGGTATGTTAGCTCAGCTTCGACCACTTAAAAACCACCCAAATTCAAAAACTAGAGAACAGAAATTAGTCTGACAAAGATGACATTTCTCAGGAATCTGAGAATGTGCAAAATGAGTTCTGTTGGTCATAATTGTTGAGCCATTTATTTCCTTTCTGGGCAAGCAATTAGTGCTCTTTTTCCTGGGGGGAAATTTCCCTTTGGAAGGCAGTGAGAGAGATAAGACAAATCATGACAGGTTTGCAGAAGCTGGTCAGCTGCCTAATCCTTAGAAAAGTTTGTGGCAAGATGTTTTATAGAGGGATACTTTCATGTCCATAAACGTCCATGCACACCTTCATTTACATACCACACAGAAATGTCAGTCACAACCCAGGCCTCACTGCTCCCTGTGCTGTAAAGATAGAGCTCATGCCTAAAATATAATCAACTCCACAGCTGATGCCATCTGAAAGGTGGTAGATCTATATACAGATGATATTCAATGTATACTCAGAAAAACTTAATTTCTCTGGTTTTATTGGAATATTGCTGGAATAAGACCATAAACTAATTTTTTGATGACAGTGTATACTTTAGTACCTTATTTGAGCAACAACAGAGAAGAGATACAAAGAGAAAAACTTTATTTTTCTTCACTCTTTGTTGTACATTTAATCTATTTCCATTGTAAGTGAAAAGTAGCAGACATTAGACCAAATGTTTCTCATGGCGCATTTTATTTCTTTTGTTAGTGAGTGCTACTCACTTCAATCTCAAATCCAGTTCAGACTGCAGAGCATTAATAAAATTAACTGATGAAAAAATTCCACCCATTATAATCTTAAGCTCTGAAAGTTTTACTAAATTTTCACGTTCTTCAATCTTATGTGAATAACACCGTCAGAGGAAACTATGAAAACTGCAGCTGGGCAGATAAGATTTAGATTAAGGGAACCATTACCTCATAGCAACACTAGGAAGAGGATACAAATGTTAAACTGAGTTTGCTCAAAGCAGAATGTAAAGTGATGGGAAGAGCCTGTGTCTGTGGTGGGAACCCCCTGCTGCTGGGTGAATTGTTTTTTCCTAGTGCAGCAGTGGTACTTAGATAACCAAAATAATACACTATACATTTCTATTTCAGTTAAAAAGGAATAATTGTGAATAAACTTCCTACAAAATATTTTCCACCACTGAGTGTGGGCCTGACATTGGTCTGAATTTAGGCTTCAGGCTCTGCTAGTGTCTGTGTGAAAGGCAGACGAGCAACTTTCTCATGTTAGCCTGAGAAATCTTAAAGAGGAATTCAAACAAACCTTGGGAAGTGAGAAACTATCTGCAGGTGGTGTTTTTCCAACGTGTTTACTGGAAAGAAATGTTTACTAAAGGGTGTAGACGCTGAATAACCAATCATGTTCTTTGTACCGAACTACTCTATAAAAGTAGAATTTAGAAGAATAAAGTTTGCTCTCATCTTTACCATCATGGAGAGTCATGTTGTTATTTCTGTGCCGTCCGAAAACCATAGCAACATCTGGTGACCTGACGTTTCGAAGAAGTTCAGCGCAGCCGGGACTGATTCATGCAGCAAAGCTTGAAAAATTGCTACCTGCCTCCTCAGAGAGGTAAGCGAAATATCTCCACGTTTTTTCTAAAGAATGCTGGTCCTGCTGACCATGTCAATCCTGCCAAAAGACAGCAGGTCGGACGGCACCCAGCACAGCTGGACTTTAATTTCTAGAAAAGACAGCCGGGCAGAGGTTCCAGAAAAACCTGGGGAACCCCTCTCCTGAGAGAGGACAGCTTGTGCCTTTCCTGACAAGAGCAGCTGGAATTCTTCGCTGCCGACAGCTTGCCCAGCACTCCCCCGACCTCTTTCGGTTCTATCTGGCCGAGATCAAAGCGAGCGTCTGTAAGCCTCTCCCGGCCGGCAGAGACGGCGCTTCCTTGGCTTTTCCTTCTCCTTTCTTCATACCACGGATGGCTGGCAGTGGTTCCTGCGCTATCATCCACTGCGACTAGTCTGTACCGTGACTTTAAAAGATGCTAGCCCGTCCAAGATACAGCTGGTCAGATTCCGACCCAGAGTGTGACACAACGATCCTTTCCTCGTCGGCGTGGCCCAGCATCTGGCCTGCGGACGGGACCGGGATCGAAAACCTTTGATCCCTCTGTATCCTTCTGTGTGTTCAGGGCGAAAAGTTCACTTTATGAGTGTTTTATGCTTTTAACGTTACCTGTGCTTGTTTTTATGATTGCCTGTGTGAGTTTAGGGCTTGTCTTTCTTTGTGTCTCTGTGTTTTAACTTTGTTCTTTCCCTTGTGCGGGGATGGGGGGTGCGGTGAGACAGAGGCATGGCAGCATGGATGCGATCTCCCTGCCTTCTCTCTCTCTCGCTCGGTTTTTCTCCCGCCCTGCTCCAGGGCGCTGCAGCGGCTGCAAAATCTCTCTCTCTCTCTCGTTTTTCCGTACTCGGTTTCCCCCCCTCCCCGCGGGCGCGCAGGTCCCTTCCCCGCGCGGTGCCGCTGAGACGGGCGGCTTGGAGCAGCTTTGCCTCTTCGTCCCCCCCCCTTCCCCCCAGGGCGGTGAGGGGGGCCACCGGCTCTCCGCTTGAGACAGGCGGCGGCAGGGCGGCGGCGGGCTGAGCTCCGCCGAGCACCGCTCCGTTGTCCCCTCTCCGTTTCCCCTCCATTTCCTTCCCGCGTGAATTTGCACAGCAAGTCGTCATAGGAACGGAGGAGCGGTCTCCTCGCTCCTTTTCCCCCTTCCCCCCGCCATGAGCGGCGGGGTTCGCTCCCCCACTCCTTCCCTGCGGGCCAAGCGGCTGACTGCGAATAGGGCACGAGGAACTTGCCGTTCCTCTAGACAGCGGATAATGCTGTGGGAGTTGCTTCGCTTGAATTTTTTTTTTTACATAGAAATGGGGGCCACGTTTGTTTGGATTTCCCCCAGCTCTGCGGAGCGGCCCTGGGGCCATTGAGCCCCCAAAGCCCCACTGAGGGAGGGCCAAATAGCTTCGTCGCCTTTGAGGTGAGCAGAAGCTTTTTCCTTTACAGAAAAATGGGGGCCACATTTGTTTGGATTTCCCCCAGCTCCGCGGGGCGGCCCTGGGGCCCTTGAGCCCCCAAAGCCCCACTGAGGGAGGGCCAAATAGCTTCGTCGCCTTTGAGGTGAGCAGAAGCTTTTCCCTTTAGAGGGACAGTTGAATTTTGTTTGGGTTTTTTCCCTCCCCCCCTCCCTCAAAACATTTCTTCTCAAGGCGTCTCTGTGAACAGATGCCTGTTCATAATAGAAGAAAAATGACAAGAAATACAAAAAACAAATAAGCAACCTTTGTTGCCTTTCGCAGATAACACAAGTATTATTAATAATTCTACAGTATAACCATCAGTTATGAGATTTATCTCAGTTTTTAAGATATTTGATGTGAATTCACAGATATGATAAAGTTATCACAGTTCTACAGCCGGCTGCTGCTTCTGCTTCTTCTTCTCATGTACTTTGCTATTTGTCTATAATTGCCTGTAAGACACGTGTCACCCAAGAATTTTTCCTTGTTTCCTAGCTGTCTATGCTAGTTTTGCATTCATGATTTTCTAAATATTTTCAGATTTCCAGACAAGGTTATCTGAGTTTGTAAGAATGCCTCCTCTGTCCTGACGGTTTGGGATGCAGTTCAAATCCTGGTCACAGACCATCTCAAGAGCCTGCTGAGCTCAGAGCATCTCTACCCTGACAAATTTAGGAGGTGTCAATTACCATATTAGTTTCTTATTATAAGATTTTTAAGAAGTTTGTTTTTAAAATTGGTGTAAGGGATTCCTCTGCAGTTAGAGCTGGGCACTGGCCATGCCTTGGCTCTCTCCGGATGGGAATTGCCTGTTTGCCCAGATGTTTTAGTAAAAATTACATATGAGTTATTTGACTCAACAATTTGACCTTTAAATATAATAGCTGAATTGATCTTTGAGGTGAACCTGGAATTCCTGCCCGGGAAGGATGAACAGGATCTCACTGGTAAAGAAGCACTTCAGCTTTTGCAGTTTCTGGGCTGATCAAAATTATTATCAAAAAGATAACATGCAACAATGTAACATTTATGTTATGAACCTGATGAAAAAGTAATTATGAAACCTGGATGTTGAATTTAGACAATGGAGCCTGACAAGTTTGTTAACTTAAGGAGAAGATGTGCCTGTGTTTTATCATTAGCAGGTTCAGCAGTCGTGTTACCCATCACCTTTGAGGAGTGAAAAGGGACATTGCATAGCCTTAGTGGCTGTCACATAGACTGCAAAGATGACCATGTGGTTGGAAGTTATGGAGACAACAGAAGTCCTGTGTCAGCAGCATGGTCCTGTTTTCATCGATCTTCCTCGAGTCACTCCCTGCTCCAGACTTCAAGAAGACATCCAGTGATGCTAAGGATCAACATCTTGTCTCAATGGACTTTTTCTTTTCATGTGTTTTAATTTTATAGTAGATGTTGTTTCATTTAAGTTTCCTACATAGATGTAGTTGTATTTTAGGTAATATTTCACGTGCCTTCGGTGTATGTTTTGTAGTTATTAAGGGCTGTTATTTCACTTTGTGGTTTTTGCCTTTCTGGTCTTTGGGATCATGTAGATTTTTTTGGAGTCAGATATCTTTTTATTGATATTTTTATTAATTTTATTATTCTTTTTTTCTTTCTAGGTGACATCCTACAGGTATCATGGGCCAATTGAGTGACCAGTGGTCCAGTCCTGCACATCCTGCAATGGGTCTTTGACCTTTCAAACATCACATGCATTTTTGCATTTAAAAAAAAAAAAAAAAAAAAAAAAAAAAAAAGGGTCAACTCAGGTTGTCCAAATAATTGGAAAATTAAATCAGTTTGTGGTTGCAGGTGTAATGCAGGGACCACTGTCCTTTGCTAAAAGGCAGAAAAGCCCTTGTTATCTGAAAGGATGATTCCTAGAGTGATAGATCTTGACAAATTAGACTGCCATTTTTGAGCAGGCTAATGATGTTTTGTTTTTTTCTGTATTAGAATTAGTAAATAGCTAAGCTTGACGCTGGTGCATGGACATGGTTATGAAGGGTCAACACCAAATGCCACAGAACTTCCCTGACCATTTAAGTTGGTGCCCAATGAAAGTTCTGTTTAGTAATTGGTTGATTACTAATGGGACTTCTGGTGTCATGTTTGTCTTTTTTTCTCTTGCAAGGGCCCTGCAGGAGAGGACACAGACACAGACGCCGCCCTCAGCAAAAACTAAAAGGGGGAGATGTGGGCCTGACATTGGTCTGAATTTAGGCTTCAGGCTCTGCTAGTGTCTGTGTGAAAGGCAGACGAGCAACTTTCTCATGTTAGCCTGAGAAATCTTAAAGAGGAATTCAAACAAACCTTGGGAAGTGAGAAACTATCTGCAGGTGGTGTTTTTCCAACGTGTTTACTGGAAAGAAATGTTTACTAAAGGGTGTAGACGCTGAATAACCAATCATGTTCTTTGTACCGAACTACTCTATAAAAGTAGAATTTAGAAGAATAAAGTTTGCTCTCATCTTTACCATCATGGAGAGTCATGTTGTTATTTCTGTGCCGTCCGAAAACCATAGCAACAACTGAGCATGACATTTTGTATAGAAAATTGCCACACCATGTTTTTCGAAGGCATTTAGCCACATTAAAGTGTTTTGTAAGGGGTTGGGTTTGAAAGGGTAGGTGTTTTGGACAGGTGGCCCACTGGATGGATAAGGACGGGAGCCTGTCATCAGTATCTCATGGCCAGGGGTAGATGAGGCTGAGCCCTTGACTGTGGATTACACTGTGATTTGTGGAGCAATGTGCTGGACCAGGTTCCATGTAGGCTCTCAGGGCATCAGCAGAACCTCAGGCTCCACCTGCAAAACTGACCACGTGGTTTGACATCTTCAGATATCAGCCCCAGGTTTTGCTTGAGAGGTGATCCAGTGACCCTAAATTGCTGGGGAATTTCTCTGGGTAAACAACAAATTGCTCTTTTTTCATACTTCCTTCTCCATCTCCTTCTTCCTCTACTCACAAAGTGAGGAAGGGAGGTTTATTGGCTGAAGGGAAGGTAAGGAGGGGAAGAATAACACACCTCTCAGTACTTGTCTGATCTTGGAGGTGCTAATGCAGAGGCCAGAGCCACCTTGTCTCTGTTCTCATTAAGCATCTGCAGCTAACATTCCTTAGGGGACAAATATTTAACTGGGAGCTTTATGAAACAGAATCACCAGGTCTTCCGGGGTCAGTCACTCAAAGAAGGTAAGAGTAGTAAAATAATAGAGAAAATATTCTGGCTCTATTTGCCAAGATATTTCTTCATATTGGTTGTTTTTTGCCTGTTCCTGGAAATGCAAAAAACCCAGAAATGGTTGTGGACATGTTTGTCAGCTCTCCTTTCAAGTTCATCCAAAGCTAGAAAGAAGAGTAATCTGAGAATCAATTTTTGCTTCTGTTGAGCTCTGAAATATGTGTCAGATTTGAGCTTCAAAGAAACTGCTTATTCACCCACACAGGATTCCACTTTTTTATATTCTCCTTTGCATTTTAACTGCACCCAGTGGACTATACTTTCAAACAGGGAAATCAGACACTCAGCTGAATACCAGTAGCTTTTGTGAGATACGTGCTGTGGTATTCAGCCCTTATTTCTTCTGCTGCTGCATAAAACCTGAACTGAGTGCTTTTCTCAAAAAAAAAAATTAGTATTATGCTTTCTCAGGTTATTTTTAAAACTGATACATTTGATGGTACATAACTGTAGACTGGGTGCTTACAAAAATTTTTCACAGTGACAAATCTCAGTGATACAGTTGCTTGTGTTACAGAGTACCAATTGTTACAGAGTTATAAATGAGAGACATTTCCTTGGATGATCTGTGGTTCACATATCCTTAAGACAAATTGAACACCTACATTCAATGGCCAATATATCTATAATGAAGCATAATCTTCAAATATTTACATCATTCTGAATCTTTGAGAAAAATATGTAGGGATGGCTTCAGGTCAGAGTCCTGTCTGGAGCAGCTAAAAATCAGGGATTTGACTGCAATAAAATTGCTCCTTATTCTGAAGAGGAGAGTTCATTCTCAGGCAGCAAGACGAGTATCAGAGGTGATTATCCAGTACCTTGTGATTATCATAATACTTATATGTCACTGTGATAGTGTCAGCCAGCACAGGATCCGTTTACTGTGCCACCTTACAGCGAGGAGCACAGTGGATCCCAGCTAAGGCACATATCAGCATCTATTGTGGCCAAGGAACAAAATGCTTCTCCTATCTGTGGAAATTTATACTTATAAACCAGAGTGTATCACTTGTCTGGAGTGGTAAATCCTTGCTCAGGCAGATTTCTTTCCTGTAGTCAGGCTCTGTAGCAGCGTGGCAATGCAGGGGACTATGTAGATCTGATCTTGCACAAAGCAATCTCATATTAGATTTATAGCCAGGAGCTGTTGAAACAAGCAGGGCTTATATTTGTTTCCTTCAAGTGTTGATGTGAACACACTTGACTCAGGAGTCTATTTGCACAACATAATTAGAAGGATGTCAGCTTGCCTGAGTTGAGTTTCACAGCTCTTATATGCCTAAGTCTGCCTCTGCTACTGGGGCAGCAAGAGCAGCTGAGTGCACAGGTTCACTCTCAGGAACAGGCCAGTGGCTGTGTGTGCAGTAGATATTCTCCTTTCTGCGCTTTTGCTCTCCAGGTACCCTCTTGTCTGTGCTGCCTATTCGGGCTATAAGGAATTTTGGGGCAGGGATTGTTTCTACTGATATGTAGAGAGACATGGTACACTAGTTTGAAGTCCTCACCAGCTCTGTACACATCCCTAAACCAGAATCACTACAGTAACACCAGCATGCTGTTTGACCATTAATATTGTGAAAGTTAATTAATTCAGGTGAATAACACATTGACAAAGTTATGTTGTCTCCCAGGTCTTCATACTCTGCTGTGTCATATAGCTACAGAATACATAATTAAACAGCATTTAGGTTAAAGGAACCTTGATGATGAACAGGACTTCTATTGACTCCTGTAATAGAACCTAAGGACCTCATCGAGTGGTGACTAAATTACTTACATCAGGGCTAAGGTGAACATCAGTAATTGTTCAGTAGTACTCTGGATGACAAATATGATGCCCTCATGGTCCAAGAAGGTTAAAGTCAGAGGAAGCGAAAGAAAGGAAAGAAAGGAAAGGAAGGAAGGAAGGAAGGAAGGAAGGAAGGAAGGAAGGAAGGAAGAAAGAAAGAAAGAAAGAAAGAAAGAAAGAAAGAAAGAAAGAAAGAAAGAAAGAAAGAAAGAAAGAAAGAAAGAAAGAAAGAAAGAAAGAAAGAAAGAAAGAAAGAAAGAAAGAAAGAAAGAAAGAAAGAAAGAAAGAAAGAAAGAAAGAAAGAAAGAAAGAAAGAAAGAAGGAAAGAAAGAAAAAGAAAGGAAGGAAAGAAAAGAAAGGAAGGAAGGAAGAAGGAAGGAAGGAAGAAAGAAAGAGAAAGAAAGAAAGTAAGAAAAAGAAAGAAAACAGATAAAGCAAAAGCAGCTCATATTGAACTGTAAGATTTTAGTGCAATAAATTGGAAATTGGGGGATGGAGTAGGAAAGAGAGTGACAGAGAGAAAAAGTTAATGTTCTCCCCACTGATAACATATGTATAATTGTAAGCCAGTTCAAAAGCCAGAGCTGAGTCCATCTTGGTGACACAGAAAGGAGCTAACTTTGCCTCGGCTACTGTTTCTTGTTATGCTTCTACAGAGATAAGTGATTCATAAACAAGAACTGCTTTCATGTGGGTTGGTTTATTTTTTTCATTTAGAAGGTACAGAACTCAACACAAAAAAATTCCATTTCAATACAGCTGTTTCATGAACTGTGATTTAGATTAAAGTAGATTTAAACTAGTTCCAGGTTTCAGCCTGCAAAATAAGACCGGGATAGCTGTTCATCCCGTTTTACTGAGGTAATAGGAAAATAACTTGATTTATAATGAATCCCTTTGGCCTTGTTTATATATGGACTTGTGGCAAAAACTTCCGGAGGGAGGCATTCCTACTCTCCTTTCTGAAACTTACACCACTTTGTTTTGTAATTTTTATTTTTGGTAATCTCTTTTGTAAACAGTGTCCCGCAGAGACCTACAGTAGTGAGTCCAATGCAAACAGGACATCAAAACGCGTTACATTTAAAAACACATGCTGGTGTATTGTTAAGATTGCAACACTGAGGACTACAGCTTGTAACATTATATAGGGCTATGCTACACAAACACTCCAAATGAAGAATTTCTCACACAGTTACTATTATTTTTGAGGGAGTTTATGTTTGGGTTTCTCAGCATCTTAGCACAGACTTTAAGAACCATTCCTTGAAAAAGCCTCCCTCTTCCTTTGTATGTGACAGAAGTGTGTAACCAGACCTCGGGGATACCTTTGCTCAGGCAAACTAAAACAGGCCTTGAGGGCAGCTGGGATTTGCAGGTAGCTCCAGCTCTGGGCAGCACATGCAGCTGACCTGGGGGGAGCAGCCTGGCACACAGAGCCCACTGAGTGGCAGTGAGGCCACTCAGACTGTGTCTCACCTGAGCCACCCCTCTCGCCTGCTCACTGCTCAGCTGCTGCCACACAGCTACTGCCCTAAGCACCCCGTGACATTTGTGTGGTCCCCAGTGTCTGCCTCACTGCTTGTGTCCCCTTCCTGTCCCTGTTGCTGTCAGGGAGGGGCGGCTGGAAGTAGCAGTGGGAGGACTGGGCAGAGCAGGGTACATGCTTCAATCTAAATTTATTGGTTTCTATTGAAAACATATAACAAATGTAGAAATAGGTAACATTCCCATCTTTCATCTTATATCCTTATATTGCTAGGAAGTCCCATATTGAATGGGAAACCTAGAACCTATTTGGAACTCATTCCAGCTTTACTGAGAGAATTAAATTGGGGAGTCAGGGCTTAGTTATGTCTGGTAGAGTAGAAATATGTGAAAAGATTTGGCCCCTGTGGAAGATAGTTTCCAGTCTAATTCACTTCAGTGATTTCCATGTTTGTCTTGCAGCTTGTCCTGCAATGAGAAGGAATGCCAAACTGTGTGGGAATTTACTGTTTGTAACTAGCTTTTGCAAAGAAAAAAGACTGCTTTGATAGAGATATCATTCAGTTTTGGCAATATCCAAGCTTTGCCAACATCCAACCCTGGCCTTACAGGCTGCTTAGGTTGCTATTATACCACAGGAGTGCATCCCAAGTTTCTCACATGACTTTGATTATTTCCTCAGGCATAAATTAGTGTGATCCTGAAAACAGTGCAGTTTACTGTCTGTGGAGATCCCTACATTTCTGGTTTGACACAGTCCTTCCCAGTTCCTTTTCGTCTGTTGAGTTTCTTGCAGTGGAAAGCAGCAGCAGTGAGAGACAGTGTCCCTACAGCCATGAAGCCGCCACATTAAGACAGTTGACAAGGCAGCTTTTAAAAATCTCCTGACACAGCTGAAAAAGAATGTTTGCTCTAAAAACTTGTCTAACCATATCAGTTAAAAGAGTGACTCAACAAAGAACAAACTCCAGTCTCTATGATGGTAGCAGAAATCTGGAATTAATTTCTAAGCACTGAAGTGTATTTACTAAAGATTTCCACTTGCAGAGGCAGTATCAGCTTTGGGCCCATATCACAAGCTACATTTTAATGATGTTCTAATGAAAATTTGCTCTATCTGTGGCTAAAGCATGTGTATATGGATTTTAGTGAGAAGAAATATATATCTGACGAAATTCTAGACTTTTTTAGACAGTAGTGAGGTAGGAGCAGTACTTCTGAATTAAAAACAGTCCTAGAGTCAGCCTTTGGACATTACTTGCAGAAAGATTGATTCCTATCATCTTATCAGCCAAAGCATATCAGACTGCATAACACACTAAGAGCTGGCAGGCTGTTTCTAGTGCTGTGACACAGAAATGACCATCAGATTATCTGCTTGAGTACAGAAGGTCAGCAGTCTTGCTGGGATCTTGGAATACAGGGAGGACAGATTCCTTTTTGTTACCAGGTACGAGTTAAATGGGGGGGAAAAAATGGAAAAGCAATCAATTTTAATGAGTGACTCTGTATTTACACTGTTACAGCTGAGACCAAAGTTTGGCTCATTGTGTGTAGATATATCTATGAATAACCTTCTTAACCTGTTGGAAAGCTAATGACGGAAAATACTCCCCATAAAAGTATATATATTACAGCTGTGTAAATATATTAAAAAACCCTAAACTGTCAGCAGACTTGCTGGCAGATGTATGAATGCTTCAGCAAGATCTCTGTACTCCACATAGCTTCATTTTTATCCTCTGTATAGACACACACACAGGCACACATGTGTGTAGACTTAGTAATGTTTAGAGTACAAAACTCTTTGATCAGTTGGCTCCTCCAAACAAACAGGATCTGTGGCAGAATACATGCTACATTGTACTGCTTATGAAACACATTTTATAAGCTTTACCTGGCTGCCAGCTGTAAAATTCAGCAGGCAATCTATATAACAATCCTAAGACCTGAGAAAGAGAGGGTTTTTTTTCCTCCCTTCATATCTTCCAGGGGAGAACAAGAGACAGCTTATGATGGCACTGAAGTCTCCCCAGATATGCCCCAGCAAGACTAGAGGGATTCTTTGTTTTCTAGCTCCATAAGTTGCTTTTATCATGGGCTAGTGGCAAATTTGTAAGGAGCAAGAAAGAAACATGGAGTAGGTGTCTTTAAGTTCCCCTGCCCCTTGGTATTACTTCTGGGGAGATGTGAATGACAAATTCAGGGCTAAATCCTAACCCAAACTTGTGCATCCACTATTTCAGTGGAAAAAAAGGGGGGTAAGGGAGGATTTGACACATACTTCTGGTATTTTTAAAAGCTAATAAAGTGGCTAAATGTCTATAACTGAGAAGCTATAGTGAATAGTTAGTTTTTTTGGCAAGACTGTTAAGACATATTTACAGCATGCAATTGGAAAATAAGCTTGTTATATGTTATAAATAAACTATTCCCAGTGACAGATTAAGAAAATATTGGATATGTACAAAATGACAGCATTAAACAATGAAAGTATTTCCTGAGGAGCTGAGCCTTAGCAAAAGCCACAGACAAAATATTTTTAGTGGCATTCCAACACTCTGTGTTTCAGAGCCATTTATAACAGAGCTCATTATGAGATATTCCTTTCTGCTACAGGCCACAGCTGGATATACCAAAAAATTAAAGAAATATTTACCTACGAGAAAGAGTCACAGTACCTGGCTTTATTTCATACAGCTAACTTCTCCTCTTCCATCCACCACGTGGGTTCAAGAGAAGAATTTGCCCTTATGTCTCCAAATCCTTAAGTCCCTGCCTCTCCCTAGAACTGCTATAAATCCAGTCATTCCCATATGCATGAGCAAAAAATCACAGAAAAAGACTTCTGCAGAAGCCTGTCAGGGTAGGAGAATACCTGTACCTGTGGGCTGTAATTGCCTGCTCCCTTACATCCTCCTACAACAAGGCAGCTCTTACAGCACATGCAAAATGGATCCTGACTTCAGCTATTGTGCAGGGCATGAAAACTAGCTTTCAAGTGAGTCATGCTGCTAAAAGCTCAGGTATACCTTTGCGTCTCTTTAGAACAGCTAAACTCGACCACTAAACAAATTATAGCCCTTAAGGACTCAGATGGGGTGGTGAGGTGGAAGGTGAAAGGAAGAGAGTGCAAGTGTGAAAATGCATTGCCTCTGAGCAGCAGTAGCTTGAATACCTTGAGGGCATTAGGAAAATGCTCAGAGAAGGCACTTTGCTGGTTTTGTAAAAAATCATTGCCTGCAAAGCTGGCCTGAAGGTAAGGGCCAGCTGTGCTGTTGTGCAGTGGCACCAAAAAGGGAATTTTGTCCTCTGGCATTGGGCATGCATCCACCTGAATAACACTTGTGCTGGTCTGCCTTGTCTTTTGGCTCGTGACTCAAACCAGAACTCGCTCCAAGCATTTTGCTTTTAGGAACTGCTTTTTCACAGTTTTCCTCCTACCAGGGTCTGTTCCTCTGGGGTTTTCACCACATTCCTCCCAGCCAGGGCAGATGGCACAGTCTGTTACTGACCTGGAAAAGGTGCTCTAGGAAGAAGAAATAAACTGGGAGGAGGCAGAGAGGTATCATCACTTCGCTCAGGGGACCTCTCAGTGGAGACCTAGATTCAGTTTTCCTTCCTTTCCTCTCCTTTCCTGTGTGGATGGTGTTGACAGAGTGTGTGTGTTGTCTCTGTGTGTGTAAGCCTGCCAGGCCTCTGCAGCTGCCTGGCTGGTGATACTCTCCCAGGGAGCACACATGCAGGTAAAGCTGCCAGTTGGCTTCCCTAACTATGCTTGCTGTGTAAATATGGGCACTCTTTACACTTCTGCCTTTCTTTTGGAGAATGCTGGTTCTTGGGTCTCTGGGTGACTGCAAACTAGCACATATCAAGTGCCACCATGTCCTCTCTCCCTTTGTATGCACCTCTGTAATGTGACTCTAAGCACACCCAGCCACCAGTTGTACCTACAGATGTGTGTAAATCAGTGCCACTATATGACAGTGGCCCTGTCCTAGAAGTTAGAGAAGAAAAGGATCACTTGGATCAGTTAGTTTCTCCCTCTGATGGCTGGGGACACAACACAGTTTGAAACAGAAAGCTATAGCTGTGTAAAAAAATGTCAAGGCATTGCCCATTTTTTTTCTTGCTGTTGTTTGTTTTGTTTGGTTTGAGTTTTTGTTTGTTTGTTTGTTTGTTTGTTTGTTTGTTTGTTTGTTTGTTTGTTTGTTTGTTTGTTTGTTTGTTTCTTTCTTTCTTTCTTTCTTTCTTTCTTTCTTTCTTTCTTTCTTTCTTTCTTTCTTTCTTTCTTTCTTTCTTTCTTTCTTTTCTTTCTTTCTTTCTTTCTTTCTTTCTTTCTTTCTTTCTTTCTTTCTTTCTTTCTTTCTTTCTTTCTTTCTTTCTTTCTTTCTTTCTTTCTTTCTTTCTTTCTTTCTTTTCTTTCTTTCTTTCTTTCTTTCTTTCTTTCTTTCTTTCTTTCTTTCTTTCTTTCTTTCTTTCTTTCTTTCTTTCTTTCTTTCTTTCTTTCTTTTCCTTTTTCTTCTTTTTGACAGTTGTCTGGTTCATCAAGTATTTATTTAAGATCATATACTTCTTCCATGAAAGACAATGGAGGTACATCAATGAGCTTCAACATCAGATGAATCTCATTTCCAATTCTTCAGAAATAAATAAGTCAACACCAATTCTTCTAATGAGGGTGGTCCAGCTTTTTCTCATGTTAAACTTTAGGTTCCAATCTGGAATTGAGTGGTAAGTCTTGGCTCTAAAAAGATATGAGAGTATTCATACTTCCATCTCCTCCTTCTAACAGCCAGAATCACAGTGATGACAGATATTCTGAGCTCATGGAAAGCTTTCACAGCCCTGTCCTAACTTGTGACTCTCCTGCTCCTTTGAATGATATGTGCTACGTGATGGAAAATTAGTGTGAGAGTCCAAAGTCTTTTATACCAATGGAAGTATAGTATAGCAAAGATAAAATTTTTGGTATTTCTACTGGCCTGATTTTGTTTTACTGTCTAGATTGATGCTGTGAAAACTACAGAGAAAACAAAGCTGTTGCAGTGGTCAGAATTTCCTTATGGGATCATTCCAGTAACTTAAAAACCTAGCTGGAAATCAGATGATTCCTTACAGAAACATATTGATTTTCTCTTTTTTATTTTTCACAGGAGGACTGCAAATATACTGTAGCTAGATATATCTACTAATTGTTGCATGCTTTTTCCACTAATAATATCACATTTTGATGCTAACTGCAAAATAATTGAGGCATATTTTAGATTAGATTGGAGCAGCCAAATTATATTTGTACATAGTGTAAAACCAGAATAGTTTTTCCAGGATTTATTCCCCTAGTACAAAATATCACCTCCACTGAGTAAAATGGAAGAGTGTCTTAAATAGGGTTAAATGGATTCACTAGGGGTTATAGGGCAGGGTAACAGCAGAAGAGAAATGGTTGAGTCCATAAACCATGTAGAAGAAAAATGAAACTCAATAGAAAGATTACTGTGTAAAGCAATAATTAAGATATTACATATTCTCATGAATCTGTATTTACTGTGTGTGGCTAAGAAAAGCTATTTTTTACTGTGAAGGTGGTGCAACAGCATCTGGAAGAGGTTGTCCAGAGGAATTGTGGAGTCTTTGTACTTACAGGTATTCAGAAGTCTACTGGTCATGCTCCTGGCTCAACGGCTTTAGTTGTGGGTTTGGACTAGATGATCTCCAAGAGGTCTCTGTCAACCTTAACCATTTTGTAATTCTGTGAATGTGCAATTGCAGGGTCCAAAGGAAAGTTTAGGAATGATAAAATGCACTTCTTTTTCCTTATAAGATGGTGTTTTTTTTGTTTGTTTGTTTGGGGTTTTTTTTGGTTTTTTTGTGGGTTTTGTGTGGTTGTTTTTTGTTTGTTTGGTGTTTTTTTTTTTTGTTTTTTGGTTTTTGGTTTTTTTTTGGTTTTTTTTGGTTTTTTTTGTTTGTTTGTTTTTGCATGGAAATTTGTTGTAACTGGGAAGTGAAGCAATAACACAACAAAGAAAAATTGTTGAAGGTAAATAATAAATTTGGGTACACTTTCTTTCTTCCTGGATTTCATAGCTAGAGTAAATGGCACAACAGCAGAAGTGAATGCTGGAGGAAGGGGCTACATTCAGCAAGCACTAATTCTTTTTAGCTAAAAGCATAATCAATAACCATATAGCAGAATGGAGAGTCACCAGTATTGTTCTGCCCTTTGGAAATCTGCTGTTGCAAAAATAGCTGTGGTGACTTTCACATTCAGTACAAGTAGCTAAAGGGCAATTATAGTCAAATTCCTTCAAATTTCCCTGTAATTAAACTAATTATCTATCCAACATACCTGTGTCCCAAGCTAAGATCATGCTAGTAAAAGTAATTTGTTTTCATGAAAATCTTATTAAGCTGCATCATCATTGGTATTAATCTTTCCCTGTTAAAAACTTTGTTATTTCCAATAGATGAAGTCCAATGTATTGTGCTTTCTGTATTGCAAAATTCATCTGTACTTTCCCTCAAGGCAAAAGGTCTGAAGGAGCTGTTAATGTAGAAATGTCTAACAATATAAATCATCTGAATTTCTCTTTAGTTTGATTCTAAGCAACAGCTGCTTTAATATACTTCACAGCACATTATGTTTGTAGAACAATACAAATTGGGCTGTGTTACAAGCCCAATTGTCTGGCAAGTGTTAATTCAACAGTGGTACAATTTTACTGTCATATTTATAAGGAACAACTGATTTGTTTCCTTGGAATTCCGTCTGGATATTTTCCACATTTTGTAGTATAGTAATAGATTGACTTCAATTGGAGCAGAAGATATTTTTTTGTCTGTAGAAACAGACATATCTGACCAAAGTTTTAGCTGCTGTATTCCTTCTGCAATCCAGTTAAGGGAGGGAGGGATATACGTTGTGTATGATCTTCCTTTGAGCACAAATTTTTACAGGGCAGGCCTGAATGGAACATTCCTGAAAGTATTTACTGTACCTAACAGTCATCTAAGTCAGAGTAGCTACTTCTACACAAACATCCTTTGCACGTTTCACTTACTCTGAAAAGGTTAAAAGCCAGCAAGATCTTTTTTCCTGTCTGCTTTAATATTTTATATTCAGAAACCTGATATGAATAAATTCATGATTTCACTTTACTCTTTAGTGTATGCCTAAAGTTTGTGCCCTTTTTATTTCCACAATATTCTTTTAATTAACTATTTTTCCACAGCCAATTTTAAATAGTTTATATTTCAATTAAGCTTGAGAAAGGTGTAAGCAAAACCATTTGAGAATAGTTTTGCAAATTCTGATTGACTTTTCTCATCTTAAGTTCATATGTTTGCACATCTTTGCTGTTCAACGAACTTTAGGTGCTTGCTTATTTGAAGAAAAGAGAATTTTTACTTTTTAAGTGAATATGCTCATATATGTAACAACCATGCATGTTGTTAAACCAAAAACTGTCAAATGGTGTGCTGTTACTGTAGTTGGTGCTATTACATGCATCAAAACTTCTTAACTTTGTTTATAATATTTTTAGACACCTAAAAGCAATGCATTGCCAATACATGGTCAGGAGAACACTGACAGGCAGGCCCTGCTAGGTCTTGCTGAACTAGTTAAATCAGCACTTCTTTCAAGAAGATATAGCTCCCAATTAAGGAGCTGGCAGAATAGAGCATTTTACTGCACCTCAGCTGTACTATTTTACAGCCCTGTACATGAGTTTAACTGAGCAATAGAAGTTGTTTTGCAGCATGACACCAGATTATGAGTTGAAGCAGCTGAGGTGCAGCAGGTTTTGCTGTATCTGGAACGGGAGCAAGAATTTCTGGCAGAGGGTCAGTAACAAACAGCTGGGATGGGGGAGAAGAGGCAGTAAGGTCTTAGCCACCACAGCTGTTTGCTTAGTGAATGTGAGTCAGAGCCTTGAGAAAAACATATACTCAGAAACAGTTGAATAGTTCATGAACCACCTGTAGCCTGACATACATTCACAGAGAGTATTTGTTGGACAGCTGTAAATGATGAGTAAAAGTCCCCCTATCTGCTCTTGGATCACTTGGACTGAGAGCAGGAGGCTATATAAGTAGTATAAAATTTCCTTTATTAAGTTCAATGTCTTGTACCTGGACTTTGAAGATAAAATATTTTGAATGGAAGTTGGTTTTGCAGGGTGTATTCTTGTAAACAGTATGTTCTTAGCACTTGGCAAAATCCATTCAATGTTCTTCTGGCACTTGCTACTTACAGTAGTAGGTTACAGTAGTAGCAGTTAGAGTACTGACATAGTTTATTGGGAAATACCACAAAAGAATTCAGAGAATATCGAGGAAAAGAAAAGCTATGACATCAGCCAAAAAGACTCTCAATGTCAAAATATTCACTCTGTTTTTACCTTTTCTCTTCTGACAATTCCTGAACCTTGCCTGTGAGAGGCACTCACAGCTATTTATTTATTTATTGGCATTCATATCTATAAAACGTGACCACTGCCCAAGCATCTGGTTGGATTTACATTCAAAAAATCTAATAAATAATTCACAATGTATTACCAACTACTCTAGAGAAAAGAAAATCTCGAAGCTAATTTATATCTAAGAGCACAAAAGCCGTCTAGAAAATTCTGGTGTAACCAATTTCCCCACTAAATCTCCTATGGTAAGAAGTATGTGGATTTTCTTATGAAGAAACACAAAAATGCTTTGCTCTGTGCCCTGAAGTCTAGCAGAACTAACAGTCCAGCTGGAAACTAGTTCTAGAACTGAGAATTTTTGCTGGCAAATATTTTCCTGTCCATTACTGGAACTGGGACTGACAACAGAAACACTCCAGGTGAACTCAATGGCTTAGAAGATAAAACAAAGAAAAAAACATGTCCCAGACCACTGAGGGCTTTGTAACTTATGCCAACATGTTTAGTCTCATTGCTCCACAAACAAAACTTTATAGAGTGCTTTCATAAAAAATGCACTCGGAACTAAGGGTGAAATGGTCATGGAGTTCATTTATGACACAATAAAAATAAATTAGTCATGGAGTGATAGTATCAGGTAAAATCAAATCAGATTTGCTTATTCAAGCACTTTACAACCTGGAAAATAAAACACAATAATTGGTAAAAACTTTTATGTCTTGACAATAAAACCTTTTAACAGTCAGATACATTATCTTGCATTTAATGTAGGGGCAAACAAGCTAAAAGTTGTTTAGAAGCCTGCAGAACTCAATGACTTATATAGTAAAAGTCTAGCAGATGTGTAAAATTTATGGAGATCTGCTGACATAGGCTGGATGATTAAGACCTTGTGACACATGCCCTCATGTGTCATGTTAAAGCTCAAAAAGCTGACACTGGTCAGAGATTTGCAGGGTTGCTTCATGGATTGCATTCCACAAGTGCAGGATTTCTCTACATGGTTCAAATCCATTGGATACAATGCTCTTTCAGCAGCTGCTGTGCTCCTTTGGTCTCATTAGGAAGGGAAATCTTTGTCCTGTAGTACTTTTCCACAATTCCTTTATGACTCTCTGCTCTTTCCCACCCCCCAGACCATTGTCTAATGGGAAACAGTGGTATTGTTTGATGGGGGCTTTACCATTCACTAAAGATGGTGGAAACTCTTGTTCTTAGTTTTACATTAGTAATTGTGTTGGGGAAACATTTTTCAAAATGTCTAAGGAGAGTTTAGAGGACATTGCTGAATCTTGGAAAGAGTTGTGCAGAAACACTGAATATAGAGAGGACATAATAGTAGGTGAGAAGGAAAAATAGACTGCTTCTACTTGATCCTGAGAACATTCAATATGCATTTCTAATCAAAACTCCCATAAAATTCTAATTCGTGTAGAACATTTTCTTGCTGTGTGTCTCATTCAATAAATCTCAGAAGTCCTGATGTCCAGTGGCCTGTAAATTCTAAAGTACAGGAAAATCCAAGAATCCCCCTCCCTCGTGACGCAAAAGTAATTATTCCCTCTATCAAACAAAAGACAAATCGTACTATTTGTCTTCTTCCATAGCTGGTGACTAAAATAATTTACCATGGGTATAGCCCCTGCAGTTCAGATGGGCCAAGGTACGGAGGACCTGCTGAGAGGGGTTCTGCTCTACTTGCTTCCCAGCTCTGTCATTCATGGTTAAGTTTCTATTCAAACAGCAACTGTCTTTTGGCTAAAATCAAAGAACTTTGTGTTATCTATGCACTTGGATTGTTGCTTAAAAATCACAGAACAAACTTAGAGCATATTCAGAGCACTCTTTGTGTTGAAGCTTGTGCCTTGCATCATAAAAAAGCTGACGTGAGGCTGTTTGTTGCCTGTTTCTTAGAATTAGAACTCACTGTCCTGAGATCACTCTTCAGAAGCAAGTTTGGTACCACAAATTTTCTGTTGACTCTGACCTGAGTTTTCCTGATAATCAGGCTGATACTATAAACCCCCTGTCATCAGCATAGATATTTCTGCTTTATTTGCCTCTTTTTTTTACAACCAAGTTATCATTCTTGCTTAAATAGCAATAGGAGTTAATTCAAGATACATTTCCTAGCAATGTGAACAGCATGGGTGTCTTTTTTTTTCCCCTCTTTCCCTAAGGATGTTCCAAGTTGGGACCAGTGCCACTTGAAGTGTCTGTCACCTTGCAGCCACCATCTGTCCTACCTGCAAATTCAGCAGGAAAAAAACACAGATAAACAAGAGAGGAACATCTCAGCGAGGTCCTTCTGCATTGCTTCATCAATATTTAAGGGTAGAGAGGGACCTGCTCTGGGGCCCACTGGATGGCACCACAAAGCCTCCAGCCCTCACAGGTCCAGATTGGCTCCCAGGAGGGCACTGACCACCAGCCCCTCATGAAGAAGGCCTGAGACACCATGAACCCTTTCATGTTTCCCAGCAAGCTCCTAAAGTAGCCATGCTGCCAGAGAATCCACAGGGAAAACTCCCCAGGGTTGTGAACTAAGACTGTCTACAGTCTTAGTCCAGCAGTCTCTCTTCTGGTGAATAAGACATGGTGTGATAACTTGAAGCAGTATTTATTCCTGTTATCTCTTGTTTTATATTTTTCTGTACAAATTGTAGCTCTACAAACAGCATATTAAGAGTCTATGTGGAATATTTCTGCTACCGTAGATATGATCACCAAATCTTTGTTGTGCAGCTCTTTTCTAATCCTCCATAAAGTCTCTTGCTCTTTGTACTTCAGAATGTGGCACAGACATCCAGTGATATCAGTGACCTTTCAAATCCCATCCCAGAGTTTTCCCAAAAGACAGATAAATCAGTCTACTAACACTGTGACAGTCATAAATGTAAGCTTTACATCAGTAAATGACAGGCACTGTGTTTCTTCCAGCAGGCTCCTTGTACAGGGCACTGAAGGTCTGTTCCAGTGTGTTATGCATAATCATGACTAAGACCAAACAGAATATTCCATTTTTAAGAGTGTCAAGGCATCTATCTTTTTAGAATGGCATAGGCAAGTTGAAATGTGATTAAGATCTTTGCTCTTTGTCATGGTATTTCCAAAGCTCTAGCAAAAAATGCTTGTAAAAATATAGAGGAATACTTTTTACTCAGTGTCCTGGGATAAAGTTAGGTCTTGCATAGATCTGTGGTGCTCTTGAATTTTCTGAATTCAGTAATTTTTTGTGAAAGACAAGGGTGATCTTAACTAACTTCACCCTAGATAAAGTTGTGTAATGCAAAAGAGTGGGCAGATGGGCTCCCTGACAAAAGAATGGAGGCAAGTCTAGGTGGCAATTTACCTTCCTGTAAACCAGATGTTTAAGTCATCCTGGCACAGCACCAACCCTGAAAGTGCCTCTCTCTACTGTGCAACAAGGGCTTCTAGAAAATTAAGATCTTCTGCTATTTGACAGGTTCAATCAGCCCCAGCTCTAAGAAATGCATTCCCTATTTTGTACACTTAGGACATCCCAAGTGTTGTTTCTAATATTGTATCTCTGTTTTACTGGACCAGATTTAATAAAGTTGCAATTTAGTGCAAATTAATCATCAGAGAGTATTGAGAACAAGCTGTGAGCAGCTGGCAAGAATGACCAGTCTTTTTCCTTGCATCATTTTGTAAGGTTAACAAGAAATTGATAGAGGCAGGAGGCAAGGAATGAACTTGGTTAAACCAATGCCACTGAAGGTGTCATCATGGTTAGAGTCATGTGGGTGAAAAACAAAACCCTGAGTTCACAAATATTAACAAAACTAGCTACAAGCCCTTCCAGGGCACATTTATGGATTTAAGTTTACATTTATATATCTTATCATTTTCTGCTTCTAGCAATTTTTGTATAAGCATCATGGTCCATGAATTCATCTACCCACATAAAGATAGAGGAAGAAGTTAGTATGAACTCAGTGCACTAAATGAATCAAGTATTTCACAGAGGAAGCAGACCACATTTCAATTTATTTACTAGTGAGTGAATAAAATATTATAATGGGATTTATTATGATGCAGAATGTGAAAATGGGTAAGGATCTGATTCTGAAAATTGCTGAATGACAAAAAGGTTGTTTTGGAATGACAGGCTCCATGGGAAACATGAAATGGTGTTCAAAGTCTGCACTTACAAGAGTGTCTGTCATGGTGCTGCCCATGGGATTAAATAAATATAACCGACAGCTGCACTCACTTCCATTACCTCTGATTTTCCTTTGGTTTCTGAGACTAAACTGAATGATGAAAATTTGTGCAAATATAACATTTTCCTTCCTTCAAATGCTTTCTGATATGTCTGCAGGTGCTTATCATCACAGTAATTTGTTGAGAAAGAAAAAAGACAGGTAAAGTTTCAGTCCTTGGTGCAATATTTCTTTAATCTGGTTCTTTGCTATAGAAAGTTCAATCAGATGTTAACTACCATAAGCTGCTGAAGAGATAACAAAAAGTGTTGCTGAAAAGCTTTCCAGTTCAGGGACCAAGTTTATGACATTACTCTTTTGTGACAAGTCTGGTTCAAAGCTTGTAAACAGCCAACACATTAGTAAAATTAGGGACCAAGATAGGTAGAATAAAAAACCTGTCTTGAATGCTTCACACTTACTCGTGTCAGGTCTGCGAGGTTTTTCTTCCTGCTGTGGATTGGCGTCTGCTTCAGTTACAGATCTGACAGGACATGCTGTAGATACCTAAGCAGAAGCATGTTACTGCCAACCAGTGTTGTGCAATCCTGAACACTGTTGGAGGTGAAAGCAATAGTCCTGGTGTACCTCAGCAATGGTTGTGACACAGCTGCTTCTGTGCTACAAACTTGAGTTGCTGGGAGGAAGAATGCACTTTTTGACCAGAAGCATTATATTTTGGAGACTTGTCCCTTGATGCACAAAATGAAACTTCCTTGCTTCCAAAGTGCTGAAGGCTACATGTCAGGTGGTAACTACAGTAATGGAGAGACTTAGGAAGTTTGGAGTTCATTTCCCCTCCTCTCAGATCAGAAATATGATGAATTTGCCTTTGGCTCTCTTGACGAACAAGGATGTAAATGGCCTCTTTCCTCAGCTCACAAGTGCACGTGTAACTTTAGATGTTATGGCTTCTGTTCATTGAAGCTTACTCACTATAGTAATTTATTTTGGTTAGTCACTGATTTTAAAATATTTCCAACAAAGATGACAGTTACTAATGTGACTGTTAGCCCACAGAGGGTCAGGATACCTATGTCTGATCTGGACTGGATACTTACTCAGTCTCCCAGTTTCTTTAATGTGTTTCATAAGATCAGACTTCACACAGCGCCTTCTTTGTCTTGGTCCAGAGCTATGACTATTAAAAATTATATCTTACTGGTAGAGTAAAAGTTCCAATTTCTAGTGAGATGAACATGTACTTTGTTCCTCTTATTATAAAGAGAGGTTGCTGATAAACCTAAAATTAGATCTATTAGTTGGGTTTTTTTTTTTGTGAATGTTATATGAGCTTGTCATACCACCTCTGTATTCTGTCTGTCCATTCAGTTAAGTAGCGACACTGATGCAAATATCATAATGAGGGTCGTGCTCTCAAGTCTCACATACTTCATTACCTTGCCTGCCCCAAAAGTCAAGCAGAGTAGAGTGGCAGAGTGGTGTGACCTACACATATCTGAACAAAGATTGCCTTATTCTCCTGGGTTTGCTGTGACCATGGCCATGATACCCTTGGGAAAACTGAATTTTAGCAGTACTGCACTTTGTCACTGGGCAGAATCTTGGTTCTAACAGGGAGTGAAAAAAATAATGTCATCAAATGATGGTTTAAAATGGCAGCTGTCATTCTTGATAATATCAGTCTTAACTTGAACTCAGTCCTTCTTCCAAACGCAGAGCTATGAATGACATGAAGAATTCACATGTAGCTGGTGACTGGCAACCACAACGTACAGAGGCAGAGTGCAGCTATTCTTTTGTAGTCATGTAACTTTATTACAGAGCTGCTTAATGTTATGCAGAGAACCCAGAGGGGGAAAAAAATCACAATGGGTGGTAAAATCAAGTCTACTAGGAAACTCTAATTATATCTCTTGCAATAATCTTAAAGCCTGTATATAAGTCAGCTTCTGTGATCTTGTACCTCTTGCCAGCACAAAATGTTAAGAACTTTATCTCTCTTTCTTTCTCTATTTCATAGTGCTCCCTAGGAAGGAGAATAGTATTCTTTACAGAAAGAGAGGATATCACAAATTTATTCTGTGGTGCCTATGATTGTAGAGATTGGACCACTAAAAGCCAGAGTTCAGCTTTGTCTATACATGAGGTTACATATTAAAGAAAGTAGAAATCTGTGAGTTCCTCAAACTTTGACATATTTTCTAAAGCACTCCAAGAAAATCTCTTATGACTTAGAAAAAATGCCAGTACATTCCCAACACTCTAAAGGCATTCTGAGACATAACATGGAAAAAACCAAAGGTTTAAATTTCAGTTGTCAGGCTTGCTGTGGAGTATTGATGCAGGTGTTCAACTTATTAATTGAAGATGTGCATGAGGGGACAGAGTGTACCTGCATCAAGTGTTCTGATGATACGGAACTGTGGGGAGTTACTGACAGACCATAAATCTTTGTTGCCATTCAAAAGGATCTTGACAGACTGGACAGTTAAGGAGAAAGGAACCTCATGAAATTCAACAAAGGCAGATGCAGGGTCCTACACCTGGAGACAAATAATCCCCTGTACCAGCATAGGCCAGGGGCTGACCTGCTGAAAAGCAGCTCTGGTGGACAACACGAGGTCTATCAACCAGCAGTGTGTCCTTGTGGCCAGGAAGGCCAATGAGATCCTGGGGTGCATCAGGAAGACCGGTGCAAGCACATCAAGGGGGGTGATCCTGCCCCTCTACTCAGCCTGGTGAGGCACACCTGGAGTGCTGTGTCCAGTCCTGGGCTCCTCAGGACAAGAAAGACCAGGAATTCCTGGACAGAATTCAACAGGAAGTCTGCAAAGATATTTAGGGGACAGGAGCATCACTCTTATGAGGAAAGGCAGAGGGAGCTGGGCCTGTTCAAACTGGAGAAAGAGAACTGAGAAGGGATAGTATCAATGCTTATGAAATCTTGGGGGAGGGAGTCAAGAGGATGGGACCAGACTTTTTTCAGTGGTGTAATAGAACAAGGGTCAGTGGGCCTAACTTGTAACACAGGAGGTTCCATCTGACTATGAGGAAAAACTCCTTAGCATTGAAAGTGAAAAAACACAAGAACAGTCTGCCCAGAGAAGTGGTATCTCTTCAGAGATACCACAGATAAAGCTGCCTGGATCCGACCTGTGCAATCTGCTCCAGGTGAACCTATCATAGTGTGTGTGGGGATTAGACTAGTTGAACCTGAGACATCCTTTCCTTTCTATGATTAAGATGCAATGTAATGAAAGATGAAATAGTAATGTAAGTAAAGTAAGATATCATGTATGAGCTACAGATCATTTAGACCTTAGGAAATTGTTAAATCATGATTTTTTTAAAAAATTGTTTGTCTGTTCTTATTAGAGACCTGTTAACCACCCCACACACACACACCACACCGCACCTGCTGAAAGATCAAAAGAAAATGGTTGGGATGACAGCAAGGCAAGACAGATGTTTTTTTCTTTGCTTGTTTTCAGCACTGGACAGCAGAGTGAATGCCCAAAGCTAAATGCATGAAATTAAAGTAGTCCAGGGCTTAAAATAAGGTAATCCTTTCTTTAAATAGAAATCTTATGATAAAATGAAAATGATTAGCAATTGCCAGCCTTGTATCATAGCATAAGTGTAGTGTGTGTGTCGAATTTTGTGGGTGTAAAATCATGTCTTGTGTATCCTCCCATGTGATGACAGAAGGTAAGTGAAGTGCCCACATTGGAGCGGAGACTGAAAAGGCCAAAGACTTGGTGAGATGCTGATGTTTGGTTCAAGGATAAAGAGCAAATCACAGCTTAACTCCAAAGAATAAATTAAGAAACAACTCTATGTTTGAGATTCTGATTCACTGGAGATGCAAAAGTGGAGACAAACAGAATGATGCACAAATCTCAGAACAGTTGAGTCTAAGATCCCAAAATATTCGTAGAAGAAAACAAAATCAAAACAATCTTCTGCAAAATGCTAAAAACCATTGGAATTTTTAGATGTACCTTCTCAATTAGGTTACATCAGCATATTTTGGTGCTACTTATGCCAAAATCTGCACTGCACAAGTGAATCTAGCTGACAGTAGAGTCTAACTGACAGCAATAGAAGACTGACAGATGCTTTGTTTGCCTCCTGAGAAGTACAATTGTATAGAAATCTCTGGACCATTTGAAATACTGTCTTGTTACTCAGAAATTATGCTGTTTTCAGTTAGACACTCCTCTCCATTTCTTAGCGTAAGGGAGAAAGCGTGCTTCACTTTGGAGTAAGAGCAATCTTTGCTGCAACCCACCAGGAAACCAAATCTGTATTCTTTATGAGGAGGGCTTCCTGTTGGGCACTTTACCAGCTCAAAGTCAACCATCATTTACAGGTTTCTGAGCAGTTTTCTTCCATCAGATGAAGATAAACAAAAGTCTTACCAGCATTCATCCTCATTCTAAGTGATGTGGCTGCTAACAATTCGGAAGAAATATCAAAAGAAAGGGTCTCCTACCCCACTGATATCCAAGATTGAGTAGAAGATGACACAGAAATAGTGGAGTGTATACTAAGAACTGCCTGGAGCATGAAACATCAGCTGTATACCACCATTCCACTACTCCAGTGGAAGAAGGCATCTACTGACTTATTAAACAAGGCCTACCATTTAGAGTAGGTTTCTAGCTAGCTTCATAAACCTGTCCTGGGGGGTCTAGTTGGGATTCCTTTGTCTGCAAGGATCTCTTGATAGAGAAATGCAAGATGAATATACAATTATATAATATATATAATTACTGAAGCCATTACTAGCACCCACTTTGAATAAAAACCTTCTAGAGTGAGAGACAGAGAATGATCTTAATGAGAGAAGCCTCACTATGTCTACATTGACTTGTTTGGGTGCCACTTAATGCTTTTCTTTGTCTATTAAAATTATCTTTCAAAATCTTCCACAAGCTTTATACTGGCAAATGGAAAGACAAATCCTTGATGATAGTCACACAGGCTTTTGGGTCATGATACATTTTGTGACAAACTCTCCAGCTATGCTCTTCACTTAACAATGAAGAATGGTTTACTCAATAATAAGTTATCAAGAATCAGGACTAATTCAGACAAATTAAAATTAGACTGATGTCTTATTCAGAGGCTTCTAGTCTGTTCCCTCCTTCTTCCCATCTGTAGAAAGATAAGATAAGATACAAGTGCAGCCCAACACATTTCCTTCCTGCTGACCTCTTACTCCTAGAGGCAGTGTGCATGTGGGAGAATTCATCACCTCTCTTCTCATCCCTACTTGTCAGTTCAGAGAAGAGACGCTCTGGGCATAACAGAATCCTTTCCCCCACTCAGATACAAAATGGTAGAAACCTTGATATGGATGTATTAGTTTTATAGTGACTGCAGAAGATGGAACTTCAGCCCTCTAAGAGACAAATGCTTTCTCAAAGGGCCCTGTGTTTTCCCTCTGTAGTTAACTAAGGGTTACAAGTGTTTTCAAATGATGATTCATTGAATTATAGAATGGTTTGTGTTGGAAGGGACCTTTAACGATCATCTAGTTCCAACCCACCCTGCCATGGGCAGGGACACCTTTCCCTAGAGCAGATTTCTCAAAGCCCCATCCAACATGGTTTTGAACATTCCTAGAGGTGGGGCATTCATAACTTCTCAATTTTTTCTCAGGTTAGCACCATTCCCACAGTAAAGAAGTAAATCTATAGTCTTTCAATTTAAAGCCATTTCACTTTGTCCTATCACTACATGGTACAAAGTCCTTCTCCAGACTGCTTGTAGGCTTCATAATGGAAGGGGCTGTAAGCTCTGATCCCTGGGGTATTGATGTATCCATTCTGAAAAAGTCCAACTCTTTCAACCTGTCTTCATAAGAGAGGTGCTCCAGCCCTTTGCTTATCTTTGTTATCCTCCTTTGGACTTGGTCCAACTTAGTCCATGTCCTTCCTGTGTGGAGGACCCAGAGCTGGATGCAGCACTCAGGCAGCGTCCCACCAGAGCAGAGCAGAGCAGAGAGGCAGAATAATCTTCCTTGACCTGCTGGCCACGCTGCTTTGGGTGTAGCCTAAGATATAGTTGGTTTTCTGGGCTGCCAGTGCACATTACTGGCTTGTGTTGTGCTTTTCAACAACCAGCACCCCCAAGCTTTTTTCTTCAGGGTTGCTCTCCATCCATAATCAAAAACTAAGTGTGTAGAACAGAGATGGGATGAACCCTCTAGAGGAACAATGGTCTCTGCACTGTCTGTTCAAATAACATAGATGATGACAGCCTCAGACTAGAGGCTTCAGTTTTGCAAGCCGGCAGTTAGGTGAGGTGAACCCTATCTAAACGTAAAATTCCATCCACAGTGGCACTTTAAAAGATAAATATGGCTGAGTTAAACCTGTATGCCTGTTGAAATACAATGGAAGAGGTCTATAAAGAAATTTTGGAATTACCAATCTACCTAGTGGAAGGTCACAAAAATCATCATCCAGTAATCAGATATTTACAGGCTGGATTGTTTTCTTTATTTTTTTCCCTGCAGATGAATCATTTACACGAATAAAAAAAACCTATAGTCCTGTTTTTCTTGTTCAAACATGATCTCTTTAATCCTTTAAATTGCTTTTGAGGAAGAACATTGGTGTTTTCTGATTTTTAATGCAACTGTTGCTTTGACTAATGATTTAATTGTTTAAACAGTTCAAACATGTAAAGACTGCCTCCAAGCTAGACCTTATTTAATGAATGGCAAGAAAAAAGCTGCTGCAATATATATCAGAGAATAAGCTTCACTGTGGTGAGATCACCAATTCCCTTGTCCACTTCAGTCTAGCCATTGTTTTCCATGGAACAAATCCTGCCATCTATACTCAAAATTTAATCATGAGAAAAGACACAGAAACAGCATTAAGAGCAACTCCTGGCAGAACCCTTCATAACCTGGAGCTGTTTTGCTTTCCTGGCAGTATTGTGCTCCATTTTGCTTGACATGGTGATAAAGCTCAGCAAAAGGCAGTGCTGTCGATCCTGAGGAAAGCCGACCCACATCTCTGTCTGCCCACTCTCAGAAGTGTGATGAGAGGGCTTCACTCATTACCTTTACCTCTCTTTTAAGGATAGCAGCACAAGAGAGTGTTTTTGAATGAAACATTATGCATTATCTGTGTGCTTTTAAGTAATATCTTCCAAAATCCCCTGCCCATTTCTTTTCAGGTGACATTGACCTCTTCTTCCACAAAACCTCACCCTGTTTTATCTCCTCTCCCTGCCCATATTTCTTCTTCCCTGCATCGATCTCTTGCCACAGTGACAGTCTTCTCATTTCCATTAATTGAACTTTGATGGTGTTGAAATAAAGAAAATATCACTGTGTTGGTGTACTGCTGTGCACTGCTTTGGATAAAAATACACTTTTTTCTTTCTGCTGTTCAATGCTTCTCTTATTTTAGTGCTCAGTGCTGTCATCTCTTTACTTGCTTCCTCCAGCTTGCATCTCAGCAGAAAGCAGGAAAGGCAGCCAGCTTTTAGCTCAGGATGACCACTCAAATGCATAGAATGAAAGCTTAGTTTCATAATATGGGAGCTATTTTGTTCTTTTTCTCAGAATCAGAAGTGCTGAGAATTGCAGAGCAGGTGCTATTCTTCTCCCTGACTTGCTGCAAGCTGCAGTCTGTTGGGCTTTTAAGTGACTCTGTGATTCCACATGAGTAGTTCATGATAAAGAAAGTGATTCAGTGCCCAAAAGTCCTATTATCAAGAATGTACAACCAGCTAAATAAGTGCCTGCTCCTGGATGAAGATAGTGAAGTTAAAAAAACTCAAACAAAATAATCCTGGCTATGCTGTAATTAAAAGCACAGGAGATAATGTGAGTGGCATGCATTGCTTGGGCTGACAGCTGTAAAACTATCTTCTGCTTTATTGCATGATTTATTTCATTTTTATCTGGTTAAAGAAATACTCATTAGGGATGAGCTGCAGGAGAATGACTTTTGGACAGCTATGGGGCAAAATGAGCACACAACGAAGGGTGACCTTTCAAAGGGGGATTATCTATAAATAGCAATGGTTATCCCTCACAGCCTTCTGACATAAGCCTGCTGGGAGTATGAAAAAGGAGACCCTTTCCACCAGTTACTCCAACATGATTTTAGATTGGCACATGACACATTTGGGCCATGAATAGTTGAAGACAATTTGCAAAGGGATCAAGGAAAAAGCCTTAGCAGCTGTCTGGCTGTCAATATTCCCCTGGGTTTAAAAATTAGCTCAGAGCTTCCTTCTCTTTTCCTATGAACAATAGCACACACTTTACTAGAAAAGTATATTAAGATTTTATGTTTAAAATGTGTCACTTGGGACCTCCCCTATTAAAAAAAATTAACTATGGCAGTTTTTAAAATTAGCCAAGCAGTATCAGCAGAGTTTGTTCAAACACCAAAGGACTTTAGGATCAGACTGCAGTTCTTAACTACTGTTTTAACTTCTGCTCTGTACCATGGATCCATCAAATCCTTTATCTGGAATGAGGAAGAGTTGGTGTTCCTGGCCACATACTATTTTTAAAGTGAGAGAGATGAGTGAATTTACCAGGAAAAGGCAATGGACTATTCTGTTTGTAATGCATGTCCTTTGCTTATTTGCCATGTGATATTGTCATAAAATAGTATTTCAGAGGTTCTATTTTTGAAACTTTCATATGAAGGATAATCTGCAAAGGGACAGTGCACAGGAGATGACAGTTTTAAATAGTCAGATGTGATCTGTGTCTGAACATTTGTGTGTTTGTTGCATGCTTGTGTTTTAAGGTGTGTCCTGTGTGCAGCCAGACATCATCAACAGCCCTTCCACAAAAGGCAGAACTGCACTTAGGAGTGCTCCTAACTCCTGTGGCCTCATGTATTTAGGATAACTATTCTGACAGAAACAAAGCCAAAGCTGCTTGATTACTGTTAGAAGCATATTGAATGATTACTGTGTTCATCATCACTACCCTAACAGTGAGTATTAAAGACCAGGATCTATACAAAATATTGAGCCCAGGCTCTACATACTGTTGGTAAACACAGTAAGAGACAGTCTTTGTTGGAAGGCATTTACAACCTAAATAGACATGCAGGCAAGTGGTGTTATTATCTCCTCTTCACAGATGGTGACCAAGATAAACTGATGTGCCAAGGGATACAGGCAAATGTGAGGGGGCAGGGAGGGAGAGCTAGTGCTGAAGCTGGGTTACAGGTTTGCCCTCACTGTGACCACTCTTCCTCACTGCACCCACTGCAAACTGAGCAGCTGATGGGCTTCCTTCTGCTTTCAGACAGGCAGTGCATGACAAGCAGCTTCCTCCCCAGCTCCTGCAGGCAGTTTGGCCCTCATAGTTGACTTCTGCCAAATGGTGCAAGGTTCCTGTATACCCAGGAAGTATTTGTAAATGGTTGGCTTCACAAAGGAGATCTTTTGATTCCATCTTGCAGATGTTGTTTTAATGCACATTTGACAGTTGATTCTCTGCTTTAACATCGTGATCTGGAGGCTGTTCACTTTGGATGTTTACAGCTGCTCTTGGGTTTAAGAGCAGTGCTTCTTTCAAACCTTGCTTCTTTCAAACCTTTCCGCAGTCCAGGATTCCTTCCTGAATTTATCACGAGGAAATGTTGCCTTTAAAAAAATTAGGATTCTTACAGATGGGTTAGTGAAAGGCATTATATAATATCATGCTGGCACTAGAAACAGACTCTGTGACCCAGAAGATAGCTTCCAGTCCTGTGTTACTGCTGCCTATGATACAATGACTTATATTCAGTGCAACACCACTGAGCATTACAAGTTCCTTTTGACATGAAAATCCCCTGAATGGTGACAGGGAGCGGATCACTCTTTTGCCATTTCTATCATGTATTTATGCTCAGATACAACTCCAGTTCAGGATCAGTGTTCTATTTTGACCTCTTCTACAAGGACAGGTATAGAAAATTATTCCTGTCCTGAACTGCCAGTACAATAGGAAATGTTAGCAGATACTAACTGACAATTTACATCTCCTGGTTGTCCTTGCAGCATAAAATTGAAGGTGGGTTTATCATGCAGTTATGTTGCTGCTCCACTGTACTGTCAGGTTAGTTTTCAAATGTGATTTATAATGTGAATCTTGTTTCCATGTAGGAGTGCTTCCACATTACTGCATGAAATTTGAATGTGTCGAAATAATGGGAATACAGCAGTGGTGGTGGCTGGGAGGCAGGGATTATATGAAAGCTTTCAGGATGCTCCTAGCAGTGTGCTGCATTAGCCAAGAGATTTTTATGGGCACAGAGGCACAAAGTAACCCCTCTAATCCCTTTCTCACTGGCTTACAGACTCTGAAGAAGCTTAATAATTACAGGGGAATGCAGTCAAAGTGTTTTTAAGGACATATGTGCAGAGGCTTATTTTAGTCATTTCCTAACAGCAAATGCACTGGCGGATTCTCAAGGAGAAATCTGGGCACAAATTTTCACTTCTCTCAACCCCCCAACAAAAAGATGATTTACGTTTATATCAAAAAGAGGCTTAACCAGTGTGGAGCTGAAAGAATATTTCCCAGCCTGTAGGATTATGGGTTTTCCACAGCCTCTCCTCACCCTCTCCTTCTGGTGAAATACAAAGCGTATCCCTGTTCTGCTGAGCCTCCCAGATGGGCTTTTTTTTTTTTTTTTTTTTTTTTTTTTTTTCTCCAATGAAAAGGCCAACAGAAAGCCTGCACATTACCTTTAAAATATTATGCTATCCTTGTGGACTATTTCACCTCCTCTGAGATCACTGGTTCAGCTGATGGTGACTCTGCTGCTTAGGTATCGCTATCCGTAAGTATGTCCCTTACTGAATACTAAATATATGCATAAGAAGGAGGTGTCCAGGAACTGCTTCTGTGCTAAGCTTTTAGTTTCACAGCTATGCCATTTCTGGAGGAATCTGTGCCTGAAAAATATGGTGGATACTCTCTCACCCCAGAGAGATTTTGTGATTCTTTTTTTCTCTGATAATCTTTCCTAATTCAAAAATTATGGCATGGATTATCCCTCATTCTCCTTCAAATATAACCTCCGAGGAAATCTGGGCGCAAAAAAGCAGCAGTAACTTGAAATTTTTTTGAGCATTAATGGTAGAGGAAGATAGGAAATGTATACATACTTGTTTTATGGTGCATGCTAATGCAGTGCTTGGTATCCCACTGTTGCTTGGAATATAAACTGCAATAAAAATGAAACAATTATTACTTATTACTTCATTATCAACTAAAAATGACCTGTTTTCTCATCTTTGTAGCAAAGATGAAAGGTAGTCCATGGACTTGCCATTTTTATAAGACAGTGCCAAGGCCTGTAAATTCATATAAAAATATATGAGGTAAGAATTAGCCTCATCTGTCTTGAATTCTTCTTAAAAGCATTAAAATAGCATTATTCTACCTGTACCTTAACTAAAGTCTTGAACTTTTTCTGCTAGAGATGCTAGGAACAGATTGTTCTTGTTAGGGTTGTAAATTAACTGTAGTTTGGACCCTTAGCATTTGCTATGCTTGATCTAGTTTACTGTATATGGAATTTTGAGATGAAACAATGTAAACTAATCCATGCTCTGCTTTTCCTGTTTGGATATTAAAAACCTGTAGCACTTTTTGAAGAGAGAGGATGTTTGATGAAATGACATGAACCTGTTTTTTCTTTCCTATGGCCTCAAACTTCTTTTCCCTAGGGAAACTAACTCTAGTTTTACATACTGCTTTCCCACCAGAAGCAAGGCTGCCTGGTTCAAGTGGTCTAATCATTTTAGATCTGAGCTGACTCAGCAAATCTCTGTTTTCAGGGTGGAATCTGGATACCAAGAGAAGCAATGATCACATGTGTTCCAGCACATGCACAGACCCTTGCTGACTCCTCATGAATGTGGGTGCTGCTGACCCACTGGCACCCTCTCCTGCTTCTTTCTCTTGCTTTGCACAAAGCATCCCAGGACCTGGACAGCAACAGGAGAGAGCTCCACCCTGCAAATGGGAAGGTCTCCTTCCCTACGTGGTGGCTGCACATCCATCCCTCAAACAGAGTTTTAGGGTTGTCTGAATCTTCACACACCCACAGCACCTTCAAAAATTTTTTGTGGGTGTAACCTCACACAGTAACCTCAGAGTATTTGAGGTGGGCAGGTCTGTGCCAGTGTGATTAACACAGCCCAGCTCATGATAATACGATGTCCTACTCTTACAATGTGCCATCTAAAAATTACTGACTGAGCAATATTTCTCTCATACCTAGTTCTGCAGACTTCTATGGGATGACTTTGTGTGAGCACAAGGGGAATAATCCAGCCTTTCACATTTTTAGTTGGAGTTACCTGTTCAAAAAAAAAAAGCGGGGGGGAAAGAGGTCTTTAGATCTTGGATGTTATTACCCCAAGGTGCTGGATGTAATCTGGTTTTATTCTCTTTGAATGTTTCTAGGAAAAGCTGCTTCCTGAGTAGAAGAAACATGAAAGATCAGGAAAGTGACTAACAGCATGGGAACCTTAATGACGCGTATCAAGTTCAATAACTGAGAACACCATGGATTGTGGCAGGAATAACAAAATGGGCTGTTTAGCACAATAACTGCCAGATATTGTTTTTCAGGCAAATGACTGAGACTTCAGGATGATTAGTCTATAAGCCAGAGGAGAGCAAAAACACTAGACAGGATGAGAAAGGGATTTTAAAAAACAGGAAATAAAACCCTCAGACAAACTTCCTATAGACATGCATTTCACCCTCAAACCAGTCAATTATCAAATTGCCTCCTCATGTATGCCAATAGAGTCAGCACATTTGAACTGAGTTAAATGTATTCTTTTTATATACGTAATTGTTTGATCACAAGTTAGCTGTCTTTGGCAGTAAAAAATTATCTTTTGCTACTTGAATATACCTTCAGCCCTACTCTGTACACCTTCATGTTGTCCCATCAACTTTATTGGTAGGAGGGACTAGAGATGTTATTTCATGATGAAACATTAGCATTTGCAGCAGAAAATCACCACTGATGACAACTCATCATACTGAAATAAATGTCATCCATAGACTCATCCATTCCTGTGCTGTCTGTCTGCTCCAGTAGAGACCTCATGTTACAGTAGGAAAACAATCTAAAAGGCAACATGGCATTAAAATATTGATGGAACTATGGTAATAGGAAGGGAAATGCATATTTAATAATTGCCTAAATTCCTTTCATGTTTACGCGTGACGCCAGATAACTCAGGCAAATCAGAGTGAGGCTGGGTCAGTCCTTGTGAGGGAAAGGTTCCAGATAATACGTGGGGATATCCTGTTGTAGCTGGCTTGAGTGTGTTTTTGGTGCCTTGACCAGAGGCAAGGAGCAGGGTAATCCATGTCTGGGATCCAGGTTCCTGCTGGGGACACTGTGCAGGTAGCTCCCCTCATGTGGTGTCGCAAAAGGCCGATTTTCTCCACTGCTAACTCCATTGTAAGGAAGCACAGGCTTTGGGATGCTGCAGTTGCAGCTTCTGTGGGTCAATAGGGAGACTGGAAGACATACCACTCATTGTGTTGCTCACCTGAAAGCTGGGAGGTGGCAGGACTCCTGATCTACCAAGGAAGCCCCTGTCTGCCCAGAAAAAGCATCTGAAGGGTGAGACAAAAAGCTCACTGTGCCCTGAGCACCCCCTCCAAGAGAAAGGTTAAGAACAACATAACCCAGGCTATTAATGGCAACGAGCTGTAAAAGCCTTGGACTCTGTCACGAAGCTGTGCTTGTTACTAGAATGCACTTTATAACCTGCAATTCCACCTTGGGCTGTGCTGGGCTTAAACTCGAGGGACTGTATAACTGTGTGTAAATGAGTGTGCACACCCCCGTGCTCTGGCTTCTCAAAGGTGCAGACTGTGAGCAGATGTTTGGTTTTACAGACCTGACACACACATTTCAAACAGCTGCTCACAGATTCAGAAAGTTTAGCCTTTGAATTGCAAAGTTGTTCTTTGTGTCAAAGTACCTAAGGAGCCCCATGTGTGCCAGTGTGAGTGTGGGTATGTGTGTTTAGGTGTTCACTCCTTTATTTGTCTAAAAGTTATTTATAACACTTACCCTGTACATTTTTGTTAATGCCAGCTCTTTAACTCTCATACCCAATGCATTTGTGATAAGCAATAAAACTTACTTAATTGCCACAATGAAGGAAATTTTCCATGCTTGAATTTTGACAAAATAAAGTAATGGCTTAATAGAAAAGTACCTGGAAACAGTGACTAACCTTATTATGAATGTCACCTGTTGGTGACTATGTTGAGTTGTGGATAACTTCTTAGTTTTTAGCACTATTATCTTTAGCACTATTACCTCCAGTTTTTCCACTGGAGAATGTGTTTCCTTCTAATCAGTTAGTGGTGAGAAAAAAAATCCCTGGTAATGGGATTTTGGAATGGAAAAAATTACCTCAGTTAAAGGCAAGGGGGATTTTCACAGAACCTGCACAAAGCTGAAGCACACTAGGCAATTACCGGTTGTACATTACATCCCAGGCAAGGCAGACTTGCAAAGCATCAGTAGTTACACACACTGAGCCAGTGATGCTTTCATTGAAAACATAGTCCATGTTCTGGCACATAGTTGCACCACAAACCTCTGAGAACAATTATGTTATCACAGAATTCCTTTGAGGTGTATTCAGTGATAATGTTGGTTATAAAGAACTTTAGAAAAAGGTAGAAATATCACAGTCAGGCCAGCACTTACATATATTGCCCATTTACCATTTATAGACTCACTAAACTTGGGTTTGATCCATTACACAGCTGGTTGTTGGTTTATAAAATATTAATAGGAGAAGAAATCTTTATTTGTCATAGAAATGCTGGAAAGTAACATGACATCAAGAAAAAATGGAATCTAAGTCTGAAGACTGGGAAACTTCTTTAGCTCCTCCTTTTAGCAGGATATTCAGGATGAATTGAGAAAAATCTCAGAAAGAGATTGAAAGTGCAGGACTTCTGAGTAATCAAGTTTCTCAGCCAGTAATGCCTGGTTTAGTGCCTTTTCTGAAGTAAAGACAGCACTTTATAATAATATTTAGCATGTGTATGGAAACAAACAAGCAGCTACTAAAAAGAGGCCCACAGCAACATTTCAGCTATCTATTTGGCATATTGAGATATACAGAAGTAACCAAGCAGCCTATACAAAACACTTCCAAATGAGTTGGAATGGTAAATATATATATACAGTTGGGAGTATTCAATGCTAAATACACACTGAAGATGGGAGAACTATAGAGCAACCACACTGTATTACAAGAAAAATGCCAGTTTGTATCTCTTTCTATCAAGTAAATAGCCGCAATAGGAAAAAAAAAAAAAAAAAAGCATCTGCATTCCTCTCCTGGACTTCTCCTGTTTTATATCCTGGGCCAGGCTGCCTCTAGTGGAAGGGCCAAGGGTGACAACACCAACGGGGGAGGCCTGATGACTCCACTGGAGAGCATTTGGCTGTACTACATCTGTCACCTATTGCCACCTGCCTTTTCTTGGGAGGCAAAGATTAATCAGAACAGTGGTTGCAAGGACTCCTGACCTGGCAGATGTCCCTACATGGCACTTATACAGATATTCCCAGAAAGGGGTTGAGATGCCATTTGCATGGATTTCTTTTGCAAGGCAAAGCCAAAAGTGGGAAGACATCTTCCTGTTCTTCCCTCTTCTTCTCTAATCTTATCCCAAAGTCCTGGTCCCTCACAAGGTCACAGGAGCATGAGGAGTCTCTAGCAGGATGGAGGACCAGGTCTGTACACAGAGGGGCCTGTCTATGTGTTGATCATGAGAAAAACTCTCTCAAGTGGGGGCTGAGCTGGATGCATCCAGACAAAGGGTTGTATGCACTAATATTCTTGAATTGCAAGTATTGGACAGTATTTTACGCACTGGAGATCCAGATCCGAATAATTAGTGAATTAAAATGGATTTTCTGCTAGGCAAGACATAGCTGAGGCTGGTCTTAGAAGTTCAGGGGTTTTTTTTCTCTTTCTTAATTAAAAAAAAAAGCCCCGAAACCAAAAACCAAAAAATCCCTCCAAGACAGCTGTTTTATGAGGGATCTGTACTCAATATTATGAAAGCTGCACAGCTGCGGAGTCTGGATGCTATCATAAAAATTGAACAGCAGAGACATGGCATTGCTGGAATACAACCCACTTTGTAAGTGTGCTGGGTGCTTGGAATGTGCATATCGCACAATAAATGTGCTGTTCTTGTCTTCAAAGCAAGAGCACCAATAGGCCTGTGGAGCTGATGTAATGAGATTCAGGCTGCCTTCAACAGCTGAAATATTCCGTTCAGCAAATGGATATTGCAAATGTAAATATTTATATGGGCCAAGGGCTCTTTGTTGCTTGCTATTTTGACATTTTCAAATCCCTCAGCTTTACTTTTGTTACAAAGATGGACTATTTGCTGATGAGAAGAACAAAGGTCAGTGACTAGTTATGCAGAAATGGTGTTATTATCACAGCAAAATACCACTTCTCCCAATCCACAAAGCTTTGACTCCATATGCTTCAACAGGATAACCTATACATTAATAGAAATAATGCAGGTTGTTATGGGGAAGTACAATAATAAAATAAAGAAACAACTAATTTGAGGTCATTATTTGATAGAATTAATGGTTCATTAGGAAGAAATGTTACCTGCATTTGACTTTCACTACAGAAACTTTCCCCCGCTGCTGTTAAAAGCCACATGTAGTATTTTGCTGGACTAGTATTTATCCTCAATACCATTGCTACTTCAATTCTTCACTCATTTAACACTGAGCTAATTTTTTGATTTTCTCCCAATTTAGAGACTTAGGAGATGCTTAAGAAACTTATATTTTAGCTAAAATTATTGCTATTATTTCATCTCTAAAGCTTTAAAAATAACAATAGAGTCTGAATGTTACCTATATGAGCAATTCTCTTCCTCTCTTTAGCTAGGTGTGACTGCCACTGTTTTTTTCCTTTTCTGTCTCCTCACACTTTCCCTACTCTTTATCCTTGCTATGCTTTCTGCTTTTCTTTCCTTTCCCTTCCAGTTTTTGGGTACCCTGCTGCCCTCAAACAATGTGTCTCTGTCTCCTTGCAATCAATTTACTCTCCTCTGCCATTTTCCTGGGCTGTTGTTAGCTCTCAGTCTGGTTTCACCAACTCAGTTCCTCAAGTAAAGTTTCTTAGTTTGGGCTTCTCCCCATTCAGTGCTTAGTCTGTTTATTGTTATTGCCATTTTACTGCAACACTGGGAACTGTTGAATTATATATAACTGCTTCTTGGAAACTTGAAACACAGATTGAATGTTTACCAAACCACTCTTTGGCAGATAGCCAAATTTAAATTCATATTGTTTGACTTCTTCCATAAATTGTTTTCTATAAAAATAGAATACCAAACATTTTTCTGAGGAACATAAACATCTGGAGAATAAATTCTTCCAAGATGATCAAAGAACATACAGGGTGTTATTGCCTTGCTTCTACCTGCCCAGATGAGATAGGTCACTTTCCGAGGATATTTATTTTTGTCCATTTTAGATATTTAGGTCTTGAGCACTGTTGGCTACTTACTGCTGCTTTTGATATGGGATGTGTTGAGGCATCATTATTCATATTTGGTTGCATTCACTACCCAATTCAGAAATTAGGAGTTAAACTTTCAGCAGGAGTCTAATTATGATTCATATCTGGAACTGCATTTGACTTTCAAACCAAAGTAGGGTGAAACTCTTCCCTGCAATATTTCTTCCTCCAATCTCCACCGACCTCTGATCATTTCCTTTGCTTATCACCAAATTCTCATTCCTGGCAAGAGAGTCTCCAGGCTTTATTATTTTTTAAAAACTTTGGAACATTATTTTCTTAAGCAAAAACTGAGCTACATTAATTGCCAGGGAAAGGAAGTTTTGAAGATATAGCTGTAGAATCAGGCTGCTTTTAAAGTACGTGTGAGGTCAGGAGCACATAAATGACCTAGAAACATCTGACATTTTTGGACTGTGAACACATGTACTGTAGGGTAATGAGTGTAATACAGAACTCTGGTGCAATTGCAGAACTCCAGCTAACCTTTCAAAAGAGGAAGCTGTAGATAAGCAACATCAGTTCTCATCTAGTCCCTCCAGTTTTCCTCAGTTTTTAGATATGAAAATTTATGTCTTAGCATTTGGACCATGACTAACAAATGCCTCTTTTTAATAGAGGTAATTGATTTTCCACAGTGAGCCAATTACATGTTATATGAATATCTTACAATCCTCTCAGGTCATAACTTGTGTGTATCCTCTGACGGGAATGGATTGCGAGAGATGTGCTGGTGTGTTTGTGAGAGTAGTTCTCTGACCATTAGGTGCATCATGGTTCAGTTTAATGAAAATTTCACTTGTCCATCCTTCCTTGCCAAAGACAAAGTAAGCTTTGACAGCATTTCTCTCATCAGACAAAAATGTTCCTTAAAAATATCCTTTCCAGGTGACTGAGAAGCTCATGGAGAAGCTTCATTTTCATGTGTGGTTTCATATATTTACCCATATGTGCATACACATGTACATTCTAGCTTGCTGGATGTTCTGAAAGAAGTGTTCAGTGATAATTTTACCCAATGAGAAGTAGAAAAATCTTGACTTTGTAATGACTTCACCATCCTTTACCACTTTTTGAGCTAACCACATTCACTAAGTTCAGAAGATGATAATGTTTTTCATGTCTTAAGTTATAAGCACAAAGATCTTGAGTTCTTCTCTTGGGATCATTAATGTACCATTGGTATCCTTTTAGGTACCACCAAGTTCAAGTATCTTTTGGAATATTTGGCTTAAGTAGCACTCTGCTCTCAGATATTTTGTAGTTTATCCCCAATATCAAGTTATCATATGTTTTACCAGTGATTTTTTCCCTTTGAGTCAGTGCACTAATTATATCCTGTGTCATTCAGCCCAGATGAGACACAGCTGGAGGGTTGGATCCCCAAATCAACAGGCACATTGAAATAGTGGCCTCAGTTCAGTGAAGGGTCACAAAGATGGTGGTGGGATTGGAGCATCTGTCATAAGAGGAGAGCCTGAGAAAGTCGGGACAGCTCTGCCTGGAGAAGATAAAGCTCAGTGGGATGTTGTGAGTGTGTGTTATATATCTGAAGGACAGGAATAAAGAAGATGGAACGAGTCTCTTCTCAGTGGTGTTCAATGACTGAAAAAGAGATGGTGGGCACAAAACATCTGAAATAAGAAAACACTTTTTTACTCTAAGGATGATTGAACAACAGGACCAGTTTGCCCAGACAGGATGTGGTGACTCCATCCTTGGGTGTCTTCAAAGCCTAAATGAACACAGACCTGAGCAACCTATTGTGGTTCACTTTGTTTTGAGCAGAGGCTGGAATTAGGTGATCCCCAAATGCTCCTGCCAAACTCAACCATTCTTGGTTCTGAGATTCTCCCTCACACTCCTATAAGATTCTTTTTTTTCATCATTTTGCAGGCCTTGATGGTCTGCTTTTTCACTGAATGCTGGTATGATTTGTTCTGTCATAGGTCACATGGGTCACATCCTGAGAAAAATTTGCTGAGTGATTTTATTTCTTTCACATCTGTTTATGCTCTTAAATAAAACTTAAATTCTTTTTAATAAAGCTTTCTGGTGGTTTCTTGGACTGAGTGTAACTCATTATTCTAGAACTACTTGCTCAGTGTAATTTTCTGACTTCTCAGTATTTCCTTTTGCTTGTATGTGTTGCCTGGCTAGGTTTTACTGTGCCTGGACATTTGTATACATAGAGACACCAAAGCTTTACTCTGTCTAAGGTCCCGTGGTCCCACAAGGGTTTCCAAACAAACTCTTCACAAAGCACTTTCTGTACATTTGGACAGGAGAAAATAACCCTGTATTACTATTACTACCCAAATAAACCACACCCCTGTATCTGTACTAACATTCACTCATATGAGGAAGTCAGTGATTTACCTCTCCCTCAGTTTGTCTCCTTGGCAGTTTCATTGTCCTCTAGACTGTCCCTGCCTTTCAGTACCAGGGAAGGCCTTCTCAAAATACTTAAATGTAGTCAATGGTATTGATCACATATGAAGTAATTTCCACAATGCAGGCCTTCAGAAATGGGATTGAAAACTATGTTTGGCTCATCCTTGCAAAAACATGTTTTGCAAAGATGACCAGTATAAAAATATTTCATCTTCTGATCCCCCTCTCCCCTCCACTCTTTTTTTGGGGGAGGGGAGGGATTAGAGGGAAGTGGATACATATGTACTGCATGTCTTTTTTGTGCTATAGATGCTTCTGAACATGCAGGGTTTTCTGCATTTTTTTCCTTAATATAAGCTGACAACTGAGCAAAATTAAGAGGAAGAGCCCTTCTGAGCCATGGCAACTAATAATTACCTTATTCTACACAGGACTCTCCACAACCCCAGTGTTGTGAGAAGTGTGCTTGATTACAGTGTGTAAGTCCAGCTCAGTGTGAGTGTTCTGCTTCATTAGGAAAATAGAGCTGCAGTGCTTTTGCTGATCTTATTTCCATCTCAATTTTTGCCCTTGCGTGTAAACTTAAACTACCTTTATGCTCAAGTAGCTGCCAATCTTTTGTCCTTGGACAGCTTTAGAGGTGGAACCAAACAATTGGTAAAATACTTGTAAAAGTAGGTAGGATGAGGAGATGATAACCTGGAGGATCAGTAGGCTCTCCCCAGAAAAGAAAAAATAATGTTGTGATAGGATTTCTCTGGGGAAATAATAATGCTTATCATTTGAGCAGGTTTGTTTGTTCAGTCCCTGGAGAAAAGAATCCCAACCAAACAAAAGACCAATGTCTATACCACAGGGAAAGAGCTGTGATCTCCTGGAACAGGCGGTCACTGAGTACAATGATGATGACCAGAGGCCTTTTAATTTAGAAAAATAGGTACATTGTGGCTCAACAACCTGGCTCCAGCAAGATGCAGAGAGAACCATGGCACTCCAAAACACTCTATTAAAGAAGCAGGGATTTGGTGCATGAAGGAGACTTAGCTGAATGGACTGTTTACACAACAGAGTGATATTTGCCAGGATACACGTTTTCTTCTGTCTGTGACCACATATTTAAATTATAATTATGTGGATTTCTGATTTGTCAGCATTTCAGAGCACATATAACAACATTTGACAGATATGTCCTCTCAGCCCTGGCACTGTTCTCCAGTACTTTGCAGTGAGCACACAGCCTTGTGAGCAAAGTAGAGAATCATCTTGAACAGGAAAATTACTCATGCAGTTTGAGATCTAACTGCAGGTTTGGAATCATTTATTCTTTCACAGACTCAGTGTTCAATCCTTGATGAGTTTGTGAGTGTAGCTGCACTGGCATCAAAGGGATGGTGCAAATTTAGGGATAGTTAGAGTGTATGTACACCTTGTGATAGAGTAAGGAGATCCATCAGCTAGGACAGTCTGGGAGCAGTGCACACTTAGTACAGTGCAGTCAGCAGCAACTAGCTTGGGGTGGAAGGCAGATAATATCCTCCTGAGATCATCTCACTTCCAGCAAATTCAAGCACAGATGGCAAGTGAGGGTGGGGAGTAGGAGGAATGAGTATCTCCCTTCAGGTAATGTCGTTCTCACGCTCAGTTATAAGACATGTTGCTGCCATTTTTTGATGGCTGTGGAGTCCTCATGGGGTCAGGGCAGGGTACCACCACGGCTGTCACAGATCCAGCTTGGCTGGCATGCTACTACTAGTGTAGAAGCTCCATTAGCTTTTCAGATCTCATGCCTGCATTACACAGACTATGCAGCAAACTAGCTGCTCTGGATTCCTCAGCCATGTGTGTCTTCAGCTGATATTCTAAATGCCGCAGTTTACTTCAGAGTGATTTTCTGGATGGTTTTAAAATCTGTAGGTATGAAAATCTGAGCCTTATTATTTCCTCATTTATATCACTAACTTTAAAAAAGCTCCGCACAGCTATCTGTACAAAAGTAAAAAAGACTGATCTGAATGCCATTTTATATGACCATTTATTCCACTCTTAAGTCTTCCTTATGGTGATGGGACTGCTGTACATTTGGTTAGTACTGTACTGCAGCATATTAGGCATGATAGAAATGATGAAAGAGGGCTAACAGTTGTAACAGACTAACAGTTGTTACTCTGCCAGCCATACATGTTCCTTCTGGTTACCTACACTTTTATGGAGCAATGCTGGTCCTCCTGAACCTGGCACATTTCCCATGCCTGTATACTCAGTAGCTTCCTCTTTTTTAATGAAGAGGAAGATTCATCACATCAAAACTATTCATAAAGGTACTCTGGACTTCATAATCCTGCTTAAATGAAGTCACCAGGGAAGGAAAGAATGGTTGATGCTATTACAACAGAGTGACTTATTACTGGATATTAGGTGAAACAAACAAAAATCTCTAATTAAAAATAAACATCTAACCTACTTTTTAACATTGCATGAAGAAAAATAAGTTTTATTTCCACCAGTGGCTAAGGTTTAAAATAAGATCTTTCTTATTATGCTGCTCATGACCTCCTTAGATCTTGTCTCAGTCATAGTGCATGGAATGGAGTATTACAGTGTTGGCTCCCGAGGGACACTTGAGTCTTAGTTACCTTTTAAATTAACTAAACCTTTGGAAAGATTAAACCATTCCTATGCTATTGTGTTTCATCTGGTCATTTTATTGTTTTAGTTAGCTTTTTATGTTTTACTACCTTTAATCAACATTATCCCTGGATCAGAACAATCATGAAGACAAATTCACAGCAAATTCTTCTCCCTTTTCTTGCCTTAGTACAGTCCCTGGCCATGTTGTGAGCAGCACACATGTAGCTCCCAATGTGATGCCTTATAGTCAAATGTGCTGTTTTCCTAGTAGTGAAGATATTTATAGCATAAGGGCTGCTAAAGATGTCTCAATCAAGTCCTTGAAATATTTTAATCTCTTCCTATACAGTAAATGTAGTACAGCCCTTGATTGCATAATATATTTTATTGGCCCCATGCTCTGGTTCTTAGGCAAGATTCACTGCTTTGAATCAAGATCACGCAAGGAAGACTTATAGGCCCAACTGGTTTTGTAAGGCCATTTTGAGGCTTTTCTGAAGTTGTGCCAAAGCCTGCCTGCTTCATTTATTCTTACAGAACTCTGAGTTTTTGTGTGCTGAAACACAGCCTGCTTTTACTGTCCCCTTCCAACCTTATGCTATGGTTCTATTACATCTAGGGATCAGCATGCCACCACCAGAGCAAACTCCTGCTCCTTGCCTGCATCCTCTTTCCCCTTGGACACACCATGCTCTACACAGTGGGCTAAATTCATCCAAGACTCATTTCTAGGAAACCAGTTTCAGCCATCCTAGATTCAAATAGAGTCTAGGATGGCTGAAACTGGTTTCATAGAAATCAGATGTTCCCATTTTTGCTTTTTTAAAAGTCCCTTTTTGAAGCCAGGGTTCAACAGCAAGACAGTTGTGCAACTGCAAATCAGCTTCAGTACATACATTTCTATATCCTCTTGGGATGCCTTGTGGAAGAAATTATCAAGCTGTGAGAGAAAACTTTCTAAGAGCATTGTGTCTCTCTGCTCCAGCTCTACTCCAGCTGGGGTAAACTTGGCACCCTAGGATTATTTTCCTAGTGTAGGAACAAGTTAAAATCTGGTATGCAACTAAAGCATCTGATAATTCAGCAGTTACCTTCATTTGATAGGTAAAACATTAACAGTGCTTAAGTAGGCAGTTTTGTGAGACCCATGGCCACTGGATAGTATATCTAACAGTGGTTGTGCACCACACTCGGGTATGTGTCCGTTGCAAGCTGCAGAGATCCAGACTATGTGTAGCTCTTCTAGTCTGGGTTTGGGAAATGGTCTGGTTGTGGTTAGAGAGGGCAAGTTAGCCTGCCAAGAAACAGGGAATGATTTACAATAAGATTTAGTGGGCAAACTTTATATTGTGCAGGTAAAACCAATGGTATCTCAGTCATGCACAAATGAAATGAGAGAGTATTGAATCAGACTTTTTTATTTTTAAACATGGGAAACAGACACTGGAATGTGTATGGGAAATGCAGCAGAATGTGCTATAGCCTAGGAATCTGCAGAAAATCTGCTTTCATATTCTGGATAGACTGTTAGGGTAGGAGAATTAATAGCATTAACAGCCTCTGACAAGATACACAGCTTTCAGATTTCCTAAGTGGGTGGGTGTTAAAGTAAGGTGGATGATGGCAGGATGATTTTCAGTTTTAAAGAGAGCACCCAGAGCTCCAGCAAACAGCTTTAACGGCTCAAAGAGCTTGTTACCAAGATGAACAGCACTGCTAGGGAAGGGAAGGGAAGGGAAGGGAAGGGAAGGGAAGGGAAGGGAAGGGAAGGGAAGGGAAGGGAAGGGAAGGGAAGGGAAGGGAAGGGAAGGGAAGGGAAGGGAAGGGAAGGGAAGGGAAGGGAAGGGAAGGGAAGGGAAGGGAAGGGAAGGGAAGGGAAGGGAAGGGAAGGGAAGGGAAGGGAAGGGAAGGGAAGGGAAGGGAAGGGAAGGGAAGGGAAGGGAAGGGAAGGGAAGGGAAGGGAAGGGAAGGGAAGGGAAGGGAAGGGAAGGGAAGGGAAGGGAAAGGAGAAATAGCCTGAAGATTACCATCAGTATTTGTCTGGGATTACTGAAATACAAAAGGAATTACTTGCTTGATTCAGCTTTGCATGGTTGGGAACCTCCTCCCCTGCCCTTCCTCACATCTGATCTCAGCTCCACATTGGAGAGCATGTGTCAAGCACAAGGGAGAAAAACTGTTGAATATTTTGGTCACAGTCTGTTTCTTTGCAAAAAGTACAAGATATTTTGAAACGGAAGCATGTCTCCTGGAAACACCTTTTCCCTTCCCTTTCCAAACCACATTTAATTTTATTCTAACATTTATAATCTCAACTCAGGTCAACGTAATTTTAACCATAAAACGTACCCTACTTTACCTTCTTTCCTGCTTCTTTCCTTCCTTCACAAACACGATTCACATTGCCATAGCAATTATGGTCTTTTCATCCTCAGCATCAAAACCATGTAGTCAAGTATTCTTTTTTTAAAGTTGCCACACGGTATGATACTGTGAACAACAAGAGTATGTCATATTTAGTTGCAATCCTCCCTCTCCAGAACCATCAAATGCTAGTGGGTAAACATTCAAAGTATCAGAGTAAAGAAAATTGCCTTTCAAGAGCCCCTCTCCCTGCTGAGAGGGAGCCAACTCCCCAGATACTCCAGCCTGTGTTCCTGGCTGGCCTGGGGCACTGCTGTTGGATGTATCTCTATCCCTTCTGCTGATAATAGGCTGAGGAAGGAACACCTAGTAAATGCAATTTGTTTTGGGATACCTTTTAATTTTTTTCTTTTTCTTAGCCTGGCAACAGCATGCGTGATGAATCTGTGCTGGCACATGTTCCTCTTGCTGCCACCCCCTCTTTGTCTGTTCAATGTCCTTGCCTATTCCTGTCTTAAATTGGGCTGCAGCATCCCATGTACAGCTTCTTCCTTCCTCAGTTTTTTGTGTGTCTGAAGTCACCAGGATGATGGGACTTTATTCTTGGCAAGGACTAGATTCAGTATTTCTGTAAAAGTGTGTCTTCTGACTAGTCCAGCTCTGGGCCCATTACCACACAATGTTGTCAGTTACTCTCCACAGTTACAGCAACAAAGTAGGAAAGTTCCATTTCTCATCCATTCTTGCCTGGCTTCACTAGCTCATCTATATTTTAATCCCTGTTGAAATGGCTTTTTACTCCTAGGAGACTTCTTTAGAAGATCACCCTGTGGTGGCTGGAGCCCCCAGACATTCTGCACAGAAATGTGATGATGCAATGGGGCTCTGTCCTTTCTGCCACTGCCAGTCTGGTGGAAACAGGCTGTTTGAGACACCCTACAGATAGATGACTCAAATGTGAAATCTTAGTGACTGCAGGCACTACATATGGGCCAGGTTGCAACTCATCAGCAAAACAAATTCTGGACAAATACCTCAGGTTGAGTGGTCTTTCTCATCCTCACTTGTTTGTGCCAAAACCAGCAGAAGACTGGGAGGTGGTGGTTGCATTCCCATGGGCCTGAAGCTGATGAAAATGAACAGTGATTGGTGCCAGATGGGCTCCCTGCACTGTCAGGGATCCCCAGGCACCCTGAAGGGGCCATGTGGCATATGAGGGGTGTCAGGACTGCTCTGCAGCAGGACGGGTGGGACAACATGCCACTGGGAAGGTTGCTTCATGTCACCGTGGTGGTCACCCCAAGCTAGGCAGGGCAGTCTCCCCGTGCTCTGCCCTGGGGCCCTGCAGAAATCCCTGCTCCTCTCACACCACTCACTGCCCAGGGAAGGCTGCACAGGAAGGCCCTTCCTCTTCTGAGCTGTGCTGGGTATAAATAGCCTTTGAGGTGAGTGGGAAGGGCGGCTGTCTTGCCAAGAGGCTGGAGCTGGTGGCACAGAGAGGGCTGGCAGGGGTGGCAGCAGCAGGCTCCCTCTGGGCTGTGCCTCTCAAAGCCTCCTCTGTCTCAGCTGGCTCCCTTTGAGCAGTTGCTAGGTAAAGGCAGGTGTGTCAGCTGAAGTAGTGGAAATTTCTATTCATCTTATAAATAGTTGAACAGCCCAACTTGGTGAAATGTGAAACGAGCAAACATCCCATCTTCTCCTCTGAGGGCAGATCGGGATTCAGTCTATAGTGCTGTCATGTCAACTGTGTCAGTGCTGCTTTCATGATGCCAAGGCCCTATAAGTTATTCATGTGAACACAGCAAACAAAGGTTTAGCTTAACCAAAGGATGAACATTCCTCTACCTGCAGCTTTCTCCACAGCTAGATGCAAAAAGCACAGAGGTCACTTAATCTGTGACAGAAATAGACTGCACTGTCTTTGGGGCAGTATGGTTGGCAAGTATAGTAATATGACTGCAGGCAGGTCTGAGGGCTTCTGGCACAGCATCCTTGGTAGCGAAAGAAAATGTCATTAAAATCCTCTTGCAGCTTGGCTGGCTTGCTTGAAATTTGCTGGGCAAAATTATAAATTTTCCTTCTAATTCCCTAGGCTTTTAGAAGGATTTTTCCTGCTGCTAAGCCCTCACACTTCTTGTCAAACTACTCTGACCCTTGTTCTCTTGTGTATTAAGACAGATCCTCATCAGTGGTTAATACTCCCTATGAGACTGCAGGAGCTTTTCAGGTCGTTCTCAGTGACAGAAGGGTTTCTGCTCTTAAAAGGATGAGACTTTACTGACTGAATTTGAAGCTATATGTCAGTTTGGCAATATATTAAATGGAGTTTATTGTAGGATTTGAATTGCAGTCACTTTTAAAGAGAAGAGATATCTCTGTGATATTGCCTGGAAACAGATGTGTCTGAGCAAGCTTTCATAAAACCTCAAAGTATCCAGTCATCACCATCATCTAGTGGTCAAAGCAGAGGGCTGTGAGTAAAGGTAACACAGATCCTAATTCTGCCACAAGCCCTTTAGCTGGACTGACTTAGCCAATCTGTTCTATGTCTTAGATGATCAGATTGCCATGGGGACACTATGAATAACATGCACTGAAAAGCACTGTGTGCTTATTAGATGAAAAGGAATCTATAAGGATAAGTTTTTGTTTTCTTTTTTTTCCCATTTATTCTTGTTAAGCAGGTGGTAGGATTATGCTGATCCATAGTTGATCTGGGCTCCCACCTCCACATGGAGGCCAAGACACTGCAGTGGCCCCAGGCAGCAGCTACTGCCACTTACTGCAGTGGCAGCAACTGAGTGACATGGTCTGAAACCAGACCAGCACTTTATTTATGTGTAAAACAAAACACATTTCAGGTGACTGGCTCATTGGTGAATTAGCATGCTCTCATTTGCCATTGTTCTGTGTAGCTGCTTCTGGAAAGGCGTGTCTTGTGGCAAGCCAAATGGGGTATGTGAATGAACCCCAAGCCATTTAAGAGCATCTTAAGCCTCTTCTGCATTCCTATTTTGTTATACTCACATCCACAGAGAAGGAAAAATTCAGCTTTGTTAGGTTGCCCTTAAACCCATATTTACCTGTAATCTGATTAAATTCAGGTAAAAGGAAAGCAATCAAAATGAAGGGAGATGACAGTGCTCAGTACAAAGCTGGTGCTTTACCCCTTGGCATGTGATGTAAGCTGTAAGTGAGCCTTGCTGCCCTCCTGGGAGATTGGTAAGTAAGCAGAGCAGTCATATTTAGCAGATGTAGGAACAAGAAAGCCTATAGCTAGAGCATGAAGGGGGAGGATAAACAATTTATAAGTACTTGTAAGTGATGATGGCACAGCTCTGAGTCGCTGCTCTAATTTACTGCTTGCTGCTTGTCTCCCCCGCAAGCCTCAGCCAGCAGATTGCAGGGCCACTGCGTTTTGAGCTTTGTGCAGGCTCAGACACATGCTGAGGGCTATGCTGTATGAACCACACTTTCAGTTTTGAGAGCATACACGAATAGCCTCACTAAATTCAGTGGGATGCTTTGCATAAATACTCACTCTGTATGGCTTACATTGGATAGTGCTTACGAGGTGAGCCACTTAACCACAAAACTTAGCAAAGGCATAAAAATACAAGCGCTTTTTATATAGAGCCACTGTAGATCATTGGCCTCAAAAGTCCTTGTTTTTAACATGATAAATGGCTGGCTCCCAAGTGTAGTCACTACTGTTGTGGAGTGTAATCTGACACAGAATGGTAAACAAGGTTTTATTTGATGTACAGCATTGAAGTGAATTCTTGGTTTTAAAACTCCCTCCTCCATCTGTCTAACCAAGCACAGAATTCTACTTGATGCAAATAATTACTGATGTGGACTTTTCAAATGCCAATGTTAATAAGGTATTGCTTGAAAGTGTTACATGGTCTCAATTAATTAGATGCAGGAAGGTATTTCTTGGTAGGATTCCTCATCATCTCAATGGAAAGATCAACATTTTTTGAGGAACTGTGTGCAGATCAAAGGCACTCTTTAAACTGCACCTAAGTATTGGTTAGGCCTGGGAAATGAATTGTTATGGGAGATGTATTTAACTGTGTGTGAATATATATATATCTCAGAACAGGAGAAAGGAAATTGTAGTTTCCTTAGAACTTCAAAGGGAGGAAACTTTATAATGAAAAACTAATATATATCTTCACGTAACACTTCAGATTTTGTGTCTCCTGCCATTGTGTAATCTTGCATCAAAGGATACCTAGGTTAATATTTGAGGGAAGCCGTCAGCAAGAAGAGCAGTACCAGCTATGGAGGGAGTGAGGAAGAGAGAGCTAGCAAAAGGACTTCAGACTGATGAACAAGGGATTGAATAAACTATGTTTTCCCATATTAAAGTTTTATGTTTGAAGAACAGCTTTAAGAAGTTGTTTAGACATGTCGTATGACCTGCTTACTGTAAAAGAGTCCATAAGTAAATTCCCATATTATCAAAGTGAGAGTTTCTACTGTTTTATTGTCCTTGCACATTGTGTGGGATTTGTTTCCCATCAATATTTATGAAACTACTGAGACTCAGTTGCTTTCAAGCAGACGTTGAGAGATACTTCTGATCGTCAAATTTTAAATTAAAAATATTTTTGATGTAGTAAAATTCCTAAAATTCTGAAAACATCCTAAGAAATTATATATATGCACTGAGCAGGTACCATGGTGGTAATGAGATCATTTTCAGGGAGAACAATGAGGTAGCCAAGGATGTGTATAATCTGTACAATAAAACTACAATATAGTTTAAGTTTTGAATATCCAATGTTCTTAGTAAACCACTTTATGCCACAGATCATTAAAAAAGATAATTAAAATAGTTTTGAACTCTGAATGAAAACTTCAGTGAGCCTATGAGCATTTTGAGTACAGAAAAAAGAGGTAAGTTTTGTTTAAGGGATCATTTGCTAGGGATTGTTTGTAATGTTTAATTGGCTGGCATCTTTGTTTTGCATTTTACTCCAGCTCTTCCAATGGGTATTTATTTTGTTGTTCAAAGTCTGTAAAAGCCACTTAAGATGCATATAAATACTCAGAAATCACTTAGCTGATAAGTTATTAAAATGATTTAGGGCTGCTTGAAATTTTTTTCATGAAAGCCAAAGTCAAGTAGAAGCTACATAGCACATCAGAGTTTTTATTCTGCTGTTCACTTAATTCAAACAAACACAAAAACTGTATGTAGAGGTATGTGAGACAGTGCTACCCTTTCTACAGATGCAATCTTGTACATAAAAATACAGATACATTGAGACCAAGTTGGTAACCAGCAGTAGTATTCAAACCTGTTTTCCTATGGATTTTTGTGTTAAAGTTGAGGTTACATTAAGCACCTGTTATGACAAATGAAGTATGAAATCTCATTTTAACCTTTTACTCAGTGAAGTTGTCATTGAGTTTCTATTTGCCATACACCAAAGTTGGTAGAAAATCAGCAGTGGATTCAGAAATTATTAAAGGAAGTAACAGATAGACATTATCATCATATAATCCTTATTTATTTCAGCAACCAGACAGCAACAGAAAACAAACAAAACATACTTTGGAATATTCCCTTCCTACATTTCTTCTTGGTGTCTGCAACAAATCATGCCCTCCAAACTTCAGAGACCACTTGTAATAATTAACTGAGTAATTAAGCATGCTTAGTAAAAGTGTTACGCGCACTGGAATGCAAAGCTGCTTTAAAGAAAGATAAAAATATGCTTGATGGTTTTTACCAGACAGAACAGAAGAAAGCCCATCCACCATAAAGACCGCTATGTTGAAGGTACTGACAATATGATTGTTAAATTCTAACTTGCCAGTAGTGAGTTGTACTATAAATAAGAATTTTACTCTTATTGGTGGTCCTGTGGCATGTCTTTGGCATATTCCATCTACCAGAAGTAAATGGGACATATTTAACTTACAAAGACTAAAGTTAACACTGTTTTCTTGTTACCAGACAAGGAAGAGAGGTACACACTTGTCATTATCAGTACCTTGTCCTTCACCACTGGGAACCTGGTGTGGCACCCACCAAGTCCCTGTGGAATGCAGTGAATATTTTGGCACCATATTTGTTCAGGTTCCTACAAAGGACTTAAGAAAACAGATGGGATCATTCTTGAAAATGTGTATATGCCATTCAGCTATTTTGCTGTAAAGAGAGCTCAGTCGCTCACGAGGGAAGATTTGCTATTTACAGCCTTTTTCCTCTCCCTTCTCTATCTGTGGTGTTACTCAGTAAGCCAATATGGCACAAAGTCACAGAACAGAAGAAAAGGGACTCCATCTGCAGTAGGCAGCAAACTCTGCCTCTATGAAAAGTGTTGTAGCAGCCTAACAGGCATTCAGTCATCTGTAGTTAGCTCTCTACCTGCAAATCTCTGTTTGAAAATATCCTAACTGTAACACTGCAAAGCTTTAGAACAAGTCAGTTTGATTCTGCCTTCCTTGATTCTGTAGGAATCTGTGGAAAGTGTCTGTTTAAAATACTGTTGTCTTGAGTGTCTCAAGGGCTTTTTTTTTTTTTTTTTTTTTTTTTTTTTGCACAAACTCCATCTGCTCACAGAAGAGTCTGTGATGTTCCCTCAACAGGATTTTATGTTTCTGCCGAGTCTGTAAGAAATTCCTCTTCTGAAGATCTCAGCTGAGTCAGAGGTCTACTGAGATTTATGGCTTTGCATGGACACAGGAAAGACAGAGAAAGGGGATATTGTGTCCTGCTGTACTGCTGCTTTCAGAGTAGCCAGATCATTTCTGGAAACTGGGACAAGTCAGGCCAGGCATCAATAAAGCTCAGAGCTGTATCACATCCTTTTGGAGTCCCTAGTTCTTCTGTTGAGCAGCTGAAAGGGGAGCCAGACCAAAGGCAATGAACATTTGTGTGCTACAAGGAGGAAGGCAAGCTGTGCTCCGCTGAGACACAGCTATCCATGCTAAAGAGGGTTCTAGTTTTTTGGAAGCTACTTCCTTTGAATTGCTTAGGTCCTGACATTATTGTTCCAAAGGTTTAGAGGATGCCTTGGATAGCTTCAAGTATGCGAGGCCAGCTGTGTGGTGCTCTGAAGGAGAAGAAGTTGAAGCACTCAATCCTTTTGACTGAAAAATTTTTAAGTGCTCACTGATAACAGCAAAGGGCCATGGAAACGGCTGTTTGCTTTGACAACAAACAGAAATGTTATTGATAGAAGGAGAACAGAGCTTTCTCCAAATTTCCTTCTTCTGTGATTGCATAAAAATTATATAGCTGAAAGCTATATGCTAAAAACACTTAGTGCATTTTGAAACACACTCAGACCTATAGAATTTACTTACAGTGGAAGCAGGATATAACTCCCCATGAGTCCCATCAAAGGATGGCCAAGGATATCACTAGGTGAACTGAGCATGTTGCTTTTGGCTAGTATATGTTCAAGTCAGCTAGTCATAGGTGTCAGTCTTATTCTCAAGATGTTCTTGAGGTACGGTTGAGATATACCAGGTACTGTATTCTTACTGGTGGTCCAATCTGAGGCAAAAATCTGTATATTCAACATTCAGATTAGCAGCCATTCTCTAGCCATCATGACTCTTACATGGAGCTGAGTTAGATGGCTCTCCAGACAATGTAAAGACAGTGTTTTGGGAACATCATTGAGGACTTTACACACAGAATTCTGGTGCTTGGTGAAAAGAAAATCACCCTCTTTAGTTTTATCTCATCTTCCATACAGAATCATAAGGAATGAAAAAATAGTGCCACAAGGTAAGTTCCTAATACAATTATTTAAAAGTATGTATATTTTGTGAGTTATATTCTTTCCATTGTATCATATCTTGTTTTTAAGCACTTGCACACTGAATGCTCTTATGCCTGGTGAACTGTGTGCCTGGTCTGTCTTTCTTCTGACAAACATTCAAAGCATAAAAAAAATTATCACTGATTTCTGGTAGGTTAATGAAATTAATGCTGATCCTTGACATCTTTATTGATTTTGACTTACCACTTCTCAAATCATTTTACAGAAGAATGTGAGCAACAAAAAATAGCACATACATTTATTAAAATATCCTGGTTGATATAGTTGATATGGAATGTTACAGGAAAAAATAAGATATGCTGGTGTTGTAAGTCCACCTACTATTTTCAAGAAGTAGAATAAAACTCTAGAGTAAGCTGATAAGTGAATACCTCTCAACCACATGATAAAGCCGGATTACTCCTATTAACAGTAATATTTTTTTTCCATGCCAGAATTGACACAATTAACAAAACCATTTGGTCTTTGCAGTGAGAGCACTTGCAGTAGGAAAAATTACTAAATAATCAACAGATGACTAAAAATAGCATTTTCTCCATCCCTGCTCCATGCACTTATCTATGTGATGCTAGCAAGCTCTAGCTCCTCTGTTGATGATAATAAAATAATGCTGTAAAAGAATAAAATAAAAATAACAAAAAAGTATATCTCCTGGCATTAGATTTCCTTCCTGTTATTTTCTTAAGTGTTTCTCCCCTCTCCTTTATAGGTATACACAATGAACCTTTAAAAATGTGGAGCTGCCTTCAAAATTGCTATGGTCATCCAGATCAGTTTGGAACAAAGTCCTGTCTCCCAGTCTATTCTAATTTCAATGTACACACTCTGCTGGCTGGCTGCCAGCATGGAGCTCAGGAAATGATAAATACCAGTGTAGTCACAGACACACAGATTTCCCTGGGATGGTGGGCTGGGGTTGCTTTAATATTCCCAAAGTTGCTGCATGTTTGCACATCCACTAACGTCACTTAGAGTGATGTTTAGAAGCCGGGTGTAGCAATGACACGTGGGCTAAAGGACAGAAGTTTCACACACTCTTTTGAAGAGCAAGGGCTGAAGCTCGGAGTCTTGTTTGCTTGCTCTGAGCTGATAGCCTTCCACCTCAAATAACTGTACATAACATGAATAGAAAATTAGGTTGGACTAATCTAATTTGATACAAGCTTGCCACAGCCAGCTACTGTGAATCTCAGAGGTCTTATGGACTGGTTATGATATTTCTACTGGGTACCAAATGTAGCTCTCAGTTGCTATAAAGTGCAGCACACTGTGCAAGAAAAATGGGGTGTATGCATTGGTTTCTGTGCTTATTGGTTTGGTGGCTTGTTGGTCTTTTTTTCCTGAATTGCTACAGAAATGTGGTTTTCTTTGTGCGTCTGGGATATTTCCAGAAAAGCGATGAATTAATAGCTTTTGGATGACTTTTCCATGTAATTAATTTTTATATCCTTCTCCCCAATTATATGAGGAATAGATCTTTTACAAGGGCTGAATCTAATGTCAGGGTAAATAGTTTCCAAAGTGGTTTGAATATTTTTCAGTGCTTCATTTGCTGGTATATTAGGTAAACATCAGTTTTAACAAACCCTGAATAAAAGCTGGAAGTCTGCAATGCAGGCAACCCTAAAAAATGGAATGAGGTTAAGAGAGAAGCACAGATTTTTCATTTGCATTAGCAAGTCATTGAAAGAGCAAAACGATGAAAGAAAAAAAAGGTCGGTTAAAGATCATTATGAATATTTAACTAATACTGTAGGCAAAAAACATCTCTGAAAGAAACTCAGAGCCTTCTAATGTATCTGTTGTGTAATTACAATGTTAAAAACACATTCCTGTTTTCACTAGCATTAAATACAAACATATGTTTTGACTATATGGATGATATACAGACTGGAGTCTTTGCTGTTCTGAGTTTCTTTGTCGTGAGTGGACAAAGGAGTCTGTCATGATCCTCATCTCAGGGTCTGAGTGGGGGCCTAAGTGATGCAGTCCCCTCATAAGAGGGTGGCATGTGGAACCATTTTCTGAGAGACACAATTAAAATACAATACACAAGTGCACAGCTTGCTCTGTGTGGGTGCTGGCTGGATGAAGGGATTTGTGTTGGGGTCATTACAGTTAGAGGTCTACAGTGCAATGTCTGCAGGTGAGACAGTTTGTCTTAAGATTTATTTTAGGCAATATGACCTGAATCACTCCTAAAGTGTCTTTATCTCTTGAGGGGAGCCCAGTCATTCATACGTACATGCCTACATGATAGACATGTAAAGACAATGAAATAAATCCTATCTGTTTCCTGCTATAAAAGGCAACTACCTTAAAAATTCTTGATTTGTTACTTAAATTGTTTAACTAGATATTTTTACAAGTGGATAGAGAAGTTTTAGTTTTTAACTTCATAACAAGATATTGCTAGAGTGGGTTTGCTTTTCGAAAAACTAATGTTTAATAAAATCATGACTCTGATCATAACATGCCAGTAGAACAGTTTGGACTCAAAACAAGTTCTTGATGTTTTAAACAATGGATATAGGCTTCATAAACATTATTAAATTAACTGACTTTGGAATACAGAAAAGATATGTAGACAAAAAGCATAGAATTGCTAAAGATATGACGGTTAAGAATTTTACTTGATAACTAGTACTAACAAGTTTTAAATTTACCTCTTGATTCATTCTGTGCAGCCATACAATATTCTTTCAGTATCTCACAGACTAATTAGAACAAACATAGTTAGAAACATTTGTTTAGCTTGGGCATCCTTGTCTCCAGCTCTCTCCTTTCCCAACAATCTACCAGAGTTACTAGTTGCAATCATCAAAATTTAATTGCCACACGTGAAATCTGTTTATATGCCACCTTTTCACTTTTGTGTAATTCAAAGCATGTGGATGAATGTGAGCTTGAAGAACGCTGAGTAGCAGCATGACCACCACCATTCTACAGCACGTGGGATGGTGTGCTTGTCAAATGTCAGAGTGACACTTGGGAGCTACTGCAGCCTGGACCTTGGCCTAGGCCCAAATGTGTTGAGTGTAAACAATTGCTCATTAAGTTCTACTGAATATTAATTTGCAATAATAAAGACATAAACAAATGGCAATTTGCTTTGTAGAGTGTCTGTACTCTTCAATAAATTAATCTCTAAAATGTTGTGCTACACTAAATTTTCTGGTTCTATCAGTCTTTTTTTCTTCTAGTAATGAATAATCACAAGGGCACAGAATATTGACAAATATTACCATTAGAGAATAACAGAAGGAAGAGAAGTTGTTCTTATCTCAGAGAAAGGGAAATGTATTTTGGGAACAAAGTAGCAAAGATACAATGAGTCGGGCTTAACCCTTGTATGTATCTATACAAGGATGTTTGCTCTTCCCAAGTATTGGCCTGTGAGTTGTTGCATCCTTCCTGTAATGGAAGTAATATGGTTAAATTCCAAGGTTATCTTATTTTTTTCTTCCTCTTCAATATAGACATGAAGATTTTATTGAATGTTTTGTTCTCCAAAGTCAGCAAAACATTGTTTTCTTTCCATGATCTGGGAAGGAAAACATTCCTGGCCCTTAAAAATATGTATTGTCTATTTAATGGATTTGCAAAAGAAGCCTAGTGAAATCTGTGAGGACTAGAGGAGTTGTTTTGCATCAAAGCAATTTAGAACACAATCCAAGTTAATAATAACAACACTTTTTTTGGATACACAGAAATGAGTGTGAATAGAAAGCACTATTCAGTACAGGCACTTACAGGAAAATTACTTCAATTTACACATTGATCACTGGTGAAGATAACATATGTGTAGCTGCCTGAGATGCCTGTCTTTTGTGTAGGTCTCCATCCTGGCATGAATGTTTTTCTGTTTCCTATTCATTCTGCTGAGAGGGACCCCAGGGAATTTCTGTCTGAATTGTACAAATATATAAAACTTGGTAGTACTAATTCCAATGTACAATGGGAGTGGCAGTCTGTTTGCTTAATAAATTTCAGGGTAAGTTTTCCACAGATTTTTCATTTGCTGAATGTAAATTTCAAATCTTGCAGCAGGAGTATTATTCTTGCATAGTAAATATGCCTGTAGACATTCACTTAAAAATTGGATGAGTCTGGTGTTTTTCAACATGAGCAAAACTCTGCTAACTCTGTGCACCAATAATAAATAACTTTCCTGAGGTATCTGGTTGTTTCCTAGATATGCGGTAAAGAAACACAGTCTAACACTTTCCCTCAATTACTTCTGAGTTTGTAATTAAGTACATATGAGAAGAACTGCTTGGTGGATTGGGGTGAATAAAGTGCTAATAAAAACAACTCTAATTTCCTGGCCAGTCCCTGTTTTCCTTCCCTTGTGCACCAGTGTCTGTTCCAGGAATCATTTCCAGATCTGCAGCCATGTCCCCCAGGGCTTTGGTCTTGACATATCTTTCAAAATAAACAGGACTTAGGATGTGGACAAGCAAATCAGTTACACAGAACCAAGCAAAGTTTCAGAAGCACCACCACGCTTCTGTGGGTTTTGCTTCCTGGAATCTTGCTACTGCTATGTACCAGGGAATAAGGATACAGTGAGGTAGAGCTTAATTATCACCCTTACTTATTTTGGGAACTCTCTGACTAAACTCTGAGCTTGATTAAAGTGCAAATTCTGCTGTATACTGCATTAAAGTTATCTTAAACATCTCCATTGCTTTAATGAAGTTGAAATCAAACCTGTCGATTGGCATCTCAAAGGAAAATGTGGGCACTATAATAAAAATGATGTGGGTGAATCAGTAGGTGTCAGATTGCTGAGTCCATAATGAATAATTATCTCAGCATAATTACTCTATGTGCTGTTTTTCAGGCAAGATTTAAAATCGAGGTCCTTTTGTTTCTTGGTAATTAGAACCACATCTCTGATGTGATAGCACCTTACAAAATAGTCTCTTTTGGAGAATATGGTCTGCTAATAGTATCCAAGGCTGGATAAGGAACTACTACACCCATCATTAGAACTGTCTGTCCTATATAATTTTCTCTTCCAGCATCTCTGATACTAATTTTTGACTTTCCATTTCATTTTATATATAAGAAGCCTATATGTTGTACTTTCTTTGATACAATTTTTTAGTTTTGTGTATATGAACAGGGTTTTGATGTTGCTCCTGGATCAGATTTGCTATAATTTTGAGTTCAAAATTCAACTGCTGGATTTCAAAAGCAACTGGATGCATTAATGGAATAAAAATATCTGAAAAGTGTTAAACACAAAGACATAGCTTCTCTATCAGGAAATTCTTGAGTAGTAAACCAGTAAAAATGAGAGAATATTATTAAGATAAAGTCCTGAATGTTCCCTCCATTCTTAATTTTTTCCCTCAGTATCTGCTCTTGATCACTATCAGAACAATACCTGGGACTTACATATTTTTTATTTTGTCCAGAATGGAAATGCTTAGTTTTCTGTGTAATATACTGTAACAACTGAAAAGAAGTTTCCCACCATCAGGATTTCTCACCCAGGCAGGGATGAAAACCTGTTTTTCAAAAAAATATTAAAAATTTAAGTAGATTATTTTCTCTTGAAGCAATGTTACATGGGATATATTTCTTATAGACATATCCCTGTTCCATTTTATTACCAAAATAGGCATCTTATCAATATGTCTTGCACTTTCTGTAAGTTACGGTGTTTTTTTGGATATTATTCCTTGGCCTGCTCTTGGAGCTATTATGGGAAATTGGATGCAGAATAATAGTTTCTCATGTTCCATCCAACTTTTTCAGCATATCCTCTTTTGCATTTGCTAGGTTCCAATGCAATTATTTTGAGTGGAAGAATCACAGAAAAACAAATTTAGATGAGACATAGCTAAAAACACTTTCATGCATCTATCCCAGAGATAACAGTTAAAGGATACTTCTGTGAAGAGCAATAAGTCTGTCTAATTAAAACTGGATTACTGACCTCCTGCTCAGAATCAGATTAAAGAATTACCTTAGTGCACAGTGGCAAATTCAGATTCTTCTAAAACTTTTCCTGTCCTGATTTAGTGATTGTAACCAGTAAGCACTGCTTTTGGCTTTACCTTTGACTGCCCGCAGATTACGGCTGTGCTGTCTAAGTGTGACTTTGAGATGAATATTTCTTTTTCTCTGGCAAAAGTGGAGGAAAAACAGATTAAAAACCATGAAGAATCCAACTCTGAAGTCAGGCTGAAAACTAAGAAGCTGGAGATGAAATCTATGTGATGTCCTTCTATCTTTGTAACTTGGATGTGATAGGAGAGGGTCTCTTTCATGAAAAAACTGTGGGATGAAGAGAACAAATCAAGTGTGAAGAAGATGACTTGGCCATTGTAATGACAACTAGGAGTTAAGAAGCAAACCACTAATTACTCCAGGACTGGTATTTGGAGAAAGAAAATCTTCATGTTTGACCAATGCAAACATCAGAATCTCAGGTGAAACTATAGTACTGCATTTTCTTTGTGACAATACATGGTGAGGTGCCTTTAAACAAGACAATAGTGGTTTTTTGTTTGTTTGTTTGTTTTTTTATCATGGCTGAAATTTGGCTGATCAATGGTGAATATAATTTTGAGCTTATCAAGAATTCTTCAAGATCACTGTGTCTGGTTACATTATGATTAAGAAGAAAACCAGAGGCACTGGAGCTAATCTTTCAGACTTTGTGGAAAACAACAGAGTATGTATACCCAGGTCTTGAACCTGTTTAAACCATGTTGCAGGAAATGAATAATAAAAAACCAAATATATTATCTATAATATAAACTTCAGTATATTTCCATGTGTCTCCTGGGCTGGGTATGGAGTTGGGGAATCAACTCTGGCAGTCAGTGCTGGCCTGCAGTCAGCTACCTGTGGGACTCAGATGCACCCTGTGCTGCTCAAATTGTGAGACCTGGGCTTGCCATGAGACATTCTCAAAATAGAGAGATATGTCATTTGTTTGGAGAGGTACAAAATAAGTTTCTTAAGCAAGACGCCAAGATATTTTTTTGTCCTGTGTTTGCCAAGTGCATTTACACATGGAGTACTTGGCTGCCACTTGTGCAGACTTCCCTTGGAAGCATTTCCCATCTGTCATGCTCATGTGCAAAAAAAACCCCAAAAAAACCCCCTAGAGATTCCACTCCCATCCCTGAAATGGAATGTCTCTTACAGCTTTCAGCAAGACTTTTATTAAAGAGACAGAGAGGAGAGGAAAAAATGCAGACAAGGTGCTTTTTAGTGTTTCATATCAAGAACTGCAGCCAACAAGATCACAAATACCTCAGATGGCAAAGAAAGGGACTCAGCTTCACCTTGACTGCTTATTTCCACTAACAATCTCCCCTTCATCTACAACACTGTCAGCTCCATCAGCTCCTTCATCCAGGCCTACTAAGAATTAAATCCCTTTATATGTGGGGAGCAATGAAATAAAGTAAAGCTAGAAATTCTTGACACTGTTTTCTCCTATACTTAGAACTGCAAGTGAAATATCATCCATCTTCTTCACAAAAGTAGCAGAAAATACTTTCCAATATGATTTGTAAAACATTCTTATAATACATCACTCACATCAACAGCAAAATGGAAAAAAAAGTCACTGAAAAATATATGAGAGGATGGGCCTCCTAAGCCTGATCAGTGATGGTGTAGGGGAGATATGTGTCTATCCTATGTCTTCATTTTTCAAAACTGTAATTATTTTGCAAATAGACCACTCTCTTATGTAATGGTTGTGATTTTCAGAAGACAATCTTTTGACAGCACTTTATAATTTCTACAAGGCTTATACTGAATAGATATTAGGATAACTAGATCATTTAAACAAATGGGATATTTCTTTAATAGAATTTCCTTGATTTAAATTTCTGCTTCACATATGATGTGAAAGGTGGTTGCATATTCAGGAAATTGAGTGGCATGACCTGCTTGAAGGACTGTATTTGTGCCTATCACTGACAGTGAAAATCTGAAATTTCTGTTGTATTTTAGTTATATTTTGCTGATAGGGACATTTAAAATTACCTTTAAGTATATTGGAAATAATATTTTTCAGAATAATTTTTTGGCTTCTCCTGTCTACTCTCCCCTCCTAACTCTATACAAGCCATGTCTCTCAAGGCACTGGAAGCAACAGGTCAGCACATTTTCTGTGAAGAGGTATTGAACTTCTGCCCATTAATTGGGCTTCTTCAACTCTCCTGCCTGACACCACACAGTGTGCCAGACTGTGGCTGGGCTGACAGGGCTTTGCTGTGTCTCATTATAATAAAAAGCACAATCAGCTGGTGCACTGAAAATAATATAGCTTAATCAGGGGCAAAGAAAGCAAGTTATTTACAGGGAAATGATCCATAATTGCTTGTGATTTAAGTCTTTAAGAATTACTTGTAGGAGAAGAAAGGAATTGCATAATAAATTTGACTCCCTGGTTTGTTCTCAGAACATGAGTGGATTGGGGCAAAACTATCCTGTGAGCCAAAACACACAAATGCTGAACATGCTCTTCAGCAAGCCTCTTAAATATGTTTTTAATGAATTGAATGCTACCACCAATTCATTCTGTAATGGAAGAGAAAGAAGGTGACAACCTTGTGAAAGTATCCTTTTATCACACAAGACAGAAGACAGAAAAGGAATTAGAAAAATTCTTTTGAGACCTCTCCCCTCACCAGTCTAAAAAATGAATACAAATCTAATGATATTGTTTGAAAAATGAAAAATTATGGGCACGAGAAAGTACTCTCATCTTACCAGAACCAGGCCTGCAGCAGAGACCATTGTTGTGTCCTTCTCCATATCCCTTTTCAATGTATTTTGGTAGTTGCTGTGCTCTGCTATTCAGCATCCATGCTTCACCACAGGGGTGTCTGCAGTTCCTTTTTGGCTGAGGAATTCATGGTTTGCAGGGATAAGACACAGAAGGACAGCAGAAGATGACAAAAAGGCAATATAAACCTTGTGGTGCCCTCTGATCTCCAAGGCCTGCTGTCTGCCAGCAGTAACCCCATGCAGAGTGCAGATGCACACACATGAATACACACTGTCAGTCTCCCTCTTCTTCCCTGCAGTTGGCTTTGCCATGTCACCTGTGCTCGTACCACAGGAAGATATTCCTAGGCTTGCTGGAAGGAGGGGAATGAGGGGCGGAAAAGGAGGCTGCTGTCAGGATGCAGGGGCAGAGGGGTTCTGTCAGGCAACTTCCCCGCAATGACTGTCTCACTGTGCCCGCTCAGGGGAGACTGTTGGTCACAGGCTAATATCAGCAATTGCACAGGATATGTAACTTTGTGTGTCTGATGGACAAACTGCCATGGTAATTGCATATTCACATACTATATACACTGTGGTAGATTACACATTGATATATTTCTGTCTATATACACACTGATAGATTTCTCGTGAGCAATCAAGACTCTGGACAGAGAAGGATTAGAGACAAAATATCATATATATTTGTACATAATTATAGATGTAAAAGTGATATCTTGTTGTTATGGGTGCCAGAATAGCTTAGTACGGTCACAGGCCTGAGGTTATATCATGTTTGCATTCTATTATCCTCGTTTTAATGTCTAATAACATTCAGAAACTTTTCTCTGATCCAGAAACTGTTTCTGTCCAAACATAACTTTATTTGTAAACTTTGAAAAAAAATGGTTCTTGGGTTTTATTTTTCCCCTTCCCCCAAATTATTCGGGTCTGTGCTTTAATCACAGGCTGCTGAAAAAAGGTTTGAATTAGACTAAATCCACCTGCTTTCTGTCAGGGCATGCCCAAGGAGAGGCATCAGCAACTCTTCTGTCAAAACAGGATCCAGTCTATATATATCAGGACTTCATTTCTGTACAGTAACAGCGTGTGGGACAAAAAATATCTCTGCCAGAGAAAGCGAAAAAGTGAGGTCAGTATGAAAGAAAAAAACCTGTGGGCAAAGAAGGAAAGCGTAGTGTGCTGTACCTTGAAATTCTGAGAAAGATAGTGAGAGAGGGCAGAAGGGTGAATTATGCATACATCTGATCAAAAAGGCATTACTGTTTCAGTTGCTTCTCATTTTTATCGTCATCCTTTGGCAGTTGCTTTGCCTTCTGGTGAGGCCCATGGCCCTATTTTGTTTCTGTGAATGTTTTCTGTCAGCTTATGGTGAATGTTTCTTGCACTCATTGTCTGAGTTCCTTGCAGTGTATCTCCAAGGGCTGCACGGGTGTCACGTAGTCGTGTGTTTTCTCTAGGCTACCAGCATCACCCTCAGTGACTCAGGGAACAGGGCTTTTGTTTAACTGCTGTCTCTCTTGTGCAGTGTCACTTGGAATGTAATTGCAAATTTGTATTTACTCATTTTTTTTAACTGAAAACAGGGCAGATAATGATCCATGATGCTACACAGTCTTCAATAAGTACAGACAAGGCTGAGACATTTCAGTATTTTTTTTGCAAGTACTCCTTGTCTGCCATTTCCTGTTAGTGTCCTTGTTCTTTACCAAATGTTGCACTCACTGTTTTGCAATGTGAATGTTTTAACTCCTGCACTGCCCAGGGCATTCCTTCTGTTGTTGGCTCAAGTTTGCTTATAATTTTAATGGCTCAGATAAAACCCTTTCTGAATATTTTCTCACTTGTATGAATGGGTTTTTCACTGTTTATGAGTATTGCATCATTGCTGAAATGACACAAATTTTTCCTAAAATATGTTTTTATTCCCTATCATCAACTTGGGGTTGCCACTCAAACCATGGACATTCTGTCCTTATTATCTGACTAATCTCAACATCTCTATGAATTCACTCTAGTCCAGAGGTTATATAAGCCCTAGGGCTGACATTTTCAGCCTCATATTTGGAACCAGGACCATGAGAACATCTTTATTTGAGCTTCTAACACCACCTGTAGATAATTTTTCCATTTCTCTGGTAACTTTTTATGCATTGCATTTGATTTGGAGCCTATGAAGAAGAGACATCATTGTGAAATGTGATATTACAGATTATATACTTGTCTATTTTTTAAGTCTTACATTACATTATTGTCTTTAATAAAGGAAGAAAAGACTTATTTTTGACTTAGGAAGTTATTCCCAAAGTCTTAATAAGTTATTTGCTCTTGTGTGTTTTGTTGTTGTTGCTGTTGCTGTTGTTAGCCGATACTGCAGAATCTGAGGATATGAAATTATTTCCCCTTTCCCCCTCCCCCCAGCCCCCAAAGAGATCCAATAATGGAAACTAGGACCTTTGGATACTACAAATGTTTGCAAATGAACACATGTGAAGAAAGAAGGAGGACCACCTAACAGTTTTTTGGATTGCTCTTTATCAGTGTTCCTATCTAAAGGGATGTAAGGCTCTGAATCCTGACTCTTGACCTATCTGACCTCCTTCTATGACAAGGTGACCCGTTTAGTGGATGAGGGGAAGACTGTGGATGTTGTCTACCCAGATTTTGGTAGTCTTTGACACTGTCTCCCACATGATTCCAAAGCAGAAATTAGCTGTTCATTACATGTGGTCTTTCCTGGGTGTGGTCTTTCCTGGGTGAAAAACTGGCTGGATGTTTCAGCCCTGAGAGTGGTGGTCAACGGAGTTAAATACAGTTGGTGACCAGTCACTAAGGGTGTTCCCAAAGGCTCCCAATGTATTTGAGCCAGCCCTGTATAGTATCTTTCATTGATAATATGGATGCAGGGATCAAGGGCACCCTCAGGAAGTTGCCAATTACAGCAAGCTGGCAGGATAAAAGGACATGGAAGAGAGGAAGGCTCTGCAGAGAGATCTGAACAGGCTGGATCAATGGGCCAAGGACAGTTGTATGAGGTTCAAGAAGGCAAAGTGCTGAGTTCTGCACTTGGGCCACAACAACCCCATGCAGCACTACAGGCTGGGCAAAGAGTGGCTGGGAAGCTGCCCAGAGGAAAAGGAAACTGGGGGTGCTGGTTCACAGACAGCTGAAAGTGAGCCCAAGTGGTCAAGAAGACCAATGACATCCTGGCCTGTATAAAAAAAGGGTAGCCAGCAGGACTAGGGAAGGGACTGTAACCTACTTGGCACTGGTAACTGGACACACCTTGAGTGCTGTGTCCAGTTCTGGGTCTCTCATTAAAGAAAAGCATTGAGGTGCTGAAATGTGTTCAGAGAATGGCAACAAGAATTAGGGAAGGGTCTGGAACACAAGTCTGATGTGGAGTGACTGAGGGAGCTGGGGTTTAGCCAAGGGAAAAGGAGGTTCAGGGGTGACCTTACCACTCTGTACAATGACCTGAAAGGAGGCTGTAGTCAGGTGGGGTCTTTTCTTCCAAGTAAAAAGAGACTGGAACAGGCTGTCCAGGGAAGTGGTTGAGTCACCATCCCTGAAGGCATTTGAAAGACATATAGATGTGCGGCTAAGGGTTATGGTTTAGTGATGGACTTGGCAGTGCTTGGGTAATATTTAGACTTGATGATATTGGAGGTGTTTTCAAACCTAAATGATTCAGTGACTGTTTATGCTATCCTCTCCTGGAAATGTTAGCTGTAATAAGCAGCATTTTAAATAATACCTTCCAGAGTCTGAATGCAAAACATTAGTATAAAGCAGAATTGTTGTGAATGGTGAATATTTCCTATGTATAGATCTCACTGTATGTGCATCACAATGACATTCAATAAGACTTTATTGATAGGGCCAAAATATGGCTCAAACTCTGCTGTGCTGAATCTAGAAACAAGAAGTCTGGGAGAGTTAACTTCCTCAGGAAAACAAGATTGAATTTGTAAGTCGTCTGAGAATATGAGAATCAAAACCTGCAAAAATCAGATTAGGTAAGATTCCCTTTTATGTATATTTAAAAGGAGAAATAAATAGAATTTTGGTGTCCTTTCAAAGCTACCAGGTATTAATGTACAGTACATGTGACATAGAACATACCAAGAAATATCCATTAATGAAGTGAGCGACAGCTTCATGCTTCTATTACAGTTCATGATCAAACATGATAAAATGCTCCTTATGAACTTCAGACCATTTGAAGACCCACTGGCAAGGAAATGAGAAGTTATAGATGTGATGAAGACAACTTTCACATCAATTGAAGTAATATGAAGAGTTACAGAGAGACCCCCTCCTCGACATATGAAGACACAGAGGTCTAGAGAGTCAATGCAGTCCACCTCAGGACCTGGAATAAATTCAGTGTGTAGCAAACAACAGGGCTGTAGGGCAAACAGTGCAAAAACTTAGTTGTCTCTCAATAATCTCCAGTCATCATCACTCACATGGAAAATACAACTTGCACTGAACTTTTGGTCTGTGCACACTAATTCTCTGGAGAGATTCATAGGATGAATTCATCTGATCTGCTTGCAGCACTCTGAAAAACCAGACATTGGTTGGGAAAGATCAAGGCTTTTGAAGATGGTAAATTTGGATGAAACCAAGTATGTGATAAAAGAACTGGTAACCTGATTGCAGAGCTTGTTGCCTGCACTTACCTGCTATAAACAAATGTATATGTACAAAACAGTGCCCTGCTATGCCCATTAGCTTGGAGCTACTCCTCTGGAATACAGAAATGGGCTTGCTTTTCATGAAAAACAAGGTATATGGGTTAAACATGTAGAAAAAATCAACTAGAAAAATCTCAAGAGATAGAAAATCAGTTGTGGTGTGTGGCTTGTCATAGCACCAGGATGAGGCACCACTACCAGTTCTGAGAGTAGCTGTGCTAACAGAGGTGTGACTCATACGATTCAGTGCAGCTCAGGAATGACTATCAGTGAAGTGAGCAACAACTGGTCTCAGGAGAGGGTCAGAATTGTTGCCCAACAAGATTATGGGCAGCAGTAGCAGAGAATCTCTATTGTTACACCTTGAGTTTCAAGAGAGATTTTCAGCTCAGTGTGGCTGCACTGTGGAATACCAATTTTTCCTTGTTTTACCTCTGCAGAAGTGAAAATCCAAAGGAGAATGCAACCACATGAGGGAAAATGTCTCTGCCTCAGCATTCACTGGGAATATCTTCAAAAGTCTACTCTCAGAAACACCAACAAGAGACCAGCTGGTGCTGACTGCATGTGACAACCTCCCCAAGTTGAGATAGAGCAGTCACACAACATAAAACTCGTTGACAAGTAATCATACATTACCTATTTCTTGTTGGCCTTCAGCCACACTTCTTTTTTTCTTCACTGGGTTATTTTAGGACTACAGGAACCTATGTTTCCCTCTAATCAGATCTCTGTAGCCAGGTGCTCTGGAAATCCTTGGACTTCAAAAGGTGGAAGAGTGGAGGAAACACAGTCAGGAAGCCTCTGACAGACACACTATATATTGATGCTGAAAAGACAATAATCAAGTGAACATCCAGGACACAGAACAGATGTGACTAAGCAGCCAGAGAAAAGCAGATGAAAAAAAATTCCTAGAATACTCATTTTATTGTTCTTTTATGTATCTAGCATAGTTGTTATGAACCTAAAGCTTAGATTCTGAAAAACAGAGCCTACTTTTTGCATCACATTGGGAACTAGCATGCAGAAAAAACAGCAGCAAAAATGTCAATAAAAAGAAAACTCAGTGGTTGGAGGGACATGAAAGAGATCTACAAATATTCAGGCAAGTTCTACATGTCTTGATAAGTTTTGTTGCCTTCCTTGTAATGGTGCAATTTGCAACAAAGAAGGAATTGCTGCTTCACCACCAGAGCCTCAACTCAGTGCAGTGTTTATCTGTCCAGTGGGTAGGTGTGACTGTAAACAAGAGGCCTGTGACCATTGATACCACAGATGTGCATTTGAGCAGTGATTTGAGGCTGAAGTTAGGTAATGAGCATGCAGACTACTTGGCAACACCACATAAACACAGGAATATGTGGATTACTAGGGGTCAAAGGATTGATAAAGGGTTTTATGTTCACTTACTGTCATCTGAATTAAACTCTGACTGAATGTTCTGGTGTTAGTCTTTAAATCAAGTTCTTCCTTGAAATTCAAGAGTTTATGAGTCTTTAAGTATCCTTACTAATGTTTGCGTTTGTGGTATAGTGTCATAGTTCATGTGGCTACAAGGCTGGATGCAGTAATAGGGCATTTATAAAAGCAGTTATGTATTTCTTCACTTAAACTTACTTCGGTCACTGCTTGATGATTTTTTTTTGAAAATAAAATAAACGGTGTACTGTATTCAAATGTTGTTTCCAAACTTTTACGTAAGGATTCAGCTTTTAGAACTCCTATCAGCATGTTTGATATTAAGATAGACTACATTCTTTACAAACAAGAGCTCCATTGATTCAGATTAAATAGTGGTGAGTGGTGTGTCCTGCATCTCATTGTGAACTTTGCAGAAATATGAATGAAATGACATTTGAAAATTGTCGCAGAACCACAGCCATGCACTTTTGAATATTTCCTTAATTAATTATGAATTTTAAAAAAAATCTGTTGCTGTGTTTCTTCGAGTGGAATTGTCCCCCAAGACATCACGGGAGGATTACCTTTGTGTGTAGTCTAAGCTCACAGAGTAAACAGAAGTTGTTTCTCTCTCCTAGGATTGTTTCTGCCCTTTTTTTTTCCTCGTCAGGACATTGTTGCTTTTATTCCTTCTGTTGTGCCTTTCAATGACATATACAAAGAGAAATTCCTGGTAATCAGTAGTCTGCAGCATCTGGCTACAGCAGAGGCTTAAAAGTTGTCAGAAAATCAAAGCTCATTTTTGTAAAAGTGACATTGTCTATCAAGACAAATACAAACTCTGGGGAATCAGCAGCATTCCTGGAACTGTGGCACCTTGTGCACAGAAACACAGAACCAGGCAAAGCTTTTGTGATGGCACCAGAGCCAGCAACAGCTGGCAGGTCTGTGGAACAAACTCTGGAGATGGATGCCAGCAACAACTAGTTGCATTCTGGAAATAAAAAGGGGCAGCAAGAGGGGAGTAACATCCCAGAAAACCACTTCAAGTCTTAAAAATGGTTTGCTTCAGTTGGAGAATCTGGCTAGTCTATTTCCTTGAATTATTTCTTCTGCTATCACATTGAGAAATGCAAGGAGAATGACTCAATCCTCCATCATCTTACATGTGTCTTAGTCATTGTCAATCACAAAAAAGTTACAGCCTGCTTCTCATGCTGAATTGAAACACTTCCTGAGAGAATAGGCATACTTGATGCAATGCTGAGTCACTCTCAGCTGCTCACCATTATTAGGTATGCAGCACAGCTAAATTGATACAATTAATTTTCCTGAAGTCCTATATAAGTGTCTTTATCCTCCTGACATCCCAATATTATTTCTATTCTTTTTTATTGTGGTAGTCATTTTGGTGTTAAGACATTATTTCTTTTCTTTTTTATTATTGTAGTCAGTTTGTTGCAAAAACAAAGACAAGCCAGCTTTTGCTCTTGTTTTTATATTTGAATCCCACAGAGCAATTTTTTTTATTCTCATTTTTTCCCACTTATTTGTGAATCACTGCATCTTTCAGAATATGAATCTGTAGAACATGATGCTCTTAGGTATAAAGTAAAAGGATAAAACCTCTTAGCCATCTTCTGAAAAGTCATAGAAAAAGAACCACTGGAGAGGCTGACCTACATACTGGATAGCGTCCCTTAAACAAAACAAAATCGTTTGGATACTTTCTGTGAATTATTGAGGCAGACATTATCATTGAAAATAGGACACACAGATATAGTCCAGAATGCTTTCCATTTGACATTTTATTCTTCTGTTCACTTGGCCGACATGAAGTGCTCAAAGGTTATTACACTTACTCCCATGATTTGCACAAAACTACCTTTTGTTTTATTTTTTAATGCCTGTTTCATGTGATTTTTGGGCATGAGTGATTTAAAGCTATAAAAGAAGAGTTTGAAAAAAGCCATGTTTAAAAACAACTTGTAACTCATCCCTCTGGAGAAGAACATGGTCATGGTAAGTGTTCTCTCCAGTGAGAAGAACGGCAGGCACCTTGATCCTGGAGTTCAAGATAGTGTGATTCTGCCTGGTAAAAGCAGAAAGCAAGTTCAACAAAGGAATACTTGTGATGACCTGTTGGATCTATCTTAGCTTATTTTACCTGTCAGTCTGATGTACCAGAAGAGACTGATTTCTTGGAAAGCATATACCAGAAGGTGGCTGGCCTTGTTTTCTAAATCAGCAGGCAATGTGCTCCATATACATGCACAGTGTGGGGATTCCAGATGTTAAAGTTGACCACAGAGTGTTTCTTGGGGAACAAGTTTTATGTTTTGCACGCCATGAACAAACTTTCCAAACCTCTCTCCTTTAAAGTACAAATCAAACAACTCCTCTTCTTCTCCCTCTGAAAAACAATTCCTGTTAAATCATGGAAAACTATTGTTAAGTCCTTAACAAGTTAGACAACTTGCACTCTCTGCTACTGCATTTCACACGAATGAAAAAACATTCCTGGACTGTGGGAATTGCTAATGGCAAAAAGAGGCTTCCCAGGCTTTAGGCTCCCTAAGACACAACAGAAATAAACTTCCCCAAAGAGAATGAAACGTCACCTCTTTTGGAAATGTCACCAAAATTACCTCTTTTCCAGGAATATCACTTTCCTTTCCTCTCTCAACCCATTCATTTTCCTCATTATGCTTCCTTGGCCTCCACTTCTGTGTCTTGAGCACTGCAAATTTCAAGGTCTAGGCTAAAATAAAGATGGAGCTGACAACATGACTAATGAAATAGAAAACAAATTTTTCTTATGGATGATGCAGAATTTGTTTTTAAGAGTCATTGCCTGTTTAAAAGCTTGACTCAACACAGGCAGTGAGCATCAGTAATTCCAAGAAAAGGAGTAATGTGTATTGCAAAAAGGATCCCAGACAAGATGGTAGTTTTATTCTACATAGATTGTCATGATCTGTTAAGACCAACAAAGAAACAAATGGCATGACAGCACCAATCTTCTCGAGTAGAGCTTTTCTTCAACACCTTTTGTGTGGTTAATGCCATGCCAGGAATGCTTGTCTGTGTGGGACTTTCCCCATGTAATATCATGGATTGCAGGACCTCTGATATCTTCTCTTAATTCACTTTGGCAGATAAACAGGAGTGGATGTCAATATAAATAATCTGAATTGAAAAGATCCTCAGCCTCATCACTATCCCCAGTGTTAGTAGAGAGTTATTAATGTGACTTTCTATTTATTTTATTAGAAAAATTACTAAAATTTTGATTGTTTAGGAAGTTTTTATAACAAGCTTTGCACAGCAGAGGCTGTTAAATATTTTTAATGAGAGTCTTGCCTTGAGCATATAAAATTAACTGAATTGCACTTAATTAGGTCATTAGAACTTTCTAATCTTTTTGTATTTTAGAGCCAGATTTGAAACTGAGTAAGTGTGAGTCTGCAGTTCTTTTAGGAGAATTGTTAAGGTCTATAAACTTTTAGACATATCTGTACTGCACAAAACTTGAACCTGGTCTTGATCTCTTGATTTTCTTGTTCTCAGCTGTCTGATTTTTCATGCTAAGGCAGGCTGTTGCTTTTGTAGAAGATTAAACTGTGAAGTGGATGCACACTCAGTAGTTACCAAAGGAGGAATATCAGTAGCTGTTTGTGGCCTGTTTGCTTTAGGTGGGAAGGATTTTTACAACTGAAACCCTCTTACAGCACTATAACTTGTCTATATGAGGCAGTACATCTCCTCGTAAAAATTATATAAGGGCCCCAAAAGTACCAACTCATTGTGATTCCAAGTTTCATGTAAATTGGATTCTTGGTGTAAATGTGCACACCTTCATTCTATAGCAAAAGGCGATTAATATGTGTTGAGTTTTTAAAAATTAATTAAAATAATTGAAGTTCACACTTTCTAGAGCATAATTTTATTATATTAAATAACATTTTTGAAGTTCAACTATGCCAGTGTTGGATCCCAGACATCACGTTTCTGTCATTGTGTAGAAGGCAAATTTCCCCATTTCTTCTCTGGAAATTTTGCATTGTTGGAGGCATCCTGAGAAAAGCTCAATAAATTTTCCTCCTTTTGGTAGTTCTGCTTTGGGGAAGTATCACCGTGGAGGCCCAACCAGGAACACAGACTGGGGACACAGATCTGGGTGCATCAGAGCAGCAGGGCAGAAGACCCTGCCCTTAGTTTATTTTTCCATTATATATCTGTGTCAAGGTGACCATGGATTGGAGAAGGGTATCGCCACCTCTCCTGTCACATTGGTCCAGGAGGCTGTCATTCAACCTCCCCTTGTCTTGGAGAAAGTATTCATAACATTGCCAATATTTACAAAATATGGTCCTGTGTTTACAATTCACCAGCGTGAGAAACTGCACGTTTCTCCTTTAATATGAACGCTCAGCAAACCAGGAAAATTCATGGCAACATCTCACCCTTTTAAGTATATTAAAAAGAAAACAAAAAAAGAAAAATGAACAATTCTATGACAGGAAAAAAGAAAGAAAAAAAAACCTGTATAAAGTTCACCGACCTTCATTTAGGTGACGGTGTGAGGGCTACATGTTGGTCTGATTCTGCCTTTGCTACCCAGGGTTTCACCCTGAACCCCTTGCAATAACCTGCTCAAAATATCTCGAGCATAGTCTAACATAATTCAACCAACACCCTCATATATTTAAATTTTATAAGATACAAGGGAATATACGGTGCAAAAGGCAGGAGCATTCCAAGAAAAATTTAACCACTCAGTTGAAAATTCTGAACCTCAAAAGTTCTGTCCCAAAACCACAACCTCCAACAACGTGCCCTTTCCCCACAGAGGTCACAATGGCTACCATACATAAAACTGAGCCGTAGCAAACAATTCCTCTGAGTCCATGATTAACAGTCCGCTGGCTCTCAGCATCACACTGCTTCAGTCAGTCCTTGTCCAGCAGCTCCACAGGATCCAAAGTCTCTATGGAGGCCATATAGGAAAAGAGAGGATGCCAGTCCATGTCCATGTTAATCAGATCTCGAAGAGGCTTCTGTGATGGGTGGCACTAGGGTGGCACAGGATGCACAAGGTTTCAGGATCAGTCCAATGCACCTGAGGCAGCTCAGCAGACTTTCAGCGGCCGCCTTCTTAGCATGGATCGCAGAACCTGAGGATAGAGAACTTAGAAAACACAAATTGAGCAATTGACTTTTTCTCAAAGAATGCATGCAACATAGGATGTGGACGTAGAAACCCACTGCAAGGTCCAAGGAAAACTGACCATAGCTATGTGGCAACATCAACACTTCCTACACTTGAGATGATGGCTGTACACCAGCCAGAGAATTTTGCTCTTGTTCTAGAGCTTGGGAAACTGTTTCGTCCCCCTGACGTCTTCGTCTTTTTCTTCGCCTCCGAGTTTTCGAGCTTGGCGTGGGCTCAGCATGACCCACTGCTTTGCAAGTTTCTGCAGTATGGTCTGAACCCACACCTTGTGCGCAGAAAAACAAGGGAGTCACTTTCTGTGCCTCCTTTTCCTGTTCTCCACTAGGCTGAATATCTGCCTGTGTCTCATGTCCATCATTCTGCCTCTTTTCTGCCGGCTGTGAAGCAGCCGTTGGGGTCATCACCATAGAATCACAGGTGTTTAGAACTGCACAGGTCTGGACCATCTCCAGGATATTAGAAGTCTCCGGAATGGTTTCCAGGAGCCTCTGGCAAGCAGAATTAGCATGGCTTCTTGCTAATTGCTCCAAAATTATCATTGTCAAAGTTACATCCTCGACTCTCGTCTTTAAAAAATGCATCAGACGCGATATAAATTCATTAAAAGCTTCCTCTGGCTTCTGTGCTATGTCTAAGAAGTCTTCCTTTGGGGAGAAGGATAACTTGGTTTTTATCAATGCAGATATCCCTATGTATCTGCACGAACCTAAAACCCTGAAAGAAAAGCCAGCTTGCACATCAGGGCAATCATATTGACTCCTCCCCATAAGTAGGTCAACTCCGACCCCAAACAAGGGATCATCTCGAGGCAGGTGGCTATTTTTGACAGCCATTTGTCCAGCTAGGAATTTCCAATTTCTTTCAAAGGTAAAAACCTGTTGAGGTTCAAGCATCATTGTTGCAAGACCTCTTATTACAAAAGGAAAGATCAGATCCTCAAATTCTGCACTGATCCATTGAATTGCCTCAGTGAAGCTTATATCATCTTCTGCCACGTCCCTTGATAAGGGAAGCGGGACTGCCCATGATGGGTCATCATGGCTATGATGCTGTGGAACCACGTCCACAGGTCCCTGAACTGGCTCGGGCAAAGTTGCATCTTCAGGCAGCAGCTCTCTTAGGTCAGCAGCCTGGTTCACCTGCGGACTAAAAGCCTCATCCGATTTCACGACAGGGAAAGCGTGCACATCAGACAACGCTTTTTCCCCGTTATCATCTCCCACAGCCGACCCGGCCCCGTAGGGGGGGTGGGCGGGGGACAGTGACTCGCTCAGACTCCTCTCTGAGCGGGGGGGCGATTGTCGCGCTGGGCAGGGGGGCGTGGCCGACGGGCCACAGCCTTCAGCTCCTGCCCGGCCAGCCGATGGGTCGGTGGCCAGGTCGGCGGCAGCAGCGGCAGCCGAGAGCCCCTCCCGCTCGGTGCGGGGGGGCATTCCCCGAGCGGCAGGGAGGGGACGCGCGGCGGTGCCGCGCGGCGGTGCGGGGGGGCTGTCCATCGCGGGTGGCCCCGCAGCAGCGGGCAGCGTTGCGCCCAGCCCTCCCCCCGCGGCGCCGGACCGGCACCGGACGCGTGGGGCGGGGCGCGGCGCGGTGGGCGGCGGCGGCGGCTCCGCTGCGGGCACCGCACAGACCGCCGGCGGCGGCGACCCCGCGCACAGCATTTGGCGCAGCGGCGGGACGGGGCAGGGAGGGGCCGTCCCCGCCGGGCTCGCCTGCCGAATCCTGCGCGGAGCAGGTCGCGGCGGGGCGGGGCGGGCCGGGGAGGCGGTGGCAGGGGGCGGCGCCGGCAGCGCCGGGGGCGGCGTGCACGGCGGCCCCCCCGGCTCCCCGCAGGGGGCCCGAGGTGGCGCGGCTCCGCGCGGCAGCTGCAGGGCGGACCCCGCAGCGGCGGCGGGCAGCGGGGGGGTCGCCGCGGCACGGCGGCCCGGGGCGGCGCGGGCGATCCCCCGCGCTCGGCGTGGGACCCGATGCCGAGCGCTCCGCCCCCTCGGCACCCCAGCTCCCCGCCCGGCCAACCGCGCGGGGAGCGGACCGAAAAAAGCTTTCCAGTCCTTCCAAAAACCCCGCTGGGCGCGCCCAACCCCCGACATGGGGGTGGGGGTCTCCTGCATCGGCTCTAACCCTGCATCAGAGCAATCCTCGTCAGAAGCGACGGAGCTCACAGGGGAGCCAGTCCTGCTTCCTGTCGAAAGCCCAGAATCAACTTCAAAGTCCTCCCCAGCCTCTTTTAGAAGTGGGAAGACTGTTGTCCATGCCCGTAAAAGAGTGCCTGCCTTAGAGTTTCCGTCAAGGACGGCAGAGAAAAGGCTTTTTCCCAGGGTTCTCCATGGGCCAATATAAAGTGCCTTTTCAGCAGTATAAAAAATTCCAAGTTTCTTTCCCCAGCTAAGCAGTTCTCTCACGTGTTTCCTGGTTAAGTCAGCGTCACAGGACAACAAAAAGGAATGGAGCAGTTCCATCATCAATCGTTCCTCTGAGAACATCGTGGGTTTCTTCTTTTTGCAGCTGTAGAAGGCAGATTTTTTTTTTTTCTTTCTTCTTTTTCCTTTCCTCACTAGCTTGCAACTTGACCACGTTGGCGCCAGTTATCACCGTGGAGGCCCAACCAGGAACACAGACTGGGGACACAGATCTGGGTGCATCAGAGCAGCAGGGCAGAAGACCCTGCCCTTAGTTTATTTTTCCATTATATATCTGTGTCAAGGTGACCATGGATTGGAGAAGGGTATCGCCACCTCTCCTGTCACATTGGTCCAGGAGGCTGTCATTCAACCTCCCCTTGTCTTGGAGAAAGTATTCATAACATTGCCAATATTTACAAAATATGGTCCTGTGTTTACAATTCACCAGCGTGAGAAACTGCACGTTTCTCCTTTAATATGAACGCTCAGCAAACCAGGAAAATTCATGGCAACAGGGAAGGACATTGTTGATATTTGCAGTCAGAACTTTACATTTAGAAGATTTAAAAAATCAATTTCTACAACAAATTCATGGACTGCTGAAGGTTTTTGTTCCATATCTGTGCTGACACCTTGAGGGTAACAAAAGCCATGTGCTCTAAATTTAGAAACCTAGAGAACTAACTCATGTTCATGGTCTGTCCATTTATCAAAAGAAATAGAAACAAAATCTTTATGAGAAGCAGGAAAAATTAGATGGAGGCTCACACTGCCTTGTATGCTCAGATGCTGATTTTCATGCCAAGGGCAGGCTTGGAAAACTAGCTGTTCTCCTTTAAAGATAGGCAATGGAGGGAGAAGAGCCACTGATAATATTCCTCATGTGGTGCAGAAAGTCTGGATGCAGTTTCGTGCTCTGCCATGACCCCAAAAGCTTCAGTGATCCTAGAAAGATCTTTTTCTTGAAAATTAAGAGGCATCCAAACTATGTTCCTCTGTCCTTTTTTGACCTATTTTGTTCTAACATAAATTCATCAGAAAACTGTATTCTGAGATGCACTTTAGAAACTTCTTTTTCTAATGTAAGCACTGTAGGTAAGCAAAATGAAATTGCTTTGTGGATTGAGTCTTTCTAGAACATAGACAAGAACTCTATGTCTTTACAATTTTGTGAAGTCTGTGTGAAGTATGGGCAGAAGTATATTGCAGTCTCTCCACTTGATGTGAAACAGGAATTGTTCTCCAGTTAATGTCTCAGAAGAGGTAGAGGAGAAATGACAGCATCAGGATGAGACCTTGGCACCAGACTTCCTTGGCTGCCTGCAGGAAGGGAATTTTGCTACAACAATTCTATATGGGACTTGTGCTTCTCCTCTCCTAATTGGAAATTATAGGTTCTCCTCGGTTGGTGTGGTGCCTGTTTCCTGCACTGAAGGTCCACTCAATTTATATAAAATTTGGGCCTTCAGCTTCCTTTGAAAAGGAGACTGATATATGAATATCTAGCTAGAATGAGCTTCTTTCTGCATGTATATGAATTGCATTTATTTGCAATGCATATTGCGTATACATACCAATATGTATTTATACCTCTGTGGGTTGTAACTGCAAGAGATCGTGATTTTCTTTTTGCTATATCTGGGCATGTTGATTTGCAGTGAGCTACTTCTGAAAACTTATTCTGATCGTCATTTACAGGTATCCGCAGTTTGTCTTGCTTATGAGATAAAGACCCTCAGGAGCCTGCAGATGCCAAAGTCTCATTTTGACTCTGGAGAGTACCCTGGAGGACTGCAAAACAAGAGATAGCCCATCCAGCTGGGGCATGCAAGGCAGTGTAGAAATTTTATTCATTGAAATTTTATTCACTGAAATTTTATTCAGTGATGATCTGTTAAGTGACCATGAAGGTTGTCTTTTTCTTCTCCATGGAACCACTCTGAGTGCTGTACCTTCCCAAGTTAACATTGCTGCTCTGTGCTGAGGTTGGACAAGCTTATGTTGGAGTGAGCTGCTTAGAGACTATAACAAGAGAAACGAGAGACCCATGCCACTCTCTCCATCTGTTTGAAAGAGCAACTATACTTCTGGTTTACAATGCTGTTACAGACCTGGTCTTTCTTCAGGTCATGTGTCCACCAGTCCTGGACTGCAGTGCATTGTTTTGGTTCTGTTTCTGCTAAAAAAGAATATAATTAACAGAATGAAAGCAATACTGTAAATAAAATAATGTTCTCCTTTATCACAATCAGAAATTTGTGTAAAACAATGACTTTATGACACTTTTGTATACCATCAGCTGGAGCCATCATGAGCACAACATATCATTTGCTGTTTTGTCAGACTTGCAAGCTGTTACAGAAGTTACACTTATTTTTGGTCCTTAGGGAGCTTTATCATATCTGCATTAGAGAAGAAGACACTGCGACACAGTTTCAGTTTGTTTGCCCACTAACATGTTCTCAGGAACTGAACAAAAAGTAAAAAGATCATCTAGTGTTGGGGCTGTTTCTTCTGCTTTATGTGTATCTCAAATATCACAGTGCCCTTGCAGACTCAATAAAATTCCATCTAGTGTGCCATTCCTCAATAATCAACATTCATTCCTAATACATCTGCTTGCATTTGGCATTAATCCTTCTCTGCTTCATCTGTATTTATCAATGTTTCAGAAATTTGTGTCACCCAGTCTCATATCTAGCATGTCTGCACAATTGATTTGATAATCTGAAACTTTTAGGAAAATTCAGCAATGAAATAAAATAACACAGATATATTTAGATCTGACAAATACACTGTGACTAATTGTGCCTGTTGGTGTAGTCATGTCACTTTATACCTTAGATTTCCTAGCGCCCATTTAGAAGAAAACCCACATTGTAATGAAAGAAAACTTCCTAAGAAGAATAGTCAAAAATATTAAATTGTAGCAGCATTTAAACCTAAGTTTGCAACATTGAAATAGGGATAGGTAGACTAAAGCAGAGCTAATACAAGATTATGAACTTTTCCCTCTCTGGCACATGAAGATTTCTCTGTCCCCTCCCCTGACTAAATACTCTATAAATTTTCCTGAAGTGAAGCTTGTATTTTATGCTAGGATACAGTGATCTAGCCAAATGCTTTGCTAGCAAAGCAAATATGTTTTTACCTCCAGAGGTTATTCACTTCTTCCTTCTTCTCCTTTAAGTTCATGCAAGGAAATTTCCTTGGGAATTTAAGAGTTATCTACCACCCCATTCACTCAAGGATATCACCAAATGATATCTATGAATATTTCTTGAGAGAAGGTCTAAAGTTATGAGCTACTGCCTTCTTTCTGCAGATGAACTTGAATGTCACAGAGAGAACAACAGGAATTGTCCCAGAATATGAACAGATTCTCTTTAGCAGGTCTGTGGGATTCTTCTCCTTTTTATTTCTCATTCTCTTCCAAAGATGAACTGAGGTTGCTATGATTAAAAGGTTGATGTTTCAGACCCCTACAAAATATGGAAGATTGAACATTAGGTATTAGAGTCCTTAAAAAATATAAAGATATTTGTTAGATAGGCTTTTAAGGCTAAACTAAATTTTCTATATACATAGCAGTGTTAATACACCTTAATAAAGTAAAGCATTTAGAGGATTTACACAAGTAATAGATATGGTTGAGATATGACAGGCATCTTCATGATGTCTCATTTTTACCTTATTTCCACATTTGTGTTGATGGTCTGCTTGTTTGTGCTGTCACAATAAACCTAACTTCTATGCTGATTTGTGATAAGGGGAAGAATAAGAACTGAGAAACAATAATAAGAAAAATAAATGGAATTCCAAGCCCATGTTTTTGCTTTTTGTTATTATTTGGTTTGATTTCTTTTCTATAAAGTTCTCCTTTTTTTTTTTTTCTTCTCTAAAAGCTTCACCCACCACAAATCTTGCTCTTAAAAAGGCCCCCTTAAAAGTTTCCTAAGCCTCTCATTCACGTGGAGACAGCAGATTGGGAAGGGCAGACATCTCATGGCAAGCTGATGTACTGTCCCAGCTTGGAAAATATGCCCTCTGCGACTGATTCCTTCTTTTCCATGAACCAAATATATATAATCAAAATAATGTTGGGTCATCCTTGGAGCTGTGGAAAAAAATAATTTCCAAGTCATTTTCTCTACACCATCAACAATGACCAGTAACATTTTAAAAAATGTGAAGTAATTAGGACTTCAAATTAATCGATTTTCTACCTCAAGGTGGACTTCTCCTTCTAGCTTTTGATAGAACTGCTTTATTATGAAGCCTCTAACTGCTCAATACAGTTAGAGCCTCAGATTGGATGCTGGCAGAGACCTGTGAATTTTATTAATGATTGAATAACTAATGAGAAAATGCAGTAGAACTTGCAGATTTTTAAATAATTCACATTTACCTTAGAAGACTTCTGCCCTCTTTTTCTGATTGAAGACAGGATATATTTCAGCACAGACATTTTCCTACTGATTTGATTTCTATACAATATTTTTTTCTGCTGCTCTGGAAATCAAATATTTTGATGACACAATAGGCCCCCTTCAAACTGTGTGGAGCACAGCACAATCTGTTTGATTTCAAGCCAAGATGGCCCAATTGATGTAAAGCATAGAATCACTAAATTTATTGCTATTTATAAAATCAGTCACCTGCAGCATCATCCTGGATGAAGTCTAGTGGTTGAAACAACATTGAAACAGTGCTATCAGGAAATGAAATACAGAGAACCTGGTGTTTCCCTTAGGTGCTTGGAAGTGCCACATCTCTTACCTTGAGCATGGAGAGTCTTTTTCCATTCATTGTGAACCAAATATGAAAAGACAATAAAATACTTTTTAAAAAGGAGATATTTTGTTTCCCTAACAATATTTTATACCTTTCTGTTCCTTTCAGATATTGAAAATGACAAAATTGCAGTTAGAAACTTGAAAGATTAATATCAAAAATTTTCAGACCCAGAGGACTTGACAAAAGCAATTATACTTTTTCTTTTGTGGTCCAAAATCTGTCTAGCCTATCAGATTATACAAATCTAGAAAAATAGATCCATGGAAAATGGTGGGATTAATCTAGTATATGATTTCTGTTTACCTAGAATAATCATGACTTCTATCCCTATGTTGTTTTGCAAGAAAAAAAAATATTGCTCCTACCTAATTTTTTGTTGATAACATGAAAGAGAGAAACATTTTTCAGTTTTCTATTTCTTATGATTATAATTGCATTAGCAGTTTAGTTTTTCTCCAGAGACTACACACAATGCTATCACGTGATCTTCTGTAGCATTAGTAGTAACATCTTAATGTAGAGCTCAAATAATTCTCAATCAGTGATGTAAAATTTACATTCACATTGGTGAAAACAGAATTTGTCCAATCTCATGTAGTACTGAAGTCCTTATCTCTTATTAGCTGCTTGACCCTATAAGGCAGAAGATGCTTTGTGCCACTAACAGATGCCATTTCACTGGCTATGAATCAGTTAAGTAGTGCTGTGCTAAAGCTGTTAGCATTAAGAAGGCCAATCAGACTAATCAGCTGATTTAGTTCAAAGCAATGTAGCTGAAATGTCAAGTATAAATATATACACATATACATGTATACATATACATATACACATTTATATTTACATCTGCAATTTAGAAAGAGAATTGTTTAGAAACCGCTTACTGTACCTTGAACAACACATGGAAAGTGAACTGATGATGCAGAAGTTACCAAAATAGATTCAATGGACTTACTTAATGCATGGGTGATTCTCAGTGTCAGAATGTAAAAGTGTGGCAAAAAAACCATTGATTTCTGGAAAAAAAGCTCTTGATTTTCATTTTACTTATTGCTGCAATTCTGTGTGAATAGGCTACTTTTCAATACTACGTGTGAAAAAAAAAAAGTGATTCTGCTGAAGAATGTTGCTTAATCATTAATTTTGGTTGATTGACTAATCTTCTAAAAAGTCATAGATCCAATAATGGAATGAAAACAATCAGTGAGTTCATGAAAGTCTGAAATATCATGAGGAGCTGACACCACTTTGATTAGGACCCTAATTCGTACACATCTTATTGCTGATCTAGGCCAAGATCCTTTTTATGACTGGCTCATGACACTAGTTGTCATCAACTAATCAGTGCAGTTCTGGTTCAGTCTTGAACCGCAAAAATTGAAAGGATTAAAAATTTAGGCCAGAATATGCCAAAACAATATTTTTAGTGGAAAGGAAAAAAAGAAATAAGAGAACAAAGATCAAACAAGTATAACTAATTAGTATTTTGCATTTGCCTGAAATATTTCAGGGAACTCCAAATTAAATGACGTGCATTGTTTTCAGCTTATTTATTTCCTAAAGGAAAGGAAATTCTAAACAATTAGTTGCATTAAAATTCAGACCAATTACACAAAGTTTTTTTGAATAAGCATGTATTCAATTATTTATCAAATCTGAAAATCATTCCAAAGTAATTTTTGTACGTGTATTTTGAGGATATTTCATTTGTTTTTGCCAATTTTTATTAATATTCCTAAGAGACTATCTGACCAGAGAGAAAGCTTTTTTCTAGCTTCTATTTTCTAAATATTGACTTATCTCTAGGATTATTAAGAATTTGTTGCATTGCTTTGTGTCTTTCTCTTTAAATCTCCAGGGTTTCAGCTAATTGTAGACCTCACCTGCTCTGAGCAGGAGATTGGTCTAGGGACATACTGGGATCCCTTCTGATCTGAACAAATTCTGTCTGTATGATCAATATCTGTAAGCACCTCTTTAAAGTTCTTTTTTTGTGGAGTACACCATCTTCTTCACTACTCAAGGAATAAGACAGAAATATTTCACCCATCCCAGTAAACAGCCTTTACAATGCAATTTCCTTACTTATATACTGAATGAACATATAATAAAGCAACAGAATTTCTCTTATTAGTGTGCCTGAACTCTGACATGTCAGGTTACCATGAAGAGCAAGAAAATTGCTTATTTTACTGGCCTGTTTATTGAATCCTAGGCTGATCAGCAGGGATGACATTGTAACTTGAAAATTCACTCACTTGAGATAACAGCAGCAATTCCACTAAGAAGCACAAATTTTCACAGTCTTTCCTCAATATCTCCCTAAAGTAGCTGGCAAAATCTCTCTGCAGTATGCATGTTAGTGCCAATGAGAGAAAGTGGAGAAGAGATCTCATCTGCTTTGTACCACTTTTAGGAAGGAGTTGTCAGCTTGTTTCCATCACCCAGAAGGAGAGCCTGCATAGTTACTGTAGTCCAGGCAACTAACTCTTCTATTGCCAAACTTAGACTGTATGGATCTTATCTTCTATTCCTATTGTAAAGATAAAGTTGAAAGTCTGGAGTTTAAAGTTTTCATAGTGCATCGCCGAAATCTTGGACTCTTCAGACCCATAAAACATTCCTGTACAATATCCCCGACCAAGACATTGAGACACCTTCCCTAATCCAAGGCCAGAATCAAAATTTCTACTCTAGAATGGCTGTAAAAGAATGATCTCCAAAGCTTTCACAGAACCACAGAATCATTGGGTTGGAAGAGACCTCCAGATCATTTAGTTCAACCCTAACCCTAACCTCAACTAAATCATGGCACCAAGTGCCAGATCTAGTCTTTTCTTAAACACATCCAGAGATGATGAACCCACCACCTCCCCAGGTAGACCATTGAATACTTTATTACCCTTTCCATAAAAAAATTTTTCCTAATATCCAACCTATATTTCCCTTGGCACAGCTTGAGACTGTGTCCTCTCGTTCTGTCAGTTGCTGCCTGAAGAAAGAGAGCAACTCTCACCTGGCTACAGCCACCTCTCAGGAGGTTGTAGAGAGTGATAAGGTCACCTCTGAGTCTCCTTTTCTCCAGGCTGAACAACCCCAGCTTTCAAAATATTGTTAAAAATTTTATTCCTATTAGCATTTTCAAGGTGTGAAGGAGATGAAATAATGATTTTGTACATCCTCCAAAGGAAATAGAATGCTTTTGCATTACTACAATTTAAATACCGGTGTGATAGATACCTAGTTTTAGTGCTAAGTGCATATTTCTCTGCTTGTGAGGACATTAAAATTCATCTATTGTGACTTTTATTAAGTAGAAGAAGGTTAGTGCCTATGCATCCGAAGAGTAAAAATAAAAAAAAAAGAAGAGGAGACGATGAATTAGATCAATCAGTTTAACTTTAATTCACAGAATAAGTTTGGAGCAGTTTTCAGAACCTAGAAAACAACAGGGAGAGAACCAGAAGCCAACACTGATTTGCCAAGAATAAATAAGAGCAAAATAATTCATCTTACAATGACCAGGTAGGTAATAGGTCCTATGGACAGATGAAGATCCAAAGAACACACGTAACTTTACTTTAGCCAAGTTTTTGACTCAGTCTCTGTTGATATTCTCATGTCCAAAGTAAGAAAAACACAGCCTTTATTCCATGGGCACAAAACAGATTAGATAACCACATCATAGAGAAATTAATAAAAATCTAATTATGCTTAGGGTTCTGTGGGGGGTCTGCCTTAGATCTGCTTCTATTCAAGGTTTTCATTAGCAAAACAGATGGTGGAATAGTCAAAATGCTCATTAGTTTTGTATCTGACATAGTGTTAGGAAAGACCCCAAATGTGTTGGGGGATGATAGTAAAAATAAAAGTCTGGAGACACGGACGGGAAACATAGTATGTAACTCAAGGTCGAAAAGGAATGGGGGCAAGGTTAAGTGAAAGGGCAAGATAATATAGAAAACATTGGTTATACAAATTTGTTATGATGGTAAATCTCAGAAAGTAAGTTCTTCATAAAGATCTTAAGACTGTAATGGATCACATATTGGGTCTGAATCAGCAATGTCAGATTCTTTTGGAAAGATGGATATTCTGCTCACAGTGTAAAAAACTGAAATATATCCCACAAGACGCATGTTATGATCAGAAGTTGTAGAAGCCACAAGGAAGTAAGATTGGAAGAGTGGGTGCTATCAGGCCTAAGAAGGACAGAGAAGGACATTCAGGTATGAAATTTTAACAATATCAAGCCATTCCTATTGGTACAGAAGGAAACAATATTTTTGTCTGTATCTGCAAAGAATGGGAAGAGACAGTTAAACTGACACACAAAACATGAAAGTTATAAGAAATGTTTTCTAATTATAAAGCTAACTGAGTACACTGGGAACACTTGCTGGATTGGGAAGACTGGAGCTGCTATTACTGGAAGTCTTTAATGAAAAGTGATAATTTTTTTCAGAAGTATAATTGATATTGTGAATCTCTAGAGCATTGTAATGAATCAAATTGGTTTGTGTTTTTGATTCTGCTAGGAGGACACAGCGTAGTAGGTAAAACAAGGACTATTTTGTTCTCTTGTACATTACAAATTTCAAATTATAAAATTCAAGTAAACCTGAATTTTACTTATCTAATAAATCAGAATTGGACATTAGCACATCATTTCAGTAAGACTGGACACTTACATGTAATTACAGTTACATTCAGAAATTCTCCTTTGGTATAAATGAGATAGAACTGGTAACACCCACTGCTCATCACTGTTAGTTCTTGATTCTTCTAAGCATTTTTCCATAAATGCAGTTATTAACACTGACACATACTGCTGTGTGTGAACTATTGTTTTTTACATTTATTCTAATTATATGTGTAGAATCCAAATATGGTGGCCAAAGAAAGGGAATAAACGTGGAGTAAAACAGGAATAAAAGAAAGTATGTATGAAGACCAGTGTTTATAGCTATATGTAACTGTAAAGCTGTTGGCTAAGAATTGGTAGGCGTTTTACCTCCATTAGATTGGAAGTGACTCTGATGGCTCTAGAGACATTTAGAGGCATTATAATCTCACTCTGCTCTCTGTCTGCAGTGTAGCAACAGGGCTCCCTAAACAACCGTGTTCCATGGGGCCAAGGACTAATCAAATCACGGGCTTCTGTTTTGTACTTGGTCATCTTTCAAATCAAATTTATACTAAGGTTGCAGTGGAACCTTTTTCCACACCTTTCACTTGAGTGAGGATCCTGACTGAAGAGGCAGGTTCTCAAGAGCCCCACAGGGCACATCACCTGGCTGAGACTTTCCCAAAACTGAGATGTTCAGTAAGCTTTGCTCATTTATGTCCCATGTGTCTAACAGAGGGCAAACTCATGCTGCAGCATTTCCCTCAGTGTGTCCTTATCTAAACTCTTCCTCTGTCAGGTCTTTTGGGTTTTTACTGTCTCAAAATTCACAGGAGAAGGTGTGCAAGTGAGGTATATATCAGAATGCATTAAGGACTTCCCAGGATTACTATTATACTGCAAACTTCCCAACACTACAGTAAACTTAATTACCCTCAAACTGACTATACCACCTTGTCAAAATACACTCAACACCTCACCTTTGTTCCTAAATGAATCAACCTCAGTTCTCTCTCTTTTCCTCTATTTCCCATCATAACACTCTTTGTTTCTTCCTGTATTTCCTCCCTGGCATTGGTTTAGCCTGGAAGGTCCCCAGGGGATGATATATGCCCTGGCTAGGCCAAATCCATGTGCACGTGGAATGGCATGGCAGGTGCTTCCCCTGCTTGGGTAAATACCTGGTACATTGTCATTACAGATCTACAACACAGATTTAGTCCTGGGAGCTGCCTCAGGAGTTGTGTGCACTGGCTGCTGACAGTGACATTTGTGGGTAAACCCTCCTTTCCCAAGTCAGAGCTTGAGAAGCTTTTGGGTGAGATTGGCGGGGAAGCATCCCTCTCCTTTAGATTAATTGCAAAAGAAATCTTTTGTTGGGGAAAACAGGCCACATTTGTCCCTACCACCTCCCCACCTTCTTACATAAAACTGTTTACTCCACCAGCTGTAGCACACACAAAGAACCTAGATGCAGCCCTTCCTATTTCCCACACATATCTGCATTTTCCATGACTGTACTGCTCTACATTTTAATAAATAGGCAGTATGTCTGCTGGGCAGGAAAAAGAGAAGTCTCCTTCCACCTACCATAAGCAGTGGAAAAGGAAATAGAGAAACAAAATCTATGATTAAAGGAGACAACAAAAATCACCTCCAAAATTTGATTAAATGGAAGCATCTGAAAACTCATTAGCAGTTTCACTGAATTTAAGATAAATAGTTTTCTATCAATGAGAATAAATAGGAGACCAAATTACTTTGGTTGAGTTTCAATTAAAAAAAAATAAAACAAAAATGTGTTTTATTGTTCCCTTGATGTCAGTTATTTAGTGAGTCATAAACCTTTCATTTATAAACAGAAATATTCTGAGAATTTGAGAGGAAGAAAAATATTTTGTGTACAACTACTTTTGGATGAAAAGCACTCTTGACAAAAAATACATCCCAATAATTGTCGGGAAAAAAAATTACCTAACCCAAGGTGGTATAACTTGCTTTAGCATTAGATACAGAACACTTTCAGTTTAGCTCTCTTGGCACATGTACTAGGGAGCATTGTGCTAGAGAATAGGGAAGTGAGTGTGAGTGTTTGTGAGTCTATTTGTGAGTGTTCTCTGGTCTTTTTCTCCACCTGGATCCCATGAACTTCCTCAAATTAATGGATGTGCAAGAGGTTGTGGTGCTGTGCTATGTGTGTTGTATTCAGTTCTGGCAAGGGGTCAGCCAGGAGTAGGGAGGTCACAGTCACAGCACCTTAGTTCAGCATAAAATTTCCTGATAGATTTAGGTGTAATCTGAAGTAAAAAATTTCTTTTCAATCCCTTAATCCCCAAACTACAAATAGTCTCAAAACAATACTCAGTCTTCACCTAAGAAGAGGAAAACAAATTTCCATGATGTGTAATTTTTACACACAGAAAGCAACAATCAGTCCCAGCTTTGTAGCGAAGTAGTTCCAATGAAAGGTAGATTGAATCAATCACTTTGCAGTATGTATGTTAGGTCCAAGAAAGGATCTTTGCCCAGATAATATTATGCATAAATAAAAAGATGTCTGGTTTTAACTCTTTTTTTCTCCACAGAAATTTATTGGTGGAAAGTCTTCTAGATATTATTAACTTTAATGATATATAATTAATAATCTAGTACTTGGGCCTGAGATATTTGCTCTGTTGCTCCCAGGAGAAGAAGGATTTTCCTGCCAGGAGCCCTGTATGTGAAATCAAGAGTAAGCAGTTCATCCCATGACATTTCCTTATGCTCAAAAACACAAGGTGACACATAAAGCCCAGGGGCAAAGGGAAACCTGATAGCTAAATAGCTGAGCTGCAGTCGGAAGTGGTGAATTCCCTCGACCACAGGGAAAGCTTCCTGTTCTTTGTAGATGAGCCTATTATTAGAATACACTTGCCTGCAGTTAATCTTCAAAGTAATTAAATGGAAAGGAAGTAATTAAATCACTGAAAAGGAATTGCATCTGGTTCAGAGGGAAAAACCCAGGCCTAGGAAGTATTTCAGTGATAGTATGTACTCAGTGTAAACAGGTATCTTCCTGTTTGCACAGACGATTAATATTTATGTGCTAAGAATATCTTGTGGAAATCAAATGAGGTTGAAAACCATAAGTTATCACTACTGTGGCCTAGAAATACCAAGGAGAGAAATATTGATATATGGTTTTCCTATGATGGGATAAAATTGAAACCTGGGCCTCTTATGCATCTTGCATAGATTAGCCTGGCACCTTGAAGGTTAGTAAAGCAATGTGCATTTACTGCTGCTGAGAACCTAACTCAGCATTTCAGTAAGCACATGCCAGAGAAAGAAGACCATAATGATGACAGTGAGAAGCATGGGTCATTCCAATCTCCAAAGAGAAAGATAGTAGAGTTTAGAAAGAGCTTAGAATGATTCCTTAAAATTGATGCATTTTGAAGATTGGGAGAAATCTTCAACTAAATTCAGTTTTAAATGTGTTGAAAGCAGTTAAATGTTTGTTTGTTGAATTTATTAATTGTGGCAAGACAGTGATATAAATATTGTATTTTTAAGGTGCATGTTTTGCTCAGACTGGAACAAGAGATTCCCATATAGATTCCAGTCTATAGTATAATTTCTGGAAAGCCATCAAGAGGATCTTGCAGTTATATGTTTATAGCTCTTATTGACACTGGAAAGTACAGGTATTTAAACAGGTTGTTAAACAAATAAACAGGTAGTTAAACAACTATATTAGTTAAAAATCTAGAGTTGAGAATAGAGATTCTGTTGCAAGAGTATAAGGAACCAAATGAATCATAAGAGCTTATCTTCTACTTTTCTTTGTCTTTTTTGTGTCTTTGTTTTTCCTTTGGAAAAATTTTTCTCTGCAGTTATATAGGATCTAACTATTTGCATTATTGCTGTCATCTAAGAAGCTGGAAGTTGGGCTGGCTGAAGATAAAAGTTGATGTCCTCATAATGAGTGAACAGCTATAGGTAAGATAGGATAAGCGACCTGGGACATCAGCAGTGAATACTGGTAGGTGATGGTTGCTGGGACTGAGCAAAGGAGGTGATGCAGAAAAGAGAGCTGACATGGTTACAACAGGAGACTCAAACTGTGTTTGTGGGGAAAGAGTAGTACCAAAGAAGCTGGTAGCAGAAACTAAGACCTGAGAGGATGAACAAGTGGATGGGACACGTAGGTGTTTAATTGGACAAAAAAGGCCATACGTGACAGGTGATCCCATGGCAAATGTGCAACCTTTGTCTCCAATAAAGACAAATATTAGCAGAAAAATATACCTCAATTGTTGACTTGAGACACAAATATTTGTTCCTGGAGCAGGGAGATGGGAATGAGGGTTTGGGGAGAGAGCAAGATACTGACTGTGTTCCAGCAAATGTTACATAAAACGTTCTTCGTTATTTAAAGTAGTTCACTACCTGGCAAGAGAAAGACATCATTCATGTTAAATACAAAGGACCAAAGTTTCCTTTTGAGTACAAGTGAGTGTGCTCCTATTGTGTTAGCCCAGCTCAAAACAGGCCCTTGATGTATATAGGTCTAGAACCTTTATTTTTATCTTGTATCTGTACTGTCTCTCCTGCTCACAGAGAATCGAATTCAAGATGTCAGTCAGCTAGATTACCATTTCCTTCACAATTAGCCTCTCTAGCTACATATGCATTGCTATAATGTAGATAATTCAGTACTTAGATGCTTAGTTCCCCATACACTACCGTGTGCCCATTTCAGACCGTAACAGAAAGGAATTCTAACATCAGATTGCATAATATGAAATTTATTCAAATGGGACATATTAGTATATTAGACAATTTAGTTTTGTGGTTCTCAATGTAAAATGTTTACTTGCATTCTCAGAGATTTGTCCAGTAGCACAATTAGAACTAATTTTTTGTGTGATACTTCCAGAAAGGTCCAATTTTTGGTACTTGTCATATTTATGTTCAAAAGTGCCAAGGCCTGTTTAATTTTTATTTCTACTTCTATTCAGATGCCTCCAAAAAGGGGTATGTCTGCGGGAAAGCAGGTTCTTCAGCCCATGCCAGAAAGATTCTCAGCAGCATTAGGCTTCCTGTATGTGAGGCAAGGACTAGCTAAGTGGTAGCAGGGAACCTTTGTATCAAGAATCTACTTTCAGCTGTCTTGCCAAGCTGGAAGGTTTTGGAATAAATTTTGTCTGCTCAGTAGAGACTATGAAGACTTTCATGAACAAGCCCCTATCCCTCCCCCATGCCATCTGCAGCAACATGCTAGAAATCCACTAAACTGCCAGAAAATTATGTTCCCTGTGTAAATGCAGGTACTGCAGATGCCTACCATAGCTCAGTGAGATGCTGGGCATAAGGAAGAAGGAAGAGTGTGGGGAGAGAGGAAACAGCAGGACTCAGCAGTTAGAAGTGAATTGGGAGCATGGAGGAGGAACGGGACTAGAAATAAGAAACATAATTTAAGAATAGATCTCCATATACATATGGCTATACATATAAGAAAAACTGAATTAAAGTTGATCAGGCAGCTGTAACAGTTTAAATTCTCCACTTGGTGTCTCTGTCAAAGGGCCACCCTGGTGTCCTATAGAAGCTTTATAACCTTTTAGGCTTAGTTCTGCTGCCCACCCTTCACTACTTTTTGCTATTTGCAATGTCCTGTGTGCAGTAGGCTGACAGACGTAATACAGGACTGGCAGAGCTGTGCATTGCTCAAGACAGGCAGGATAGCCTGATGTGCTACTCATGGTACTGCTGGAAATGATAAAACTTTAAAAATTTTCTTTATAACTTCAGTCACCATTTTATTTGCCTTCGCCCACGGGAAAGGAATTGAAGTTCCTCTTCCTAAGACGCCTCACCGGGCAAGGTCTGAGGAGTTAAACATCTGCACAGATTGGGAGTAGCCAGGAGATACAATGGAGATAATAACTATTAAAGAACATTATCTCTGAACACCATCCCCTGGAGCAGTTGGAGACACCTGCTCTGGGAAAAGACCGATAAGAGAATCAAAGCATGACGACCAAATTAGCATCGAAGAGAAAGGCTCAATTACCAACAGGAGATCAAATACTAAAAATTGTGTAATTTAAGATCAATCAACAGAAATTTCTTTGGGCTTTGTCTATATAAACATGTGAAAAGTCTGGTAAAGAATTATGTGTGATGGAACGATTTTCACTGCCCAAACATTCATGGATGAAATTATTTCTATTGCACATCTTGGCCAGAATGACATCCTGGCCAAAAGAAAGTAATGCCTTGATTATCTAACACTAAAAATTTGTTAGTATTGGAGAGTTTCTGCTTCTGCAGCAGTTTTGGTGACAGTATTAGACATCTTTGTAAGGGTGCATGAACTGGTGTCAGTGAATTTTTTTGTGGGAGTACCTATTTACATTTGGGTTACTCTGAATCCACAATGTCTGGCTCTGCTGTTCAGCTCAGCCTTTCTCAGCTCCCTGGCATGACAGGCACCCATTATAGTTAATTCTTGCTGCAGTGGATTCAAGGGAAATGCTCTCAAGTAGACACAGAGGGATGTTACCTTAAGTTTACTCAAATCCATGGTAGAATTATTGGCTTAGACCCTGGCTACTTAAGTTTCCTGTCTTGTTCACAAATAAAGTTTTGATATCTCACTGAGAAACTGAACAGAACAAAATTATACCACAGTGTGACACACTTGATGAATTTTTATGAAGAGCAGATTTAATAATTAAATTTTTTCTATGGTTATTCTTGCAGGTAGAACCCCTATAAATACCATCTTAATTAGCAGTCCCTAAACTGTGTCAAACTTAGATGTTGATCATATTCTAGTTGCTTATCCATGCATTACATTTCTGCCTTTTCAGCTCCTTTGGACTCCCACATGACCTCAAGTATGTTCACCTCCTACTGCAGCTCGACTGTTACAAACAAATGTCACCAAAATATTTTGAAGGAGGTATGAAGATGTTTTCCAAGGAATGTGATACACTGTCCACTGGGAAAACAACCTCAAGGTTTCATCTGGAACCCTAATAGTTCAGCTAAAATGCTTCTTCTGGGAGTGAATACAGGACTCATGGAAGATTGAGGTAAATTATTTCTCTGTTCCAGAACTGCTAGTCTTATGGCTGAAATTGCAGATAACAGTGGGTATGTCTCAGTGCTGTTAAACTTCACTTAGTTTGGAATGCTGGCAATAAAAGGCCAATTTAATTTACATTTTTGGCCTTTTCTGACTTACTATAACTGAAGAATGACTTCCCATTGGTGTGTAGAGAGCAGTTATCTCTGCAGGATGCTAGTCTGGCTACTGCAAAGAGGGAACAGGAACACATAAACAGCCAATTGATTTGCTGTGGCTTTGATAACTGCAGAATTTGTCTTACTTTATGTCAGGAGACACAGTGTCCATCCTACCACTGTGCTGAGTGGGGATTGTAGGACTTTGGAAATGTTAAAGTTTGGTTGTTTAGTCTCTTTAAAACAGATAAAAAATCCCCAAAATGTATTAAAATCTGCCTCTAAACTGTAGCAACAAGTAAGTAATGGGCGAATCAATAAATATATCATTGACATGGTAGAATCTTCACCTCTTGTCTACCTCCTGTAATGAATGAAATCCTTGAAGTCTAAAAGGATGGAGGGCGTATGATTCTGACTTGTTTTTTTCCCCACAAGTGTCATGTAATACTGAATAACATGGTGCAGCTGCCAGGCAAGTAGGCTAAAACTGCAGGACTAGTGAGTGCAAGAGTGAATGCATCAAGCAAGTAGAACTGGGCAAGTGTTTTATGCTCTTATAAATCAGAATGCTGGCTCAGCTCTTGCTTTGTGCTATAGGGGAGGTTAGGATGCATTGCAACAGATTACCTAATGAAGCTACAATATTTTTTCATTAATGTTGTTCTCAATCAATCAGTCAATCAGTCAATCAAATTTTATCTCCATTTACAAGATTTTAAAGTTAACAAAAATGAGCTCTTCAGTGATGTAATTTGTATAAAAATTCAGAATTGTTGATGCTGATAAATCTAGGCAAGAATAAAGAGATTTGCTGGTAGTTAGATATGTGGTAATCCTGCAAGGAAAGAATAACGAGGCACAGCTGGGATACTTTGTGCTTGTTAGAGAAAAAAATCCCAGGGAAAGTTATAGATGGGTGAAAAAAATAATTTATACACATCAATATATTGACAAGTGTGCTGACCAGATTTAGGGAGAATTATCCTCCCTTCCCAGACTGTTTGATAAATGAGTGGACCCCTGCAGGGGTTCCTTAAGCAGAGGGCTAGTGCAGTCACACTGCACACAGGCATGCCTGGTGATGACATAACCTGCCAGCTGGAGGGGACTTCCCCAAAGGAGCCCATGTCATCAAAACACTCCAGAGGCTTTCAAGGACTTCTGGAAACTGGATACAGCCAAGAGCAGCTGTCTTAACAGGCGTGTTGATCAGTGATCCCTCAGGGTTAGATCCGCAACGGAGTAAAACCGTCATGAACTACAATTTTTAGGTGCCAGCTTGTGGATCCATGATCTTCACATCCTTTTATTTTTCAGCTGTCACCCATCTTTGGATATGTGTAAAGCCTATCAGAGTTAGGAAGGCAGAGGGAAGCTGCCAAACCAAGGCCTGAACTAGGATTTCCTCCTCCCTGGTGAAGGCTGCCAGCAGCCAGGCACGGCTCCTGCCTGTCCTGCCCGTGCAGACATTTCACCTCACTACACGGATGGAAACAACCCCAAGGTGGCAGGTGACCAGGGTATCTTCTCTCCTGTGGCCTGGAGCAAGTCTGACAGCTTTTTCCTGCCAGGTGGCAGAGCCTGGTGGCTCTCAGATGAGAGGAGGGGGTCAATGCTGTGCAAGCACAGCAATCACAGTGTGTCATCGTGGGTGATGCACCCACCGACAGAGGCAGGCCAAGGCACACCTCCCATCCAGGGGACCACACCATGGAAGCGTGATGCACTAGCTGTGGAATATGTCTTTTGGTGATTCATACTATAAATTAAAGGTTATCCTAATTCTTTTTAGTAAAAAATGTACTTTAAAGAGTTATCTTCCTGGTATGAATCACCAAACCAGTCCTCCCTCTAGGTTAGCAACAGAGATCAAACTGCAAATGGTCAGGAAAAAGAATATAATTTAACTTCTCCACTCATTTTGAATTTGGAAATATATTCTGCTTAAGATAATATTTTCAAGGGAACCATGCCTCCAAAAGTTGAATTCAGGCTCTCCTAAATGCAGACTTTTAGTTTATCCAGCACAGATAGATCCTTTATCAGGTATGGGTGTTTCTCCAGCCCTGGGGCATGACTGGCTGGGAAAGGAGCAACTAGCTAGAGGAACTGTGGGCCTAGCCAACTCTCAGAGACATTTTGAGAGGGAGTGAGGAAGAAGAAACTTTGGAAGTCTCTTGCAGGAAGATATCAGTGGGGCAATTTGGGGAAAATATACCGGGGAATCCATAGAAGTCTGTGGCATACAGCTGGGGCACTAGGTGGAGCAGGTAGGGAGAAGCGGAGAGGTAGGTGAATGGGTTAGATCTTCTCCTAGGCTGCCTTATTTTGCTCAAAACTCAGGCAGAACTGCATATTCCTGCAGAAAACTGAATCTGCAGATTTTCGCAAGGGAAATACTTCTACTAGTTTTCTTTGATTTCTTGATTTTTAGCTCCTAGAGTCTTAGACCCTTGAATACAATGCTAGCAAGCTTTGTTTAGAGATATCCCCAGCCCATTCAAAGCTCTCCAGTGTGCTGACTCGGAATGCTCATTTAGGTTTGAGCTTTGAAGACAGAGCAAGACCTCTTGATTTGACTTTGAAAGCAAAGGGTGAAAAGAATAGTGGAACTGTTTTTAACAACAAGGTCTTTTGAACTCTACCTAGTTAGCTGCACAATTAAATCCCTGAAGGAGGATCCACCTCTCACCACTGCATTATGTGTCACTATGAATTTGTATAGTAAGAACTATGTATTTGTCAGCTATCCAAGCAGTGATGACTGCTGGACTCATATTCCTTGATTTAAGGAGAATAGTTTATAAAGATGAGGCTATCTGTATGCCTTTAGTCACCCCGAGACACTGTAGGCACTAGATAAGGTTAGAAAGAGTTAAATGTGATCTGGAGATGGTTTCATTAACAGAGAAGCCATGGACAAGATCTTTCTAAGTTAATTTAAAAGTTCTGATTTTCTCCAGCCTTTGTTAAGGTTTATGATTTCAGTCAATGAAAAGCAAAATGAATTCTAATAGTTCTCAGGAGAAAGGAAAGAAATAGGGAAAAGTTTTAGTCTGGGAAATGTTTTCTAAAAATATATATCTGTCAAAGTAACCAACTTGTACCTCTGTATGAGCACAAGAGGAGGTACAATGTGGTTTAAGAACATTAATCAAATACTTTTAGCATCTTGGAAAGAAAGGACTCAATTTACTAAGTATTTTCCAAAAACACTAGATTTCAAATATTTTTCTTTCTACAATGTCCAAAATATTCAAATATTTATCACACCACCAGAATAATTTTAAAATGTTCAAGATTTATCATCTGAGTTTTAGAATTTTAATAACAAGGTATGTGGTTGGGGAAGTTTAAAGAGCTGATGAAAACTAAATGACAGCCACCCAACCATAACATAATACAAGAGGAAAGGATCTAAACTATTAAATACACCAGAAATAAATGACCATTTTTTTCTTCAGTGAGTTTATTCTTCCTTATACTTGGAATACCACATACAAAACAATGTTATTACAAGGAGCTTCTATTTCTAACTGCCCTGCTATTAGCATGTACTGCTGTCAAAAGTCATAGTTAATTTACATTTCTATCATAAAAGAGCACTGTACTTTTCCTTCCCATCCACTCCACACTGTATCGGTCTTATATTACAGCTTTCTAAGTTAAATCAATGTGTTGTCTTTATTGCTTTCAACTGAACTTCTGCACTCAAAAATATTCTAAATAAATTTTCCAAATTCAAAAAGTTTTCCAGATGAGTCACTATTTTCAGGACGCTGAAATCAATATTTTCAGGACAAATTTATACTCTTTAGAGTACTGTGTAAAGTCAATCTCACTTAAAGATGCAAGAAGGCAAATACCTCTTACTATAAAAATGTGTCTAGGTGGGCAAATGGTATCTTCAGTTTTATAACTTTGGATTGGGAGAGGTCTTACTATATTTTAAATGAAATGCATGTCATTAGAGAAGGAAAAATCTGAAATCTTCTGAAAAAAGGAAAAGGAGAAGAAACAAGGGAATTGTACATGTCGAATTTTATGTGAGTAGAAAGAGATTTTCTGCATAAAGTTTTTTCTGAATTGTTTATCTTTGTAAGTCATCCACAATTATTTTTGTGGTCTTAATGTTATGTATTTGTTAGAACAGATATCAACACGCAAACCACAGTACTTGAAATGCCAAACCGTGTTGCTCTCCAAAGCATGATAAGCTTCTGTTGCATAGTACTGTGACTCTGAGGACATGTTGAGATGCTCATATAAACACATGCCATAATACATGGCTTTACTGAGACAAGAGAAGTAGATAAAGAGCTGACTGACCCTCAGAGAAAAAAAATGTATGTTTCCTGGTCTGTTTTAATGTGTGAGATTATGAGAATTTTCCCAGTCTGCCCTTCCATTCTGAAAAGATGTTCATGGAACTGACCAGCAGATGCTTCATTTTTAAACCTCTACCAGAATAGTATGGATACCATATGACAGCTCCTCTGTGTGATTTCTTCCTTTGTTTGATTTCTTCTTTCAGGTTTAAAGCTGTTTCACACAAAAGAAAATAACAGAAGATGTTGTGCTCTGTACATGTAATATGAATATTCCTTTTACAATACTTTTGGTTTACTTAGATTTATTCAAAGTTTATAGAGTGATAAGCATTGTTTTTCACTGCTGTTTAATTTTTATAACCTGATCTGTCCTCCATGAACAGCATGAAAACTGTACTAGATCCAGCCAAGAATTTTCATACTTATATTTAATGTAAAAGCATCATTTTCTTGCTGCAAGTGATCTTCAGGTCAAATAGATAAATAGGTATTTTGGAACAGTGAAAAGATAGAAAAGGATTATTTTCTAACTTTTTTTCTTTGCCCAGTGATGGTAAGTCCAAATGACGATCTACATCTCCTCATTTTGATGAGTGTTTCAGCATTTTAACTAGTGGAATAGTGTCACGGGACAGCTGGTCTGTAGTTGGACAAGATAAATCTGGCCATAACATCAATCCAATTTGGCTCGCCTAGTTCAGAAGTACACAAGTCCCCTGATAAGGTGATGATAGGATAGATTTGAACCCAAACAGAGACCTTAGCCAACCCTGCTCAAGCCTGGATGCAGACACATGGCTGGCCAGAGATCTGGGCAGTGCAGAGATCCCACCAATCGGCTATCCAAACCTGGGAAATTCAAACCCCCTATAAAAAGGAGTTCCAGATGATAAAACAGGCTGTTTGTCAGTGACCCTGGGTGAGATTTGTAATTCGTCTGTCTGCCACCAATGACCCCATATAACAGAATAGAACTGGATAATTCTTTTAGGAAAACTTTATATGGTTAGTATTTTTCCTAGATATCTATTGAATGTAAAAGCACGGCCTCTGCATCTTCAGTTTTGTGGTCGTATGTATCCCTACACTTGCTCCTTGTGGAACACAAGCACATTTTAATGGTTTCAGAGAGGACTGGAAATTATATAGAACCATCTGACAACCTAATCATTCTCTTATAAATCATCAGGTTAGACTTGACTTTACATATTTCATTAGTATCCCTTCAAAGAGCAGGATAGATTTCTTGGCAAGACTCTAACAGCTTCATCATTGGAGATCTCTTAGAACTTGCTAGACAAACATCTATTTCAAGCATCATAAAACCAATTAATCTTACTTTTGGACAGAGTGATAAATTAGGTAGCCCCTAGCACCACTTTCTGTCCCATGATTAGATCATGTTTCCTGAAAAAGAGCATACAATATGATTTCTGGTTCTGAATCAGGCCATAGATTGACCCTGTTGTCCAGATGGTCACTCCTCAGCCAAATTGCAGGGTGTGTGGAAAAGAGAAAAAAGGCAAGGGTAGGTTTATTGGTAGATGTTAAATAAAACTGTATGGAAAATATGATGAACAACAGGAAAGTGTAAGTCATTCTATCATCTGAGAATGCAAGAATTAATTCTTTAGCCCAGCCTGTAGCCTGAGAGAGTTCACAGAGACCAAAAAATACTGAAAGAACAAATTTTTAGCTGTTCTTTTGGGGTGGGATGAAAGAAATTTTAAGCATGCAGAAACATAATTTTTGCCATTCTTTTCAGCAGTTTTAAGAGGAAAAAGGCACATGGTATTTACCACAGGTCTGAAGTCTTAGAAATAAAAAATAACAATTATCAGAAAAGATCTGGAAAATTTGTTAGAACATTTGTTTTTCACCCCTTCTCTTTCAGCCTGTGAAAGCTGAGAATTCAGTAACTATTTAGAAGTTCAAAACCCTTTTTATGCAGCCGAAATTACTGCCTGTGCTACAACAGCATCTGGAGACTCCAAAAGAGTTTTGGCCTGTTTTAGGCAAATACACACCTGGTTTGCTCAGAAGATGTGCATTTCCTACAGAGTTCAAATCCCTGTCACAAAAGATAGAAATGATATTCCTAGTTTATGTGCGGTATGGTGGTGTGGGTGGTTGGTTTGTTTTTTTTTTTTTTTTTTTTTTTTTTCCCTTTCTTTGTCTTTGTTTGATTTTGTTGATGTTTGTTTCAATTTCAAATTTGTGGAAAAAATGCAGAGCAAGAATATATACATTGCTTGAAAATCACCCAGTAAACATATGGTACATATCAGAACTGAATCAGAACTAGTTTTAAGCAGACAGTAATTTTACAATCAGATCTAAAAGCTGCAAGAGATCACTTGAAGGCATCCAATGGCTGCCCCATGAACCTCTGCTGATAAACAATTTAGAAACCACAAGGAGAGATTGTACATATATTTGTACATATGTTTGCACAGCCTGCTGTGCGCATCTGAGATGGAGCTTCTGCTTATGCAGTATGTGCCTTTCTAGCACGTGTCAGAATAGTATCAGCAATGCAGTTTGTCAGTGAGGAAAACCTGAGTATTTGAAGTAGAAGGCTACTAGAAAGAGAACAAAACACTTCTCTTGATGCCTTAGTAGATATAGAGGAGAGACTTTCTGCATCAAATGTCTTAAGTACAATCTCTAGACACTTCAGAATATTGAAAGAACTGCGTTCCCTGCTTGAGAGGTTTGTTGGATGAAAATCTGCTACTGCATTTTAGAAGGTATTTATTGAAGTGAAAAACTTCATCAGATTATATTGTGAGCACTTGGTCATCCCACATGAATCCATAATTTGTTGTTCAAGGTCACAGATCACCATGACATCAACAGGTCCCAGAAGACTTAGCTTGGTTGACAAAACCAGGAACAATATTAAGTGACCAAAGTAAAAGAAACACCACATGGAGAGCAGGGAAAACAGGCAAAACCTGAGATGTTTCCTGTAGTCATACAATATATAACAAATACTGCGTGTAGTCAAACCAAAATAATGTGTTTGGTGAAGACAGGAAGACAGCCATATGAAGCAGCTGGAATAGGATGGGGTTTGAGTTAAATAAATAGATATTAAACATTTTTCACTCCTATTCAGTGTTAGAAATGTCAAAACACAAAATCCACAATATATGCTAAGTTTGTGGATAAAAAAAAAGAAATGAAAAAAAAAAACCTATTTTTTTTCATCTGGTGGAGCTTTCAGCTATGTTGAGGGCATATCTCCCTAAATTGTAATAGAAATATTTTACTATCCATTGTCTAACTTGTAAAATATTTTATTTGGAAACAAATGAGATAAACTCCAAATAGGAAGATTCCTTTTTAAGAAATTTGGCTGATCATTACTTTATTGTTATGACACTGATTTGTTAGAAAGTGTCCTCAGTTCTTTAGCATTATTTATCTAATGAAATGAACAGAAAGAATATAATTTTCAGAAATCTTTACCTCAAGGAAGGAAGTTTCTGGAATTGATTAAAATTATAGGAGAGAGTGCTATAACACGTAGCACTTATACTAATGGATAATAGCACTTCCATGGACAGGTTAGTTAAATCTCTGGCAAAACATATTTGAGTTTGTTCTACAGGCAATGCTCCTGATAGTTGCCAGGCACAGATTGCTGTGGAAACTGAAGTTCTGTATTTGTTCACTGTTCAAGGATAGGGTTCCTGAAGTAGATCTGACCTGGACTGAGGCATGGGTCTATTTATATCTTTCTGCCTACTGGGTTCCCAGTTAAGCATTCCTGTCTTGCTGCCAATCCATGGGTTACATTTTCCAGCCAGTCTCTTCAGTGACTGAGACTTTCCGTCCCTAGTGCCCTGTAATCAGATTACACAAGCATGGCAGAAAAATGGAGTGCAGTAGAGAGGAAGGTAGCTGTGGAAGGGACATCTTCTCTCCAGCTGGAGGAACTCAGGTTTAGCTGGAGGAGCTCTGTTCTCTTTTTTTTTTTTTTTTTTTTGGCTGTTTGACATGATGGACAAGATTTGTGAAGAACAATAACACTGAATTTTATGCTTAGAGCACAGTGCCCTCACTGTTCTGGGCCAGTGGGAAGACAATCCCCTGAATGAGCCTACTTGCAACTATTCACTCAGCATAGGTAACCCTATCCACTGCTTGCCACCAAAGTCTTCTTTTGGATAAAGTCTGCACTGGTAGACTTTAACCAAGGTAAACAGAAAGGAGACTCAGAAGTCCTACTCATAGTGGTATCTGAGCAGAAACCCTGAACCAACAGCCAAACATATAAATGAAAAAAATGTAATCTTATTGCACATTGGAATATTTTTCAGCTAATGTTACCTATGCTGAAGGTTAAGGAGAAGGAATGTGACAGAGTAGAAACAAAAACCCCTGTAATTCAGTAACTAGAGTGCCTGGCCTGTATCATCTCCTGAAAGAAGAAGGAAGCAAGGGATTTGGTACCTCACCTTCATGTGCAGGGGGTGCAGGGAGTTGTTAGTCTTGGCATGAAAGCTTTCATTGCAGCTGAGGGACACCTTGGCCTATACAGCAGAGAAGCACCAAGCTGACAAAGGAAACGGAGAAGTCACTGGTTCCCACACAGGGCAGAGAAGCAAGGAGTGTTCTGTCTCCTTGATGCCCAGGGCCTGTAACCTTCCCTGAGAGAAAGCTGAGACTTACAGTGAAGGGAGTGCAATCTGCTCTGAACAGGTGAGCTGCTTTGCTGTGCAATAATTGTGTAAGAAATTATTTCTATGTAAGAAATACCTGAGAGGGACAGAAAAGTATAAGGAAGAAAGAAAATAGAGAAGTGAGTAGGCCTGGCCAGCTGAGCAGAGAGCACTGGCCATGGCAGGACATCCTCTCAGGGCTGCTGGGACACTTGAGGAGAAAGCATTTCTCTCTCATGTTTTCATGTCCTAACTGCATTAAACAGTGGAGGGAGCATGAGATTACATGCATGAGTTTTCTGACTCTGTCCCGGGGCTAAAAGTTGGGTACTCATCCACATCCAAAGAGGAGAAAATTTCTCAGAATGAAACTTTAATTTAAAAGTTCTACTTTCAGGATACTCTCTGAGGAATGAGAAATTTTTATTGCATTTTCTTTGAGTCACATTTCCCATCTCAAAGGTAAGTTTCTTGAACACTGAGGTGAGAATGGGAAGAGACATCTTTCACATTCTTAGCTGAAACATACAGGTGAGTGAAAACGAATCAAACTTTACTGGGGGAATAAAGGAGACAAAGAGGGAGAGCATGATTTGAGCACCCAGGTTCAGGGTTAGTTTAAAAAGGAGATGTCCTGGGCTACAATGTTTTCTGTCAAAGAACAGTTTGTATGTTTTATTCTAAAGAAAACTGTTCCAGCAACAGAGACACCAAAACTCTAGGATTTTCATCCTAAAATGATGTTTTAACATGGGGCTAGAACATTTCTTTGTCCTAGTCTTCTCTTCTTTTGATTCAGCAATCTCCTTTATAGAGTGACACAGCTTGGATGGAGAGAAAGGGGAGAGAGAAGGTGGAGCTAAGGGTCAGAGTCAAAGATTATAGCTTGCCCTTTGCACCAGGCTGTGCTCCCACAGTTGAGATTATTCTCAGATCTATCTTGCCTGGATCTGAAGACTGAACGGAATTACAGGTTGATCTGCCTGGGTGAAAACCTCCTAGAGTGAGACAATTAGAAAAATAGGGAGTGTTTATGTTCTTGTGCAAGAAAGAGTGGTTCCTACTATTTGTTGGAAAGAATTGTTTCCTGATAGATAGTTTTAGAAACACTCCAGCCAAGCCTCCCAGAATAGACCTCACCTTATATAGTGAATATTAAGTAGAGGAAGAATGCTAAGTAGAGGAAGGCCCAGTTTCTGAATTTAAACAGGGCTTAGGCATGAGAGACACCTGGCCTAAAGCATGGTGATGGTTTAGTCCCATACAAATTCTATTCTCTTTCCCCTTCACTTCTCAAAATAGAGTATACTGAGTAACATCTTTTAACTGATCCAATTCCAGATGCTTGGATTCTTTGCTCTGGTTTCATGTTCAGATATCTTCTATTGAACTTTTGGACTCACTTCTGCCTCTAGTTTGTTCCTTGTTATTTGTCCCTAGCATACAGCTGAGAAACAGTTTCCTGACTACCTGCTCAGAAGGAAGGTGAGCCCCTGACTTTGGCTGCTCTCAACATCACCATGGCCTGGTTTTTCCCCAAAGGCCCAGAGTTACGCCATATGTAAGTAGGGATTGCTGGAATTGCAATTGTGGGTGCAAGTGCCTAAATCCTTCTTAAAGGCCCCACTCAGCATTGGTTGAAATCAATAACCTAAAGCCAGGAGGTTCTGAGGCAATATGAAAAGTCTGAGGTAAGGAGTTAAAGTAAGTGCCTACTGGTGGTTCCTTTTCATAATAGGATAGAAATTCATTTCTGCTGGAAGCTTTTTTATGGGGACTGTATGAAGTCTTTAATTAAAGTTGATTGAAATGGTAAATTTGAGCTCTAATAGTTTAGAATAACATTTTTTTCTCTCCTCACTCCACATCTGAAAACCTTTAAACTACTTCAGTGAACTGCAGCCTAAGTAATCTTGCTCCTATTTTTAGGGACATAAGCCCTGGCTTCAGCAGGGCCATGGCAGTTAGAATAAGAAGATTTTCCAAGTGTGGAGGATTTGCCTTTGCAGCAGTTGTATGACAAAGCAATATAGTTGCCAATGATAACAAGGAGGAGGAAAGAATTTATCATTTATTACATATTCATATTTGCATTTTTTAACACAGCATTCTGTGAAAATGCATGCAAAATAATTTTATATATATATATTTGTTTGTTTGTTTTGTTTTTGTTTGTTTGCTTTTTAATTACTCAGAGCTTTCAGTTCCACAAATGTCTCACCTCACTGCAGAGATGAATAGATGAGTATTGGACACCAGTTCTGTCCTGGAATTGAGAACACTAAGCATCACAGTTTAGGTCCTGTCTAATCTTCTGGTGTGGAGTTAACCTGCTGAGACCTAAAAGCTCCTCTCTTCCTGGTACTGATCTTTGTAATCATGAGGAAAGCAGCTAATTAAATACACAGATGAAGGGACATTTTATTATTCAGCTCTTAGATATCTATACTGCCTTTACTCTTCCTGTAAAATCCATGATCCAGCTGAGCAAGTGAACTAGTGCCCTTAAATTTTATGACATCAGTCCTGTACTGGTGAACCTGCAAGATGACAAAGGATAGTGCAGAAGCTAAGAAGTAAATATATCATTTAAGCAAAAAAACCCCAAACAAACAAACAAAAAAACCCCCGCACAACTTTCTCCCTTACTCCCATAAAGTCCCCTCAAAAAAACACCCTAAACTCAAAGCTCTGTTATAGTACAGCTGGTGAAAAGCACAGGGCTTCAGAACTAGCATAGATAACACAAGGTAAGCAACACAGAGTTCTGTATTTTCACTGATTTGGGACAAAATCTCCCTTTTCATTTGCAGGAATTTTAATTGTAAAAATATTCCAGAGACATTGGATATTCTTGGTTATCATAATTTAAATGTTCATCTGGTCCTGCATACATTGCCTTGCAGCTCACACTGTGGATTTTTCAGAGATCTCCTTTATTGACATAAACATTCACAAGCAGATCTCTTTAGATTCATGTATAAGTGTTTACAGCTCCTAGGGAAAGCATCTCTCTTCCTCTTTATGCCACCTTATGGCATGAAGAAGCTGTCAATTCCTGACAGAATATCCCATTGCACACACTCCAAGCTGCTGGAATGATTTTGTGCCATTTGCCCCTCTTGGGGTGCCTTAGGTCTCCTCACAGGAGGCTGTTGAACTTAATGGGAAAATAGGAGAGTTTTAAACCCTTGAAGGCTTCTTTAAATTATGGTAATTGCTGGTGGGCAGGTGAAACATCCAATCAGAAATTTCTGTAAAAGAAGTCCCAGGCATCCTTCCTGTTCCACAGCAGTGCTAGCTGCAGGGTGATGTAAAACCACAGCAGAAAGACAGTATTCCATATGCTATGTTTATTTCTATGGAGAGTCTCATGCATCTTTCTGGACAAAAAGATACTTTGTGTTTTCAACCAAATAAAAACAGCAAACAGGTGAAGCTTCCTTAGTGAGTTTAACTGGGACTTAGTACGAACAATTTTGATTTTTAATCTATTTCACTGGATCTGGACATTAGCAACATTTTCATCCTTTGATACAGACCCATGGTCAAAGATATGAAGCCATCTTTGGTGCTGATGTACCCAGTGGGATTTGCAAAGTACCTAAGAGGTGCAGACACCAAGATTTAATTGCTTAGGCAGAATCCTAAAAGAGACATGTCCACTAGATGACAAATTATCTAAAAATCCGTTGTGATCTCTCCTAAGTTTCATGTGTCAGACCTATGATTCCCTTAAAAGAGTCCTAAATTTTAGTGGAGGAATCTGAGGTTTCTACAGACTTCATGAGAGACTTTGACCCTTCTCTTTGTTTTGCAACATGTCAAAAAACTTGTCAATGCCTAGAGTTAACCCATCAAAGTTTTAAGAGAAATATCTGAAATACTGATCATTCTTGTGGTTCAGGCCTTCAAAATGTTTTGATCAGTTCTGAAACTAGAGATAAGGTAGATTTTTTTTTTTGTTAGGATTTTTGTGAAGTTTTTTGTTAGGGTTTTTGTGAGTTTTTTTTTTTGTTTGTTTGTTTGTTATTTTCCCTGAGATTAGAGAAATCTTTGGTTTCAGCTTTCTTTTCCCTAGACATTACCTTGAGCATCAGCCTGCGTGGTGCTCAGGCAAGACCAGACTTTGTGCTACAGTAAACCCAGCCAGTCGGTGTGAAAAAATACCAGATAACATAAATCAGAGAGGAGTGTATAAGGAAATGATTTTGGGTACTAAACTAAGGTACAATTTGAAAAGTAGATTTCTGGTCCCAGGTCTTGCTGTGAAAACATTTTAGAGTTTTTAACCTATTGGCTAATAAGAGGGTGAGAAATTGAGGATTATTGCCCAGGATTATAAAAAACATTACCCCTAATAATACTTGTTGGATATTCTTTTCTCTTAATAATGTCACTCAAGTTTCTTGCATTGCAATGCAGGAAAGGCAGGGTGTTGTCCATGCCAGTTGTCCATCCTATCAGGCTCATTCATGCTAGTCTCTTGGATATGTGGGTTGGACTTCCTTGAAGTTAGAGCTAGGAATATCTAATTCAATGTTTCCTACCTGTTCTGTCGCAGAAAACTACTTCCACTGCCTCAACTGCAAAGAAATGGTTTCCTTCCTGACTTTGGAAGTGCATTGAACACCTCTGCTAGAGTGGGGTCTTCAGCAGGTGTGGACTGTGTGCTAGGCACCATTCTACATACAATGGGCGTGTGCTGAAGACACAGGAGCCTAGAAGAACTCTTCATTAGGAGCCATCTAACAAAGTTGATATGCCTCAAAATTAAGTGACAGAAGGATGCTGCCTTCTAATTTGATTGGAAGTTTCAGTTCCTAGAGAAGGACTTATCTGATTCTTTGAAGAATTACAAGTTTAACTTTGGAGTTCTTCTGCCTTCTAAATCCTGAGTAAAGAAATAAAAGCTTTTTCTTTACTTCTGCCTTTACTAACAGCACTGTGATAGTTCAGTTTGTCCTCTCTGGAGCCTCAAGGCTTCACATATGTTGTTGCAGTCTGGTTTGACATGATTGACAACCATCAGCATGACACTGCAGCAGAACACTGATGATTTAGGTGTAAAATTAAAATAAAATAAAAATAGTGCAGGGGAATTTCACATAATGTCAGAGACCCTATTCTGGCATAATTCCATGCCCTCCAGAAATCCTTCCATTAAACCAATTGCAAAGCTTATATGCTCTAGAAACTGAAAGGCAATGTGGGCTTATCACTTAATCTTCAATATTAGTTTGTCCTTTTTTTTATTATGTGGGACACTTTAGTTGAGTCTCTTCAGAGATGGTATAATTTCTGTCTTGGTTTTCCATTTCAGAGTTGTCAGTGGAACAAGTATTCGTCATAGATCATTTTGACCTGAGATCTCCTCATCATCAATGAGGACCATACTCTGAAATATGTTCAGCTTTCTTTTGAATCTGTAATGAATTTGCTAATCTTCAGCTCACCCTCTATGCCACCCAGATAAATTATAAGCCTAGAGATTCTGCAAATGCTGAGCACCATCTCTTTTTTTTTTTTTTTAATTACTATTTCCTTGCAGCAGAGATTTGTTTCATGCACAATCATTTTAATATATCAGGATCTATGTTAGGCATTTTGAGTAAGATCAACACTGAACTGAACTTTCACCCAAACAGGAACTAAATTAAGCTTCATATTAAGAAAATAGTCTTTAGAAATACTAAATCTCCGTTTTGCAGAACTGCGGCAATTCACAAGAAAATGAGAGTGAGATATTTACAAAATCATTTATTGATACACTTGGCTGATCTTTGAATTAGAATAAACTTTTACTTTTTTTTCAAATTTCCTCATTGCTGATTATATTGTTCTGGCTTTTAATGTGCAAAACAATAAATTTCTGTAAATTTGGTTCATTGGGGTTTTTACACTATGGTTTATTAAATTGCCACCTCTTGGCTAGATCCTTTTCTAGTGAGGTAAATCCCATGGGAGCTGCACTTAGATCAAACTGTACATACATAATATGCAGCTCACATCGTTTATGAAGTCCTAATGGAACTGGCTGATTTTACTTCTGTGAACCCAGTAAATGCAGAATAAGTCCTGAAATTAGTATGTATGCATGAGAATTGTTTATTGTACACACATACCTTTACCTGGCAGATGTGCTAGGAACAGGCAACACTGCTAAGAGCTATGAATATGAAGACAGCACAAATTTTAGCAAGACTAGCAATCCCTGAACTGTAAGAAGTAATGGTTCCAGCTTCTCAGATTACTTATGCTGGGATGAAACTGGAATGCTATGGTTAATAGTACATGTGTTTGCTCCTAATGATGTCTTCCTATTGGAAAATATGATTTTAGTGAAATCAAAACTGGTTAGATGAGTTTGCTTATTTCACTAAAACTTTAGAAAAATAATTTTATACCTTAAAAATATTCTCTTTCTAGATCTGTAATATTTTCTTTTTCCATTATTAAATAGCCTTTTAATTTTAAAAATACATAAAATCAAAGAATCACAGAAAAATTTATGTTGAAAGGAACTTAATCCAGTCTCCTCATAATGGGCTCAATGTTACACCAAAAAAGGTTCCTAGAGCATACAAGTGTAGAAAAAAACAAATGCGAGACAAAAATATTGTGATTAATCATAAAACAATGAAAAATGATAAATTATGCTTTCAAGAAAATTTGAAATTGTCTGTTTTCTTTCTGGGAAGTTATGATCCAATAATGAAAAGTTAAGTTTCCCAGGAAGCAAAAGCTCTTTTATAACTCATTTATAACTTCAGTTGATAACATCTCAATGTACCAAAGCCAACACAATAATGTATTTACCAGATTCAGCAACTGAAAACCTCATGTGTGTAAATTAAAACTGGTCAAAGGGTTATACTGTCGTAAATATTGTGGTTGATTTACTCAGATTGAATATTGACTGTTCTTGTACACAAGAATAAGTTTCTATCCTAGAAGAATAGCAATCCAACTTGCATGCTGAGCACAAGTGTGAATAATATGTCATTTCAGCCTCAAATAGAAAAGTTTTTTCCAAACTGTGAGGTTACCTGACCTCTCCTTTTTGGATTCCTCTGCAACTCTGCATCAGTATTTTAAAACAGAACCCCAATTCCAGAATCAGTGCTTCTGGTTCCTCAAACATGCTAAACCCTCATCATTCATCTGGTCCTCATAGACATGGAAAACTTCTCTCTCCCGTATCAGCTTTTTGAAACAAATAAAAGTGAGCCAAAGTTAACTCACTGTCCTGAAACATATAAAATGAAATGAAGCAAGTCTTTCCACATCTCTCTTCCCCACACAGTTGATACCATAACCAGGGAAATGAGCATATGCTTCAAACAATCAACCTTCATGTATAAAACTGTGGATCTTAGTTAAGCACCTAGTAAAGTCTAGAGTGCTTTTTTTTTAAATTTTTTGACACTTTGATCAGACAAAATGTTGCAGGCAACTTTGTACAATATTTTGATAGAAGTATGCTATGAAAAAACAATGCCTGTTGCAAACATGACAGGAAGAGACAGTAAAGGCAAGAAAGCAGAAAACAAACACATACATAAAGACCCACAATAAAGAGGAATAAAAATTTAAAAAGTAATCACAATGAAGAGAAATAATAAAACCAAAAATAAATGACAGTGGAAAGAAATTAGAAGACTCAGATACGAAAAGTGCAGTGAAGCAGCAAAATGAAGAATACAAGAAATAGAAGAGAAAAGCAAAGCAAATAGAAGGGAATTATATAAATTTATGTGCAATCACACTGCACAGAAATAAGGAAAGTAGAACAATTAGGGAGATAAGGAAATACCCCAAAACTAAAAATATGAATGTAAATTGAAATTTGTGTTTTTCGAAGCTGAGAACAGCAAACAACATCTGTAATGTAAAGTAATAGTAAAAAACAAGGGGCAGGCCAAGAATTTTGAAGGAAATTTCTTGTTCACATATTTAAAAAAGTTTCAGGCTCACTGATTTTAGGATTTTCGATTAGAGCTGACAAATCTTTGCATGGTGATAAAAGACCATAATTTTTCAGTTTCTCTCCCTGTTTGTTTTTTTTTTTTAACTCTAGTGCTAGAGAGACTTCTTGGAAAGTCTTCTGCCTGTTCTTCAGCTGCAGCAATGTACAGCCTGTAGTGCTGGGTCTGAAATGCCTGGGCTGAGGTCAAGACTGGCTTCTGATGATTTTTTGAAGGTTTGAGTTAGTTCATCCACCAATAGCTTTTTTTTTTTTTTTTTTCTTAGCAGTGCTAAGAAGACAAAGTTTGATGGATAACAGTCAAAAGGGTGTTTTCAACTGTACAAGCAGATGCAGGACAGAGGGAAGGGAGTCAGACCTGAGGGTATTTCTGTTAGATCATCATTCTTCTTGAATACCCAATCTCCTAGTTATGTTCTACCACTGTACTATTTATTTGAACATCTGAAAACTCTTGCAACACAGTGAGTGATGGTGCCCCAAGAGGATAAAAAATTTCGATATCACTCTGAAACTCTGTAGCTGAGCAAGAAAATAACATAGATGTGTCCTAATCCTGCATCATAGGCCACTGTTTGTTCTTATGATTCTCTATCCTTGCTCCCCTAAATTCTTTCACTGTCAATAAAGATTTCTCTGACTTAATCTCATTGCTGTTTTGCTCTTCCTTCCTCTCCCCCTCCTCTTTCTGTTTTGAGTGCCACATTGGTGGTACCTGTTCATTAGCAAAGGGAAAGGAACTTAGGAAAAGCAACTAGGAGCTACACATGGGTGGTCAGTGAGGAAAAGTAGGCTAATTCAGAGCCAGAGAATTGAATGGCTGGCAGACACAAGTAAGGAGCAAAAAGGAGTCAATGTGGGTAACAGGTATGGTTCAAAATCACTGTGTTCGTAAATAGGAGGAAATTAAGTGCCCCAAGGCTGAACTGGCACTGGCTTGCTGTTCCAGAGGTGTTGTTTATATTCTTTCAGAAAGTTCACATTGAAGCCTTGAGGTGCTTAAGAATGAGTTGTCCCTGCACTAGGATCACTCAAGGGTGCGTGTTTCCTTGACTCCAGCAACAACTGTGGGCGTGTGGCTTTTGGAAAACAGCTGGTACCCAGTCAGCCAGTATGAGTGTAGGAAGAGTCAGCCTGCAAAAGGCTATGTAGTCATGCCCCCACTCCCTCTATAACAGTCCTGCACTATTGCTTCTTGAGTCCTTCTATCATAGGGCTACCTCAATGTATGCACCTCAAAATGCAGTTTTCAGCTGGGTTCCACAGATCCAAATGATGCTGAGAGGTAACAGACGGAGGCAGCCTAAACCAACTCCCCAAGGAATGGTCTGCCAGTCCAGCACAGCAGTGTTAGAGCTTTTATAACTGCCAGACTACAGATCTAGGTGACAATTTCCATCTTCAGGGAGGCATTAGTATACACAGATTTCAAAAATGTAAGTTAACACTAGCCTCACTTTTTATTGCGTGGTTTATAGAGGTTTAATCATATTCACACACCATATTTAGTGAGACTCCAATTCTGTGTGAATAGCATTTTTGGTCAAAAACCAGCACGGTTTATTAAGTGAATATACACATACATATATGGATATATTTTTTTAGTCTTATATTGACAATTATTGAAATACTACCTCCAGAGAAATAACACGTTTACTTTTTTCTTATTCTAACACAAGAAAAAAAATTGAATAAAATAGTCTATCAATTTCACTGTAGTGAAAGAGTCTTCATTTTGTCAATGACAATTTTGTCCACTTAGTTATAGGATGGGAAATTTGACCACAACATATATTAGTTTGTTCTTTAGGTACATACATTAAAAATTAAAAATATTAGCTTGTGGGGTTTCCTGATATCCTGGAGAAAAAGAAAAGGAGGAATGTAATTATCTTTAGTCATATCAAAGGCTAAGGAAAAGAGTGTGAATTTGTTTTAGTTAAACTAAATCACTCTACAAACTTTTGCCCTAAACAAAGTCATTTTAGCAAATTCTGTCAAATGAAACCCAAGTGGGATGAAAAGCCAAGTATTTTGCTGCCAACTCTGTAAATGGTGGTGACATTATCTTCTTATTTTGCCAGTGTAATAGAAAATCAATTGTAAGATGTTACAGAAGCTCAGCTCCATAATCATGAATTATGGTTTCTGTATTAACAAAAAAAAAAAAAAAAAAACAAAAAACAAAAAACAACAACAACAAAAAACCCCCCCCCCCAAAAAAAAACCACAAAAAAAAAAAAAAAAAAAACAAACAAAAAAAAACCAAACCAAACCAAAACAAAACCAAAAAACATATTTCCTAGTTTCAAATGTTAAATTAACCCTTTAAAAGGGCTGATAAATACACTGAAGATTCATTGCTGTTGGCATCATTGTTGGTTAGAAAAAGTACAGTGTTGTTACAGCTGGGAAAAAGTAAGGCAAAAGACCATGGAATATAGTAGCATGAAATGCTGTTATAAAATTTACAATAGTGTTCAAAGACACAGTTGTTCAGGAAAGTGGAATTTTATGCTATGCAGTTAATATGTAAACATTGTGACTATAAAAATAAATTTAAAAAATTCCAAACCCAGAGTAATGCTTTTATCCTAGCTTTGATTATTAAACATAACAGTACACGATAGGAGGGTGCATTGATTTGAGATGTGAATCTGTTGCAACCTATCTGTCAGCTACTGCAGCAGGCTCTACTTTTTCTGTTGAACAAATTTATTAGTCCCCTTTGCCATGTAAAATCCTTTTTGTTAAGTTGGAGGAAGTGACTTGTGAAGAAAAATCCTCGAGTTTGGGCTCTAAATTTGAGGTAGCACAGACATTGGAAACTAAAGTTATTACGCAAGGCTGTCCGCAGCCCTTTTTGCTAAGATAAAGCTTGCTTTTGGGCAGAAAGGGAGGCTGAGGCAAAGTGTCTGTGGTTTCATAGTTTTTATTGCTATGCATGGGATAAAAAGACATTTGTGGTCTAGCCTCTGGGGGATATACCAAATTTCTTGTAAATATTAGGTCACCTCTTGATTTACAGCTTTACTTCTGAAGTTTTCTGGACAAAGCAAAGTAAACCCATTAACCCTTCTTTTGAAAATGTACTTTGCATGTACCTTTCATTACACAGCATTTCAGTAAAAGAAATAGAGCTCAATGACTTGAGGCAACATTCTATTTACAGATAGTTTATTTTTAATTATCTTTTGCCTGTAATGCTTACTGTCAGACTATAACTTCTGTTCACTTACACAGATTAGTAGTGGCTGAAACAGAAGTAAAATGGTTTGAGTTTTTTATTAAACCCTTGGCTTTTTTAAGGCTTCACACTGCAAATGGAGAGTATGGCATTACAACTAAAATGTTTTGCTGTGGAAGGCTGTCATGGAATCGTAGCCAGTTTACCAGTGTTTGAAAACTCCTGTTTTCCAGTTACAGCAATGCCTACTGGTCTGGAGCAGTGGATGTGGTTATCTTTCCACCATAGCTAGTACAGGATGATAGCATTGTCAAAGTTACATGTCTCAGGGAAACCTGATTGCCTTTTCAGGGCTGTCTAGTTTTGCTTTCTTGACATCTGCAGGGAATGTTATATGATTTGGACTCCAACACAAATCAGAATCATTGCAATGTGCAAGTAGTAATTTGTATTTATGTACCAAAAATCTGTATTTTAGGATATTGCACAAAATCCCTGACTGTATCATTGAATGGTTACACTCTAGTATTTATTAACCACTTTTCTATTGACAGTAATTTTATCATACATTCATACGGAGGAGATGTTCTTCTGGCATATATATGTATTTGTTATAATAATCACAAAACACCCCAGAGGGACTATTAAATGTGCCTGTTCCTACAGTCTGTTTATGTAATGCTTATTATATGTACAGCATATATCTGCTTTTCAAGGAAATTGCAATAAAATGTGCAAATAGTAATCTCTTTAAGGCGAAGACTTTTTATTCCAAGTGCATTGCCAGCAGCCAACAATGAAAAACAGAGTAAGATATGTATAGTGTGTTGTCACAAGACACATCAAATGCGATCACTGTTACAAGTCTTCTTTCCCTAAAGGTATTTTTTCTTAGTCTGTCCTGAAGAAAGCATGCCTTTAGAACAGGCTTGGTAATTTTCTCTGCAGGGTCAAGAGATGTGCAAATTTGAAGTTGCCAAAAATATTTCACAGGCACATACAGACTAAGACCTTGTACTTGTCTTTAAACAGCCAAAGAATCTCAAGTCTAGCAAGTAGACTAGAGACATGTCAAGTGATGAAATTGAATGTGAATGTAAAAGCTTTTCTCTGCTAAAAAAGAACACAGCCTTTAGATTAATATTAGTGAACCCTACTATGTCACATTGCTACAATAAGCATCTCTCTCTGGGAAATAAGAATACATTAGTTCAGGTCAATATCTGCATTCCCATCAGACAAAATTACCTAACTGTCTTTGTCTGGTAATGATAATGACATTGTTAGCCTCCAGGGAGTTGACGTCACACGACTAAGCAACTCAGGAAGAGCACAGTGCACAAGTGTATAAGTGAACTGGCAAAGACCTCCACGGGTACAGGCTGATTCAGCTGATGGATGCTGTTTCAGTGCAGTAAAAAAATCCAAAAATGCCCCAAGCTGCACTTAGAAGAAAACAAGCAACTTGCAAAAGAGCATTTTAGGCATATAAACCGTTGTAAGCAACCCATCAGGAAGGAAACTATTTCAAGAACAGGAGGCGTGACTGAATCAAATCTATGATGCACAAACCGCACTCAGATGTATATGTGTGTATTTGCATTTGTGATGGATAATATTCCTTTCTGCTCTAAAAAATTGAAATCCTTTGCCTAATCTCTTTGTTCACGTATGTCTACTTACCTATATGCACCAGACTACATGCTGGAAGCGCACTCGGGTCTTCCAAAGACAGCCAGGAGAAAGTAACTAAATATCAAAGCCTGTGAATAAGGCAAGCTGTACTGTATTATCATTGTTGAAGTGACACATGAAATCTTTTGCCACTAAATAAAGAATGACTGTGAACTGTTTGAACACTTTGTCTGTTTAAAAAGAAAGGAACAGCCAGTTTATCAGAATGATTGTGAGGGGTAAGGTAGGAGGATTTTTTTGGTGTTTGTGTAAGGCTTTACATGAAAACTAATTCTCTCTGTATATTGCATTTATTTGATTAAAAGAGAAGTTCAGTCAATACTGCTGTAAAAAAGCCAAAGCATGTCTGAACTCATTAAAGTACAATTTGTACATTGACACTGATGAAAGACCTGCTGCTGGTGCTGCTGCAAGTCCATTTAGTTTTTATTTGACATCAAGTTGCTTTGCCTGTACCGTCAGAGCTTGTATAAGAAGCTGCACTACCATGAAAAAAGAACTCATCTGACAAGGAGCCAGGGATTTCTCAAATGATACCTGGACCCTGCCTTATTTGCCTGATATGTGTGGTATAACAGGTCTGAGCAATCTGCTTTTCTTTCACTTTCTTCCCCATCTCAAAATGGTGCCTCTGCTCTCTCCACAGTCTGCTCCAAATAGCTGTGTGTAGGAGGAGGTACCTGCAACACAGCTTCTCCTACCCGCAATCCACTTCACATATGTTTGAGATGGGGAAAAGAAATGGGGCAGTCACAGGCACCCAACTCAGCACTTGGGAAAGGAAGTAGATCTGCTACAGCAAGATCTTCTGCTGCCAATGGTTTTCAGCCCACTGAGTTGCCAGGAAAATCTGCTGTCAGTGCATGCAGCTTACCTAACATAACTGTGCAGACAAACTTTTTGTAGGGCATTCATGAAGGCTGACTTAGCCTGCTCATGTCACCAGACTGCCTCTATAGCCTGGGCAGGAGCAGTGAAGCCTGCAGGATCATTATGGGATCTCATTTCTCTCTGGTGACTGCAGAGGTGATTATCCACACTACGCTAAAGTTAGCTTCCATGAAAACATTTTTAGTTTGGCTTTTATCAAAATGACTGCTTCAGGGTCAAGCAGATTATATTCCCATAGCTCTGTTTTGACATGCTGTTTTGCTTTATTTCTCTCTTCATGGTGCTTCTTAAGCACTGCCCAGAATTTTTAGAACCTTCAGATCTGATCTGATTCATCTCTTTCAAATAACCTTGCACTGTTAGCCAGAGACGATCCTTTTTATTCCCTCTTTTTATCTGCAAGCTAGCTTTCTAAAAGGATTTGTCCCACTCTGCTCATCTGAAGTTTTCTTTGTCAGTTCCCTTTAATGATTTCTGACCACACTGGTCAATTCTGACCCTGTTTATTAAGGCACAGAAGTCTCAGAAATAGTTGCTTACTGGAAAAAAAAATCAGAGGGGAGGCTGAAGGATTTGGGTTTGATTAATCTGGGGAGGAGTGTCTCCCCTCTATATCTATAAGCAGGCCATCAAGAAGGTGGACCTGGGCCCTTCACAAGCTTGCAAGGCAGGGGAAGAGGCATAAATTGAAACAGAAGAGTTTCAGGCTGGATACAGGGAGAAGGTATGTCTCCAGGTAGGCAGCGTCTGAGAGAAGCTCCTCATTCACACTGACGGTTTCAAGATCCAGCTGAATGAAGACCTCAGCAACCTGTTGTGATGTCAGAACTGACCCTGCTTTGAGTAAGATCTTGAACTAGAGCTCTCCAGAGGTCCTCTCCAGACTTGATTATTTTGTGATTTGTTTTATCCACAGAGAATCTTAAGCACTGCTGGGCTTTGGCCAGAATGTCTAATCAAGCTCAGTGCTTTTTTTGTTTTTTTTTTTTCACTATATTTAGGAGGATGTATTTAAAGGTTTGTCCATATTTTTAGCAAATAAACTACTTTAAACTATACATATATATGCATTAACCTTGGAAAGCTTAGTTTTGTGCCATATGAATCTCAGAACTACACATGACAGTGATAGTTTGAAATCCATTCTTGCAACTATATTCTGGGATTTAGGGTCTTTGCCTTCAGTATTGTCTCCATACTATTACTGTCCTCTAGCTCTAGAAACAGAAGATTTATATTCCCTCATCAGGAAGCTGCTGATCCCCACTCACTTTAATGACAAAAATCCCTGCATGCTTCACCCTGTGTGTCCAATCTGGAAAAGCCCAAATCCTGCTGCAGGCACTAGGTGTCAATATCATTCAAATGCCCAAACAAAATCTTTACCAAAAGAGGCAGCAGCACATGCTTCTGCATCTGGAATCACACCCTGCTGTGGTCTCAACTCTTTCTCACCTCCCGGTTCTTTCAGCAGTGGGAACATTTGGATGAGAGAGGAATCAATCATCCTTGTAAAGACCTGGAAAATCTCTCTCACCCTCCACTCCTACAAGGCACAGTGCCATCCAGATGAGCCTAAAGTTCTCACTTTTTTCCCTTCTAGCACACCTTCTATCACTGAAATGAAGATGGTTAGGTTGTCTCTGGGGTTGTTCTCTTGGCACTACAGTCAAGCATAGTGCTGCTCTTATGGCTACACTGCCCGCAGGTCACAGAACTGCTCTGCCCTCTGATACTGCTCCCACATTTTGTGGATGCAAGACCACTTGAAAGGAGAGGAGGAGAGATGCTCATACAGAGACACTTTCTCAGCATCTCTAATACAAACACCTGCTGTGGACTGTCTTTTTTTCCCCGAGAGAGTTCTTTCCTTCAACCCTCCAAGGTCTTGATTTGTCTTGACCAGGGTTCATTCTCAGAGGCCTGCCTCCCTGTCACAAATTGGCAGAATATCCTCTTCTTATTCCACCTGGAGAAAATTTGGCAAAGAGCTAGACTTGGCATGAAGAAAGCAAAAGCCCAACTTTTCCCTTTTAAATGATATTTTTAACTTCTGTGGAAGAATTCCAGCTAGCCAGTCTACCCCAGAGTTTCTATTTACCCCATCGAGATAATGCTACTGCAAACATAGCAATCAACTTGTGTTATTTAGCTGAAAATTACATTTTGGGGAGAAGAAAATAAGATTAACTTGTTGAAAGATTGACTCTGCTATGTTCTCTGAAGGAATGGCAGATGAATGGCCCTGACATAAAGATACCATGGGCAGACTGCTTTGCAGGTCCTGAGCATAGAATGCCACTTAAGGACACTAGATGTGCACACAGATTAAGAATTAATAGGATTTATAAATATATTCTGCCAGTCAAACAATATTATCTTGAATTCCATCTGTAAAAGGGGTTTGCATGCGACACGTCTTTTTATATTTGTGAGTGCTAAAGCTCTTTTAGTAGAATGGACAGGCACGCATTTCATATTTTGGTAGCAAATTAAGCAATGGCTAATTTTGATTCCCCAGGTACTTATCCAAAAATATTATTGGGAAGTTTAGGTCCCAATATTACTTTCTAGATGTATCCACTTCACAAACTTACTTTTTCTTGAAATCCTTGTAACCCTTTGTGATTTTCAAGTGTTAAATTTTTCTTCTTTTTTTTCTTTTTTTTTCTCCACCTCAAGAAACTACAGTTTTGGGATTAAGAAAAGGGAACTTTTATATTCAGAAATCATTATTCTCATGAAATAACTAGGTTTTTTTGTTTTTTTTTTTAATTAAGATATTCTGCTCAGATTTCTTTTTGCAAATATTTGTTCAAATTCACAACAAAAACACTACTCATATTTGTTTTAATGGAACATCATTTTGGAATGATAATTGGAATGGTTTTGCTGTGGAAAAACTACCCCAAGTAGCAAACACAGCTATGCCAAATACATTCATTACAATGCATCTTGAGAGAAATTCAGTCCTCCTCAGGCAAAAACTAAAAAAAAAAAGAAAGAATGTTTAAACAAGCAATCTGCTTGGTGTTTATCTACACATGGGCACACATGCCTAATATTCCTGCTGACAACCATTTATCTTTTCTCTACTGATTCTTTCTGTTGCTTCATGTTAGTTGTTTTTTTTTTTTTCATTATAATTTTTCCAGTTGTATCCCAAGTTTATTATGTGATTTATAACCAAAACCATAATCTCTGATCTAAATAATCTGCACACTGAAAACATCATTAGACTAGTATGCCACAGGATACTGAAACACTTCACTGATTGCTACAATAAAAGTCAAAAGGATTGATTGTGTAAGAATTCCTTCAGGTCATTAGATTGCTGTGGCAGGTGCTGTTTTATTTGCAAATTCCAATGAAAAAGCTGGCTTCCAGCAATATAAGATTGTGAGGATAGGAAAATTACAATGGTGGGAATATTTCTGCAATATATGTCAGCTTCTTTGTTTCCATGGGTTGGACAAGTGAAGAACCCGTAGCAGACTGTGGTGTATTGTTTGGGGGAACAGAGAGGATAAAGTTCTTGCAAACATTTCTGAAGAGTTTGATACATGCATTCAAATCTATCTCCAAGATTATCTTGATGAAGTTCTGGAAGTTGATAAAATTATTGTTATTGGGGTTAAATTCACATGTCTGTGTGTATACATGTGCTCTGCACATCTATGTATTCAAGTGGGCAATTCCATCTGGTTTCTATTACCTTTGGTACAAAGACATGGTGGGATAGACCTATTAATGGAAAATGAATGAGATGTTTGTCAGCATCATGTGCCTAAATTCAGAAGAAGTCACAGAAAGGAAAAATATCTTTTCCAAGTTGACCTGGGTTCATCACAACAGCATCCTAACATTTCATAAAAGCACTGCAGTGTCTGCTCTCTCTCACATGTGGTTCTTTTTTTCTTCTCCTTCCTTCTATCCCCATGCAAGAGTTAGGGGGTTGGATTGGATTACTTTCTAATTGTTGTTACTCTGTAATATTTAATATGTTTTCTCAGTGAGACATATCAAAAAGGTACCTTTTTAATTTGAATATAGAGCACTTAGTTCTTGTGAGAACGTCTTGTAGTTTTTCAGAAAGAGACATAAGAGAACATGTAATTGGGAAATAAAATTTAAAGAAAAGTTTAATCATTGAAACACTGAGAATGACTCCGATCATCATCTCTTCTCCGTGTCACACCTTTAAAATCCAAATGAGACTAGTATGTGTAGCAAATGACACACTAGGTGAGGAAATTACAGCAACTTCAGGATCTGAGTGTCATTGCTCAGAGCCATCAGAGTAAAGTTTGAGGGAGAGATTTGGTAGCATGAACTCTGTCATATCCATAGTATCGTGGCAGCACTAGAGTATTTTCAGCTCCAAAAACAAACTAGGAAGACTGGTAATGTCTCCTGAACTCAGAATTAGCCTCACTGGTCTCTCTCTGAAGTGTAGCAAGATGAAGTGTATCTTTTTCCAATATCCAGATGGTTCTTGTACAATCCCTATAACTTCTTTCAGTCTCCTATTCCCTTCCCGCTTTCCTTCCAAAATGCCACTGACTATGAATAATTTAATTTGCCTGCCAGAGTTCTCCATCACTTTCTCCAGCCTTAAGAGAGTAACTTTCTAACAGTGTATTTCAATGTCTTCTGGCAGAATATTTTCCATCTGCTTTTTAGATGTGTGAGTGTGGGAGGGGCAGAGGAGGCTGGGATGGCGGGGGTGGTGTCAAGGAACAACGCCAAGACATACTGCTCTCGTTGAAATGATCTACTGCTTCCTTTCTGTTTCCACAGGGCTTGGTACACTGCTCTCACTTCTCTTCCGCGTGGCTGCTGTTCTTCACTTCTCCCTGAGGTAAGGATAAGAAGGAAAGAGGAAAAGAAAGTCAACTTCTCAAAGCATAACTTTCAGAGTGTGTTTAGATTGGAAAAGTCAGTGAAATAGAGCTTTTATTCTGATATCCTGGGCTTTTCATCTCAGTTAGCATTGTAGCTTGCATGAAAAGTGTTTGAAGTATGAGCACTGATCTGAATGGACACAGGGAGCCCTGCAAGAATATGGGCACCCACAAGGAAAGGGAGCTGAAAATCCCCTCTGGCAGAGATTACTCTGGGCATCGCTCTGAGAACAGGGAGAACAAAGAGATTTCTGGTTATCACGAAATATAAATAACACAAAGCCATAGCTGTTCTCCAAGATACTATTTATAGGAATAACACAAGGTTATTTGTCATGTGGATTTTAGGGTTTTGCCTTTACAATGAAGAAATCCCAACAATGAATAGTTTTCTTCTGTCTGAGTTGGGAGGACCCAATAAATCTTAGGTCTTCCCTACATCTAGACATGCCTTTGAAGTGGTTTTCTGTGACAATACATAAATAATGGGAAGCTGTAAGAGACATCCTGAAGAAGTCTTTAGGGTTGCATTGAAGTACAGTTATATAATAAGAAGTAGCAACTTGGATTAGCTCATGAAAGTCAAGAAACATGACAGGAGGCATTATGCTTAAAGCGGAACTTATTAATGATAGATTAAATAATGCAGGATCCTGTTCTCCTAAAAGACTATGCAGGCAGTTTGATGCCTGTGGCTATGCCTGGTGTGGTGCATCCCATCACATTCAATCACAGATGCTCGGTCCAGCTGTGCAGTGACTTTATGTAAATAGAGACCTCTTGGAAATCCCACCCACCTTTGCCACAAGCCAAGGAACTGAACTTATTCTGTGGTGCAATATTAGATCATGGAAACAGAATGCGGAAAGCTTTGTGCAGTTCTGCTTCTGCTGCTGACATGCAATGTGGAAAATGGCTGCTGATTGCTCCATTTTCCTTGTGATATTATGCATTTCTTTCTTCTGAGTTCTGCTAAGTACCGTGACAATTCATTTAAATTATATAGCTCCTCAGTGTATAATTGATTATTACATGTAGTAGCATTTTATGCATATTATGTGTTTTCTTTAGTAGACAGTAGTGTGAGCATATCTGTATGACTGGCAGGGAGCTGGATGAGAATTTCCCAATCTTGAAAGTTGCAATGTAAAATTACCTAACTTAGATGTCCATGGGATAAAGACATGACTTTTCCTTTTGTTTCTAAAAATCATTAAAGCTGAATTATGCTCTTCTATTGCAAAGTGGAAAACTTAATTACTGATATGTATTTGTCAGCATTATATTGTGGATATATCACCACTTTTTTTCTCCATAGTCTTATCTGAGTTTGACAGATGAAAATCTATGTGCAGCTGCATAATTAATTTATATTTTGTCAAAGTTAGGAAAAGATTTGAATGGCAATTCAGAAGAATCTCATGCAATTCTTAAGTTAGATCATTGCTCCATGTACCTTACAGTGTGTACAAGACAAAGACTGAAATCTACAGCTTTGTTCTATTTTGCATCAAATTGTAGAGTTCTTTTTTCTTCTTCTTTTTGAGCATATGCCACCAAGCATGCTAATGAACCAGTCAAAGAATCAGCTGTACTAACAGTTAATGAGAATTCAAAGAGATTTATTTAGCCTAGCATCATCGTTTCAGTGGAGATTCAAAGAGGATTAATTTGATTTATGTCAAAATGGAGGAATCTTTATATAATCTGCAGTCAAACTTTCATGAATATATTTATTCAGACTTGCAAAGTTCTTAAAATTCATGTGTAAAAGCCTATGGGAGAAGAAGACAATATTTATTTATATGTAAATTATTCTTTTTGTGCATAAAATCTATTTTAGGTTTCAAATGTCTTTATATCTCCACTTTGCAATGCTTGAGAATTTGCAGGATAAAATGGGGAGCTTTTGAAATCAATGAGTTTTATATGTGATTATAATGGACTCCAATATTCATTTAAACAAAACTGATGGGCAGACACAGGTAAGAAAAAATGATACAACATAATTCTTAAGGGCCCTCTACCACACCTCAAAGTAATATTTTTCTGGAATACATATCACTCATGCAGAATACACACTAGTGTGTTATCAGCAGTTCATTGCTCTCTTTTGGAAAAGCTGCGTGACTCACACACCCAAGTAAAAAACTCGTGCTAATAACATCATTTCCATGCATCAAAATTTCACGTACAACTATATTGAGTATGGAAAAGACAGCTGATTTTAAAACCAGCAGGATTTGTAAGTACATCACTGTTCCTCAAACTCCACATCATTACCATTTCCAGGAACTGTATGGCATTAAGTGGCTTTTCATACACCATTTCCATGGCTCTTCATGCACTGCTGCTTTAACACAATGACCCCATATCATGCATGATGATACTGAGTCACAGATGCCTTTAATACAAAAAGCTTTGTGTTGAGCCATTTTCTTCACATACACATTGAAATCAAAATTATTCATGAGCAACTGTACTTTTTTTAGACAACTTGGGCTGTCTAAACTCCAAATTCACAAGATTATTTATGCTTGGCCAGAAAAGAAAGAAGGGATAGCATGCAGTATTCAATGACCTGAGCGGCTTTTACAATGTCTTTCTGTTGGTGGTAGGGCTTTTTGTTTGTTTGTTTGCTTGCTTTTTGTTTTGACTCTTTTTCGTTTTGCTTTGGTTTTTGTGAATTTGTCTGGTTGGTTGGTTCATTTTGTTTTTAAATATGTTGTCTGGTAGGGCTCTTTAGTAATAGGGAGAAGTAGCACATGAATGCAATCCCTTGGTCTGACTTGTTCTTTCCAAGACTTCAGGTGGACATTTCCAAGTCAGTGGATGTTAAACCAAAACCAATTATGAGAAACAAAAGCACTCTACTTGATCCAAGTGGCTATTGGCAATTGATATTAACATACAAATCAAGTGAATCTTCCAACTCACATGTGTTTAGGCATATATTGTGCGGAAAACAGTAGAGCTAGTCTTTGCACCAGAATATCCCTTTCCCTCTGACTTCATAGCACAACACATACTGTATTTCACTTCAGTATCCTTCCATGCTCAGTAAGGGTATTTGCTGAAACATTTTGTCTCTGAAAGGACTTTCATGTTCTCTGGCTGTGGCCAGTGCTCTCTGTCAGCCATCATGTTCAGCACATATTAATAATGTTATGCTTCAGTCGTAAGAAATTAACATCTTGTACTGTCCAACTCACTGTATGGATTCTGCACATGACTGTTTAGATGTTCAGAACAAAATATTAGCCTTGACATTGCCTCAAAAAAGTGAGATAGGGAAAATCCATTTTGTTCTTAATTTTAAATAGTTACATATATTTCCTTTCTATACTAACAAAATTAAGATATGCAGATTAATGCAACATTCTTGACCAGAGAAACCTAAAAAACTGTAAGCATGTGGAAAGGATACCAGGCTGGTCCAGTGCAGCTCCCATGGGCATCAAAAGATATTCTGTCACTGCCATCCATTGGAGCGGTCTGGGGATCTCTGAACAATTCAAAACCTAAAGAGAAACTTTTGAAAAAAAAATTTGAAAAAAATAGATGAAAGTTTCTTTGACAAAAGTAGTAAAATGTATGCCTCCCTAAATAAAACCTTATATGAAAGAACATGTTAGAAGATTAAGCTAGAGCAGCAGGATGGAAGAAGTCAGGCTTCTCATGAATCACATTAGGCCAGAGCACAACTAACAATGAGAGGTTTAGAACCACCACAAACAGGCTGACTTATCTGGTGAGCCGGGCAAGTCTCACTGGCTGATTTGGGTCCCGCTCTCCTTTCTAGTCACCAGTCTTAACAAAATATGAAGGAACATGATATCTCTGAGACCTCTGCTTTTGTCCTATCTTGTTGTAACTGGCTGACTCATTAGGCAGTTATTAGGTGGTACTGACAGATGAATTCAAAGACCTTATTTACTAAAAACCCAGCTGAAAGTAGAAGGATTGTAACAGTGTTCTTTAGGTGAGAGTCTTGGCATGATTTTAATTAAAGGGTCATTTTGGTGTATAGCTATACAAATAAGCAATCAGGTTATTTTAATGTGCTTTTACAAGGCAAGAAGACTATATTTAATTTCACTGAAGCAGGAAAAAAATTCTGCACAGAACAGGTTATAATGATGGTCTAAATATCATCTGCTGCTGCAAAATGCAGGTTCTGTGTTCAGTCAGTTGTGTTATGATAACTATGTTATGTAAAGTCAGGTCATGTGAATGTAATGCCATTTAATGGGATAGGTTATAAAATCAGCTCTGATCTGAACGAAAATCCATCACAATTTCCCATTCTCGCCTTGATGAGGGATAAAAACTTTTTAGTGGCCTACATTATCTTGGCTCTGAACATATGGGATTTAATTTTAAAAGAATGAATTTACTTCTCCTTGGCCCAGAATGTAATTCTAAAAAGCACTCACTTATACTCTTATACTGCAATGTGTATATGTTCCAAATACTGGAAAGTTAATTTTAAGTTTTTAAAGTTAATTTATAGAGCCTGAGATCATTGGGATGGCTGCAGTATGAGGCTCAGTACCACTAACCTCTCAGTTATTTACTTCCCTTTTTGTCTTTAATATCTCATTGAGCCTAACATTTTTTCTGTCACCTGTACCTCACCATCAGGTGATACAGTTCTAACTCAGGGTAGTTCCTGTTCCATGCAATGCAACAGCATTGTAATGAGTAAAATAAAGGAGTGAAACACCCCTAAAGGTTGTGTCTTACCCTGCTGGAGAACAGCTAAATGGAAAATAATATCTTCACAAACCACATCATTTAACAAAAGTAATTCTCTTTTATTCCTGATATCATATCACTATGTGCAAGAAATGGCACGTTCCCCTCATACATGCCTCTATGCTTCCAAAGCTTAGGTCCTTGTCCTACGAGAAAAAAAAGAGTAAACTTTACATAATTGAGATCATACCCTTCATAGAGAGACCTTGAAGAACCACTTCAGTGTTCTCTTCACAGGGTAAAGAGAAAAGAATAATCATTACACAGAAAAAGAAACATTGGACTGTATTAGAGACCTAGGATTTTTTTAGTCAATCTATTCAGAAACATAGTTGCCCAGCCATGAGATGTAGAATGTTTCTTCAGGCCTTTTGAAAAACAGATTATTCAAGAAAAAGTAAGTAATCATAATGAAAGCAATGCTCTTAGATCAACCATGAGCTTGAGCTTTTTCAGAGGTTATTTGCAACAGAAATTTGAATATTTTTTCAGTGATGTATGATGAAAAAAGTTATGTCATCCTCTAAAAATGTACTAGTTTTTATAAAATATTTAATATGATCCTATGGTATGAAAACTGTAGGAAGAATAATATATTAATTACTACAAGAGATCATCTTCCACCTAATTAACATATCTCTTGAACTTCCTCTTAACATATACTGTGGATGGTATCATGTTGTAATGTGTTATTTTTATATTCTGTCCTTTTTCTAGAAGTAAAAATGGGATGAGTACCATTTTGGATATGCAGATTTGCTAGACAAACTCTCTGTAAGGCTTCCCACTTAATAATATTCCTTTGACTTTCAGACCACGGCCTAGCTTTTAAAATATATATGCTGCACATGGAAACATTTCATATCTCTTTGGAAGTGAAATGAAAGTATATTTTAAGATTTAAAAATGTCAGGATATTCTCTCCTGATTTTTCTATTTCCTAAATAAATGCAAAGGGAAAGATTCACAGTTGCAGATGTCATAGGGCCAGGACAGTGACTTTTCCCTTTTTTCCTTTCCTGAGTTTAACAGAAAGAACTGTATGATTAAATAGTTTATGAGAATAGGAAATGAAATTTGTGATATCAGCCTTTAGATTCTGTCCAGTTTCTCCAAGGGGCCTAGAAAAGGACTAAAATCACAGTTTAAGAGTAGCGCATTTACAATGGATACATTACCCCTGGGTTACAAAACCAGACTTCTGGTGTTGCCTGTGGGGTTTGGGAAACCACACTCTTATACTCCATTCCCACTTCATTCACCGTTGGAAAAATTCATCTGAAGAAAAATTGTAATTCACCTGTTACAAGTGTTGCTCCAGTCGTTCATGTCTGCTTTGCATGATTTGTGCAAATGCACAATGATATCTCCACTAATTTAAAATTACAAAATATTATCCTCATCATTGTTCTCACAGCTAGGCAAAAACCAAGAAGGCTGACATTTATGTGTTTTACTTTAATCTGAGATTTGCTTTCTAGAATCATTTGGAGCCATATTCAAGAAAATTCTCAGGGCCTAAGGCTGGTGGTGGTTTCACTTGCTTTAAGATATCAGCTGTACAAGGGAGCTCAAAAGTAGTTAGATCTGCTCTGAGTCAAAGCAAAAAAGGAAAACATTTTTTGCCAGAAGCATCAATAGTGGCTAAATATTTATTCCTCAAAATAGACCTTCAGTTTTCACTAAGTCAGGCTAGCTATTATTTTTGTTGTTTACGCTGTAAGCAGATCCATTTACAAACAGGGAAACTAGTCATTCACTTCCTCTCTTTCCACATTTTGATTATTATTTTGCACAGTTTATAAAAATTTCTAGGACCAGTAAAATCCTTCTTGGTCTCAGCCTTCAGTCAAATGACAAATTTCTTGAAGAGTGTCTGGTGATATTCTTCCTAATAGAAAGCACATTATGAACATTCAATATATAGAGAGATATTAATATTCACATTTGATTAGCTGCTTGATTAGCACTCTTTGTTTCTGAGATCTATTCTTTGCTTTTCAGTGCATATTTTATTTGGCATCCTGGTTGTGCTTTTTCTCCCTGAAATAAAATACTGGTTGCATTTCAGAGTCTGTATTTACATTGTTTAGTCAGTCCTCCACCTTGTAGCCTATTGTTTCTGTTGTTTTCTAAAGTGTGTCCCAAATAAGGTATTTAAATGGTGTAATTTTTGACTCACTTTAGTGGGGTTACACACTTTTATGAGTTTATCTTAGATGGCCAAATATTTTTATTCACTTATAAATATGGTGGTGTGTTTATACTTAATTCAGTACAAATAGAAACCATTACTCAAGAATTGTGAGTAAACAAAAATCACAAGAACTTTGTCTGATAAACAGAGCACAATAGGAAAAGGAATAAAAGTGAATGATTGGTGTCTGTGTTTGCAAATACGGTTTGAAAGATTCAACAGTAGTAGTTATGATTATCATAAGGGAACTCCATGGAGAAAAAACACAGGCACTAGCAATGTTGTTAGGCAGTTCGAATACATTTCTAGCAAAATAGAGATGTTTTAAATATTGGAGTTTTAAAAAGTTTTATTAAGGCAAATTTCTCTGAGGCCTAACCTTGAAGGTTATCATGTTATATTGTTACACTGTATAATATTATGTAAGTTTTACTTAAATTCAGAAAAAGTAGGATGGCACATAATGCACAAGAAGATATTTTGCTTAAACATATTTCTAAGTAATCTTTCAATTTTCTCCTTTGTTGCACACTACTCCCTTATATAAAAACAGCTATTGATGTCAACCATGCAATTACAAGCTTGTTGTTATACCCAAGTTATTGTCCCTGGTGTAGCTTCTGTAGCTGAAACTTACATTTAAAACATTGACCTAGAAAGATAAATTTTATTTTTGGAAACCACAAAATTTCAGATATGTTTACAAAATAGGAATACCTATCAGACTGTGCAGCCCTGCTAAACAGAGACAATGCACAGACAGACTGCAAGCACTGCATAGGAAGTGCTCCTTGACCACATTGTAGCAGTGGAAATTTGGAGAGCTACTGTGCCCCATTTGGAAAAGCTACTTAAATCACTAATACCCAGGACTCCAATGAGCAATAAAAGTGCTTCAGATACAGGGCACAAAAACTTTTATGACTACCCCCTACTAGTGTGCTGTCTCACAAATGTTCCTCTCTCATGGAGAGAAGCTGAGATAGGTCCTTAGAGTGACAAACCTCTTTAATATCTGTCTATATATAAGCGTATCTAGTTATTTATAAAACTATATAAGGTTTCTAAACTATATTTGTATCTCTTTCTCTCAGCAACCATGCCTCCTGCTATTTTGAGGTGATAGTTGATACCCAAATAAATCCTATTTGCTATATTCAGCCCATCTTTTTTTTTTTTTTCTTGGTTTCTTATAACTAACGGCTGTGGGTTTCATCAGTTTGACCTTGAAAAGACTTGCTATTTGCCTCATAAGACAATGCAGATGTGGTTTGTTTATGAAAGGGTAACAGGAGTTAGCATTCATGCCCCAGAGATGAATTCAAATTCAAGATTTCCTATTATAAGTGAGGGGGAGTTGTGGTCTCATTGGACAAAACATCAGGAAAGTCATATTCTAGCTTCCACCATCTCTCTGCAACCTGCAGCCCTGAAAGTGTGCTATAGATTCTCCTTGTTTTGTGCTAAGTTTGGACAGAAAATGCAATGAATCTCATCTAATTTTAGACCACTCCAGTGAAGATGCCAGCAACCAAGCTGGTCACCCCAGACCCTCTTTACAGTCATGTAGACACAGTTGCAGTAGGGAGAGACTCACAGGCTTTCTATGAGATAGATGTATCCAACTTGCAGTTATCTGCATGGGTTTGGAGGAAGTCTAGTCTTAAAACCTGATGTTCAGGCAGATATCATCCTCATTGTCAGCTGAAGCTAATGGAAGCTGCAGATATTCAGTGCTGCTGAAAACCAGACTCCATTTCTGACATACATAATTTGCAATGATTCTTCTGTGATCATGCTGGAAAAGCACTCTGAAGCACACCAGAAATATGTTACAGAAGGAAGTGACAAAAATGCAGCTTTAGATCTTAACTCAGACACAAAACTGTTTTAATAATTGATAAACTCTGTAACCATTTCATAACCTCAAGTCTATTTATGACTTCTGAGAGTCGGTCAGAATTCATATGATGGAGAGATCCATGGAAGAGTCTACAAATAAACAAAGTTGATAATGAGCTAATTCAATTTCAAATTTCAGGATTAAAATATATTCAAGAGTATAGGACTGTATTCAAGTTTACTTTAAATACTGTCCATCTATAGTTGTTGAAGTTGATTCAGGAAAACAATCTATCTGAAAAACAAATGCAGCAAAAATGCAGAGTATTTTACTGGGAGGTTTTAGAGATCTACCTATCTTTAAAGTTCATCTTCCTCTAGTTTATTGCACTTTTAAGACATAAAATGGTATACCAGGCATATATTTTAAAAAATGAAACATTTCCTTTTGTCAAAGCAGTAGATGCCAAATCTACATGTGGTAGAAAGTACTGTGCAAGTGCATACAGGATAGAAAAAAGAGATGAAACATTTTTGACTTCATGTTCCACAGAGTCCTGTTTAATCTGATAAAAGTTTTATAAGAGGCTTAAGAGAGGGTTAAGAGAGATGGTAGGCTGATTTGAAGGAAGTGGAAAAGGAAGGAGTGGAGCCAAGGCATTGCCTCAGCTGTGACATGACATGATGGAGCATGGCACAAATTGAAGCAAAGCAAAACTTCCTCTCTTCTGGAAAATAATAGCTTTCCTGGCTTATGAGATTGTGTCTTGAGTGTAACTAGGGCTCCCAAATATCAGGAAAAAAAAGATGAGGCCCCACTCTCCTTTTGAAAATTTGTTTACAGTGATGATCTCAGGTTAAATTCTTCCAGTGAAAGAAAAATACTGAGGATATTAGAACATATCTTGGGGTTTGAAGTACTAAGATGACTAGAGAGTAAGAAACCTAAATACCTCAACTCTGTGTGGACTGTCTGCACGATGATACTGATCCTTAGCATAAACCATGAAAATAAGAAATAAAAACTTGTTCTCTTTTACTCTGCAAAGTTATATATGTATTCAGATTATTCTTTTACAGTTACAGATGTATGATCTGAACAGGCTATCCTGGACTAATTACAACACATTACCTTGTGATGCTAGAATCTATGTGAATGCATGGATTCTTGAATATTAAAAAAAGCCAGTTCGTTCCATCATGACAAAAAGTAGCTAGTAGCTATTTCACAAGACAGAAATCCTGCTGAAGGCGGTTGCAGCATCTCATTATATTGGATTGGGAAAAGCCCACACATGAACTGAAATGGCTGGTTCAATGAACTGCATGGTAGTGAGCTATAGGATCTTTTCCTCTGACGTTTTTTCCAAGCAAACACTGTAGCAAAGGAAGGAACTGAAATATAAGTGAAAATCAGGATTCTCTGTTCAGCTGCTGCAGCTTACATATATTTGACCATGAATTACAAGCAAGAAAAAACTTCCTTACTGTGATCATGGTAAAATATTTGAAGAAGTAGGGCAGAGAATCTCCAACCATGGAAATATTAAAAACTCAGTAAATCTTTTACCAGTCTGGTGTAATTGCCCTACGTCAAGCAGGATTTGGATTAGATGCCCACTAGACATCCCTTCCAGCCTCATTTATTCTATGATTAGAAAGGCTGGCCATTGATTGTACACCTAAAGCAAACCCCATCAACTTCAGAGTAAAAATCAGAGTGAAAGGCAAGACAGATTTCTGTAGTCAGAATATATCACAGAATAAGGAAGCTTATTTTTAAAATGATTTCTCACAACAGCTCCAAGAAATAGAGGTAAAAAGCTTACCTTGAGCCCAAAGGTATAAGTCTGAGATATTCACTACTCACTTAAAATTATGCTAATAAATAAAAGACACCAAAATAGACTTAATGTTTTACCTTTAAGTTAAAGGTAGATAAGAAAGCATCAGTCCTTACAGTGGCAGGTTTTCCATGCAGAACAGAAAGATGTAAATGAAAAATGTTAAGAGCTGCATTGTTTCTGGGATGCCATAAAATTTGAATGCTGACCAAGGCAGAGATACAATAAAGACTTTACTTCAGTAAAAGTCAGTGTTCAATGTTTCAACATTTTCCTGATGCCTTCTCCTAGACAAACTAGCAAGATACAAATTGGATGGGTAGTCTGTGAAATGAGTGGGAAATTTGCTCACAGGCTGCACTTCTAAGGTGGTGATCAAAGGCTTCTATCAGCCTGTTACAAGCGGGATTCCCCAGGGATCAATATGGGGCCCCACACTGTTCAACATCTTCCAAAATGATCTGGACAATGAGACTGAAAGCACCCTTACCTAGTTTGCTGATGACACTAAACTGCCTGGAAAGGTGGGTGAGAAAGAAGAACCATCTTACAGAGTGTCCTGGACAGGTTGGAAGAGTGTGCTGGCAAGAACTGTGACAAATTTAACAAACACCAGTGTGAAGTCCTGAAGCTGGAATGAAAAAATTAAAGAGCCCAGTCTTTAAGGTCTGGATTTATGTGATGCAGGACCAGCCTTGCTGAAAGGGACCTGGTGCAGGATGAACAGGAGTCAGCAGTGCACCCCTGTAGCAAGAAGGGTAAATCAGATCCTGGGCTGCATCACCGGGGGCATTGATAGAAGGAACAGAGATTGAATCATCCCACTCTCAGAACCTGTCAGGCCACACCTGGAATACAGAGTGCAGCTCTGGTCTCTACAATTGGAAAAAGATGTGGACAGACTGGATAGAGTCCAAAGGAAGGTCACAGAATTGGCCAAAGGGCTGAAGAACCTGCCCTTAGAGGAAGGACTGAAGGAATGTGTTCTTTTTTGCCGGGAGAAGAAAAGGCCTAGAGGGGACTTCATCACAGTACTACAGTAGTTAAAAGGCAACTACAAAGAGGAGACACACAGAGAAGACAGAGAGCAACCATTAAAAGTTGCACAGGGACAAGTTTCATGTCCATATTAGAAAGAATTTTTAGTGAGAACAAATAATCACTGGAACAATCTCCCCATGGATGTGGTAGAGCCCTCCTTGTTGGAGGTTTTCAATACACAGTTGGATAAGGTGCTACAAAACCTCTTCTTGGCTCTCTTTTCCATGGAAGTTTGGACCACATGACCTTTCAAGGGATATTCTGTGATTCTATGAAAAAGAAAGAGATAAAGTATATTTAACATCACTTGAAATGTATTATCTCATCAAGGAGCATGTGGTCAACAGCTGATTTCAGCAGACTTGTAAGGGTTTGGTATCTGTGACCTCTGGTTATTGCCTACACTGACTGTTCTTCACCAGCTCCCAAACTCACTGAACCACTCTCACATAGCAACAAGTATATACTCATCCTTGAAATAATTTTCCTTTCAGTTGCTTCCCTGGCATTAAAACTGCAAACAAAAAGACTATCCTTCCAACACTTCTCTCACTGCTAATCCTCCTACATAGGTTACAGGAGGAAAGTTTCCCTGGGTCAAGTATGAAGAGGAGGAGATTTAATTAAAAAGTATGTAGCTGGACTGGAAGAACTGACAATCTGGAAGGAAAGGAGAGGAGAGTTAGCAAATATTGATTCATGTTCCTCTTGGTCTCTTGGGACTGAACACAGTAATCTCAAATCTCTGTTTCTTTATTGCCTGGAAACTGAACTGCCCATATGTCCCCAGCTCATGGCAGAAGCAGAGCTAAACAGGAGATAATTTATCCTTACTATTCCACTCTCAGCTCATGCTGCCATGGCAGTTTAAAAATATTTAAAAGTCTATGATATTCTTTGCTCTGACATGTGTGCCATCACAATTGGAATAGTTTATGACATTTCAGCTGTTCCCTAGTAAGAAAATCTCACCGGAATTGAATGCTGTAGATCACTCAAGTGCAGACCACCTTCCCATATGTGACTAATAGAGTTGCATTTTGCTTAGAACATTTTTCATCATTTTTCAGTAGGGGAAAGATAGTCTTCAATGTCTAAGAATCTCAACAAATGATTCAAAATTTTTGTTAAGAGAATCACAGTGTAATATATTGCAGTCCGCTAACTAGGGAAGGATGCTTTTTGTTCTATGGCGGCAACTTTCTGATAACCTTCTCATGTTGCCTATAGTTAAAAAGAAAAACAAACAAAAACAACAACAACAAAAAACTTCTGGCTTTATTTATTTATTATTCTAACAGAGGACTGAACCATCCTGGAGGGATCCTGCCACTTCCTGAGTGAATTATTTCTGACATCTCACTTGTAATCTGAAACATGGAACCAAATCTTGTTTCAGGCAAGTTTTACTAAAGGTTTTCCTGCACTAAATATAAATTACATGAGAAAAGAAAAGATTGGTGAGTGAAAAACAAATCCTACTACTGGTGTGAATGCTTAGCCTTCTGCTGGTCTTGTTCTCAGAGATTGTATACAGGAGCCTGGATGATTTTATGGGTGACTCTTCTTTTAGAGTCACATTTAAACTCCCATTTGAATGAAGTTTGGTGTAGTGAGTTAAAGCAGGTCAGAGCTTATTCCATTTGAACATGGCAGTGTAACAGAGTCCCACCTTCCTCTGCCTTTATGTAATAGCTGAGGAACGTGTCCTGTCGATGTGCTCACAGAGAGCGGACGGCTCTGTCACGGCTAGCCCAGAGCAGCGACAGGCGCCGTAGGGGGGTCAGTCTGCGAGCAACACAGGCTCCTGTGAGTTCTTTGCCTAACAGGGGCCCATATGAGCAATGGAGATTCGACAGGCAGTGGAACGAAAGGAGGAAACAATTCCAGACGAACAGAGGGTTTATTACAAACACCTCTCCAGCTCGGGACTGTCTGGGGGGAGGAGGGTGCAGGGGGTTTTTGTCCGAGGGAGTCGGAGGGGGGGCAAAGGGGGTGGTCAGCCGCTGCCAGCCAACCAGGGCAGGTTGCTAAGGGATCCGGGGGTAGGAGAACATATTTTGGGCTAATCAGGAGAGAGTGGGAGGGATTTTGCCAAGGCGGGAGAAATAACAGACATCTAACCGTGTGCTGCATAACAGGTGCAGGAGTCATGTGAATTAAACAAAGGAACCATCAAGGGGAAGGGTACAGAGAACTGAGAGTACAAAATTATACAAAGCATAACTGATTAAATTAACACACTGCCACAGTGTCCCATGATCTGGAGATACTCAGTGTCCCTAGACCTTGCAAAGGGAAGGTTGGGTCTCTGATAGGGAAATCACTGAACCTCCTGTTCAAATTATGCTAAGTCTCCTGTTACCTAGAGGCATTTCGGAGTTCAACTTTTTGTTCATCTCTTTTATCTTATTAAACATTTTTTTCATAGAAGAGGGCTGGATATTTGAGGTTTAGTTCAACTACTGTAAGCCAGGGACAATCAAACCCATATATTGTGATGCTTTTCAAGTTTTCTGCCTAATTTATGAAGACTGTGTGGGAGAAGACAACAATCTGTACTCAGGATAAATGCAGTGAATCAGACTGTTCCTTATGGTGAAATGTTCTTTTAAGCAGCTGCTGTACCTTAGAAATTAAAAAAAACCAAAAACCAACAAAACAAAGAAATAAATTCCAGTTTCTACTTTAATAAACCTAATTTTTTTTAAAAAAAGCTGTTGTTTTTAAAAGAAAAATACTGCTCTACAGTCTACAGTCTTAATGCGATATTTGGTATTGTTTGGAAACATAGTATAATGCTACTTCCCTTTCTATTTGGCTATAGAAGCAAGAGGATTAATCACACTAGACTATTATGGAAGTTAGGGAAAAACACAGAGGGAGAATGGTGCAGAGACCTATTGTCTCAGGGAAGAATCTGGGAGAGGTTCTTCCTGAATGCACCCACATGCAAACAATGCTGGTTGAGATGCCTTTTTAGGAAATTCTCAGTATATTTTGCATAGCCAGCTGGCCAGCTAGGGTCAGAGAGAACCAAGCACAGCCCTCACTGCCTTCTATCACTGCTGTGCAGAGTGCCTGTCAGCAATAACCACAACTTTCCTTGCTCATCTACCTTGCACCTCTACAGAAGAGGTGACAGAACAGGTACTTATGCATGCAGAGTCACCACAGAGTTACGTGGAGAAGTAGTGATCAGTTTAATTTCATCTGAGTTGATTATCACTCTTGATCCCTACTCTGGCAAGTGAAGGGCAGTATGGAAAGTGTCTGATAAACTCAGTGACAGCACAGAGTGATGCCTGCTCCTCTACACCTTTCCTGGAACAGAAGCCAGCTGAGGATTTGACAGAGATATCCTCAATGTAGATGATGGCAGTCAGTTTTGATTTTTGGCCTATATTAACTATCTTACTGGTGTCATTGTGCTAAGAGCATAACAACATGATTTTTAAAGGTCTGGGAACTTGATGTAAAACCTGAGGAACTTTGGGATTATGTTACTCAGGAGACTGCTTGAAGTGTCATGTACTCTGACATCTTTTCTACTTATTTTCCCATTGTGAGAAACCTCTGAAATATTAAAATGATCACCATTGATGTCTTTGCTGGGCACAGTTCTCTGTGTTGTATACACTTTGAAGGCATAACAGGATAATGATCCTTTGTGCATTCCCATTTCACTTTCTGGTCTGATCACATTCAGCAATGGTCCAGAAAATCTGATAACCTCAATAACAACTGTTCTTGTTCACTGTGGACATCTGCTACAAGTCTCAAGGGACTTCTAAGGCTTTTGGCAGTCAGTGACTCCATTCCAGATTGTTGTTGTGACTACACATAATTGCATTTTAATTTATATGAGGAGAAAACATTTCAAGCTTTTTCTTAGTGACAGATCTAGCCCTGGTTACCCTGCCTTACATGATCATTGCAGCCACAGGGGGATTCATCAGCTAAAAAAATCAGTACTATCCATGTGCCAGAGACCACCAAAACCTGCAGGTTCATAGTCAGAACTGTTTTTTGGCTCCGTGGGAACTGTTGTATGAGGTATAAACCAGTAACTGAACTAAATAGAAAATGTCCACTCAACACTTCATAGAATCATATAATCATTTCAACTGGAAACCTTATGATCAGGAATACAATTATGCAATTGGCCTTTTTGGCCACTTAGGCACCTTCCTGGCTCGTGTTCAGCTGTCTGTTGACCAGGACTGGCAGGTCCTTTTCTACTGACCAGCTTCCCAACCACTCTTCCCCCAGCCTGTTGTGCTGCACGCGGTTGTTGTGACGCAAGGGCAGCACCTGGCACTTTGCCCTTTTGAACCTCATACGATTGTTGTTGACCCATTGATCCAGCCTGTCCAGATTCCCCTGCAGGACCTTCCTCCCCTCCTGCAGATAAACATTCCTGCCCAGTTTAGTGTCATCTGCAAACTTACCAAGGCTGCCCTTGATCCCCTCATCTGGACCATTAATAAAATTCTTAAACAGGGCTGACCCCAATACTGAGTCCTCAGAATGCTATTTGTGACTGGCCATAACTGGATGTAGCCACATTCACCACCATCTTCTGGGTCCAGCCACCCAGGCAGTTCTTAATTCAGCTAAGAGTGCACGTGGCCAAGCTGTGAAGCTTTTCCAGAAGAATACTGAGGGAGGCAGTGTCAAAGATTTTATTAACATCTGGGTAGAGTAATCATCCACTAAGCAGGTCACCTTGTTGCAGAATGAGATTGGGTTAGTTATTTTTGCCCTTGTTCTTCCCTGGGCAATATTAGTTGTACTCAAAAGAAGAACCTACACATTTGCAACACATTTGATCCACTCGCAGCCTCCTTCAAATACACTTTAGAGGAAACCTAGCATCAGATAGCAAGAGCTACAACAAACTTTCCACAGAGCAGGTTCTCTCTTGCAGCAAAATACAAAATCTTATCTCACAGAACATGTTTGTAAAGGCATTCTATAGGACTTGTCTAAGTCAGTAGGAAATAGGCACTAAGGCATATTTACAAATCTCATTGGTGAGGATTTGGTGCCGGGCACCTGAAATATTTTAGGGTCCAGAACTTCATTCAGTGAATTTGTCCTGTTTCTTTTCCATCTAAAAGGTGTGGAAGAAAGGCAACAACTTTCTTTTGTCCCGTTTCAAAGACTCCAGTTTACTTCAGTTACATACACATTTATTCCATCAGAGCAAAATAGTTTATGAATTCAGATTCATGCAGTTGACTCTACTGTCAGAGTTAAAATGTTCCAGAAAGTTGATTTGAAAAGCAATAGGGATAAAGTGATGATTTACAATGTTTGTGGCATTGCAATGACTCAATGACTTAATTTCTCCCAGCAACACCCAGATATATTCAAATGCAGCTGATGCTATGTCATTGTAAGCTTCTGTTATTGTGTTCAAATTCTTACAGGGGAGAGGGTGTTGTTCAGATGTAAATTGAAGATCCAGGAAATCCTTCATACCGAGGTCAGAAGTGTTTATATCCCTAGGCTGAGTCTGAGAAACTAAAACCTTGGAATGGAATTTTATTCCAACCTTTTTTTTCCCCCCTGACATTCAGGATGGCAGCAGCTGTTAGTGCTGATGTTAGTTACTTTGTGCCCAGAAAGACACAACAAGTAACAGATTGTTAATAATTATACTGGGTGATCACCTTTCAAATGCTTCTAGAGTATCTTTTTATTATTATTGATACCATTCATTGTTACTGGTCAGATTTCAACACTGTCATTCACAAACAGAGCGCCATCTCAGAAGAAATCAGACTGCCTAGTTTAGGTAGAGCAGCAAATTACTCACTGGGGGAAAATAATTAAATCTGCTATTTATGTTAGAGATGGGAAGATTTTCTTTCAGTTGTGGAATACAAGGCGTAGCACACCATTACAAACTCTAATTTCTACATATTTTCTGTTATTCCAGCATGAAAAAGGTATGACAAACCATGGCCAGAATGTTGGAAATACTTTTGGGGATGCTGAATTTTAGATATACAAGTCCAGTGATATTTAACAAGGATAGTAATATGCAAGCAAAAAGTGATGCTGATATTTAGAGATAAAAAAGGCAAACAAACACAACTCTCTGAGTTACTACCCAGGGATGTGGGCTAGTAATGACATTTTTGTAAGAATATATATCCTAGGCATGCGTCAGAAGCTGGCCATCTTTCAGTTATCTGGAAAAAATCCAAGAACAGAGGTAAAATTCATGTTTCTGTGGGATATGTATGCCTGCCTTTTTCTCTACATTTTCCTTTCCATTTTTATTCGTGTGTCATGTGTGTGTTGGGAGTGAACAAGGGTCCTGCTAGTGACAGCGAGTGCTCAAACAAAGAACAAGCTCTGCTGGACCCTGCGGCCCAGGGAGGCTGGGGGCAAGTCCAGAAGCTGAGTCAGTGTACTCTAAGTGAGAGATTTAGTGGGAATACATCAGCATCAGAAAAGTGATGACTGGAAGTGCAACTGAGCTCTAGGGTGAGCTATTTTAAGGATGAAGAATTAATTGTAGCTGACCTCAGAATTAGTCTGCAGGTTGGACACTCTTTTATATTGCGTGACAGGCTTGTCAAGTACTCAAAACACGCATGGGAATGCATCAGTCTAGCAAAGCTGGGCTTCAGATCCAGTTTCTTTTTCTTGTCTGCTGGCACCCTATTTGCCTGGCTCTTTTAGAGAATGTGAAGGTGAGCAGCAGGAGTCGGGAAGGCGAAGCTTCCACTTTTTTTTCCATGAAAAAGTAAAAAGGTCTGAAAGGTCTCCATTTCATCCCAATATGGAATGAAAAACTGTTTCTCAAATTGAACATATTCCTGGAATGGGAATAAAGAGTTTCCTGCTCATTTCTATTCATGGTTCATCATTCTTCCCAAGGATTTCAGATTATGAATTCCAAACACCTTTGAATACTGGTCCTTGCAGGAGATGCTTAGAATGGTTGCTCATGTGTAAGTGAAGATGAAGGGCAGTGGCCATATAAAAAACATCCCACACTTTTCTTCCTTTATTTTCACAGTATTCCTTTGGCCTTCAATTAACACCAGCCATTTAGGAGAAGAAAAATATGATGAAAGCCTGTCATAAATAATTATATAGTCCTGCATCTCTCTCAGCAGTGTTCAGCAGTTATTTTTGAAGCATGCCACGACTAATACACAATTGTTAAAATGCTTTAAGTTATTTGCTTTTTGCATAGTGACAAATTTTTTCCACTGATGGTTTTTATTTTATGAAAACAATGCAACTGACTGGGAGCCAAGAAGATCTTGTATTCTTCCTCGTGTGAGACAGGATTTGACTGAGAGCTTGCCATCCTAAATGTGATTGACCAGGTCAAAAGGATGGAAAAAAAAAGAAAAGAAAAAGAAAGAAACAAAGTTACGAGTAACAGGAAAAAAAATTTGACAACTCTGGTGAATGAACTTGGGTAAGATGATTCATAGTAGATGATTTTATTAGATTAGGGATATTGCTAATTAAGTAAGCCACTATGCAGCCAAGTGCTTCATCTTCTGACCATTTTTCTCTTTACTGTTCTCTGGAATCTTGTGTCTCTTATTATATTGTTGTATGCAGAACTGGTAATAATTTTCCATGCCTTTTACGCCTTAAATTAATATAACATAATGTTGCATGGGAATCTTCTGCCAAGACATTCTGGTAAATGTTCTAGTGCAGCAAAAACTGGCCTCTTAGAGACCAGCAGATAGCTTTACCTCAGTGCTCAGACCAACACCATCACTTCTTCATTTCCATGTCATGTTTAAAGAGCTTTTAGTGAAAGGGAAATAGGCCTCTTTTCCCTTGCTAACTTAAAAATCTGTCCTTGTTATGCAATGTTATCTATAGAAAAGATAGAAGCTAAAATACCTTATTCGTTTATAATTACCATTAGTGTGTGATATCTGGTCACAAAGCTTAATGTCAAGACACAGAAATTGCAAGAAGTCGTAACCTGAAAAAAGAGAAGAAAAGGAAGAGAATATCTTTACAGTGTATTAGTTTTACACAGGTAAAATTTTTAACTCTATGGTAGTTTAACAGTGCTGTTGAAGAAATTTTTCCAGTTTATCTGACCAAAAAAGTACTAAGAGGTACTCATCAGTCTTTTCTTACAGTTCCTTGCAAGACCAAGCAAAACTGCATAGAATTTTCTTTCCCATCACCTGGCTGGGAATCACTTGCATTGGTGGTATGTTACCTCTGCAAGAAAATGAAACACCGCAATTAGACTAGCAGATTGCTCAGCTCAAGCCTTAAAAGCCTGGAACAAAAGAAGCTTTCACTTCAGATGATCTCAGCACTGGTATAATGAGTCAGAGGACAGGAAAAACATTCCTGTAGATCTTGAGTAGTCCGGGTAGGCGAATATCATATACCTTCTGCATAAACTGCAGTTCAGCTCTGATTTTTGCCGTGCAAATAATGTGATCAAGTGAATGGACTCATATAATTGCACCTTCACTCCATTCCCAGAGCCTAGAATGTAGTGAACACTTAAATCTTAGCAGGACAAAACAGTTTGCATTATACAGTATGCAGCCAGATTGGACTTCAGGTAGAAAGGGTATCTGTCCTACTTTTGTTTCCTGACAAACTCTGAGGCAAATGAAATCCACATAGCATGCATTTCAGAGATTAGGTAGGTACAGAAAGTGCCATTTTGAGAGAAAGAAGGATCAGACACAAAGGACACCTAACTGTTAAACAAACTGCCCTGTCTGACCATTCGCATGCCCAGCGCCAGAGACTTTCACTGCTGGGACCAAAGTCCCTTCACAGGGGGCAGCTCCAGTGAAACCACCTTTGTCCTGCTTGGCTCCCCACACACCCCATTCCACCGTCAGACCAGGTTTCCTGACCAGTTCACCCCTCAGTTTCCTATAGAAGGGTCAGAGTTTTGTTTCCTTGGAGCCATTTATTCACAGTGCAAAGCAACAGAAAGAACTCGAGCTGGTGCCTCCAAGGAAGGACCCCCAACAATGGAACTCCATGGCTTTTATATCCCCAGCCCAAGTGTGCAAAAGTCTCACTCTTCCTCTTCTTCAGTCCTCAGCTCCTGAGTGCCTGAGTGTCTGGTCCCCCAGCTCACAGGTCCCCAGGCCCTTTCTTAAGCAAGGGGTCAGCCGTTCACAGCCCCTTGCCTCAGGCTCCAGCCACCCCAAGCCCAGCCTGCAAATTGCACTGAACGTGCACACTGAGCTACCTGCTCTGAATGTATCCCTCAACACCAGGATTTGTAGGACAATTACAAATATTTAAAGGCAATTTGCCAAAAGTTACTTGCTGCAAATCATGAACATATTTAAACAGACAGAACAGAAATAATATTACCTATCGTACAGTTTGTACACAGAATTAGGAATAAAGAGGAAGCTAAATTTCATGGGTGAAGTTCTAGTTAAAGATATTGTAAATAGAAAGAACAGACTGTTGACTATGGTGTGTTGCAATCAGGGCAGGTATAGGAGAAGGTAACAGAGTGGAAGATACCAGAGCTCTTACCGAGACAATCCTAAGGATAGAAATTAACAAGTAGTTAGGGTGCTTCCCCCAGGTGCTTTGAGCATTGTAAATAATTTCAAATTTTTATTTTATTTTATTTGAGATTATGTTAGAATTTTGGCTGGAGTTTATCTTTTTTTGTCCCCAAAGATTTCTGATCATTACATATGAGCAATAAAAAATGTGACTATGTGGGCTGGCTATAATGAAGCTGGGATTTTGTATTCATTCATCACAAGATGTAAATCCTAAGTGCATCTGTTATCTATTTCAAGATCTTATTTCTTATGAGTAGTTTTATGGATAATTGAGCTAGTGAGGATCTTGGTGGAAAATCATCTGGAATGAAGGTACATAGAGATTTCAACCTGCATTCTCTGTGGTGGACTCAGTCATGACAGAAGAATTACAAAAAATGTTTGCTTTATACAGATATCATCAAGTAAGTTTTAGCTTAGCATGTCATACAGTCATGAGGACCCTTGTCTGTTGTTGTTTAAATTTATGGGGGGTCCCCGGGGAGTGCCCCCCGGAGACTCCCGGGGTCTTTTGGGGTCGTGGTGTTCCCGCGCTGTCAGGCAAGGAGACTCAGATGCCAGTGGGGTGCTGATGAGGTGAGGGTTTATTCACTGAGGGAGAGGGGAAGGGAAGGGGGGGGGAAGGGAGGAGAGGGAAAGGGAGCATCAGGAGGCCTCCAGGGGTAGAGGGGCAAGAGGGGCAGAGCCTTCTGCCTTGGCATTCTTATCACCGAGGTTCAAAGGGGCGCGGTAACATTCTCCAGCCAATGAGGTTAGAGATACAGGATACTGCAGGGAGGGTACAGACTTGGGATAAACCATACATTTTCCACGGGTGAGCCAGAGCAAACCATTTCCATAAAATGCAATCCCACACTTGTCTATCAATGTTTCATGGAAATTCATCTATTGTCTTATATGTCTGTCCTCTGATGTGGAAAACAGGCTTGTGAAACTGCTTATCCCTCAGCAATTAATATATAGATCCTAAATAGTAACTTAGGTGAGACACTTCCCTTGGCTGGTAACATAAAACTTACTTTTGGAATACAACAAAAACCTCTCTGCTCATGTTAAACCCTCTGAGAAGCCCTCCAAGGAGAGAGAAACATTTAGGGCTTGCAAGGTCCTTGTGTACGCAGGGTATAGATTTCAGCAGGTATAGGTAAAACTCTTGTCTCAGGCATTAGAATGCCTCTCTTGCCCAGAAAAGGAGGCATATGGCAACAAGAGCCTACATGCAAAAATCCTGATCTCGTTTAAAGCTCTCTAGTCATGTGTTGCCTGTATACATAATTACTGTGAACTTCAGAAGCAACAGAAGCAGTGAGTTGCTGACACAAGGGAAGGAAATGGAGGTAGGCATAAGCTCGAACACGGTCACATGCATGAGTCAGTGGAGAGTGCAGAGACTTGTATTCATATTCTCTGTGCAAACAGCAGAAGCTGTTTAAAGAAATACCTTCTCAGCTGTTTGCTTACTGGAGGCTACTGTTCCTGCAACTGTGCTGGTAGAAAGGAATGTTTATGAATCAGAGGCTCCCACTCACAGACCTGCATCTTTATGCAAGACCAGTTTTCTTACCAGCACTGGCTAAGACACTGGACCTGATGGTCTGATTCTGTGAGGAGGAGGGAGAAGAAAATGGTGAGCAATGCAAGGCTGTAAACTAATAGCCAGATACCTACCAGAAATGGTTTCTCAAAAACCTAAACTTGTGAAGAAATTTATTATTCTATACCTCCAAAAACCTCCATCATTCATTTGTGTGTGCTGTAATCAGAGATTTATTTATGGTAGGGGATATGCTTACTGCTAGAGGAGGTCTAAAAGTATAACCAAGAATTAAATACCTGACTTCTCTTGATTTTCAGCATAATCTATGTTATGTTAAAAGTCAAGAGGCTTAGTGTAACAAAGACTTCCACTCTGTACCTTTCAAATGTTACCCAGTGGACCTCACCCAATGCAATGTTTTTCAATACATTTCTGAGAAGCATTTAGTTTTTGCCTAGAAATTGCTGTGCTATTTTTGTATATTCAGATCTCTGTATCATTCCAGTTTGGAGAGGCCAACTGTTCCCTCTGTTTCCATATGAAGATAGAATGAATCAGTGTTCCTTCCATCCGTACTGCCATTCCCCCAAATGCTTTCAACAGATGTACTAGGAACATGGAGTTCTGTGGTCTGTAACTGTAATACCTCAGATTGGGCTGCTCTCAAAAACCACCCTTCAGAAACCATACAATTATAAGTAACTCAAGTCTGGTAGGAGTTACCACATGTTGCATGAGGAAAGATCCCATGAGGCTGCTCAAGTGATAGCAAAGCTTTAACAGGAAAAAAAATTCACAGAAGCAAAATTTCACTGAAGGTTTCCAGCAATCTGATTTGCATCCTTAGGAGAAGAAAGTTCCCATGTCTCTAAGAGTGGCCAGCCCAGTACTTACTGGATGACTATAAGGAAGCTCTACTGTTGTCAGATCACTTCTTTTCAATTTGTTGGCACATTTTAGCATGCTGCCAGGAAGCTTGGTACTGGTACTCCATATACTCTCTTCTCCTCAGAAATATGCTAGAAATCCAGCATATACTCCCAAGTATAAGAAGAAAGCTGATTTTATATCTAGCCTGCTGTGAGAATGAGTTCACAGAACCATTGCACATCACTTGTAATAGCTCAGCACAGGTATCAGTGTGAGCTCAGAATGGAGCTACTAATTAAAACCAGATTCCTGATGAGGGAATCAAGGAAGGTAACAAAGTACAGTGGAAGACAATGACAACAGGAGGGAGAGGAAGGCCTTCAGCTCATAGGCCTTCCAACTCAGCAAGCCTGGGCATTTTTCCCTGACACTCCAATAGCAATAACATCAATAACAGTTAAGAAAGAATAAAGTGTAAAGTAACAGTTAAGAATAAAATGAAAGCCACATAATCTTTCCCTATCTGTGAGACTCTTAGGGTCCACCAGCTGTGCTGGCTGGCTTCCTACGTCTGGGCTCCAAAATGGGTAACAAGAAAACTCTGAGAGTACTATTTTAAGAACTCTGGCACCAAGCAGAGTGGAGAAAAAAACAAAAGGCAGAAGAAAAAAAAAAAAATCCCAACTCTCCACTTCTTTACTGAAATCATTCTGTTGAAAGCATTTCTGTTTGGCTGCCACAGCTCACCAAGCAGCCTAATGTGCCAGCTATTAGTACCCAGCAGAGAGCATGTTTGCAGCTATTCAGCAAAACTATCACATGTCCTTACTGAAGGAAAGAGGGATCAGCTGCCGAACACTGGAGCTGATGAAGAGCAGAACTATTAAAGCAAGCAATAAAAAACCCACAACCCAGAATGCGGACTGATTCTTCTTATTATTTTTTTAACCTAATGGATGACATTTGTAACTGGAAAGTATGAGTCAGTATGCTCTGCCAGCATGGGGTCTTTATGGTGTTTCCATCTTGTTCTCCCTCCTTGGCTAGGACCATTCTGTCTTGTTGGTTTGTAAGTTTTAGATTCCTTGCAGTACTTTGGAGATGGGCATTCATGTGTGTTTTTGTGTGCGTGTAAGAAGTGACCATAGTGAACTGGAAGTAAAGAGGCAAACTACTCAACTCAGAAATTTTTTAAGGAGTAGTGAGACTACTTTACAATGCTAGGACCTCTTAGATAAATTATTGCTGCCGAAGTGTCACCACTGCCAAATGTGGCAGTGACGTGAATGTGGGAGGCAAACACCCACTTGCTAGCAAGGACAAAATGGACACAGCTCCCTCTCTGCAACCACTAATCTAAGCCAAAATGCTTTAAAAACAGAGTACTGTTTGTCCTTTGGTAGCACATGAGCAAATAGAATGCATTTGACACAGAGCTTCTCTGTAATATCACATCTCTAGCATGTAACCAAGAAACAAAATTATACTACTTATTGCAATGGTATCAGAGTCGTGTTACCTCCGAACAACAAACTCAGTTCTAGATTCTGCCTCCAGAAAGTCCTCTTTACATCACAAGATCAGGCCTGAAACATTTCCCAGGGTGAGTTAATCAAGGAAGGCCTGGTATGGGGAAGTCCTATTCTGACATAGAACCAGCATAATTTTATGGCAGCTTCTCCTACTCTGCAAGTCCCGGACACTGTGGGATTGCATTTTATGGAAATGGTTTGCTCTGGCTCACCCCTGGAAAATGTGCGGCTTATCCCAAGTCTGTACCCTCCCTGCAGTATCAAGTTATCTGTAACCTCATTGGCTGGAGAATGTCACCACGCCCCTTTGAACCTCTGTGATAAGAATGCTAAGGCAAAGGGGTTCACCCTCTTTGCCCCCCTTCCCCTGGAGGCGTCCGGATGCTCCCCTTCCCTCTTCCCCTTTCCCCCTCTCCCCTTCCCTTCCCCTCTCCCTCAGTGAATAAACCCTCACCTCATCAGCACCCCACCGGCATCTGAAGTCTCTTTGCCTGCCAGCACGGGAACAACCACGACCCCATAAGACCCGGGGGTCTCCCGGGGGACCACCCCCGGGAGCCCCCCATAAATTTAAACTACAACAGGACACCAAACTCACATTTCGACAAGCTAACTCCTGCTAGGAGCGTAATTTCCAGGACCCTCACAAGGCACTGTCACCAGTCACGGTTGTCTGGGCTGGTGCAGCAGCAGGGGGACCCCACAGCTTCCCAGGAGAGCAGGAGGTGCCAGGGCCCGCAGAGCCTTTGCCTTCCTTTTCCCACAGCTGATATGGGTCATGCTCAGCGCAGCTGAAAATTGAGCCCTCAGGCAGGGAGCTATAATGAATTCACTAGATTAGGCAATGAAAGCCAGTGTGAACAAAACAACCAGCTGGCTCAAGAATATTTCGCACTAGCATAAAAATGCTATGGTAGAGGAGGAAACAGGCTTCAGAACTGTCCCTTTCATCCCTCTGAAAATCATGCCCATCTTTTCTTTAATACCTATTTTTATAGACTCCATATACCTGTGAAAGTGAAAAGAAATAAAGGTATTTTCATCCTCTGTGTACTGTTACAGTCATTAAAAATATTAAACTCATGTAAGAATGTGATGCATCTTGATAAAAAATTGTTTGTGGGGGAATTTTACCTGAAGCTCTGGAATTTTTTTTATTTTCTTTCATAATGAGTATTGGAATCTAACTACATCATTCAGGTCTTTGTAGTTCTTTTCTAATTCCTGAAAACTAAAAGTTCTTTAAGTATTCATAAGCATTATTTCTAAAAAAACTAAAGTAATAAAATGATACATATAGGGTAGTATAGTTCCAGAATGAGAAACTGAAAGGTGGTCTACCTTTTTTACTGGAAGGGGAGCAATTATTTCAGCATAGACTAGAATGACAGATAAGATTTGACTCCAGTTTATTTGCTTTTGTCCTCTATCTAGGGTTGTGTTGAAACCCTGTGTTTCCAAACATTGTTGTTCCTTTATCTGAGAGGTAACTTTTCATATGTGAGCCAATCCACCCACACTCTTCCTGTGATTATTCTCAAGAAATAAAGAAAATTCCACACAATGTCCATACCCAATAACATTGCAAGCCTAGTTTCACTTGATTAATGGTTTGCTTTGCTTTCTATTTCACAAAAAATGTCTATTCCCATGCTATGGATGCCACTCTTACCAGAAAAAAAAAAAAAGATGTCAGTAAAAAACAGTCTCACATTTGCTATTTGAAGGAGTGAAAGGCAACACTTAGGAATTCCCACATGGTATTGCCCTTACAATCTCCTAAGGAAATCCACCATAAAATAACAGTATGTGCTGAGAACAGGCTGGGGCACCTAAATATGGATTGCTTTTGGCTCCAGCTATTCAGAAATCCCGAGAACAGGTGCCAAATTAAGTCACCCTACTAGCTGCTTTCCGTGGCTGAAGGTCAGTAATAGTTAACATGGAAAGGAATTTGGATAGCACATCTCTCAATCCAAGAGTGCTGTGACTGCTCAAACATACCAATGCATTCTTACCTCAGAAAACCTCAAGTGCAGAGCAGTTTTGCTTTCCTTTGAAGTGGAAGCAGTTTACAATTTATAAAGATAACACATTAGTCTTTGGTATCAATGTTAATTTATGCCACATTTCCCATCTATTTATAACTCAAGCATTCTAAATTAGACTATTAGATGCAAATATATTATAATCTGACAGAAGGCAAAATATTCCATAAATCTGATTTGGAAAAGGGAAATATTCATTCATATATAGCTGACTAATGGCTCTACATTTGCAATTTCAGAAACATGATTTTTTTCAAAGAACTGCTGACAATGTAGGTTAAACTTTGAAGATTAGTGTGTTTAGCCATAATTTTGCTCCCATTTGAATTTTATTTTGTTGTCAGCTTGTTTCTTATTGCATTCTTTGTTTCGTAGAACTTGTATAAATAGAAAATTTTTGTTTCTTGAAAGCCTTTTGATCTTCTTTTCATTTCCCACCTGCAATTACAACTCTTTCTGGGTGACATCACCCATTAGACGCAGTGAAAAGAATTCTGATAAATAGCTGAATAAAGAATTATTGACATCAAGTGGAAAATAGCCATCTGGAACTGATGAAGTCTCAAAAAGCCTTTGCATGCAAGAATCACAAACAAGAATCATTACAATGAGGGAAATATAGAAAATACTCCATGTAAGGTATTCAGTGCAAACTCAATGCCCAGAACTGGAAAATTGATGAAGATGATTGTTAATGCAAAGGTAAATATTTAACCTGGTTAGCTAGAGAATACTCACAAGCATGTATGCACCAGAAATGATATATTATGATGTTTTATTTCAGTAAACAGTGAATTAGCACAGCCCAATTTCTCTTTATTCCACATCTTACTGAATTCAGACAGGGTGCACTTTTAAGAATATCCTATTGTACAGATGAATTCCATTCTCCAGTGAAACACAGTAAGTTCATGGTAAGTCCACATTCCTATTGGTTTTCTATCTTTCCCTTTTCCTTAGTCCTCAGACTATTAGTTGTTACATCTATGCCCAAACTCTGAGCAAGCATGAAACAGTATAATTCTCTGAATGTGACTGGAGCTACCCTTAAACAGTTCCAGTCAAGAATCTAGTATTTTTCTGAAGCAAGCATTGGTATATACTACTGTTGTGGTTTTAGGATTTTTTTTTTTGTCTCTGTGTGTGTGTAAACAAGAGTAATACTGATATTAGGCACAGACCTCATTCATATTTACTATATGGATGTAGAGTTATGGACTGCAACCCACTTCCTTCTTTTAGAAATGGAATTATCTTTGAGGAGACATAACAAGCAGATGTTGTTCCTGGGCTCTGGTCTGTTGCAGTTCTTAACATTCACAGCATAAAATTGAAGACAGGGAGTGTATAGCATGTACCAGTAATCCTAAGGTTTTTGTTCTTCTTTTGAAGGAACAGAAGAAGTTGTAGAGAGGAGTTTCTGTCACTTTACATTTTTTCCAGAGAAGACAGAAGTATTCTCTATCTCAATTTTGGTATTCTTGGTTTGCTGTCTAGAACAAATGTGATAGATAATCCTGGAAAATTTTCAGGCTTACGCAGACTAAAGCTTAACTCACAGTTATAGATTATTAGCATTACAGTGGCTCTTTAGAAAAATCTGCTAGGTCTTTCTTCACTGAATAATAAGACTTAAAAAGTTACTGGGCTTCAGAGTATGTTGAAAGACTGTGACACATGGAGATTCAGTAATAGCCTCTAACAGAATAACAACAGACACACAGAGTGTTACAGTCACAATAGGTCTTTCCACAGTCACAAAAGTATTTCCCACAGCAATTATACCAGCAGTGTTTACTAATAGGCATGGATAATGTCAGGGCTTTCCATTGTACTTTGAATTTACACAGCTTATCACTTCATAGTAGAGATGATCCAAATGCATTCTCTGATTCAAAAGTAGTTCCCCTCTGGAATAACTTAATAGGTATTCCTTAGTTATCTCTAAACCTAGTTTTAGCTAGAATTTTTTTTCATACACGTGTTATATCTGCTCTAAATCCATCAAAGCTAGTGTGGGTTTATATTATTGCAAAAGCAAAAATAAAACAGGCACTGTATGTGTTCTCCTTCCCAGGAGCCACTGACTCTCCCTGTTTGGAATGGCACTTATGGGAAACCCATGAGCTCTGCAGAAATGACCAAACCACATTTGATTTAAAGCAGATATTTTGAGAATTCAGGTAGACAGTATATGTAAATGAGGTGACAAAAACTTCTGCTGAGCCATCCTTAGTCTTCTGATAGTTTTACACACAAAGGGAGGTGGAAATCAGAAAATGGTTTTGGAAACTCTGATTCTGAGAGAGATGTGTTTTGCATATGACCCTTTCAAAAATGCCAGCAACAGTGTATTTGCTTTTCTTGATCTTTTGAATCAATACCTTCTGGCTACATAAGACACTAGCAAACATTTTTTGACTCCAAACAAATTATTTACAAACTGTCACAAGTGACTTTTTACATGGATCATCATTTACATGACATTTACAGTTCCTGGCAAAAGCCCGCATGGACATGCCCAAAGAGCCACTATTTTCCTCAGAGAAAGGGGAACCTCAGAATGATTCTTTTACCAAAGCAGTTTGTTGCATGGCAGACTTTTACTTCATACATCTTATTTAAAATCCTATAGGTAATAAATAGGTAGTCATTAAAGGGAACACTGTGACCTCATTGACTGCAATTGGTGATATCACATAGCTGCACCGTGCTTCATACTGTCCAGATGACACAGTTCCTCATTTTTCTTCATGCTGGGTTGAGATCATTGCTTGGGTGAGAGGCAATTACCTGAAGCACTTCTGAGAGGTGCTGGCAGACTGTCTGAGAGAGCTACTGTCTGAGTCTGAAGGAGCAATTTCCTTCCTTTTAGCCAAGCTTGTGGACTGAGAGAACCTTTTAGGATCTTTAGGTGCATCTTGATGCATTGGCAACAACAGTAGCCAGGGAATTGTTCTGTTTTACTTTCTTGTTTACAAGCACATGTCCAAATGAAGATTTTCCAATATTTTGTCTATCCAGAGTAAGCAATTATACACTCCAGGTTTTAAAAACATTGCAAACCTCATCAGGAGCAATATACACTTTGTTTTCTACTCCAGGTCTTTCGTGCATTGCTACTTAATAGCTATGCTCACTTCCACTACCATTTCCATTCTGGACACACATTAATTATTGGCTTTTTAGTTCATAGTATCTGAAGGACACGTCACTTAGAAGGGAACAAACGGGATCACAAATGGAATATGTGCCTATAGTCCTCACATCTGGAGTTATGGATGGATGAACTTCTACCACAGTGTTACCTTTATTTTTTGGTCTAGTTTGCTGATTTTCACTGAATACTACTGATATAATAATTTAATACAATAACTATATGTAATACAGTAAATATCATCATATCATCATCTCATCTTGTCATATCATATCATATCATCATATCATCATATCATATCATATCATATCATATCATATCATATCATATCATATCATATCATATCAGTAAGTTATAATAACCTAGGATTTTATCAAGAGAAAACTTGTCTAGGCATTGAAGGTTGGAAGATGTTTATTTAAAATTGTGTCATCTTGATTTAATCAATAGAGTGAGGTTTTCTATATATATGTGAATGTACAGATTAATCCAGAATATTTGGGACAGGTGCATCCTATAAACTGATTAGATAATTACATTAATTACATGGCTGTTGCAGATATTAAAAGCTACAGTTTGCGAGAAAATGCCATATAATTGTTAGTACAGAAACTGAGGCATGATTGTGGTTTATTAAACATACCCATCTGAAGGTTTCACTTTAATAACCTGTGTTATTAGAGAAGATAATATTGCTTCATTCCCCAGCACTGAGGAATGAAGCTACTTCATAGGTTGATGCAAACAGAATCAGTTAGGTGTAATAATTAGGTTCAGCCCCTCACTATCACTGCATCGTACACAGCTGCTTTACCAGGTCAGAGTGTTTTTATTTTTAGTTCACTGTTAAGGGTGCATTATAATCTCTTCATTAGTTTTTCTGAACAGAGCACATACCATCATAAATGTTTTAGTAATGAATTCAGAAAGCAGGTAGCACAGCTTGTCTGTTTTTACAGACTATTACCACCTGGTGCTGCTAGGGCAGGATGAGGACTGAAACTTCCACTGAGAAACTAAGATCTCATTTCTTGTAACATCTTTAGTTAAAGTACCTCTTAAGAGATGAACAGAGTAGATGGCAATATGAATGAAGACAGGTTTTACAGAAAAATTCTGTTCCAAAGATGAGCCAATTCAACAGTGGACTTCTCTATGATTTCACAGTGTTTTCTGGGACTTTACAACAGATCTTCAGAGTCAAATATTTTCTCACTGTAATTTAAGAGATTAAGGAAGCAAGATAAACGTTTAAAATATATTTCTTTTCTTTTGATACAAAGCCTTGTATCCAGTATCTGCATTTTAAGCATCTGTCTGTATTGTCTTTCACTATTGTATTAACCTGTATGACTTCCATTATACATTCATTGCTTTCGTCTCTTTGGAAAGAGATAAGTTTTGTATTCAAATAACTAATGTGAGATTCAGTGTAAATAATGAAAACTGTTCTGATAATTTACTAGAATGTCACTCAGCAAAGAGAGCCAGATAACCAAAATTTTACTGTCTGGGTCATGTTTGGACAAACATCTATGAAAGCGGGACTTCTTATCAGATTCCAGCACTTCCCCTTGGCATCTCAGCTGGAAATACCATAAGAAAAGCCTTTCTGTTAGACCTTGGTCATTTCCAGCTCTAGTCCCCAGTGGAAATCAGAGGTGCCAAATTAATTTTGCTCATGAAGGGTTCAGTGTAAGTTCATTTCCAAACATGCATTAAGGTTTCTTTTGTATTTCTTCCTCAAAGACTGTGTGGAGACTTGTTTTAAAAGTGCCAGGAGATCCTGTAGTTTTGTTTGTTTGGGGGGGTTGTTTGCTTTTGGAGTTTTTTTGTTTGGTTTGGTCTGGATTTGATTTCTGTTTTGTTCTGTTGTTTGTTTTATTAAAAAAATCATTAACCGTAAACTTGAAGTGCCTTCACTTCTAATTGCTGTCACAGATGTGACTCCAGTCAATAGTTCTAAAGAGGACTGCTGATTTCACATATGTTAATTGTCTGTTCTTCTGTAAAAGAGAAAAAAAGTGGTTAAGGGATTGGAGAGAACTTTTCTTAGGTAAATTATTAAGTCTAACCCTTTTCCACAGGGTATTTTTCTCCTGCCCAAGGAGACTTGAGAATCTTCTTGGCCACTTTAGCTGAAGTTATTTACCTTTTAATAAAAAAATAGAAATTAGATGAAGAAGTTTAATACACATTTCTTAATATTCTGACAAGTGATTAAGCTAAATTATGGCTTTATTATCTGTGTTTACCTCAACATTTAAATTACTGCACATGAATAGATCTGTTTCTGCTGGAGAGGCAGACCAGCTCCTCTGTTCCAAAACATGTTAAAACCAAGGCCATGCTTGCAGAAAGTGGCTTCAAGACCATACGTGCAGAAAGTGAGTTCAAGACCTCTTGACAAAGAGGAAGAATGTGAGTTGAAGACTTTCGAAACATTCTGAGTGCTCTAGTGGCAACAGTGAAGATGGCATGAGCACCTCTTCTAGCAATTTTTTTTTGTGTATGATGACAGGTCCAGTAGAAGTGTTCTGAAAACTCCCAGACCCTGAGGGAACATTTAGTTGGATTTTTAGTTCAGTGGATATTTAGTTCACACAGGTATGGTTTGAGTGGTCTTTCACCTGCACATGAGTAGATATTTGAGGTCAAACTGAGGCTGACCTTGATGAATTCTCCTCTTTAATCAATGAAGGAACTGTCAGAGGGTCATTCATCCTACATACCTTAGCCTCACATCTTGATAGGCTGAGTGGTTGTTGAAGGTTTCTGTTTCTCTTCACAGTGGGAACCGAGATACACAGCTTTGATTGTATTAACTTTTAAGGACAATTGGTAGAAATTCTGCTATTAAAAACTGGAAGTATAACTTGTAGAAAAGGATACATTTGCAAAATTCAATCTTTACTGTTTGATTATAGTTTGTGGAGTCTTGGAAAAATTAAAATTTTGAATGTCAGCAGTAAAAAAAAGAAGCAGATAGTGCAACCTTTTTAGTGATGTAGCTGTGGGGTAACAACGCTCCCTAGAACTGAAGTCAGGTCTTTAAGTGCTTTTATAAGATAAATTCTTGTATTTTTTTGTAAAGTGTTTCAGCATAAAAATGCCATGTAACCATGAAAAGTATTTGGTATACTGCATTTAAAACTTTTAATAAAGTTCTTCTTTTTTTTTCTTTTTTTGTACAGAGGTGGTAGACTGTAGCTATCCCTTATGGCTGACCTGTGGAAAGTGTGTGCCTGTTGCCAGATTCCTAATCAGAATACTGTGTAATCAATAGACTTGTATATAATTGTAGGCAATTGTGCCAGCACAAGGCAGGGACAGAAATATCCATCTGTCAGCTATCAACTTGAGCTATGAAGCAGGCCCTTATCTTAAATCCATTCCAGTTTAATTCTGACATTTTTGCTTGAAAAGAAGGATTCTCTCGTTTTATGGAGAAGTACTACAGTCTTGAGTAAAATGAACCAAGTGTTCCTGCTGCTTGAAACAGGAGAGGTGATGGTGAGAGTTATTGGAAATTCACCTAAGGTAACATAGCTACTTGAGGTCAATGTAACATCTTTGCCTAGAAAGCAGGAGTCCAGGCTCACCTTCTCTCTGAAACCACCTATTTTGCTGTGTGTATTTTCTTGAATTCAGAAAACTGCATGGATTGTACCTGTGAGTTGACTTTGTTGTGGAACATGGAAATCCAGCAACCAAAGTTACTAACCCAGTTATCAGGCCATTTCTCATTTTTTCCTGCAGATTTCAGCTTCTTGGCTCAGGAAGACAACAATTTTTGAATATCAATGACACCAGGAACTGCATTCAATATAGACTGTGCACTGTTGTGCTTATAAGCCTTGACCAAACTGTGAGCTGGGAAAGGGACAGACTCTTTCAAGTTCCTAATAATTCACTTGGCCCACTCAAGGGTCTGTTACTTTTAACAGTGGCTGCTTACCTGTTTGGAATAAATGAATTTCAGAGAAGGCCAAGGGAACAGAGCTGTGACACACATCTGTTCAGATCACAGCGTCAACGGAGTTTGTGAAATGCTGCATTTCTCATGTAGAAAATCCTGATTCTTTTTTTCTGCATAAATTATATTTTTTTTCTCCAGAAGTTAATTAATTTATGCTTCATAATGTTTTTTCTCTTACTAACATTGCAGCCTGCTGCACAATATGCATATCAGGTGTTTCTTCTTTTTTAGGCTTTCAAACAACTGTAGCACAACCCTAGCTGTTTAGCAAGACAGAGCACATACTACCCATTGCTAATTCTTCTTCAAAGCAGCAGTTGAATTAACATAAGCTTTAAGTGGGTGTTATGTATTCATTTGCACATTTTCTGCTGCTGCCTATGACTCGTTTAGCTGCAATCTGCTACACATAAAGGATTACTGCACAGATACAGAACTTTATAGAAGTGAAACAACCTTCAGGTATCTCTGCATAAACTCATGCAGCACACTATGGGTCATTAATTTTAAATGTCTGGAGGCATAAAGATACAAATCTTTCTCTCTCTTTCTCTACCCTGTCTCACCCACCACCAGCCCTAGACAGACACAGTAAATTGGCACTCCGAAGAACCTACATCATCATCATTAGTCATGTTTCAGCTTATTGTCCTTTTCCTCTGTTGTCTGTTATTGTCTATTATTCAGGTGAGTTATTTGTTTAAAATATATATTTAAAATACTCTGGTTGTAAATGAGTTCAGGGTTGGTTTTTTTTTGTTTGTTTGTTTGTTTGTTTGTTTTTGTTTTCATTTAGATCAGGAGACTGAACCTGGTAAAAACGAAGTGATTATAGTGCTTCCTTCCTCATACACCACTGCTGTTGTATCCCCAGGATGAAAGACTACATGCATAGCCCTTCTGCTGGGTGTATTGAAATAACTTAAAATATACCCTTAGAAAGAATAAGATAAAAATGACAGTATAATTCTATACAAGATCTCAATTCCGATCTTTTTTTGCAGAAGTTCCAGTGACAGCTCACAACTACCACTTTTTCTTTTTTTTCTCGATAAACACCATTTGCAGAAAAAAATTGGTACTGTTGCTCCCTGAATTCCTATAAATCAGGCCATATACTATTTCTAGTTCTGGAAAATATGATCTTTTTCTTCATCCTTCTGCTCAGAAATTACTTTGCATGGCTTTTTTTTTTTCCCCAGAGCATTTTAGTATACTGTGCTTTGTTGATATATATAGTGGTAATTTCCAAGACCACATAGGAAAAAAAAGGAAAGTGTGTGCTGTTTGTCTATTTGTTTGGATGGTATATCCAGTCATTGCACAGACAAGGCAGAACTCAGTCATGAATTGTTCATTTAGTATCAGTTGCCACTGTGACCACTCTGTGCAAGTTGTTTTGCAAACCAAACTATAGAGATATGTTTAATCTCTTATCTCACTGAGAGCATTTCGTAAAGAACACATGTAGGGGATTACATGAAAAAATATACGGCCTTTTTTGTTGTTTCCTTGGTTTTCTTTTTTTTCCCTGACCTACATTTTATGTGGCATATGTCAGGAGAGCTTAGGCAGTTTATAGTACTACTTTTGCATGCAATTTCAAACACCTTTTCCTACTCCCTCTGGTTGCTAAGTATGAAAACCTGTGCACTGTATCCCTGACGATATGCCAAATATCAAATGCCATGCAAGATAGCAGAGCAGAGCAGGGTTCCAAGGGCAGACGGCTAAAAAGTTAGACAGTGACTAAAGTATATTAGGCCCTAGTCTAAGGTTGCATATCTTTCTAATATCTCCAAACAATGCAGCACAAACTGCCTGACTTCCTCCACTCTTTGGTGTCGCTCATTTACTGAGTTGGGCTGTAGTCCTGAGAGGTGAAAGGAAGGGTGGCTGACAAATTACAGAAACCACTGTAAGAACTGAGATGAAAGGGCTGATGTCTATGTTTCAAAGACAGCATTATTCTATATGAAATCCATATCTTGACATTCTCATTCATTTCAAATCATCCCTCATTAATTGTTCCTTTTGCCTCTGGGGTAGTGTAGCATGCAGTATACAGTTTCCAACCACAAACAGTTTGCTAATTAGGAACTCTACTTGATAAAGAAAACCGTTAACATTTGAACTCACTTTGAAATTCTAAACATATATTCTTTAGAGGTAAGCACCTTCTTTTTTAATGCTATTTAGTACTTAGTTGAATAATATATTTATCCCTGAATATTATTTTTAAAAATATCAGTGTAAATAGCTTGGATGCAGAAACTGAATGATAAGTTGACAAGTTTCTTTTCAGCTGTAGGTGAAATGTCCCTGCTGTCATGTATGCTGTTTGACATTTTAAAAACTGTCTTTTGAAACAGAAGTTTTCCAACAGGGAAAGACAAAAGATATCATCATACTCTAAAACTTTTATTTGAGCCAGAACAAAGGAGTGCCACACTAAAATCATAATAAGGATTTTTAAACTTATTTTTATTTTCTTTTCACATTCAATTATACAGTTTTTGAGTTCTTAATATATAACACACTGCATCCATTCCATGAAGGAAAGACCCAAGCCTTTGGCATGGGGTTGTATTCATCTCCCCAGATTTTACCCATGAAATACGCATGCATTTAATCCAAACTAATTAAGCAGGCTCCATTTGAAACACCTCCATACCATCTTAATGCAAGTGTCTTGGGCCAGTGGGATGACTGGCCCTTGTGAGATACCTGCCTCTGAGTTAAAGGCAGATGGTGCCTGGATGACCATCCTAGATTTGATGTCACAACTAACTTTTAGATGATTAAAGCCTGATGAGGTGAATTGCATGTAAAATCACATAAAACTTGATATGACACAACATGGACTTAAGAACTTTTTATTTAGAAGAAATTCCAACATTAATTAGAGTATAGTAGAAATACTATAATACTAGTAGAAATACTAAAATAAATTAGATATCAAAATCTTCGCTATTATATTGCTCTGCAGTACGACTTCATGTGAAATAGGTCAACAATGAAGGAAAGAGGGCTAAATAATTGGAAAAATTATCATTCTCCTCCAGAGAGGAAAACACCTCTCATTCTTTGCTCAGTTTGCTAGGTAGAGCAGTGATTCACATTACCCTCCGTCCTCCTCTCTAAAAGTATGGGCAATGGAAGCAATAAAAGCAAAAGATGTCTGTAAGGAGCAAAGATAGTCCAGGACAACAGGGCAAATTAGGAGGACAATAAATATGATAAATTATGGGAAATTGAGTTCAATTAAGAAAAAAACCAAGTACATTTAGTATTCTTTTAAAATGTCTCTCAACTGTTTCATCCTTATCTGACTAATTTTGTTAAAATTATGCCTCCTAATGAAAACTATTTTTGCATTAATTTGCTGTGTGTTTTTTCACAGTGCATTTGGTAAACTCATTTACAAAAGCATTCTTGTTATTCAGGAACAACACCACATGTAAGATACAAACTCTCATTTTACAAAGTAAAAAAAAACTCATAAAAATAAAACACTATCATGTTATAACCCTCCCCCCTATTTAAATAATTTCATTCCATACACTTACTTTCACAATAGTTTCAGCCATGTAATTCCCGTATTTAGTAATTATTTCCATGGAAATGTTATGTATCCTTAGGCAGCTGTAATGACTTGAAAGAATGGCATTTTAATAGTGGACAGTGATCACCCATTTGCATATAGGAAAGAGGATTTGGTAATAATTTTTCTTCAGTTATAAATATCAGAGAAAATTATTACACTTTGGGGACCTTGGGGTAACTTATTGTCACCAAAGCTAAGAAAATGCCTTTGGAAAACTCTCAGCTTACTGTGGGGTGGACATCTGTGCATGAATCAGATTCTGCTGATGGAAGCTACTGGACAAACACTACTATTGAAATGTGTTATCTACATTCACTAAGGACCAGAAGAATATTTTATCTGAAATCACTTTCTGACATTGGAACCTTAGACCTTAATGCTTGGATCAAACAATAGAATTTAAACATATAAAACCTCATTTTGTTACTTTTATGTCAGATCTTTGCTGGTATCATGTACTCAGAACATCCAATGGTTTCTGGAAGAGCCATTTTAATGCCTCAGCACCTCCAAAAATGAGATTGTGGAAAACTGATTTGAAAATCTCATGTAAGTAATACTGACTGAAAAGCAACAACATTTCAAAACCAAATGTTTTGTTTAAGATATCAGTCATTGTAAATGATGCAAACATCTGTATTTAGTTTTTGGAGTCACTTGTACTTTACACAAAAGAAGTGCCATTACTAAATTAGCTGGTTTGAGCAATCATCCTTTTAAAAATAATTAACCCTGTGAACACTTGTTGGAAAGCCAGCCTGGAGCTTTTCCAATACATCCCTTGTGTTTAATGAACTACACAGGGGCTTGCTGTCATTTGGATATGTAGTCCCACCATAATCAGGGAGCAACCCAGAGAATCACTATTCATCAATATGGATGTGGTTGTACTGTTTGTTTCTAAAGAAAGATGGTTCATAAATATAAGGAGGAGAAAAAGACTCTGTAAATATGGAAAGAAATAGTACATTCACTAAAACCAAAAGTTTTCTAAATAGTAACAATTCTACAGAATTCAGTAGAATTGTTATCTTGGAATGACATTATCCAAAGCTATACGGGAATTTTGTCAGTAGGATTCCCATTAATTTTGATGTGAAAATTTCTGATGATCATTACTGTTTCCCTTTTGTTCAAATGTTTCACCTAATTTTTTTAACAGAAACCTTACTCATACTTTAATGTGCTTCTCTGGCACAGTAATAGCATTAGCCCTCATTCAGCAAATGTTTAAGATAATTACAGACAACACAGATCATAAGAAGCCATGATAGGTATAGAACAACAGCCTCTCTGCTCTAGCTGATTAGATATTTGGGATATTTGAAAGCGTTTTGGTGATATTGTAAGGTAATGCCAAGACAACAGGTTTCACTCGAGGGTATAGTTCAGACTATGGCTAACTAGCAGCTACTACACCAACTTGCTTAAACTCTCATTATGTACCTGCTAAACTGCAGAGGTCCATTGGTTACAGCTCCACAGTTCTAGGAAAGTGCCATAATAAAGAATGCTCAGAGAGGTAAAAAAATGCGAGAAGTACAGACTATCTTTGCAGTTAAGATCCAAATTAAAGTCCTTTTATTTTACTTTTAACTGGGAAAAACCCACAACAAAACAATGTATGGTTAAATATTATTTTAAAATGCTACATCTATCTTGCTATTTAGAAGCAGGCATGTAATCTCACACATATATATACATGTGTATGGATATATGCCCTTTTAAAAGGAAAGAAATTCAGTCACATGTCTATGCAGCTCCTGTATTATTCAATTAGCCCTAAGGCATTGGGGTGATCTTGTCCTTTATGAATCTAAAAGGTTAAAAGCCCACCCTAAGTTAAGCATGTGAGCTGGGTTTCTACTTACCCTTCATTTACTTTGAGAATCAGACTCATAATTTGTCTCCATGGTCACTGATCATTTCTGGAGGACAGCTGATGCCTTCTGCCTTCATCTCATTCCAAGACTAGAAGAATCTCTCAGCAAGTGCCCCAACTTCTATATAAAATAGAGAGGCAGGTACAAGACTTGTACTTGTATACTTGTAACTTTGACGGAATCACATTTTAGATGACTAAAATTAGTGAGGTGAATCCTGCCCATGTAGGTTCATTATCTCTATGTAGACACTTGGTGTTGTGCAGTAAATGCAGATTACAATGAATATTATCCTCGTAAGATCCCAGAACTTCAAAACAAAGTGTTGTGAAGTTCTTTTCCTGAATTATTTATTATTTATTAATTATTAAATAGGGCATGAAGTTTAAATATTTGACTGGAATTTGAATAATGTCTTCAGCATTTGGCTGGCATTTTCAATAAACGTACACAAGTAAATTTTTAAAAACTTCAGAACCTCATCTCTTCTGCTAGAAATATTGATTTGGTTTTCAGAACCTTTTTGTGAAGCAAAGGAAACTTCTAAAAAATACATCCATCTGAGAGCAAAGACAATGAGAATAGATGCAATTGAGTCTTGACTCAGACTTTGAACCCTTGATTTTAAATTGGTAATTAGCTTTGTTTGGTCACAGGAATGTTATATTTCTGAAACAGAAATGATTATGAAGCAGCATAAGTTTCTTTATTTAAAACTTTTGGTCTGTATTTGATATGATTATAGTAAAGCAAAATCTACACCAAAATTGCCACCTGTGCAGAAAAGACTTACTATAAAAAGGATGTGAAAAAAAAGAGCTATATATTGCTAGTAATTTGATATTGTCTTCACAAGTGCTTCGTGGATATTAGGGTGTAAGAAGTTAATATGGTCATTCACGTCATATGTTCACACTTTTCGGAATAGATGAGATATTTAAAAGCTCAGTACTGTCTCTTCAGCAACTGATGTCAAGACCTTTTAAATTAAAGACTTCTATTGATGTACTATCCTTTTTCCTCATTTTATTTCTCCACAAAAAAAAAAAAAAAAAAAAGAACCTCACAATGATTGATTTTTTCCATATGACTAAAAAAATCTTATCTTGAAAACTTAGGGATCTAATGAGTGACATTTATGTAAAATCTATCTCTATTCCAAAACCAGTAAAAGCTTTTCTGGCTTTTCAACTCCAATCTGGATCAAAGGCAAAGAAGAGACAAGTTTGAATAAATGGCATCTTTCATGCTTTGTCTTCCCTAGAACAAGCTGACCATCTCCACCTGGCAACTCTTAGGAACAACAGTGCTGGTAAAGCAAATACATAGGAGATGGCCCTGCAGTAAGGCTTTTGAACATGACAGTTTGCACTTCTTAAAAAAGGTTTGGACTTGATCTTTTCCATAGCAAATCATGGCAGCAGAGCCCTGTGATTTTCATTCACTTTCCCTTCAGCAAACTTCTCATAGCTTCTTTTTATTTCTATGTCTATGTTATTTATATTCTTCTGGATAAGATGGCGTGATTCTCACACAAGTATTGTGTATAAGAATTATGTGAAATAAACTTTTCTTGAGGTCCAGAAGGCTTTTTCTCCTGCTGTACCACACCTGAAAAGCAAATGCTCTCTGGCTTCTAATTTTTGAGCATTTATTAGCAATGCTTTTACATCAGCTGGCAAGGTGACAATAGAACAGTCTTATCTACAATAGAAGGAAATGTTCTCTTTGAAAGTATTATGCAAAAAACACAAGGGAAATAAGCGTTAAAATAAAGCACTTAAATATATGCTACAAAGTCCTTGATGTGTCTTTCCATCATCTCAAGATGATATGAGATAATTATCAAAAACCAAAAGATAACATATTCCTAGGCCAATCACTACAATTATTTAGGACTTCTGTGGTGTATCTACATATGTTTCATAATCAGGTTCCTGTCTGTTACATGAGTTTGTCTGCATGGCTTTTCACACTGATTCTGATTCACACTGAAAATAGCTGCCTAGGTTATTCTCATTACACTTCCCTGCCTAAACTGGTGGGCACCAATGCATAAACTAAGTACACAAGGACAGGACAATTCTCTCTTTTGAGTCTTATACTGCTTTCTATAAAAAAGATAAATTTGACTTTCAGAGACAACAGTAAAGCTTTATCTCACTGTATAGCCTAAGGGGTAACCACAGTCATTCTTTGACAGGAACTCCCTTCTGATAGGGAAAATGTTATGGTTTCCCCAACTCCAGACAGTCAGAAATCATGGGTTAAGTCCATTCTCAACATATATAAGATAATAACTAAAAAATGTCAGCAGCACATTTTTTTATTTTTCCTCTTGGGTTTTGAGGCTGCAGGTGTGTTCATTGCATACTTTAAAAGTATTTTTTTCAGGAAGGAATACTTTGTTTTTATTTTTTTATAAAACTGGAACTATGTTTTTGCTCTTCATCTCCAAGAGCTGATGTCTTAAAAAATGCCCTAAAGAAATGAAGGCCTCAGAAACATTACATGACCTGGGAGCACATATATTAGGAAATCATGAAAGATGTAATAAGTTATTTCTATACTACAAAATAAAACTGTGGTACTAAGAAAATTGTGCAAAATTTAAATAATGAAAATTAGATATTGCTAGTTGATCTTTAAAAGGAATTGTACAAACATTCAAAGTGCCAATGTTTGACTTTTCAATTTAATAAAAGCAGTAAGAAATATGTTTTTCATTTCACTGCCTCTTGCTATTCATACAGGGTAATTCTCTCTCTACCAGTGGCTCATTTCTTCAATTACGGGATGTACCTTCATTACACTTGATAAATTATATTAAACAGTGTCTTATGCTAATATACAGAAACTTGTGGTTGCCAGGCATCATCCTTAAAGGAAAAAAACCCAAAACTTTTAATTAAGCAGTTGTCTTCAATATGAATAGTTGTCATAAGCTACTGCCATTACCCAAGGGGTAATGTTTCCAAAGCTCGTTATGGAATTATTCAATAAGAAATCCCACACCAGCATTTACTGAGTAGTACATGGAATACATAAATACAGTCAAATTGCCAAGCAGACAATTCTCTAGTGTGGCCACAAAGAAATGAATTGTATAACAGAACCAAAGAAACTTTGGGCAGTTCCTACAGTTTCCCATTGTATTCTGTACAGAAATGAGACAACAACATTTATCATTTGTATAATTTGCTTTTATCACTGTAATATTCATTTTTTGTCCTCTAATACTTTCCCAGTATTAGATCTTCCTCAAAATTCCAACTACTTTTAGTTATGACTAATGTTATATTTTTTTTCGAGATTACAGTAACAAGAAGAATAATTATTGGATACTGATGAGGAAAATTTACTTATTCATGAATCAAAAAAATCAAACTTTGCCCAGGAATTTTGATAAATGCATAGGTGTTCTTTATTGTCTTTCAAATTTGTGTTTCTTTAAGACTTTCCTATTTGTTCTATGTCATCATAACAGGTTTGTCAGCCACATGTATTCCTGAACTTCTAATACCTTTTGAGTCTCTTAATTGATTTCAGAATAATTGGATGCAGAGGTGGAACTTTCATAAAGAATTCCTGAGTACATCATTCAAATCTTGTTGGGTAGAGGAGTATGGGTCCTAATGAAAGTAAAATTGCCATACAAACTTATATCTGATCAGGTATCTGAAAGAATTTAACCAGGAAAGTGCCCTAAGAGGACCCTGATGCATAGAAGATTCAGTCAAATTTGTCTCCTTGATATCAGATTCATTTAAAAGATGATAATAATGAGCATTTTTTGCTGCCTTTAACTGAAGCTCAGATGATGAACTATCTTAGCATGTGTCTTGGGTTGAAAAACGTAACCAAAAATGTGTATTCTATTTTCATCTGTTGAAACTAGTTGGGAGATGTTGTTCTCTTCCACCCCTTTTCCTCTGCAGGACATCACCTGTGAATGGGCCATTTAAGGCCTCTCACATGACTGATAACATCACCTCATTCCATTGTGAGATGCTCCACCAAGAGGGAGGAGCCAAAGCCTTTCCATCAGCATAAAACCTGCATTCCCAAACAGTAGAGTAGCCTGTTTTCCACTGAATTCTCAGAGAAAGACCCATCTCGCCAGCACTGGACCCTTTGTTCTACAGGATCATCTCTACTCCACAGAGCAACATCTGTTACTCCAGGAAGACTTATTTGGACTGCTTCCAACACCCTGACAACAGGGTGTCAGGTTTTATCTCTGACTCTGTCAGGGTTTTCTAGGACTTTTGTTTGTTTGCTTGTTTTGTTTGCTTGGTTTGTTTGCTTGTTTGTTTTTTTGTACTACTGTATTTGCGGTTTTTTTAACATTCCTAGTAAACAACTGTTATTTCTATACCCATATTTTTGCCTGAAAGCTCCTAATTGCAAAATTGTAATAATTTGGAGGGAGGGGTTTTTTTTAACATTCTCTATTCCAAGGGAAATTTCAGCTTTCCCTGACAGATACTGTCTTTTCAAACCAAGACAGCATGTACTCCTTGATGACATAATTAGGAAACAGCTGTCTGCTTCTTTCTCAGACTACACCATTTCTCATTGCTCATCTTGTATTAGCCTTTAGTGGAGCCATGCTTGTACAGCAAACTCCAAAGGCTCACTTTGGGTTAGTTGAAACAGTTTGTACCAGTTTGTAAGCAACTTACAGAAAAAGCTTGGATGAAGCACTTGGAGAAATCCTCTGTTTTTCTTAGAAGCTCATGGGCCTTTTGTGTCACTACCCAGCACACATGAAACATGGTGACAAGGAGGAAAGTTAGTTAAAATGACAAGAAGACAAATGAGTGTTTAGCAGCAAAACAAATCTGCACTTCAGAGTCTAAGTAGGTGAGTCACATGCTAGGAAATGAGATAATTAACAGAAATAAAACCCAAACCAGGGACAGTGGAAAAACTGAATTCTGAAAGGATGTTTGTGCTGATTGTCTTTCAGAAAGCAAAGAGCAAATATATGTGATAGTGTTGAGAAATTTGTTATTATATGAAATTTTGTAAGCATTAAAAACTTCCTAATTTTTGGCAAGACTATGTATTTGTGCCTCCAGGCTTCAGGGGATCTTGATCAGAGAAACAAATTTAAAATTTCATTATTATATACAAATTACTATTGTAAGTAAAACATTCAGAGAAAATGAGAGAATAAAAGTGGATGCACACATTTCTCCATTGAGGAAAAAGGTGAAAAGAGCAAAAAAGTTTTAAATAATTATTTGGTGAAGAATGCATTGAAAGAATAAGGGATGAAAGGTAAAAAAGTGGGTTTGAATGAACAGCAGTTTTGAAAGAACCAGTCAAGCTACAGCAAGCATTAATAAAAAAAGCACAGATATATATGAACTTTTTAAGATAGGTCTGGAAATTACTTACCTGAAAAAAATAATTTATGGTAGTTTGATAAAATTCAAGTACAAATGAATTATAAGGAGAATGAAAAGTAGGTTGAGATACCAGATAATTCACAGATACCATTAGACTGCAAATTCATTAACAATCGTGCTTATGTCTCACCAAGCATGGCATTTTGTGCTTAAGAGTTTGTAACTATAGTAATATAGTAGGTTTTAGAAGTGTTTTTGCTTTCAATGGAATTTTTTACATGACCAGAACAACTCTAGTTATAGTTTATTTATTGAAAGAGGGGTTTTTTTGTTTGTTTGTTTTGCTCTAGATACTGCGAAATGCCACAAACCAAATAGCAGAACTGAAACTTCAACTGAAAAGTAATGCAGCAAAGTCAGCAGCAGAGATGAAAACAAGTTCCTGGCTTGGAATCACATCTCTTGTTAAATGTATTATTTTGTATGTATCATGCATACAAAGATAAACATGTTAAGAGTTTAACTAGCTTTATCTTTTCAAACATTAACTGAAAAAGTTACTTGACATTCTTAGTTTTGGAGGATGAGGTTGTTAAGGTAGCCTTTGTATTTGATTTTTTTGCAAAGTAGAAGGACCTTGAAACTTCCATAATTGTGCAGTTTACAGGCTTGTAAAATGGCAGTTGCCAGCAGCCTTTTTAATCTCATTTTATTCACCCAGTAATGCATCTTTTTTTGTTTCTCCACAAATTAAATTAGAATTCATAATTCTATATCTGAATTAGCTTCCCACAGAGAGCCTTATTATAACAAATGCAGTTGTAACAACTCATTTTAATAATTTAATCTATAAATTGGTAGAAAGTACTTTATGTGTTTATGTAAGTGAATAGAACTTACTTTTAAAGGAAATTTAAAAGAATTGTATGTACAGTATGCTGACTGATAGATTTTTGCATATCTGCCATTACAGTATATTAAGCATGTAATAATGTAGGAAATAGGTATGTTAGTAGAACATCTCAATATGAATTTCAGAGAAATAAGACTGAAGAGAAAGCAGTTCACTCTTTTGTGAAAAGCACAGAATTGTGCTTATGTGTTAGTGTACATGGAAGTGTATTTTAATGAATACCGAGATTTCAAATGAAAACTGCTGCCAGAAGTGTTGAGAGACTTTCTTATTGTGGCATACTGTGCTTACCCTGCAGGCAATTCTGAGCGAGGTGGCAGATATTAGGCTTTATTTATAGATAGACAGGATAATACATCTGCATTTTAAGCCATTCTTTAAGAATAGCAATTATTAGAATGCTTACTGGTTTTTTCCTCTCCCTTAGCGTATTCCTGACTGTCAGGGAACAGCTGGGCAGCAGAGGGCTGTCCTTGGGCTGGGGGCTGGCAGAGTCAAAAAAATCTCTGTTTTTGACTTAAAGAAAAGTATGTATTTTACAAATAATCTTTCTACTTGTCAATACTATGTTCCTCAGGGATTTCCATCTTCTGTACTGGTGACCTTGGTTTAAAAAAATGCTTTGGGATATTCGTTTTTAGAACTTAAAATGCCTTGTAAACATTAGTATCAGGTATTTCACTATACTATTGAGAACAAACAAAAAGGCTTGTGACTGTGCCTGAGACCTGAGTTATTCAAAGTTAGAGGAATTTCCAGTCCTAATAATTCCTTTCTTTAATTCTCTGAAGTTTTGCACGTGCAGTTGCTTGAAATAGGATTGATAAGGTTGGAACAAATTTGTGGCTTTTAGATATTCATATGTGCATATGTATTGTTCTGTTAAGAACAGAAACCTATATATTAATTGGTAGATATTAACCTCAGATATTACAGTTCACAAATCTGTCAGTGCTAAGTGGTTATATTTCAAACAGGAACTACATAATGCCATTTTGATTATATCAAATTTTTGTTTTTCTGAAAAAAATTATCATAGTTTTTGTCATCAGAAAGCCTGTATATTTAAGTGTCTTTACCAAAAATTGTTCATGCCATTTAGACAGGAATATTTCAAACAACTAAAAATTCATTGAGTGATATCCTTGATAATTCTTGCAAATATGTATTTTTGTAATGTCTGTAATTTTTGCTCTTCTACCACCACAGATCATTGAAGGTGAATTTATTAATGTCTGAGTGATTTTATCAAATGCTTCTTTAACACAACACAAGCAGTGTAGATTAATGTCTCTGGTTTATGATGGTAACAAATTTCTCAAGGCTTTCTAAAATACAATATGTAACAGAGTCCAAAGAGAGAAGCATAAAAATCAGTCAATCAAAACACATACAAATCCCATATAAGTATAATTCTTTCCAGGTAAATAAGTCACTCAGTTCACACAGTTTGAATTTTTCTTTCTTATTAAAGTTGTAGCAATAAAAACTAGAAAATGGCAAGTTTTTCAGGAACTTGAAGTCATCATTAATCTCAAAGCCTGACAGTCCACTGGAGGGGAGGCTGGATGTGGAACATACAATGGCAACAGTATCACTACTTGTGATATTAAAAATTCTTTTAAAGTCATTAAAGTTTTTTTCCTGATGGCAGTCTTACATGCCTCCCCTTTTCTCTCTAGGAATAGTTGGTCTTCATTTTAAACCATTTTGTCCAGTTATGCTGCGTAAAAAGTAGGACAGCAGACAATAGGAACATTTTTCTTTCAGGACTGTTCCCTCAATACATTTTGAAGACATCAGTGGCTAAAGGACCTGAATTTACTTCTGTTACACAATCTGGACCTCAGGTTCCTAGTTCCTGCATCCAGTGTTTTTTATTTGCTCATTATTTAATACTCAGAAGTAGTATGAATGTCATGTGTCCATGTAAAAGGTTGATACTCTTAGTTAAATGGATTTCTTAAAGTGAAATAATTGTGAAATCACAACACTCTACCCCCAAATAGTTAAAAGAACCACAGGCTAAGCAGAGAAAGAAATGCTATTTCAGACTAGATATAAATGTTAATTAAGAACTTTTACATGATGAATTTAAGAGGAAATATCTTCATGTCCTATCCCTCTGAACAAGAGCAATTATCCTGACAGATTTCTGAAAACCCTACCCAGAAACAACATTGTACTAGCTAGAAAAATGTTAATATCTGTCTCTATTTCTTGCCCAGGTATTAAGAGTTATTATATAGAGACTTCAATGGCATATTGCCAAGAAGTATTGAAAATCCAATCTCAATTTGTACAATATTACAAACACAATGCATGCCAAATTAGTTATGTAAGTAGTTGTCTGGCTAAATTTCTTGTAACCTAAACTGATTCTGTCCCAAGTTGCTTTCCAAATGAATATGATCTAGGGTACAAACTTGATCTTCTGCTCATGATGGATGGCAGTCATTTACCTATTACTTTTACTACTATTAATTAAATCTTTTCAAGTTTATGGCTTAAAATGTCCTTGTTCTTGTTTTTAGATCTATATTACTTCAACTCAAGGTTAAAAGGAAAAAAGTGAATCTTCTATTCCACTCTAACAGTAAGTTTCCAGATTAATGGAGATATTGATTTTCCCATAGCCATTTGAAGGTACTTTGTATATATAAATATATATATACACACACACGCACACACACACATTCACACATATATGCATATATCCACACACTAGAATAAATGCATTTGCATATAGACATACACATACAGAGATGGGAAGATTTTTCAAAGTAAAGAACCTGTCTTTGTACTCACTTTCTCTTAAGATCTTAAGATCAATAAAACTTCTGAAATCCGATTGTACCTTTGAAATATATTCTCCATACAGATTATTTTCAGAGTTAATATTCAAGAGATTAACCCTGTAGCCTCATCAATAGAAAGAAAAAGGGCTTAACTTCTACTTTGGCACTTATGTTAGAAAATTCCTTCAGCTTACTGGAAAAGAAACATATTGTATCTGATTTGCTGTATTTTATCTTTTCTACAGGTAACAATAATACCTGTATCACTGAGGTTCATGTTATTTAGCTTCCCATAAGCTTTCCCTAATTGCAGTAGCACATCTTCAAACATTTATTAAAAGATAATTGAGGGCAAAAATACGACTGTTATGTCTCAGTTATCTTACAATTTTTCAGCAGAAGGGAGGAGGGGAAGGAAATACTGTTAATTAGTTAGTACTGTACTATAAGAATGAGTAAAATTTTAGGAGCAGATAAAAGTGTTTGTTTTGACAACCATCACTTTATTACTGTTTTTCTATAGTAAATCACTCTGAATTACATTTTATAACCAAAACATGATAGCATTTGCAGTTATTTTGTGAGGACTGTGGAAGTCTTGAACAACAAAATATCTTTGCTAAAACACCTTCCTTTTCAACTGAAAAATAAGCAATTTTATTTTTCTGGAAATGGTGGCAGCTCTTTTCTGATGGTTTTAACTACTAGTCTCCTCTTGATACTGAAACATGGACATCTTTTTTTTTCCCCTAAGATGATATTTCTCAGTTACCCAAGGTCCAAATGGCTCCTGTCTGTCCCACAGATGGTTCTCATAGCATTTTTCCGTCTCTCTGTGTGTACATGGCATTGTCCCTCTATACAAAAACCTCTAATCACTTCATGCCACATGATCATTTCTGCTATTAGTCCTCCCTTAGGTTTCATTTTTTCAAGCTTTTAAAATTCTTCCATAGTTCTTCACTACTGCTTTCTTATCTCTACTCCTTCCTTCTACCAACTTTTCTGTCCCTTCTGTAAAACTAAACCAGGTTTCTGGCTCCCTTGTAGACAGACTCCTTCTCTCCTGCTTCTCTCTTTTGCAGAGAAACCTGTTACTGCCTCCAACCTACCACTGATTTAGGCAATGTTGATACCTCAACTTTTCTGTGTCCTTCATTTCACACATGTACAGCCTGCCTTGCTCTCAGTGCTTCTTGGCTCTTGATTTTTGATCTGAATTTCCTCATCTGGCACTGAATCTGCACTTGTTTTCTCCTATAGAAAGAGTATTTTTGTTATACTGCTTTGTTTATCACGTGTTCTTTGTACAGCTCCAATTTCTTTCCATAGTTATTATTTCTCCTGCTGAAGAACACCTGAGTATTTTAATTTCATTTGTTCCAAGTTGCTATTAACTAGGCCAGACTAATCTTACAGAATTTTAGCTGTCTAAAAGCTAGGATGCAGCCTGAGCTGCTCATCCTACATTTTACTTCTGAAGTTAAGAAAGAAAGGCAGTTTGAGAGACTAAATCATGATGGTTTCATGTCTCAGGATTGGAAGATACAGTCTGTAGAAGTGTATATTTTTCTGTATTGATTATAAGAGGATTTTACACAAACACATTTTATTGCACAAGTATTTTTTAATAGTTAAAATTAATTCTTCCGATACATATTATATTGTAATTTCAACCCCTAACATTTCCCATTCTTATGTCTCAGACATATTCCACGCAGGTCTGTATAAACTAATATTTTCAATTTCTAAGTTACTAAATTAATGCCTAATTTAAATAATTCAGTGTCTCTTTTCTCAAGAGTAAAACTCTGTTTCTGATAATATAGTTGATCATTATTTTTTAAATTTTTACATTATTGAAAATACTTTTTTGTTGTATTATCTCTGGGTTTTCACTTTCGTTATTGGACGGACAACTAAGATGGTTAAAAAGTGTGTCTGTCTCATAATAAGGATTATTTTAAGTCAGGTTTGAATACACAGTTGTTGACTGGGAATGAAATATGTCCACTATTAAAGTAAGAGGTTTATAAGAACTTTCAGTTTTTCAAACTTGAGAAAAAATAATGAATGGCATCTAATTGTTCTAGACATGACAAAAACAAAATGAATGAAACCACCAAACAATAGCAAATCAGCTTGCTGATTATGTTAGATGTCTAAAGACAAGAAATGTGGCTTATAAATGGATAGATCTGGAAGCCTTACTATTTGATCAAGAGTATGATTTATTTGGTATAATACACAGCTCATGATATAATAGAAATATATAGTTCATGATACACAAGTCATATGGTATTAGAGTTAGGAAGTTTAATAAAATACAAATAAATGTCAAATAGGTATTTTTATACATCATCTTTAATAGGCAATATGAATATAAAATATTAAACTGTACAAACTTAAACAATAGAATCAATATTTATATTAATATAAAGGTCAGAAACTGAAAAGTGCTGATCTAGCTTGAAGACCTATCTGCTCTGAAGTCCAGAATGCTGTTGAACCAAAAGGCATCTGAGGCATGACAGAAAAAGATGAAAAGTATATCAGACTAAGGGTTATAGTGAGCCATTGAGCCAGCTCAGGACAGCCAAGTGAGACAAGGTGGATATAACTTTTGATAAAGTAGAAACAAAATTCTGTGAATCAGGGATTTGAGTGGTTTTACAAAGATGCTAAATGAACTTTTGCTGGGAGAGGAATTTTGAAGCTATTCAGTGGAATCATGGAACGAGCTGAGGATTTCATAGGGAATGTAAAGAATGCAACAGAAGAGGTTTATTCTCCACACTACAGAGTTACTGATAAGGACTGAATGCAGTTTGGTTTATGGTGATCCAAAGTCACAGTGGCAGGAAGAAAAATAAGGAAAAGGTGTAACAAACCCAGAAGATTTGAGACAGCTTTCATTAAACTCTGGGGAATTGCGAACTAACACTCCTCTTGGGAAAGTCCTAGGATAAAACCATATGGAGGAATGCTGACAATCTCTTAAGGAAATAATACTAAATGTAATTCCAAATTATATTTTAGAAACTGGATTGAGCAGTTCTGGGATTGCAGATGGGTATTTTTTAGATCTTGGGAAGGCATGACTGAGAGTCTAAAAGATAGAGAAAACAGGTCCACTTTTTTCTTTTTAAGGATGAGCTGGGAAAAATTATACAGTCAGCTAAACTGTAATTCATGGAAAATGCTGCTGCAAATAATTAGGTAAACTGTATATAAACTAACAGAAGTGTAAGCAGACAGAATCTAAAAGGAAGATGGGTAACTTCCAATATGCATTTGTCAAAAAATTTTACTCTCACTGCTTTAATATGGAGAGGTACTAGTTTTCACTTACAGTAATCTGTTCCTGCACAGATATTGCATACACTGTTCAGAAACTCAGTGTATACTTCTGCCATTGGACAATATGGCATATTAACACAAAACACACTAATAGTCACAATGTATTTATGTATGTGAATTAATGGTTTCTTCATTTGCTAATATTTACTGATCTATTTGCCTATAATATCAGCAAACCTGACACTATGGAGCACCTTTTTTGATTATCTAAATTGATTGCCCATCGATAGATATGAGGAAATAGGACTTTTTTTCCCCAATAATATATGCTTCCAAATACATTGACAAAATCAAAGATAGAAAGCTTATTAAATGAACTAATTTATCTGAGAAAAAAAAAAAACTGTTCTCATGGTTGTGTTTCCCACATTTTACGAGCAAAAACACTTGGAGAAGATAAATGTATAGACCTTTGAATGCAAGAAAAGCATGTGCATGGAAATTCCTTGCCTATTAATGCAAGAAGTTAAGCATTTTGACTGTACTCCACTGAAAGAAAACTGGAAGGGACAGATTTATATAGTAAACCAGAACAATTGAAAAGAAATAAAATATATAGTGTAATGAAAGCTTGCATTACTGCCAAGAAGTAAATATTCATGCCAAAAATGTTCTGGAGCACAGCTGCCAAAAAAAAAGCTGAGAGCATTATGAAACACACTAAATCTATACATAGAGGGGGCTTGGAGAAGAAAAAAAAGTATATTTATTCTTAGGATTCAAGTATATTGAATCATTATGGTTATTTTATGCACAATAAGCAAGGCTCTGAGCATGCTGGCAAGGATTCAAGAAAGCATCATGTTGCTTAAAAAGCATGTTGGACTTTAAATTTAGGATAAAGGTTCAAAGAAAGATATTGGATTGTTTGAGACAAGCTAAAAATCCACAATGATACAAAAAATTCCATGTGTTGTTTGGCATGGCTCAATAACAGTCCTGACAATGCTAAGCTAGCTCAGGTCCTCATGAAGGTGATTTGAAATGCACAGAGCAGGCGTCCTGGGATTGTCTTGAAAGAGATGAAAAGTGGATTGCCACTGCTGCTATGTGGCTTTCAAATGAGAACCTGCATGAGGAAGCCAGAGGCTCCTAGGAACTATTCCTAGTCTGCTGTTTCCAAAACAGTACCACACCAACAGGTTATGGGGCTTTCCTCTTGAAGTTAGTCCTTTGAGTTAGTCAAAAAATCAAGACTGAGAGATCCAGGAGATGACCTGGAAACCAAAGTTTCAATGACAAGGCATGGTGACAGGAGATGGAGCTGCCATCTTCTGAGAAGAGACTAAAGGGATGGGATCTCCTTCTGAGTAGAGGAGTCTGAGGGATGACAGATTGGGGTTTAAAATTCCTGAAGGCAGTGGGGAAGGTGAAGGCAGAACTGTTATTTACCAAATCTCACACTACTGGAACCACAGAGCATTCAATGGCACTAGTACAAGGTGAGCTTAAAATAGACAGAAGAAAGTACTTCTTTACACAGCAGGAATCAAACTTTAGGAACTCGCTGCCACATGAGGTTTTTTACTTTCATCCATGGAACATGATTTCAGACATGTTCTCTCCTTATTCCTTCTTGTGGCTTGCTGAAAACCTCTCAGGGCTTACATTGCTTGTGACACGTGATGCAGGAGCCTAAACTCTGTCTGATTGCTCCACAGCATCTTCAGCTCCTACCTTGGCATTGTGAATTCAGTAAGTAGGAGTCTGCTCTTAACTTCGGAGCACTACAACATTTCCTGCCACAGTGTCTCACAGTTTTTGTTCAGTATCTTTTACCTGTGAAGATTGATAAGCAGGCACATTAACTTCTCTTCCAAGTTTAATTCATGTCGGTTTTTCCAGCTTCCCTGTGAAGCAGGAGGGATCAAATATGGTTGCAACACATGGGAAAGAAACAGTAAATCATAAACGTGTGATAAGCTACTTAATACAGGTGTCAGGAGAGAAAAGTAACCAGAAAATGTGATTTGCAATCTTATAATTTTAGAAATGGTACTATCAGATTATGGCAAGACTGAGTGGGGACTCCTACCATTAATAAAGAATGAACTTCAAGTTTAATGCCTGCTGCTTTTGATGGCATGTGACATTTATGGTTGACTTTCTTCATTACAACCCCCATTGTTCACCATATAAATTGAAGAGATCATATAATTTCACTTTTCGTTTTCTTTTTTTCTTTTTTTTCCTGCACTGTAAGCAGAAAAGGAAAAATGACATCTGAATTTTTTTCTTCATTATTGCTGTTCCTAAACATACAAATCTGTGGAACAGACTCAAGTTGAAGACATTTTTATTTGTTTTAACAAGACAATTTTCCTTACACTTTTTCTCAATTAATCATTGTTCTCACAATTTCAATTATGATTTTGAACTGTTGTTATGATCAAGCCCTTTGAAATTAAGATTAATAATAAATATCACAATAAAAACAATTATGATGGTGATGTCACCACATCTTAAATTTCAATTTTAGCCAGTCCTTTGATAAAATATTCATTGACAGAGAAAGGGAAGAGAGAGGACCCAGGTATTTTGTAAAGACATAATTAAATAATAATGAAAATAATATTATTAAAACCAGTAGTTTTAACTTAAACTTTCTTCTGCATAGCTCTGGCTAGTAACATGGTGCTGGCTCACTTCATCTCCAGCTGCTAGATTTCACTAAAAGAAGCTAAAAATAAATTCAATACTTTCCTAAAATGACTTTCCAAAGTAAGCAAGTGCTGCAGTTGCCATAGGGATGTTACAACATCACAAATGGGAGGCAGTTCACATAGTGGTAAATAAGCACACTGGTGGGTAAGTTGTCCATTTGAGCATGTCTCAGAGAAGAAATTACTCAGAGAGTGGTTTTTGAGGGAGTAGGTTTAAAAAACAACAAACAAAAAGGTTTCCATTGATTCAGTCTGTGGTAGTGCAAGTCCATGAATACAGGAATTCACAGATTGTAGGGATCAATGGAGATGCAAGACACTGCCTGTGCTAAGTGCTGTAACACCTAAGCTGCAGGACCTCACCTCCCCTTGAAAAGAGAGGAAAATGTCGAAAATATCTTTAAATTCTGTGAAAACAAAAGCATCATCAAGTTCTTTCATTTACCATTTGTTCAGTGAGCCTGGAGCTGTCCAGCTTGTCCTTATGTTGCCTTCTCTTTTCTAATGCACTCTGTGACTGAATTCTGGTAGCGCATTTTGTGCCTTATACTATCCATTTGTTCTGAAAGTCAATACAAACAAACACAAAGACGCCTAACAAATAAATAGACGTCTTTCCAAGGTTTCTTCATAATGTTCTACATCATAAAATTTCAAAGGTCAGCTGATATAAATAAACAGTGACTTCATTGAAGTTGATACTACTGTCCTGATTTATAGCAGGTAGTAATCTAGCCCCAGCAACTCAAGCTTTTATTCTGTGTTCAACCCAGAATAGAAAGCAAATGGCTGGATAATAAATACCATGGAAACAAGAGAAAACCCACACAAATCCTATAAAGAATCAATTTAGGAAAAAAGAAAACCCAGATTTTCTGTAGATAAAATAAAAATCACTGGGAATTTACAACTAGATCATTTAAATACAAAATATTGTGATAGTCTCTACTTTTTATTAAAATTATTTATATTCTTTTCTCTTTGCACGTGCCTTTGGTACGTCTGAGGTCTTTTTCTATTAAGACTGACATCTTTACCAGTCTTACCAAGCCATTACCAACTTGCTCTTCAGAACCTGGATTCAAAGAGGTCCCTTTCCCAGTCAGCTCTTCCTCATTTGCTGGACTGGCCTCTTACAACACTACCTCACTCTGCTTTCAACCCATACTCACTTGTTTCCTCAGGTAAATCACTGAAGTGTGGGTGTTACCCTGAGGTGTGCCCCATTCCCTCTGCAGAATATATATAGCTACTGGGTGAGTAGTGGAGCCAGGCTGGTCAAAGTTGTGGGCTGGTAAACATTTACCCTTTACCCATCCCTGTCTGGGCTTTTACCTGCACCACATTATATTTATGGCATTTTACAATATTAGGCTCATAGCAGAGACTGAGTGCTTGAATGTAACATCTACATCTCAAAAAAGTGCTTTATGATCAGATCATATCAGGTTTCATATTAACACCAGTGTCAGGGGAGAATTAAGTTTGAAAAATCATGCACCATCTTCCCTGACCTATCTCTATAAAACCATTACTATTTGGGACCATGTGACTGGTTAAGTACAGCAGATGGAAATAAACCCTCCAGAATTTGAATCACAGTGTAAAAGGTAACCATGCTAAAATGAAAATCTGAGCTTTTTCCTCAGCCTTACAGTGTCCACTGTTCAGAGCCTATTGGTTAGGAGAGAGCGAGTCTCAGTGAGTGGTCCTCTAAATGGTAGTTGGTCATTATTATCAGGGCTGCTACAACCTCACAGACTAGTCAATTTGGAGTGAGATACAAATCATCTCTCCAGCTTTGTAAAAAGAAGATTTGTGTACTGCACTAGGAACCTGAATTCCCTTCATATTCAGGAAAAATAACTTCAGATAGACAGAATTAATCTTATCATTTTACACACACTCATGCATAAAATAAATAAGGTGAACTGTGCTCTATGTATGCCTATTTGTGTCTTTTGATTATAACGGAAACCTAGAAAGAACAGCTCAGATGGGTATGTTTAAATCACAGGTGTTCAGATTTGGGCAGACAAAAATCACCTTGGCTGCTCATACTGTCCTTGTAAGGAGTTAGGATTCACACTGAGCTCTGCTGGCCAGCAGATACCATGCTCCTTTCTGGAAGAGGATGCCAGGAACTGCTCTAGAAGTTTTGCAGGCAACCATTGAAGGCAAAGGTGTATGTGGAAGGTGGAAAAAAGTCATTGTATCGTCCACTTAAAGAGCATGTGTACTGGATAAACAGAAAATGCTGGTGATCGGCTCTGGGACTACCATCAGCACTGCCTCTTGCCCTGCTCCAAGCCCTGGGGTGCAGGTGGCACACATTGCAGTGTACATGCAGGAAAGAGGCAGATCCACAGGGTCTAGTGCCCTGATGTATGTAGGTCTCTTTCTTGTGCCTCTGTAGATGTGCCTGTGCATATGTTCTCTCTGTGTGAGAGACATCACATCTCTTGCTCGCATAGTGACTCCCCTGAGAGGTACCAGTATTCACCAGTATGGTGAATGCTTTAGCATTTTATACCTGCTGGAATAGCATGAGTAGAAGAGCTCGAGAACATTTTCCTCTGGAGCAACCCATAGTATTCCAATCAGGCATTGAAAGGTGGGATTTGAAGAAAAAGGTGAATTGAATATTTGTCCCCCACCCTCTCTAGTCTGAGCAGTGAGCTATTGCTCAAAAGGATTAGTCCTCCTTTCTTCCCATATTTTATTTTGGGCTTTTTGTGTTTCATTTCATCACAAGTAGCTGAAAATTAAATGTGCTGGATATGGCAGGAACAGTTGGCTTCAATACTTTCCAAACTATTACTTACAACCCAATACGAAATCTATTAAAAAAGGATTCTGTAAGGTTTCCTTTAGGTTACAATGATAAGATACTGACCTAAATGTACAGTGATTATTGATTGTCCTAGAAGTGAGGTCTTCAGTGTAAAATGTACTTGAACAAAATCCATCTGCCTTGACCTCCTAACAGTGTGGTATGATGGACAAAAGAGAAATATAATCCAATATTTAAATTGAAGGTTTTTGGGGCACTTAAAAAGACCCCAGAGTGGACAGAAAAACAGAACAGACACTTGTATAGACCTTAAGGTTTTGAAAGAAAGAAAACATACTTTGAAAGCCAGAAAACATTCTTCAGTGGGTGGTCCAAAAAGTCTCATGAAAGTATGTGAAGCTCTTTCTAAAGATTAATCCATTGAACAATATTTGTAAATAATGGTAATCTGAAAGAGCAAGTGTGTTTGGCTGCAATATTTCATTACATTTTTCTGTATATATATATATATAAGTCCTATATACTCATAGTTATACACATAGATATTTGGACAATATTGAACAATATTTGTAAATAATGGTAATCTGAAAGAGCAAGTGTGTTTGGCTGCAATATTTCATTACATTTTTCTGTATATATATATATATATAGAAGTCCTATATACTCATAGTTATACACATAGATATTTGGACAGTTTTATACTAATAATGACTAGGAAATTATGTATTATGTCAGGTATTTATATAAATTAGTACACAAACATAGATAAATTAATATCTATATCCATCTATATCCATAACAAAACTCTGTGTTAACTCAGTTTAGACAAAATACACTAAATACACAGGAAAGCACATACAAGCAGTACAGACAGTATATATGTTACTGACTGTATATATGTTATAGTGACTTTGTATCATTTCAGAGAATGAGCTGTCAAAACTTCCCCAATCTGAAAAAATATTAGTAGGATTCCATGTTCTCATTAAGACCTTTGTCTGTCCTCTTGGAGTCTTTTTTTCTCTCTCTCTGCCTCTTGTACAGCAATTCTTGCAGTGAATTAAATATTAAATCCTTGCCATAGTACATGTGGAAGCTGACAGATACACTGAGCCAGCAGTACCTGTCAGATATCCCTCATGGTGGCTTTCCACGTGGGATACTCTGTGGTGGCAGGCACACCATGCCAGCTTCTGACAGCACGGGCTATGCCAGCTTCTGACTGGGCCAGTTCTGGAGTTAGAGGAAGTAAGGCCAGACACAACATTGCAAGTCAAAGACAAAGACAAGAGCAGCTGTTTCTAAGCGCCCCTGAGAGATGATCATCCAGCTGCTACCTGAAACCCCAGAGTCATAGTAATTTCATGGTCCCAGGGCAAGCTATTCTAGTAAATAACAACCAGACAGTTATACATCTCTTTTATAATGTCTGATATGGATCTTCTTTGCTACAGTTTTTGCTTATTAGCCCTAGTTCTTCCCTCAGAGAACAAAGAACGCAGTTTATGTTCCTTTTCTCTGGCAGTTACATTTAAAATATGTGAAGACCATTGTCCCATCTTTCCTCTCACAACCCAGTCATCTCTATTATAAGCAAAAATAACATAATTCCCCTGATCCTTCTGTACAGTTCTTATTTTTATCTTGCAGTTCATTCCAATTGCACACCTCTAGACTCTTTAATGAGAGCTAAAGTTGAGACAACTTTTAAACAGTATAAACGAATGACTTCTCTAATGATAGAATCTAAAATATAAGTGTGGAAATGAACTGTCATTTTTTCCCAGAGATGTAAATTAGTATTCTTTTCTATTTTTCTATTACATCTTTTACGTCTGCTAACCTGAGACAATTGTTGAGGTGCTTTGAAGGCAGTGCCAACTTAGGTTCTATTTTGCTTGTAATTGTCATGCATGCAATTGTAGAAATACATCTAAAAATAGATATCTATCAAACTCCCTGCAATGAAGGTATGCCCTCATTATGCTGGGAGGGAAAGAAAACACATGGTCCCTTTAGCAACAGACACTGACATCCCATCGATATGATTTTACACAGAGGAAATACATTTCTCTGTGTTTGAAAGGATCAGTGTGAAAAACATTTGTATAATTTAGAGGGTTTTTGAGAACCTTTGTTTGCCTGATCTGATGCTGAAAGTTTATGGCAAGTTAACCGGTCTCGCACTTCCTTAAGCTGACACTCTGAGCCAAGTTTAGTTGACTGTCTGGTGGCAATTGGAGCAGTGATTGAAAAGGCACAAAAACACCACAAGCTCTTCATCTGAAAGACCACACATGGCTGCAGTACACACTGGAAGTGGCAGACAGGAGATGGTGTTTGGATCCACAGTGACAGGCTTTGCATGTGGGGTTGGTGAAACTGGTTAGACGTGACAGAAGGACTTTCTCGGCTGTGGATTGCCATATTGATGTCTCCTAACAGGAGAGCCATGATGAGAAGCAACCACAGTATTTACCTTTTTTTCCCTAAATAGGACAAAAATATGCCCTTTAGCTGCTGAATATGAAATTTGTTTAGCTGTGATTAATCTTCTCTTTACCAAAGCCAAATAATTTGTTGAATTACATAAACAGGTGCAATCTTGATATCTCTGCAAATGAAACAAAGCCAAATACCATAAAAGCTCCACATAATCCTTATTATATAAAATGTCCTGTGCCAAAACATTGTAATGAAAGATTGAGATGTACATACAGACACTTTACATCTTTAATCCCACTTGGACAGAAGTTAAAGATCTTTTCCTTTCCTTATTTTTTTCCAAATGAAAATGATTTTTGAGAGGTTTCTGTACTTTCCAAACTTACCAGACTTTGAAGGCAAATATAGTTCACTCCTGGATTATCAATATCGTTTACCTTTACATAACAGTAAGGAAGGCAGCTTCTCATTGACACACTTGTTCCTTGCAGACATTTCCTGCCACAGTTCCCTCCCTAGTTCTGGATGTGCTGAATTTTTCCTCTTCTTTGGCTTGTGTGAACAGTGCCATTATTTGGATGTTTGGCACTAGTTTCCTCTCCTTCTTTCTGCCTGTGCTATCATGTGAGTGATGATTTGGGTGCATCCATGCAAGTTTTATTCCTGTCTTCTCATTTAAGTCAAAACCACTGATATTATCAGAGTAAAAAGCAAGGTCTTCTATGTTTTCCCTGACCAAGATTCAAGGGCAGAGTTTCATCACCTAAAGTGCAGGAAGGCAGAATGGTCTGCAGGAATCAGCTGGCAGACAGGAAATTTACATGAGTGCAGTGGATTTCCATAGAATTGAACATTGTTCTACCCTATAAAAATAAACCTTACCTATTTCTTTAACTTTAAACTTTAAGCTTTAAACTACAGACAGAGTCATACTTCATTGGTTGCTCTTTTGACTTGTACAGAGATTTAGACAAACATGTCCTGAACCCTTTCATGTAGGACACATTTTAGCACTCTTATGAAGGAAATTGAGGAAATAACCTGCATTTTTGTCTCTGGCACAAATATCAAAGTATGTCCCCTGTAGAACTTTTCTTCCACATTGCTAAAATGAATTTGCTTGTTTATGGCATATTTAAATTATTTGCCAAGGCCAACCACCATAAGCCACAATGACTGACATAAATCACAGTATTTTTTATGAACGTCCTTTCTAGTGAAATGTAAGCCAATCCTTAGGGTAGTAATATTGAATAATGTTTTGTAGTGCTCCATGCATAGACTCTTCAGCAAACATGCAGTTTTATACTTCATGAAGAATATATCCTAAACAGCCATCTTAGTTGAGAAAAATTCATAGGGGACAAGTTTTTTCAAACTCTTAGTACAATTAAAAATTTGACAGCCATTTTTCAGACTTCCATTATCTATTGTATTTTCATGTAGCTATCCCTAAATTATGTACAAGTTTGAACACATAAAATATTAGTGAAGGTGTTAACATGGTTTGTCTTAGCCTTGAGTTACACAGAACTACAGAAACAATGTCCCGAATCCTAAATTTCAGCAAAAAAAAATCTCTGAGAGGAGTATCCTACGCATAGGTTAAAGAAAACTGAAGGCCTGACACAGAGAAAAAAATGCTGGGCACAGATTCCTTTCTTTGGGAGGCATCTCTAACCTTCTCTGGGAAGCAACTAAATGCCCATACCCAGCCAAAGCTCTTATTGGTGTGTCAACCATATTAGAAACACCAAGCCATGTGCTTCTGAAGGATGTCATGTCTTATTCAAAGGAAATGGCACTCACAGGATTTTACCTCCTTAACATAAGGGACTTCAGAGCTCTCCTTGGGCCGTGCAATTTGCTATGACTCTCTGTATAGGACAGCTAGGTACAATCCAATTTGAAGACAGTGTAAATGGTTTCCCATCAAATAGAAAGAGGAAGAAGGATCTTTGGGGAACAGAGAAAACTCAGCACACAAAGAATGCTACATTCTCCCCTCCTATCAACTCTCCCTCACCTCAAAACCAGCAGAGATTTTTTTCTTAGCAGCAGTACAGACCCATATCAGGACTTTAAAGTATTTTCCTTTTAACTCCCTTGACTTTATTAAGCTGGGAATTTTTACATATCCATCTTTTACATACACTTTTACTCCTTTGTGATCTAATACAAGCTTCAGAGGAGTTAATTGCTGTCTCATTTACACCTTTCTTATACTTCTTTCCATCCCAATGGCACAATTTCCTTCAGAAATTGTGAACCTACAGGAATTCCCTGATATGTCTGAGTTAATCCATTTTCCTGTAGTTTAGAGGGATTCAAACAATCCCTAAATCATCTCCAGACATTTTGACATTTATGATTAGGCATATGTGGCCAGCTCCATCCATTTCATAGCCATGTGTACATAGAAGTGTGACTTCTTGCCTCTGCCTCAAAAGATGTGCATCTTCTGGACATGGAGGCAAGACATTATCAGGGCAATGGTGTCAGTGCTCAGCCTTCTGTGCAGCCTGTTTGACCTTTAGTGGCATCTAGTGGCAAATGAGTTTGTAGAGAAAAATCTTGTCAATTAAATGGCAATTAAGCCAGTGAAAATTGGTTTCATCTTCATATGTGAGAGTGGGAAGAACAGAGCTTGCAGTGCCTCAGCATAGTGAACATGTGCATCAGCAGTGCTTTGCTGGCTGCCAGCCTACCTTACCAGCCTGAACTAGTCACTAGGCATTAGCAGTCATGTGATCAAATTAGTTTCAGTGCTAATTCACAGAGCTTCTAATTCACAAGACTTTCTAATTATGGTTTGGAACAAGGACTGCAGGTAGTTAAGAAGTTAGCATTAGCCACCTTTTGAAAATCAATGTGCCATTTTTGATACTTTGTTGATTGTAATTTATTTCTTCATTAAGCCATGTGAAACATTCTTTTCTATCACAATATGGGTGCTCTTACTATTATCCTCAGAAACTGCACAGCAGGTTTTGATATTGCCATGGCTGAAACACAGAGCCTCCTAAGTGACATTCACTAGTATTTTGGTTTTACCAGATGTCACAATACTTTCTTCTCCTGTCTAATATTAAAATATATATGGAGCAATATGCTGGATAGCAGCAACCCACAGTTCGGTGTCAAAATATATTTGTCTCATAAATATATAATTCCATATTCAGGCAACATACTGATAGAAATTGATAGAGACTTCTAGCTCTGCTGGAATAACAGTCTGCAATATTTAAACTGATGTGTTTGTAGTGCATTAGTTTTTCAGAAAAGTCAGCTGTGTGCAAACAGAAGCAATTGAATAAGCATTGTAGGTGAAACAATCTGCCTAAATATTTTTTTTTCTTTTTAAATAAACCCAAGTGTTAAAAATTCAAGACAAAACATATATATTTAAATTTCTGTAGAAACTATCTCCACAGGTGCAAAATGTCATGCATGAATTAGTGTATGCTGTTGTATATTGTTGTTGAAATAATGTATGTTGTATTTGTACATTGTTGTTAACGTAACCTGTTGTTATTTTGTAGCTCCCCAATGGGAGAGAAAACAGTTGTGAGTACAGCATTTAAAATCCATAATATTTTCTAAAGAAAATCTATATTTACATTATGTACCTCCTTATATTCATGCAACAAAAAAGAAGTTCTGATGAAAAGTTTAGTATTGCTTATCATTTGAGCTGACAGAAAGGTATTGTTTGAGAATGCTTTTCAGTGAAATGTTTTCAGCTAAATTCTTCCCTTTACTGAGATCTTGTCATATTAGATCAACTTTACAAGGAAGCCTGGTGGGAAATACAGAAGAAGATATTTGGTCATTGTACAACTGCAAAATAATATGTAGTCAGATCTCTTAGCACAACTAAGATCATAAGAATACTGTAATATGCCATGCTGGGAGTTCCTGATAAAGTCCTTCCTTCTGTGTTCCAGAAATGCCTCCTGTTTCCTGGCTACTGCCACTTTCCAAAGGTGCCATAGAGCAGTATGTCACAATCTCTTTGATCAGCTTTTTGAAACAAGAAATGGGTGTTATATTAGGACACTGAACATATCAATGAGTCACAATTCACTTTTTAAGAAAAAAACAAGAAAAATTTCCACAGTGGATTAATGAATAAGATACATTAATACAAAAAGTCCTTCTTACTTCCTTTGCTGCGGGTTATACTGACATTTTGGCAGCTAATAAAACACTGGGGGCCAGAAAATATATTTGGGACAGTTGAATGTGTTTGTCTGCCAAATTAAATAATAGACCAGAGACATTGGAAAAGGACTAGAGAATGTACAAGATAAGTGAAAGCTGTGCCAGCTGAGAGGTCTAATGGTCTTACTGGAAAGTGGCTTGAACAGCTTGCAGCTGAGATGAGACAAAAAGTCCGTGTGGATAGAGAATTCCATCTGTCCCTGAATACATTTTTCCATTTAGAGTTTAAGAAGGATGTATAAATCATTTGGGTTCCTTGTTTTGCATTGTGAGAAGAATATGGAAAAAGATGGTTATGGTCTCCTGACACTACACAGTGACTTAAGCTTTATCTTTGCTCAAGGGAAAACCTTCTGCTTGAAGAAGCATTAAAACACAGTGTTGTAAGTCAAGGTCTAAAGAGGTCTCTATTAATAAAATGGAATTAATGGTCAGTGGATAGCTGATTCTAGCAGCAAAGAAACTGCATCTAGATGAAACTGATTTGACATATAGAAGAAACGCTTTCTACGGTTCAAGACTTTTGACTGTATAGCTATGAAGTCCCAGGAAAATGTCTCCTCTGAAGGAGGTGAGTTTAGAGAAAGAAAACCCTGCTGGAGCTTCCTAGTGTTCTGAAGGTCTGAAACTGCCTCACACTAGATGTGGAGTTTCAAGTTATCTTCTAGCATGCATGGAGCTGGCAGCTGGCATCTGACAGATAATCTGAGAGTTTATAATTTTCAGTGCCATGGTGGTCTTTAGAAAGCTAATAGCTTCTGGCTAAAAGAAGACTGGTTGAGCAATTTGGTTTTGATTCAAGTAAGCAGTTGGCAGGTTTAGGAATGCTGCTTAAACTGAGGTGGATTTTGTTCTTAAAAGCTTATGTTTGTCAAGCATGGTACCCCAGCAGTCTAAGTGTACAGTATGCTTCTCTCCCTTCAAATCCAGGAATAGATGAGATTGAAGGACGAGTCCTACCAAAGATGAAATGATTTTTGAAAATTTACAGAATATCAAAAGTATGAGCCATATTTGATTAAAACATAGCAATATAATGTAAATGCTTAAAATTTGAAATAGTTTCATTTATATCAAACATATCACATTCAAGTAAAATATCCAAGTAGTATAGATTTTATACTTAATATAAAAATTAGGTTTAAATATAATGGACTAAATAACTGTTAAGGCAAACATAAAAGTCATGGTCAGATTTACCTGAGATGATATGGGAACATGAATATAGGGAAAAAAAGTTCTAAGTATTAGCTGACAATGGCATATGCTTCAGTGAAAATAGCTGGCAAAGAAGGAGCAATAATCTAAGGGTTATTTCTGTCCTGACAGGCTCTACTGTGCTAATACTGAGTCACAAATAGAAAAAACTAAAGTGCATTGATTTCAAAATAGTTGCTGCCCTGAAGAATGTAATTACATAATGAGAGAACAAAACAAAGAAACAAACAAAAAACCCAACAAAAAACCAAAACCCCCAAAAAACCCCCCCAAAACCCCCCAAACTCTGCCCCCACCAAAAAAAACCAACAAAAAAACCCCCAAAAAAACCCAAAAAACAAAAAGCAAAACCAAAAACAAACCAAAAACAAAAAACAAAACCAAAAAACACCAAAAAACCCCCCCAAAACAAAACAAAAACAAAGAACAAACAAACAACAAAAACAACCAAAAAAACCCACCCCACCACCACCAAAAAACCCCTAGGGATTAAATTAACATGTACTAATAAAGAAGACAGAAGCATAAAACAAATAATGAACACTATTTTTTGTTGTTAACTGATAGGAGTAGCAGGAAGGAAGGGTATGTCTTTGGGATAGTGAAGAGCATTTAAGACAAAGGGAGGAAATAAAAGCTAAGTATGGATAGTGTAGTGTAGGTAAGGGTGAATGTGATATCAGTGGACAAGAGGAGCTGATCAAGGATTCAAATTGGAAATGATACTGTATTGCATTCAAAATATCAGTTAATATGGAGAAGATGTAAAAAGCAGCCAAAGAAAAGGTACACTTACTAACAGATTCAAAGAAACATACAGGGAGACAAGTTTTTTTTTTTCCAAAACCCAGTTTGATAGTATCTACAGGCTGTACTCTGTGTGCTGAGCACTCTAACCAGAGAGAGTCAAGAACATTAGGAAATGGTTGGTGCTACTCTTTCACTTGCAGAGAAATAAGCCCTTACCAACAGCTTAATTGGAGAGACTTAGTCATGCTTCAGAGTCCCTGAAAAATACTTAAAACAAATATTATATTTTTTTAGCTATTAGGTTATTAAAGTCTTCAGATAAATATGTCACGACAGCCTAACTACAAATGGGCTATTGCCAAAACTAAATCAGATCAGCCTTGACTTTGCCTAGCTGAATCTTGGAAGTCCCCAAAAAACCCTGTTGTTTTCAACAAACCTCCAGGGATGGAGTTCCTACAACTCTGTGATTGTTACCTTGTGCTCCCAGGGCAAGTGTTTCCTAATGCCCAGTTTGAGCCCCAGTTGTTCTCCTTCAGAAATGCCTATCAATTCTCAAAATTCAAAACAGACATTAAAAGGCCCTTTATTAAAGACATTTTCAAAGCCACAAGACAAGTTCCAGGCATTCAGCTACACTTCCCATAGACTCTTTTTACACAGCCAGAACATTAAACCAGTCAACAACCTAAAGAGGGAATCACATAAACATGCCAAAGAATTTACACTGTTTTACATTCCACTGTGGCTCCTTTTTAACATTGTCTGTGATATGACAAAAATGGCACGTGGTTCCTGCAACCATGTTTTCCCCCATGATGCTAAGCAGAGCTTCAGCCTAAGAACAGAGAGGTGAAAATCTCACTACATGCAGATGCAGAGGTCTGAGGTTACACCTTACCCCAGATTCATGCTACAGTCTGACTTACGAATGAGGTTTTGCTCATTTGAGCTGGGGAATTGAAAGCAGCTGGATATAGTGGTTGCCTTACCTGCTGTTGGCTACAGATGCTGGCATTCCTTAGCCATGCAAGTTTCCTCTTCCCTTTAAGGAGTGCTTTTTGAATGCTATAATGCTGGTAGTGTATCCTCCTACTGCCACATTCCAAGTTGTTCTTCTCCCTTCCCAACTGAACAGATTTGCCAGTTTGGACAAAATGTGTAAAGGCACATATGTTGGATGCCTGTGTTGCTTCTCACTTGCAATAGGAGCAAATTTGTCAATGATAATATTTTGTTTCTCTCTGCTGATTGAAACAGAGATGTAATTTTCTCCATATATCTGGGTGAAGAAAAGTGCTGAATAGGCTGTTAGTCATTTAGCATGGGTCTGAGAGCTTTCAGTTTTAGAACACCAATCCCCTAATTAAGAATCTTCATGGGTTTGGTTTTGCCTTTAAAGAAATGAGCATTCTAACTCTGTTGTGGAAGCATTCAAGAAAGTCTGAATAAGCCCCTTATACTTCCCTTCTGAACTGGATGACCACAGCATTGGAACTACATTTGTGGTTTATTTCTAATTTGTATTGTGTTGTTAATGTATATTTTAAAGTATAGAAGTAACTTTAAAAAGAGTAATTCTGCCCTAGCATAACCATCTGCAGCAAAAGAGTAAGTGTTTGGCAACACTAACTAGTTCATAGAAGTTCTTACTAGATATAAATAATCCCATGTTCTGGCAAAGAAAGTCCTCACAGAGTGATCTTTAGTTGGAGGAAAGAAAACTTATGTTAGTTGGCACATCTAGCAGCATAATGTAGTTATTATTAAAAAAGTGACCAAGTAAAAGTGGCACCTTGTTAAATAATGTGACAACTCTCTGTGCATGTTCTAGGGCAGATTGGCTTAAAACAAAAAACTTTTTAAAACAAAAATAAACTTTTACTGCCTTCTACTCCTGTTAACACTGCTGAGCCAACACATCCACACACAGAAGAAAGAGGCCAGAGCCAAATACAGAAGTGTTTTAGTAGGACCAAGGTGGACTTTAAATATTTAAGTCATTAGTACAGATTTAAAAAATGGGGCTACTGTAGACCTAAATTTCCAACAGAATTCTCTTTCTAATGTAAAACTTGATCCCAGGGATTTTGCAGAACAAGTCTGGTATTTCAAAACTTCTTGTGATACCAGCAGCATTGATGCTTCCCACTGCCAGCTGCGTGACCAGAGGTGTCCGGCATGCTCTTCTCCAGTGGGTACAGCTGAGATTTATGGACATGCAGCCATCTGACCAGAGATGCTCTGCACTTCTTCACAGTGATCCCTTTGCTTCAGAGACACTTCAGGTAGATTAATGACAAATACTGGACAGTGTCTGCTTCTAGACCAGTGAAAGGGTTGTGCTCAGGACTGCTGTCAAGCACAGAGGTCGCAGAGAGCACAGGGCCTTATCACTGCTTTTAACTCTATTCCCCCCTGCTCAGAGTGCCTATGTGTGTCTGAGAGAAAGTTCAAACCCCAAGCCATAGAAAGGTACATGCTATGTGACAAGGTCTTTCACAGACAGAAGCCTCCCATTCTTGATTTCAGGGTTGTGTATGCATTTCACTTTAATAGTCCTTCTAGGAATAAAGAAACAGGTTCTATCCATAGACTAGGACTGGTTCACAAATCTTTTTACTACAGCTAAACCCACAGGCTATTGAGCAGATTTTTTCACTCTTCAGGCAGGTGGTGTAAAGAAAGCTTACAATACTCCTATTCTTGAGCAGAGCCTACGACTGTAGATGTGCTTGGAAACAACCACTGGGTGAGGGACTGATGGAGAAGGATGGTCACATTCAGCTGCGTAGGTGGTCAGCTGTGTAATGACTGTGATGTTTCTGTTGGTGCCCACAGTCAGGGGCTTAATCATCTGAGGAACACTGACATTGAATTCTGCTGTGACTACACCTGTGGGCACCCTGTGCATTGGGTGAGAAGAAGGGGAACTGAAGGTGCAACTTGTGATGTGCAACAGATTTCTGACTGTATTTGAGTTTAATGGATCTGGGTTTTCCATATTTCTTCTAGTTAATCCATGCACAAAACTATTTCCTTCCCAAAACCAATTGTTCAATTTTGTCATGTGTCGTTACAAGTATCATTAACATCTAGCCAGTGCTAACCCATGACATCATGGAAGACATTTAAACTTACAATGGGAAGAACTTAGCAAGAGCTAGGCTTGACCATCTGCACAGAGATTAACAAAGTACTCTTTTTTCTTAAATTTGTATTTGAATGAAAATGTACCTGACCTACATCTACTGACAGCCTGTTGTCTCCAAGACATAGAATTTGTTTGTCTTCAGTAGAAAATGCAGCCAAATGTATTGTTTCATTTCCCTACCATTTTAGTTTTCCACTGTATTGCATCACAAATATTTCACAGAATTTTTAGTACCTGATGTCTTTCAAACTTTTAGTCTTGCTTTACTAGAAATCTGAAATTCCTGGATTTTTAAATTATTATTTGTCTCAGTCATTAACGACTTTAGTGATTGATATTAACAAATAAATAGAATGAAAACTAAATAGGATATTTTGATATTTTTTCCTAATTCCAGTGTTCATGTGCTCTTACTCATTTGCATCTTCTCTAGCAGTAAATTATATTCTCAATTTTATTTATCTGCAGTGTGAAACCAGTGTTTAAATTGAGATAGCAAAACCTAATATTATTTAATATTGTAATCAAAAATGTATTGACAAAATTGCAAAATTTTGTCTTTGTCTAATCAAAAAAGCACAAATTGCTCCTGTAGCAACAATCAATGGTACCCACCTTATAGGGGACTTACTGCAAACCTTCTATGATATGCTTTTAGGAGGTTTCCCAACATTTTCAAAGGAACCTTTCCAATGGAGTTTTGGCCATTTAAGTTGTAATACCTGTTTCCAGCTTCAAAAAGCTTTGGATTTTTTTATTTGCCTGGAAGAAAGCTGCTATGATTTGATTCACTGAAATCAACCTTGCAGTTTATTTTGGTTATAAAAAATGTGCAGTATGTAATTTATTTTTAAGTACTTTTCAAGGTCTACTGTGGTGACTCAGAGATAATGGTCACTTGTATGAAATGACATTTAAAGCAGCTTTTAGAGGACTGGAATGTAAACTTTAAATATAACTATTACAAGTTATATTCTGGAAGTTTTTATTACATCAGTGGCTAGAATAGACAACCACTCTGAGATTGCTAGAGGTAGGTATGACAAAATCTTACCCTTGATGCCCAGGGAAGTATCTACCAGCATAAACTAGAAGAGTTCTACAGGTACACACATTTCCCCTAAATGTGTGAGAAGGAACATGAAAACGAAAAGTTGAAGTAGTACCAGTTGATAAATAATCTACCAGGGGACTGAAGGGGTTTTCTTCTGTTCTGAAGAATGCTGGTCCTACTGAGTCAAAAATGACACTTGTTGTTGGCTTAACTGGAACCAGATTTTATCAGAGCAACTGAAATGATGACTATAACCTGGATATGTGTAAATCTGGTTCTTGCTAGTGTCCAGCTTCCATTGATAGATGTGGAAATTCAGCATTTCTAAAAGTCAGTCCTGAGTTATAATCCTTTTTAAGACTGCAAAACTCAATTTGAAAGTGTGTCTGCAATAACTAAAAGTAGTAAAAATAAGATTTTTCTTTTTTTCAAACAAATACTCACAAATCATTTTTGTCTGATTTTCCAAGGCAGCGGTGCTTTTTGCAACCATGGGTGGAATTTTCTGCTGCAGCATTTCCAGGGCTCAGAGGAGCTGTGGGAATCATTTCTGACTGACTGATAAAGACTGCAGCTGTAGACATATTGTCTGCCTTCCCAGTTCATGTCATTCATTAGTGGAGATGCAGTGCAGGTGCATTAGTGCCTAGCACTGCCAATAACATTTAGGTCAGTACTCGGATGCTCTATTAAGACATGGCATTTTTTACTATTACAATTAAATATCTATAGTTATCATTCCTGAATCACTGCCTTCTCTTGTATCTTGGTCTTGTTGCACAGTGGGTTTTTTGATTCTCTGTGTGATTTTTTGACTATGGTATAAGACCTATCAGATGAGGTTAGGTAAAGCTCTCCAAATGTTCAAAAATACTACCTTGTGCTTTTTATATTTATAGTGTGTTGCAAGACAAATCTGCAAGATTCCTAGCAAAGTTTTTTACAGACCTAGTTCTGTCTTAATTGTGTCTTCAGAACTCCTATTTCTTGATAATGAGAGTTTTGAAAAGTGTGTTAATGGCTAGAACTGACCCCTATTCCTTGACAATGACAACCTCCTTACAATAGCAGAGCAGAGCCTTTCTTTTCAACAAATTCCTCAATTCAACTCAGTTACTTAAAAAACAAGATTGGAAAGAAATATGTATAGTGTTACTTTCTGAAGGAATTTCTGAGGTTAAAGAAATTGCCAATAAACCCAGACTTGATCTTCAGTTAGCTTTTGGCATTACCCTTTGAAAGGCTTTCTGCAGGGCGGTCCTGTTGCTAGTATTTGTGTATCTATTCTGGAGTTCAGTAGCCTTAAAGGTGAGACCTGTGGTCCTGAGCACACTGCCAGATGCCCTTGAGTCCTAACATGGTGGTTTTACTCCCATTAACTCCTCCTGGGGAGAACTTTCAGGTTTGGATAGATCTTGAATGTAGCATGCATTCAAAGGGAAAACTCAACCAGCTTTCTTTCACCGTGCTTATAACAAGTCTGGGAGATTCCTCCTGTTCTTATGTATGGCTGGAGGGCACGGACAGCTTCAGAAGAGCCAGCACAGAGAAATTAACCCCCTGTCCCTTCTCTGTAAGAACGAACAAGGTGGCTATTTTAGAAAAGAGGCAGGAAAAGTCAATGGGATATTTTCCTCACGGTACAAACTGTGCCATGAGTTTTGCAGAGGATGCCTGTTCATCACTGCATTTATTACCCATCCATAAACCTTTCTTATATATATATTTATTCTGAAATAAAAAATATTTCCACTATTTGTTTTTAACTTGATGACTCAGGATTTCATTTAGTTCATTCCAGTTCCAGTATTATGAGAAACAACGACAAGTTATTCAATGTCAACCTTCTTTGCCATGTTTCTGTTATGTGTTTCTTTTGGTGTTTTTGGCTAAATTCTAATGAGCTTAGGCTCTGCTTGTGTGGAAAGAAGCCTCTCCAATTTCTTTGACCCTTCCTATTGCCTTTTGTATCATTTCTTGTCTTATTCTAATGTATTTTTTTGAGGTAGAATGACCAGAATAAGGCATGATAATTAAAAGGTGTTTGCATCAGGAATTTGTACATCAGTATTGCAGTTTTCTGTTTCATTTTCTATTATCTTTCTACAAATTCCTGGCATTCAATTTCCCTTTGGATTAAGTATTGCTATGAAAATTTCAAAACCTGTGACATACAGAAATTCATTCAGTTCATCTTTTGTATGTATAGTTGAGGGTGCTTTTACCACTGACAATTAATTTTATTTTCCATTTTATTAATCTGTTGCTCAACATTACAAAATGTTTTAGGGTTTTTTCTAAGAACAGTATAATCAATTTTAATTTAAATCACCAAGGCTATTTTTTTATCATTTGCATATTTTTTGTGTAATAATTCAGTCTCTTTTGCAGACTGTTTAAGAATATGCTTGGTCCTAAGACAGATCCATATGGGACTACCCTAAGAATCCTCTCTCTTTTTCTGTTTGGAAAATGAACTTTTATTGCTGTAACTTGTTACTTTTCCACCAAGTACTGATCCACAAGACAACTCAGTACTTTTCCACATGGCAGTTTAGTTTCTTTGAAAAATACTGTAACAGTTTTTGAAAATCAAGATGGGTTATTTGGGAAACCTTCTTTCCACATGATTAACAGACTCTTTGGAAGAACTCACACGTTTCAAATCTGGGAGGCATAAATTTGCTCCTCAGAGGTTAAATTTCCTCAGTTGTATAATGTTTATTTTTTTGACTATTAATATAGTTTCTACTAATAGACTTGAACTGAAAGTGATATTCCTTAGTTTGTGATCCTATTTATTTGAAGTCTTATTACCATTTTTTTTTTCATTTTTTAAATCATGTTATCATTGTTCTCTTTGACAGTAGATGGCATGAGAGTCAGAAAGCAATTGTAACACATGCAACTCATTAATTTTATATCTAGGTTTCTTTGGACCTCTTAGGTGAGAGTCATACTGATTTGTTTTAATACATATTGCAAACCAATTCTAAAATTCTCCAATCTGTGCTATAAAAATGCTCTAATCTTTCAGAGCACGTGAGGTAAACCAGGTGTGCTGACTCAAGTTGAGTCCCTTTATGGCTGTATTTGTGTCCAAGGAGAGATTTGACTCCCATCTAAATCCACATGGGATAATAAACCTCAAGTTGCTTGCTTCTGCCTTTAGTACCTGAGAAATGCATCATAGCCTATGGTTGTGAAAATCAGGTTACCATTTCACATACACCAGTAAAACAGCATCCACACCACATGTCTGAAAGAAAGGATAAGTGAAAAAGATAAAATTCCATTTTATTTAGAATTATTAAGCAAGTAAAACACTGTGATAAAATACTGTAATACTAGGGTGTAATAACTTTAATAAACATTTTTAAAGTCAGTCTACAAATGGACCGAAAGGAAGAAGTCTGAGATTTTTTGCTTTCTTTATAGTACATAGAAGAAATACGAAAAATTATATGGGGAAAAAGAGGATTAATTCTCTTGTTTCATATTAACAAAACAGATTTAGGGAATGTTAGGGACAACAAGAAGTACTTGGCTTCAAAACAAAACTATCTATATTTGTTTCTGCATATTTCTTTTTCCAGAGTTTCCAAAAATAGTCAGTTTATCTACAACAGACAGACATGTGTGATTTTCCCTTGCATGGATGAAAACAACTTTGAATATTTCTTTTTTAGCACCCACATACATATATATATTTGGGGAAAAAAGGATGTGTGAATGTTTCTATTGACATCTCTTGTTCTCTCTCTTTTGGCCTTAATCAGCAGAGATGTGAATTTCACTAAAAATGTTGTTAATAAATCTTTCTGGCATGGCACTGCTGATATTGTTATAGTTTAACAATAGCAGAAAAGGAAAGCCTTTAGAGAGAAGCAAAAGCTCTTTCGCAGTAGCCTTAATAGACTTCGAAAAGAAACAAAGATTACCTGTTAGAAGAAAAGAAAATTAGGTTGTGTGCTCTTTAATTGTATGTATGTGACAAGTTCAAATAGCCATTTAAAAATAATCTTCAAACAAATTTGCTGGTAGTGTGCATTAACTTTTTTTTACCAGCTTAAGAAAGCCTCCCAGATACAAATTTGTAGAAAATTTTAACAGAGCCACAAACAATTAACTACTGTTAAAAATAACTATTATCTTCAGAAAGTTCTTTGCTCCTTTAGCTACAAGAGGGGATTTGCTTTTCTTTAAGGAATATAAGAAGTAGAGTTTGTTTCTAAGTTTACTTAGAAACAAATCAAACCCAGTCCCAAATGTGTTTATGCAGGTTTAGTATCTCTATTGCACAAAGTAAATTGTATTGTGTTTTCTCTTTATTTTCCTATTTGTGTTTTACATTTTTTTTGTCCTCAGGTTAGGATTATGATCATGATTGAGAAAAAAAAATTGTGGAGACTTAAGACATCTTTTGTGTTTCCCTGCATAACTTCTGTTGTTGGAGACATGATTAGTTACAGAGAAATTCTGGCGCTTTAAAGTGCAAGTTATAATAATTTGAAATGTAAAGTATAGGGGTAGGCATAATGTCTGATTGTTGAAATTACATAGCCACAGGTTCTTCTAGAAGGTAAGCAGCATTCCAAAGTGCATCAAAATCAAGCACTTAAAGGAAATGCAGTTATGACCTTTAGCTAATGACTTTTGCAGTAAGTAGTGTCTCTTGGTTGCCATAAAATCTTACCAGCATTTTCCCCTTCATCATATGCAGAGGAAGTATTTCTAAGAAACCAGTACCTGGTAAAACTATGAACATGGTCACAGATAGTACCTTCTTTTCTTAAGATAGCACCATTAGTTCCATAAGTAATACCAGTATTGAATACATGACTGTAGTTAAGGGTCAGTATAGAGCATAGGTACATCTATAATCCACTAATTCTAGTAGCTCTGTCTCTCCAACATCTCTTTAACTGTGCTTTAATAAGGCTTTGCATGAGTTTACAGCCTTCATTCAAGTATCATAACAAAGGGCAGAGGTCATGACTTGGGTGGTTCTCATTCATCAGGTACTGTGTTTTCTTACATGTTTATTAGTGTATAAATAAACACTTTAAGATAAATATTTATCAAATGGGACCTTTTAACTCCCTCTCATTTTCTCCCTTGTTTTGCATTTGTTGCCTTTAATCTTTTCTCATACCTTCTTTGCCAAACACTGGATAAATTTGAGCCTCTGCATTTTGCTCTGTCACTATTGAGTCGAGCTGATCAACAAGAAGTATTTACAGCCAATGTGAAATGTATCACAAATACACTTTCAGGTTGATCCAAAAAGATGTGGTCTTTTGGCTAATCTTTTCATTTCCAGCCCTTCCCTTCACACTGATAATTTTTTATGGTTGCATGCATCACAGTCAACAAGATTTTTGGGACAATGTTGATTCCTAAGATCCTAGTGATAAGAATGCCTTAGTGGTTTTTTTCAGTTGTTCTGTCACATACACATGCCTACATTTCAGCTGGGCCCATTCATCTTGTCTGTGGTTCATGCATCCCTGTACAGGGACCTTTGTAGGCTTATTGTGGCTTCTATTTCTTGATCCTCTGTCATAGACTTGTCAGGATAAGAATATGTCATGAAGGTTTAAGGCTTTGCTTTTTGAGTACATTATAGAGGAAATCACTGCTCAGCTGTCACTCTTTTCTGAAGTGCTGCGGTCCATTGAGTCCATGGCACACATTAGCCTCATAGATGAGCAGCTGCACATCCAGCATAACCACTGTGCTCAAGGTACATGTGCAGTGCTTGAGGCCATGCTAAGAAAGAACATTTTTTCAGGGCCAAAATAAGAAGAAAAATTGTTAATATGAAATCCAGGGTCAGGTGGATCCTCCAATTTCAGGAATGCATTATTTCAGTTGCCTCTCCTTAGGTAACTTTGAGGTTCAAATATGTTTGATATCCCCCCCAGATAAGGGATTAACCCACCTTTCCACCTTACACTTGTAATCAGGCTGCCCCAAAATGGATTCACAAGTGCTTTTCTTCTTACTTGATACAAATAGTGCTCTTTTGAAGAGCCCAGGGACACACTCTTAGATCCCTGAGCATTGCAGGATGGCAAGCTTGATACAATACACTTGAAGGGTGGCAAGTTTCTACAAAATTGCTAGGTAGGCAGGTGGCTCATTGCAGGTAGATGCCTCTCTCTATCAGGTGAACAATCCTATCATGGCAAGTGAAGACTCTTGATATGGTAGAATGTGTCTGAATGTATTCTGTTCTTGTGACAGAAATACTAAAAAACAAGAGAGTGTAGTTAAGAGTGATCTTTCTAAAATTTCTGTGTAGGGCACACTCTTTTCTACTTGCTCAGGAAAGGAAGAGTGCTGCTGCTACTGAGATGTGCCCGGGTGGCTGCACCCCCTGAGGCTGCAGGCGTGGCGGGGCCGGCGGAGGGGAGGCTGGCAGAGCCTCTCTCTACCTGTCAGCATCCACAGAGCAGCACTGTGCAGCGTGGCTGGGGGCCAGGGGCAAACTGGGATGGTGCTGGGCTTCAGTTGTAGAGGCAAAGGAAAGGATGTTCTACCAAGGGCCTGAGTTTGTGCCCCACGGATCATTCTCATAGGAAGAAAATCTTGTGGCGCTTCTGGGTTTATCATGTGGCGTACTCTGTGACACGCATCCTGTGGTTAGACAGCACAGGGTCTTCAGGAATTTGGCTTTGAGGGGACAGCTGAAAGCATCTGTGTAGGACTGTGTAGGACTGTGTAGGAATAGATTGACTGAGCCTTTTGCATTTATTCAACATATCCACTGATTTCAAGCAGTTGTATAATTGTGCATAGCTCAAAGTGGCTATGGCACACATTAAATTTTTACAATGTAATAACTCATATCCCACAGTCAGTGATCTACCTGTCATAGCTTCCAGTACAGCTGAATGTGTTCTGAAAGAAAGAAAAAAAGTAGATTCACAAATAAATTTTCTCCCCTTGCTTTAAAGTTGCTTAGGTGTTTTCTTTTCTTGTCTGCTGATCTTCCTCAAATTTACTAGACAAACTTGCATTCTCAAGCAGGGCTTGTTTTCTCATCATGACAACAACATTTCTTTAACCAGTATTTATTTTTTATTTGAAAATGGAATATGACCCTTCTGCATGGGAATATTCCTGGACTGAAACATCAGCTTTGTTCCATCAGTGTAAATCAGAAGTATCTTCACTGAAATTGATGCAGAGGCAACAATATAAAAATAGCACCCATGAAATGTCTTCAAGACCTAGTACTGTGATTCCTTGAGTCGTTTCTCAGTTTAAGCTTGTACAAATCAACTGAATCATTAGTGGGAGGAAGAGAGAATGAGAAATTAAATAGAATCATTATACACACCTAAGTTTAGTAAGCCTGTGATATATTACTATAAACCTTACCAAATTTTATTAATCTGGGATTTTTCATTTTTCTTGTGTTTCTTTGGACAAAGAAATTACTAGCTTTTGTTAGGTAAATGCTTAGCACATGTCTGAATATTTACAAGCGAAAAGAAAATGCTTAATTTTATTTTCAGGTCCACCAAATGTTATAATTCATGTTCCTTCTTTTCTTCTCAACCCATAGCTATACACGTTTCATATCACCATCTTGTAAATCTGCCATCTTTTATTTTGATTATGCTGTGTTAGTTTTGTAATCAAATCTGAATCCTAAAAAATATTAGTTTCCGGTTAACCTTTCCTTACCACAAACTTGCTAAATTCCTCTTAAACCTGTCAGTTGAGTAATGCTTTTTCTTGTGCTTGAAAGAGTGAAAACTGTTAGTTCTCTGTCATCTAATCTGCCTACCTGTTCTCTGTCTGGATAAAGGTTTAAATGTATAGATAAATACTTAGTGTATCTAAAAAAAGAGAAGCGACATAACAGTAATCCCTAAATCAGCTTTACATGATGCCTTAAAACAGTGGAATACTTTGCATCATTTAAATAGTAAACTCCAAAATCTAAGTTCATTGCTCTGCTCTCAGGGAAGACCCACTGAATTATACTCCAAGTGCTGGGCTAGCACAGTCATGTGTTGCTCTGGATAAGAAAAACCAATCAGGAATACCAGTCTTTGGGAGTGTGACTAACCCACTTTCCACGTCAGTGACACCAAAGCAGTTTATCTGTTTTCTTGGAAACGTGCCTGTGCTTCTGTCCCCTTCCTTCTTGAAATGTACTGCACACAGAGCAGCTGCCAAGCCAGATGAATCGCACACTAGGGGGAATTGCTGAAAACAAGCAGCATCCAGATTGAAAATAGGGCTTGGGAATAATTGCAGGAGAGGAACACAAGCATGATTTTCACCATTCTGGCTTCCGCAGCCAATTTCCAAATGCTTCATGTTCTGTGGAATATATTCTAGAAAAGCATTGTAGTGGCTTGGGCCATATCAAAACTTATTGCTGTCAATGAGTTTTAACCACCGAAGATCTGGATCAGGCCCTCAGTCCCCAGCATTCTGCATCCAAGGCCTCACAAGTAGTGAAAAACCTAAAAGAGTACACTCCAGTAAAACATGATGTTTGATGCCTGTGTCTAAAACTGAAATCAAGTCCTGCCCAGCTCAGGTGCTACGAGAGAGTGGGGGCATGTCCCTGACTGCCCAGACATGTTTCGCCTCCTGTGTCCCTGGGTTGCCTAGTGGCTATTTCATAAGCCACCACACAGTGTATCCAGCACACAACAGACTCCTGGAAAAAATTATCGAGTTGACTTTTCTTAGTTGACAGCTAGATAAACAACTTCTCCTGGGAATACAACCTGAGTTCTCATCTAGAAGCAGGAAAAAGCTTATTTCATGCTCTTGTCTACTCAAGAGGATACACACCTGTATTTTCTAGTGTTTTCCAGCCATTATAGACAGTTTATTGCACTATGGGAGAAAAAGAGAACATTTTCAGCTCTTCCTGTTGAAGCACTCTTACTGTGAAAAAGAATGCAAGATTTATTGTTGTACAACGAAAGCAAGACACAACAGAAAACAAGACTGCTTTTTCTGTATTTTACCATAGAGGCAATTATATAGATTTCTTGTCCTGATCTGAGGCTTTATAAAGATTTAAGGAACAATCATTGTGTAAAGACTGTTTGGAAAAGGATTAGGATCCAGCTATCTTATTGCCAGTGTCTTAAACATTAAGCTATGAACCAAAGACAAAAATTCTGCTTCATTTTTTTTCAAATGTTCCAATCCAATTGATCCTCATTTTATTATTACATTTTCTATACCACTTGGTTTCATCATAACATCCTCCAGAATTTTTCTATTTCTGCCTAAATGTCTTTCCAGATAAACCCAGACACTTTTATAGGAGACTACATGGAACATTAAAATATTTTCTTAATGTGCTTTTGTCTTCCAAAAACCAAGTTCCTAATTTTGTTATGGGTATTCCAGCAATTACAGAGTGATAAAAGATGAGACAGCAGCAAACATTAGTTTTCCTTTTAGTTGTCCTTATTGGGATGTGCTTGAAGGTGGCTAGGAGAAAGCTTGCCAAGCCATTTAATTCTAGAAACACAGAGGGAGAAGTACCAGGTCCAGCCATGCCTTATGCATCAAGTTTTTCATGTAAGTCAGTACGGAGGAAAAGTTACAAATCTATCAGCTGGGCACCTCTGAGATTAGACAGCAACTAAACTGATGTATCTAGAGCCATTGCTCGGGACTGCTGAAAAATTTAGGAATATTAACTTGGTAAATTTGGTCTTCAGTATTTCAAGACAGGCTGCTAGAGCCTCTGTGGTTAGTCAAAGATTCCTGTAAACCAGAATAACCAAAAAAACTTTTCTCCTTGTCACCACTGAGGTTATTTTATTTCTTTGGCATTAGCACAGCTACTATTAGAACTGGCCAGTTCTCTTCCAGGACTGTTTATGTTACAAAGGAAGTTAGGTCTGATCCTCCAGTTACAGACTGTACTCCAAACTCTCAAGAGTTTTGGTTGTTCAAACATATGTATTGCATGTATATTTGGCTTTAACACTATAGTCCTTATTCAAGCAAAATCACCCACTGTGATCAAAAATAGTAGCGTAATTTGGCATCCAGTTACAATCTGTTCTCAAGTGGTATTGTTCTCTTACCACCACTGTTGCTTCTTGCTTGAATAATTATTGTTCTTCTCTCAGATTTCTCCAGACTCAATAATTTATTAAATGTACTAATTATTTTTCTTTCTCCTTGTGTATAAGAGAAAAGAAAACTTGACAAAACATCAAAATCATGTGACATAATTCATACAATGCTAGTATCATATTTCTTGCATATGCAGAGGACTGCAATGGATTCTGTATTTCCTCCCTTTCCTCTTCTCAATACAGTCTTAATAAGTTAAATACTTTTTGGAATCCATGGTAAATATTGAGCAGATATTCCATTGTGGTATTTGAAAAAAATTCCACATCTATGTACAAATTTTTTTGTCTGTAAATAAATATACCCTTATTTTCAAGGAAGATGACTTTTATTACATGGAAAGACAGTAAAAACAAAGTAAAATATTAGAAATAGATTTTATTTCCCTTCTGTTGGAGATCTTCCAATGCAATAATATTTCTAAAATATTGCATGGAGAGATTTTGTGTTTTAAATATTTTTTGAGAAAAAATAGCATCACAGTCTTAGATCCCAGACTCTTCTAAGGCTTCATTATTTGGAAAGAAACATGTTTTTGATTGTGTATGTACACATATGTGCAATCATACATGTACATGGCAACAGTTTTAGAGTGCCATCTGCTGTCATATGAGACTAAAAAAGTGTTGTTTCTGTTATGTTTTTAAGATCAATAAAGATGTTGTGCTCATGAAAGGTTTTCTGATTAAATTGCACTACCAGACAAAGCACATTTTTAAATTGCAGGAGGTACAAAGGTGTTTTTTCCAACCTTTGGATGCATAGAATGAGAGGCATAGAATAGTTTGGGTTGGATGAGATCTTGATAATCATCTTGTTACAACCTCCCCTGCCATGAGTAGGGACACATTTCAGTAGACCAGGTTGCTCAAATCCCCATCCAATCTGACCTTCTGAGCTTGGAGGAGGTGATCCTTGAATATTAACCAGCTTCCTTGTGCCCCTCTTCCCTACAGGTTTTTATTGCACGGCACTCTCTCCAGTCATAGGAACCACCCCACCACAACTCTTGATAGTAAGATTGTAGCCCTTTTAGTTTGTGTGTATCTCTAAATCTTGTTTATTACACATCTCATATATCTTTGATAGGGGAATTTAAGTTATGAATTCAATTCTCTGTCTGGAGTGGCAGGAATTTCTTTGTGCTTTTCTTTACGTGCTCTCCTGATGACCTGCAATCCCTCTCCAGGTTCTGGGCATCTCCTGCTGGCACTGGCATCAAACAGGTAGGGGTGAAATGGATCAAGGTTCTCTTCCCTCAGCAGCTTCAGTTTAAAGCTCTCTTCACCAGCTTAGCAAGCCTATGACCAAAGATACTCTTCCCTTTCTCTGACAGATGGACACAGACATGGATCCCTCTGGACTGCATTATGCTTGAATTCATGTGATTCCTGAATTTTCCTGACTCGCCTGTCTGCACAATTGCTTTATTCTTTTGGCAATAAATGAAAAATTATTTTTGCAGAAGGCTTGTGTAAAATATTGTTAATTTTCTTAAAATGTTAGCCTATCCAGACCAAGAGGTTATTTTATTGCTCATTTAGAAATATGTTGCACAGAGTGCAGGCAAATGTGAGCAGCAGCAGAGGTGTTCACAAGCAACATTAAATCTCCTTCTTGGGATTGAAAATCTAAACTTCTTCAGGAGAGAAGTCTGCTGTAAGAATTGAAGGCATAGAAATATTAAGGCAAAAAATAATCTTTGCCACTTATCAGAGCTTCCTCAGAGATGCAAATCCAACCCCCCAGCCATATGGCATTTCATTCAAGAATGAAAACTTGCTCTAATGTTGCCTCTTAAGGGTGTTCAGTACTTCCCTCTGGTGGTGTGTCTCATAAAATACTTCTCAGAAAAGAAATTGCTTAACCCATTATCTTGGAACTTAGGACAGTTTATGAAGATGTAGATGCACAGAAGTTTGTATCAGTTTTCAGATGAAGTCTGAGTGGCTTCGACTAGGAGATGGCCATAGACATTTTAAAATTATAGAATGTTTTGTAACATGATCTGGGTTTCCGGTTTGGATTAGGTGTGTGTCATGGGTTAGCACTGGCCAGATGTTAGTGCACCCATGAATATATGTTTTTTCTCTAACAACTCTTGTGGGATGTGATTAGGAACAGAGCAGAGCAGGCTTAAATTTTGAAAATAAAAAAAAACCCACCAAAACTTTATTAATCACATAAGAACAGGGACAGAAATACTCTTACACACACACAGAGACAGAAATAAAAACTTTTTAGAACATTTCTTCTCCCAGTTTCTACTTCCCCACCTATCACTCTTCACAGACTAACCCCTGGGTTTTAGATCAAACAATCACTACTCAAAAACAAACTAATCTTCAATTCAGCAAGGGAGAGAGGAGTCTCTCTCGCACCACAGACTGTTCTTCAGAAAACACGGGTCCACCCCTTATGTGTTTCTATGTCACCTATAGCACCGCCTGGAGAAGTCTGCTAAGGTGACACTCTCTTTTTCTTATGTCCAGCGCTCTCACCGCTGTCTCATAGGCCACAAGTACATACAGGGCTTTTTAAAGATGCTGCATGCCGAGCTCTCCTCTTTTTCACCCAGGGGCCGGGGTTCCAGGAGCAGGTCTGCCCTGAGGGCAGAGGGCACCACCTCACCCTCCCCTTCTTTTCTCTGCTCGCTCTACTCTTCCAAGTGCCAGTCACTGTAGCAAAAGCAAGGGGCAGCTGCATCTACCCAAAAATGCAGTTTATGTTCAAAAGAGACTCAAGTTCAGTCCATGGCTGACATTATGCAAGAAAAGTCCAGCTCTAAGGCTACTCTTCTCATTCTTCCATTGAGTTCCTTCTAATCATGCTTTATCATCTCAGTCCTAGGCCGCTGCCCTCTCTCTGAAAACTACTAGTCATGAGAATCAATGTCTAAGAAAAGTTTCTTTTTGCCAAGCAAGGGTTAACAGTTTCTTCTCGGCAGGGTGCTGCAGGCGGAGGCATTCTCAGGCTCGGCAACCCCTCACATAGCTGAGCACCTTCTCTCAGAGTTTGGGGGGAAGGAGGGGGGTGAGCACACACAGAAGGCACTTCTACAGTTTTCCACCCCTCCATCCTGGACGGGGGCAGCTCAGTTCCAGTCCTGTCCCCTCTCTTCTCCCCCCCCCCCCCGGGGGGCTCCGGCTTACCTGAGCCGACCACGTGTTTCCCCTCCCCCACCCAGCCTCGTGGCCAGGCGGGGGAAGGAGACTGGAGACGTCTCTCTGCTAAAAACCCAGATCCGAAAAGAGGCCGAGCCCCCCAGACTCCTGCTTTTAACTCTTTGTGTCCTCAGAGGCGTGTCCAAACCTCTGAGTGACCAACCCAGGTGCCAGCAGAAAAGCTGATCACTGATTAGACTGCCCACATCCCCCTGGAAAAATTCACCTCCCCCCCAACCACGACAGTGTGTTGTATTTGTGAATTTTAACTGAACTTCAACACTCAGGAAAATCACCAGATGACATTTCACTCACTTTCTAAGAAAGCAAGAATGAAAGCCAGCTGTGTATTATTTTGGGCAAGTTAACTTCTTAATCCCTTTAGGAAAGACAGCCAGGGAATCTGCACATTTTCTTTTTTCTGATATCATTGTACAGCTACACCTCCCACTCCACCATGATATCTTTATCTGCTGCCATGATTATTTGGTGTTCTCTATAAAATATATTTTTGTAGAAATTATGACACTCTAATAGAATGACATTGTGTACTTTTGCTACTCATGTATTTTTAAAAACAATCAATTTTCACTATTTCCTTCTTTTGGCATTCAAATATAGATATATCTAACCTCAGTTTAGAGTTTGTGCAATCAGTATTTTCAATTTTTCTTGGTAATGAGCACTTAAAATAGGCTTTTAATATAGGCATCCACAGGAAAAAAAAAAAAGAGTTAAAAGGATCAATAACTATGGCTAACATTTGAAAAGTGGTGCCATATTCAAATTAATTCTCCTCATTTCTGTGAAATGTATATCTTTCTGTTCTTTTCTCATACAATTGCTTACACAGTATATTTATTACTGTTATTACATAAATACTTAGTCTGTGAAAGATGTCCATTTTTTTAGAAGTTTCTATCCTCTTCACGTTTTCACTTTTTTCTGCAAGACCATATTTTAAAATCCACTCTTTAATTACTATTGCAGTGACTTAAACAGCATTCAAGGTAAAATATAGGAACAATTGAACCTAAATTGGAAAATTTGTTCTGTTAGCTGTAATGCTGAGTTATCACTGATTTTCAAAGTTCTGAGGTGCTTTCAAATTTTGGAGGATGCAGGAAAGACAAGGATACCCAAGCCATAGGTCTATTGTGCATGTACGGAAACTTAAACAAAGTTAGGTATGGACCTGTCTTGAAAAATATCATTTCCACTGGAAGAATAGTTTGAAAATTAGTAAGAATTCATCCCATTTGTGTCAGCTTTCAGAGTTTTCTTATACAAAAATAATTTCTAGTAGAATATGAGTGAGACTAATCTTGTCACGTAGACCTGACAAAAATGTGTATTTTGAAGGTCACCACTGAGGTGGCTACCTGAAATGGATTTCAAATTCTTGTATTTCACTAGATACATATTTTGGTAGGAAAATACAGAACAAGGTGCTCAAATATCTTGCCCAAGATTCTGTGTTGAAAGACTGACTGTTCTATTGGCTTCCCACACAGTCAGGATCTGAGAAAGATAAAAGATACTGTGTTATCTATAGCCTACTGGAAATCTGATTAGAAATTTCACTTTAAGTAATAATATCCTTGAATGGAAATAAAAAGTTAAAAGTTTGGGTTTATTGTTCTGTGTGAAAGAGGAATCTCAATTTAAAAAAGTTCATTCAAGAAGAAAAGCAACAACAAACAGAAAACAATCTAATTTTCAGCTTTTTCTTTAGCTAGACATTCCATCTTCCTAAATCCCTGAGAAGCTACCAATATGACTCCACAGGCAGGTGGAAATTCAGTAGCTGAAAGAATATGGCATTCTGACACATCATTCAGGCTGTCAGGCAAGCAGACAGGTGAGAAACCAAGCAGAGAAGCAGACAATTTGTCTTAAATACTTAATTCCTTAGTTAAGATTGAGAGAATCAATACAGAACCATGGAGTATTTTAGTCTGATATGACTGGCTTTTCAGTCTATCTTAAGAGCAGTTTGTACAGTCAGAATGGCTTCCAGTGGGGATCTCGAAGCACTTCCCAAATGCTCCTGAATGAAGTCTTGTAATGAATCATTTACATTGGGCAAGAAACAAAGATGAGAATTGATGGAAACTTTTCCTTTTACTGGAGACAATCCAAACTAGCTTTGCTGAGCACTCCCTTCACTTCAAGTGGAAATAACATGAATTGTACACATAGTCTCTAAAGAGAGAGAACCTGTTCTTAGTCTTCTTCTTTCAAAAATACGGATATATTCTGGCAAGAAAGATAGAAGCAAAGGAGAAAAGGTAGATTCTGATATTATAAATAACTCTTACTTGTGCTTAAAAATTGCTTAAACAAGAGCCAGACTCAGCTTCCACAATAATTAAATAGAAGAAGTTTCAGAGTTGTGCTTTACCCACAGGCCTGCAAATTTGGCAAGAGTTTTACACATCTGGTTTTATTCATAACATTTTTAAAACATACGAGTGACTATTATGAGAGTAAATAATGCTCTCTTTAAACATGTGCTGCTGTAAATAAAAAAGTTGAGGACAGAAGCAACTCAGATCCTAAATTGCCACTGAAAATAGGAAAGTTAAAACAAATTAAATTTAAAGCCTTCAAAGGCTGTTAAGGTTCGAAGTATTGCTCCATGAATATATGCAATGACTTAAAATATGTTCAGTATGTGCTGATTTTCTTGACCTTAAACAAAATAAATCACTACATGTCCTCTCTTTACATGTAATATTTTCTTTTTTACTGTATTTGTATTTATTCTCTACACACACCTTTACCAAGCAGTTAGGATCAAGGAATTCCAGATTTTCTTATAATTGAAACATAAGCACCTAATGTAAATTTCAAGATCTACAAAGTGACAGTGAAGTGTCAAACTGAAATTAGTGTCTGTCCAAGACCTTTCTGTAATTTTCTTGAAGTGTCATGTAGCAAGGTCAGATCTAATTACATCAACAATACAGTGAGAGGTAAAACAACCCTTGGGGACTCTTTACTCAGCTCCATGGGACCGGGCATTTCACTAGAGTTCATAAATCAGAAGAAAAATGACAATGTTTCCCACTGCAATGTGACAGCTTTTATTTACTCCTTCCAGCCTTTACTGTTATACTATTATTGCAGACCTAATCATCATGCAGTTACTGTGGTGCATTAGTGTCTCCAAAAGAAAGGGATTCCCTTTTAAATAAAGCAGATCATTATGTCTTCTGTAACAACCATAGTTTTGAGGAAAGCTAGCAATGTCATCCCTAAGTTTTTTGCTTAGTTCTTCAAGATCTTTAGATCTTGAAGATCTTTAAATTTTACTGCTCTTCTTTCATTAGAACTGAAAAAGCTCCCAACAATAAATTGTCATTGACACCAGAGCAGAATTAATTTTTAAAGTATTCCCAGCCACAATATTCAAATGCAACCATTATGCTACTTAGGATAGTGTGGCCTTGCAATAATAAATATCCTAATGTAGTTTGGATTTTTATTAAAGGAAAAAACCTCTCATTTGGGTATCCCAGCGATGGAGAATAGTGTTGAAGTTACATTATCAAACACAAAAGCCATATAATGAGAAAAAGAAATCTATTTACAAAAATTTAATATATTTCTACAACTAATAGATATGCAAGATAAAAATACAGGAATACAGTTCCTTTACCGTTTTAGAAGGTTTAAGTCTAGAGTTTTAGGGGAATACATAAATGTTTCAAGCAGTTACTTTTATCTTAGGCCTTTGTTATCCTATTTCAATAGAAGGAAAGAGATGTAAATTTTCAGAGCATGGCAGTTCACTCAGATTGCTACAGTAGAGTGGGAAGAATTGCTGCATAGGGAAGCCTGTCTTTCTCTGACTACAGTTTGCCTTGAGCAATCAGCTTATACTTGATTCCTGAAATTTAGAGAGCTAAAAATAGGTAAGATAAATTCCACCTTATGTTAAATACTTCTCCATGATGACAGAAACACGAAAAAGACTGTGAGGTGGAAGATAATGGGATTATCTGCTTTGCTTGTGCCAGGGGTGCACTGAAGAACCTTTGGTCTTCAGCTGAGCTTTGAGAACGCAATGCAGAATGCAAACACAGAACAAGAGAGCACAGCTTGCCCCAGAGAGCTTATTCATTCCTCACTGTCAAACATACAAACATACTAACCAGAGCAGGATCTCCTGTGCTGTTCTGCTACAAATCTATGATCTCAGCCATAATTCAGTAATGAAATTTATAACACAAGTACATAATACATTAGAAACAAAGAAATGGTAATACATTCTATTGATATTTTCTCTGATTCTTAAGGGTGGCTTAATTATTAATCTTCCCAGAATAAGAAGTCTAGTTTCCATCACAAGCTGAAAACATTTAACAAATGGAATGTTTTGAGAATTCAAAAGCATTTTTAAGCATCTGGATCCCTATTCTATATGTGTTGGGTGGAGCGATAAATGTTTCTCTATAGCTACAGGTGGGCTTTAGTGTCACACTTTGTCATTGGAGTATATAGAAGCATCATTTTCAATGAGATTTAGAAAAGATCCAAGGCTAAAATCAGATAAAATTGTAGGAGACTCCAGACCCACTATCCATCTAGTATGACTTGTTTTCTTTACCCTTCAGGTTATATTAATATAATCTCAGTGCAGACTATCACAGAGGATACAGGTCATAACAGTGGGCAAAATCTCCTCAATATTGGGTGTTTTTCCTTATGTCATTTTTCTTTGGCCAAGTTGGTTTTGTCTTTTCTGTGTGACACACACAAAACATAGATATATCAAATCCTGTTTAATATCCCATACAAAGTGGTGGCCCTGCCAGATGCCCAGTCAATTTATGATTAGCATGCCAAACTTTCCCAGAAGACACTGTAAATTCTTCTGTATTGGGACTGAGCTGGAACTGCACCATATTAACTAGTCTTTAAAATTCCAATGACCTCTACAGGAACTAAAAATATTCAAGCTGCAGCACTAAGAAACAAGCATCAAGTATTCCAAAATACATAATAGGTTGCAATGCAGAATCTATTTATTACTGGTTTGCTTTTCAGTAAACTTTATCACAGCATCAAATTTTTAAACATACTTGAGTGTTGGAGTTGATGACTATTAATTAATTCATTTATCTTCACAAAAAAAAGTTGTAATTTACTTGCTTGTGAGGCACATGCTATGCAGTCCAGTAGATGAAATATAGCTGGATATATGGTAAAATCTAAGATAAAAAATTAAGGAATAATATATAACAATAACTGTAATAATTAAGTGATAATTGAATTTGAAAGCAATTAACCTGTTGCAATTTTTTAGCTGATACAGTAGTGTCATAACTAAAATCTGAGAACTTCCATCAGACTATGCTAGACACCTCAAGAGATAGATAAACCCCTTATTAAAAGGATTTAGATAGTTATAGCAGAAAATTAAAAGCTGATGATTCATTTTGCTATTACAGAAGAAATAACATTACATTGAATTTATAAATTATTCTTTTTGTCATAGAATGCATAATGAATCACAATTTTGTTCATCACTTGCCTATAATTAATTTAAGAGGCATAGAGATGGTGTAATATATTTTCTCCAATTCTAATTTTTAATAATAGAAGTCTTCCTTTTCAGGTTTAGCATAGTGATCAAGAGGAATGTAGTGTTGGGGTTACAAAGGAGCAAAGAAAATAAGTCTCCTAGAATTTCAGTTCTGCTTTACATAGCAGTCTGTTTAACAGAGAAAATGATTCTATTCCTCACAACAGAACATGTACATTATGGAAGAGTGTTGTACACTGTTTTAATGAAGCCGCAGACTACAACACAGGGATTGTGAAGGGATTTTTTGGGATATAGATGCTTATCCAATTGCAGAAACATGCAGAGAATATATACATTTTGTCCTTCCTCCAGCTACTATGCAAACAGTTGTAAGAGTAATGAAATGAATTGTATTACATCAGTGATTCCATAAAAAAATATTTATTTATATGCGTTTTTATATATAAAATGTCAGCTCTAAATACCTGTCCTTACTCCTGGAGCAACTTTCAATGTTTCTCTTTCTCTGAAGAAAACAGCACAAAAGTTTATAAAGACAGAAGCTAATTTTGTTAACTTTCATTTTTGAAGATATCAGTGATATACATTAATATATATTAAGTCTCACTTGAAATATACTCCAAATTTTTCAAGATAGGGCATCTATTATTTATGTGGCATTTCTCAAAATGAAGGCGGTGCAAGTCTCAGGAGTTTTAGAGGAGCTCTGCACGGCACAGATACAGCAGATATAGTGTGTCTGTGTCTGTGTTGAGTGGGTGGAGGAGGCTGGCAGAGAGGAGCTGCCCACCCATGCCCATCAGAACATCCTTAGCAGCCTGTGAATCACTCTGATACAGAGCATGCCAAGTGCCCAGTAAGGTCCCACCTGGGAAAGAGAAATCCCAGCTCAGGTCTCACCTGGGAAAGAGAAAAGGGAGGTCCTGCACCTACAGCATCCCATTAGGTGGCTCTCCTTACCTGTGGTCTATCCAGCAAATCCATATATTATTCTCAGTCTCTTCTCATCAAAAATGAACCTGTAGTCTCAGGTGACAGTCTCATACCGTAATTGCAGAATGGTGTGGGTTGGAAGGGACCTTAAAGATCATCTAGTTTCAACTGTCTGCCATGGGCAAGGGTACCTTCCACTAGACTAGACTCAGAGCTCCATTGAACCTGGTCTTCAACCCTCCTTGGACTGGGCATCTTATCAAGACACTTGCAGTTTTGTCATTAGCACCCTCAGGAATTCATCAAGGTTACTGAGAGAAACAGGGCTAGAAGAGCCTGTAAAACTGATTACTAAGAATGCTAAACCTAGATAAAGGAGGCACAACATGTTGATGAACCCTGACCAATTAGCTGTCCTGAAGAAGATGTGCCTGCCTCGTGAACAAGCAACTTGGCCAACCCCAAGATGTATGCCCATGCAGACCGTAGAGATAGAATCTATAATTGGAGTTGTATTGTAAACAATAAATGGCTTCTGGTGAAATCATATTGGTTCAGTATTCAGTGGCCCTTATCCCCCTGCAGGGCCCCAACATAATTAGCATATCCAGTAAAGCAAATTTAATTGCCCTTTTGGGGCAACCTCCTTCTGTGATAGGTCCTAGAATCTTTGGATTCATCTGTTGCTCTCTAGGACCTTTACTTTCCCACTATCTTCCAACCTCATTTATGACATTTTGTGATACATACTAACTACTGCAGTGAATGCATTATAGGATGTGATGGCAGCATATTTTGGACTAAGATGCATTTCATGTCATAGACAATACAGAGTGGGTGAATACTAAGAGTGTCTTGCTAGACATGCTGTGAGGACCTGTGGTATTTCGTGATGCGAAAACCTTATGCAGCTGAGTTTTGTCTGAGTTACCCCCAAAATGCCCAGGGAACTCAGTGCACTGACTTTAAATATGAGCATGAAGTGCCCTTGCTGGCATGGTCTTTGTTTTAGTGGCCTCTCAGTTTTCCCTCGGTTGCCACAGGACTCCTGTCTTATCTTTTCAGTCTCAGAGCTGCTCTAAGTGTTTCTAGCCCATCCTTTTTCCATCCTGTGAACTCTTCCCACCTCAAAACTTTCCTTGTCCTCTGCCCAACTATTTTCCAAACCCTTCCTGGCCCAGGTCCATGCTCCCTGACACTTCCCAACCACAGGCAGAGCTTTTGGCATTGAGGTTCCTGTGCCCCTCGTCTGCATTTTCTGCACCCTGTGGGGGTAGCTGCTGCCACATCAAGCCACACTGTTGCAGGCATCTGCTGGTACCTTCCAGCTCAGTTCCACTCATGTCTCTCCAGCAGCAGTTGTGCATCTCATTCTGACAGGGATTTAAAAATACTGCTAAGAGGCATTTATAAAACATTGCCCTACATGCATTTCAGAGGAAATGGTCAATAAAAAGAGGGAAAAGAAAGCCCTCCCAGAAGGAGCATTCTCTCCTCCACCAGCCACAGAAATTTTCTGGGAGGATCTTTGAGGGTTTATTTAGTTTTCTCTCTTAAAAGGATTGGCAAATGTTTTCAGGACCCTTTGGCTTTGTCTCAAAACCTTAATAAAGAATTAAGGAGAATTACATAATTTAAAGGCAGCAAAGGCCAAGTAGGTCATGCAATGCAACTTCTCAGCAGTGCAATCTGGCATTGTTCATCACATTTAGTGGTGCCTTTGTCCAGTCTAGGTCTGATTTACAAGGGATAAGGCTTCTGACAATTTACAACTTTTAATCTTTAGAGGTTTACTACATATGAAGTGTGATACATGGGACTTTCTTTCAGATAAAAAAACTTTTCTTTTACACCATACTAATTTCATTTATGTCAAAAGTCTCAAAAGACAAAATATACTTTTGTAGCTCAGCAGCAACTCAAATAGAAATGCAAAAGGACTACTCAGTCATTCTCTCTTTTCTGCTCATTCACAGGAAAAAAGAGCTCTGACTTAGCAAGACCTCTCTCTTTCTATAATTGTCAGTGCACCTCACCTGTTTTCAACCCCAAATACAGCTCTTCTGGATGAGTGTGTCTTTTTTTTTTCTCCCTTCTCTCATTTCTCTTTTCACTTTTGACCTTTTTAGTTATTTCCCAATTCCTTTTCTCAGAGGCTTTGGGGGAATTTTATGAAATACTTCAGAGTGTTCAGCAAAGCTGTAGAATGCCTGAAATTCACAGTAAGTCTTTCTGGTTTACTATATCAGTAAATCAGAAAACCACTGTTCCACTGAAACAAACAGGGACTTCTTTGCAGTTCAAATGCCATCTTGTTTCTGCTGCTTTTCAGCTTCATCTTTCACTTCCAACAAAATTTTGAAATCACTAATTCTAATAACAGTGATTTGATCCCAAATTTTAGAGCAGCAAAGATGTTCCAGCTTGACTTTTAACACTTGTGTCAAGCAGGATTTTATTCTAGCAGGCAACAGTGCTGCAAATTTGCATGCTTAGTTGGGCAGGAAAGAAATATCACATTGATTTGAGCAGGACATGGAGGCACAAATTCATCATGGATGATTTTGTGATTGTGTAGTTACCACTTGACAAAATGGAACAACTAGGCTTGTGTTAGTGCTGAACAAATAACTTCACAGGATTTGAATTTTATGCAAAACCTGTATTAAGGCCATTCACAGACTTGTAGTATCATAGAATATTTTGAGCTGGAAGGGATTAACAAGGATCATCAAAGTTTGACTCCTGGTCCTGCACAGGGCAGCCCAAGAGTCACACCATGTTTCTGAGAGAAATGTCCAAATGCTTCTTGAACTCTGTCAGGCTGGTGCTGTGACCACATCCCTGGGAAGCCTGTGCCAGTGACCAACCATCCTCTGGGTGAAGAAACTGTTTCTGGTATATAAACTAACCTCCTCTGGCTCAGTTTCATGCTGTTTCCTTGAGTCCTGTAACTGGTAACCACAGAGAAAAGATTGGTACCTGCCCTTCTGCTTTCTCTCTTGAGCATGTTGCAGCCTTGTATGTCTTCCCCTCAAGATTCTTCATCATATTTGTAGCCCTCCTTTGGATGCTTCTAATAGCTTTATTTTTTATATCGTGGCACCCAGACCTGCCCCCAGCACTGGAGGTGAGGCCGCCCCAGCTCAGAGCAGAGGGGACAATCCCCTCCCTTGCCCTGCTGCGATGCTGTGCCTGGTGCCCCCCAGGACACCCCAGGCTGTCTGGTGCCTCTTGGCTGCCAGGGCACTGCTGGCTCATGCTCAACTTGCCACTGACCAGGAGCCCCAGGCCCCTTTCCCTGGCACTGCTCTCCAGCCTCTCATTCCCCAGTCTCTCCACACATCCAGGTGCCCCATCCCCGGTGCAGAATCTGTCACCAGCACTATTTGTGTGCAATGAAGGAAGGTAAGAATTGTACTAAAACTGGAATTGAAATAAGAAGATATAATAAATATTTATGCTTTCAAGTGCTTGGGGTGCCATTTGAGTTGTCAAGTCTTTTTATATGGAATATTATCCACACCTTTCACCTGTTGTTGAAGGACATTTCTTCACCAATATATTTTTGGAGCAAAACATTTCTTGTTATGATAATAAATTACAAGATTTACAATTTATTTTTTTGGGAACTGTTTACCGAGAATTTAAGTGAAAATGAACAAGATATAGCCTCTGCTTGAATGTGAAAGTGCAGGGGATATGGTATTATCTGTCATAGAACAGGCTGGGATCTCTCTTCAGAATTCTTTCTGTGTGCCCTAGATGAATTTGAAATAAATCTGGGTAAAATGTTGCCCATTATGTAATGAGCATTCTGTCTGGTCTACACATACAAGTTTTGCCTCATTGTAATTTTATGCTATCAGTTTTTAAGAGGCACTGTTTTTATCCCATTGGGCTGAAATATTCATAAGTAAAAAAAAATCTGCAAAACCTGCATTTTTCTACGAATCAAACAAAGTGGAAACCTAGTAAAAGTTTCAAGTTATAAACTATTAATCAAGGTGAAAATTGGACATTATATTGCTGTGAAAATAATGATTTTGAGTCACCTTAATTGACTTAATCCTCCTGGAATAAAATGCAAAATCTCCGAGCTATAATATTCTTTCAAGCAATCTGAATGCCAAACAAGACCATTGTGATTAATGGCTATCATAATTAATGTAGAATGAATTAATAATGACTTTCAATTTTTAGTAAAATAACAAAAGGTATCTTCTGTGGTGTATTCTATATCTAAAAGAGATCAGTGTTTTATTACACACCATTAAATGACGTAAAACTGCTATTCTTCATTTTCTTTGAAAAAAAAAATATTGTAGCTTCCTGTTTATCAGGTAGCAAAAGATCAATAAATTAGGTATATTTATACAGGAAGTGTGTAGTACATGTTCTTAAAGAGAAATTAAATTTCTGGACATAGAACATTTATAATGAGGTGTAGCCAGACTCAGTCTGAATTGCATCAACAAGCCTTGTTAAATTAATAATAATGAATTTCATACTTTACTTTGAAAACAGGGCTTTCAAAAACGAAATAAGGAATTGTATACTCAACAGTATCAACAGATACAAATTGATTTTGATAGTCAAACCCTCTTTTTAAAATTTAATGTGAATGCTTGTAGCAAAGGACATTTATCTTTACTTCTGAGAACAGAAATGTTTGAGACATATTAAGGATGACAGAAAATAAATAATGGAGGTTTGAGTCTTTATAGTATAATCATCTATTTTTTTAATGTTGTTGTGATACCAAAAATTAGATATTACCAATTCTTTGTGTTTATATAAACGTTCAAGACAGAATTTAAAGTTAGTGGCACTTGAGAGATTTGACTTTCAAATGCAGTAAATGGCAATTATTGAGAGTGAAACTGTTTGTCCCAAAATTTTGTTTCAGGTTTAATCAGTATTTTTTTCTGATGCATTTTTTGTTGGATTTTGAGGGTTTCTTTGATTTTTGTGTAGCTCCATCTTAGTTGGTTATGAAATTGATGATTTCCAAATTGTCCCCAAACTGAACATACTTTGACAGAATTGTGGGGAAATTATATTTTTATGTATATTTATTTAAATCCTCCTAAGTATTATTCCTGATATGAAATGGATTTAGAATATTTTCTGCAAAAGTGACAGGTATATAATCAATTCTGAATACAGTATATTCCTGAATTCAGTAAATTTCTGAATTCAAATAATATCTGAATTTTTTGTGTTTTAATACAACAGCATTTTCATTTCTTATTTGGCAGGCAGTACCATTGGGGCCTCCCATCTTGCTCTCTCTCACTGCCCAGAAGTTTCACCCCAAAATTCTTTTTGCCATTTGTGAAATTCTAAGTCTTCCTTAACTGGCAGGAGTTTTGGGCAGCTTTATAAATGAAAGCTACCATATTGGTATGGAGAGTCTGACACAGACTTTTGCTGTTTATTTAAAGAATCAGAAAATACATTTATCAATTAAAAAAAAAAAAATGGAGTGAGGCAGTTGAAACCCCAAGACTCCAGTTGCCACTAGTCTGTGTACAAGGATAAGTGAGAGGAAACCAGTTCTTTAGATGGTCTCTGACTTTAAGGGAGATGTCAGTATTTAGGATGAATATCTTGTAGCCTAATCCCAGTGTGCTGGCTCCCATGCCTGTTTCATATAGATCCCACATGTCCCAACACCTGAAAATAGAAACAACTTTATGTGTCACATCCTTCCACTGTCTGCTGCTGAGAGTAGACATCAGTGAAAGATACTAAACAAAGTTGTACAAACAACAGTTAGCAGAAGGAGAGGAGCTCCACAAGGCAAAAGGTTGATATGTCTGCTTTCAGCCTGAGAGATTATGCATGGCTGTGCCTATTGGAAAAGCTGAGGAAAAAAACTTGTCCTCAGAAGTTCATCCACCAGATGTGCATTTTTTTCATTTGCTCTATCTCCTTTCTCGTGATTATTTTATAAGGCAGGGCCTGCCAGGCTGATCCTAACTGAACACGTCTCACCTTGCCCAGCTGTCTTGAGGAAGAGGAGGGGACAGGACTTGGCAGGGAAGCTGCAGGAGCCAGACACCATTCCTGGCATTGGTGTGCCTCTGTGACTGACATGTGGGCTCAGCTCCTCATGGCTAATTCCTAATGAAACTTTGAAACTCTGGGACAGGTCAAGCTTTGGAAAAGTCTTCAATTTTGATTAGTTGAACACTTTTCTGGGTGAGCAAACCTCCTGGGCTATTTTCTGAAAAGTCTGCTGAAGCAAAATGCTAGAGTTCTGCTCAGAAGAAGTGGGGCACAAGGTTGGTTTCCTTCTTCTAGAGTTATCATAGAAATATCGGGACTTTTATTTTCACAAGTCCTTCTTGCTGCACTGGGAAAAACTATCAGTCTCTTGGGCAATAACCTTCGACATTTCCCTTTGTTACTTACAAAAGAGCTGCCGTGCATTGGTTTAAAAAAATAGACGTAATTTATCAACCTCAGCCACTCCTGCTTTTTGCACCAACTAAACAGAGCAGTTTACTTCATCCTGATTCAATCTATTTTTTTGCCTACTGGGAGCACAAGTAATAAAAAGCAATCTTATTTAAAGATCACTGCAGTGGACTTGTGATAGTTGTTCAATAGTTTCAATGTTGTAGTAGTCTTTTGTTTGATGGTCATGCAGGTTCCCACTAGGTCTGAACACATTAAAGATCTGAGGAAAGTAATTTTCCTTCTTAACAGGAGAATCAGTTGGACTGAACACATAGGTTCAGGCTGATGAAATTAAATTATGCGTACTGAGGAGATGGAATTCTTGCATATATTTTACCCTCCAAAAGAACAAATGCTAACCAGCACTGGTATTCAAGCCAGACCAGATAAGTGCACAAAGCCGAACAAGATGATTCTTCTTTTTTGTCTTTTTGATGGTGGTGAGGTTTTTCTTTTTTTGTGTGTGTGCAGAAGAACAATATCACAAGCTACTTTCTTTGTTTTATTGCCTTCTGAGAGAAAAGAAATCTGAAACCTTAAAGTAGGCTTAGAGGATTAGGACTCAGGCTGAAACGGACCATTTCTTTGTTTTATACTTCTACAAGGTCCATTGGCAAATGGAACTAATTTCAAGGTTCGTCATTTCCCCAGACACAGGATCAAGAAAGGCTGCATGTAGTGCAAGATGCAGTGACTTCATTAACCTCAGAAGTGTAATCTCCAAAGTCCAGCTCCTTGTGATAAAAAATTCTTGATGTCAGACATTTTTCCTCTTTGGCTAGTCCCCTTTCCAGTACTCACAATAATTCAGTGTTTTAATGTGTATTGGATTTTGGAGGCATTTAACTACTAATTTTACTAATAAATCTAAAACTCTTTTTTCGTCATTAAATGCTTGCAATTCCTATAAACAACACATGAAGGGTATTTAAGTATTTTTTACACAATTTCTCATCTGTAAATAGGATAACAAACCAAGTTTTATGACTTTGTTCCACACCACATCAATGTCAGAATGTTTGTTCCTCCACTAACAGGCACAAATATCTTCAAAGTTTAATTTTAGATAACAGCATCAATAACAATGGAGCCTTTGTCTGTAAAATTTTTTCCTTTAATGGTAAAAAAATGTGGATTATCTCCCTTTGTTGTTTTCTGTGGCCATGTGTTTTAGATAATTTGTATCACTTTACAGAAAGTGGAATTTCTTTTCCAGAAAGACTGCTCTTTAGTCTTTGAAGACAGTGACAGCACTGCCAGTGACTTTACTAAAATGAGAATGCAAACCTTCAGCTTCCATGTAATCTGTTTTAAATAGATTTATTTTGTTTGTATTCTATTCTATTGCCTTTTCTTTGTAGTGATTGTTTTCTGGACTTTGAAGATCAGTCTCTCAGTAAACTATTTAGTAGACTACTGGATTTTTTTAATCTTCCAGATTCTTTTAATGGTCTTTCTTTTTTTTTTTCCCTTCCTTTTTCTTTTTTTCTTTTTTTTCTTTTTTTTCCACTGTGGAAAGAGCTTTTCAGCAGTATTCTATTGAACAATTGCTTAGATGACATAATAAGAGTTGTGGAAGTAAAGATTCAGCTAATGCAGGATATGTTCCAGTCCAGTTAGACAGAAGAAAAGACTGAACCATGTTATTCTGAACTGCTCTCACATAAGCCCTAAGTGATGCTTGCCATACAGATCACATGCAAGACTTTTGTATATCTGCAGGAAATCAGATTATATTTTTGCCCTCTTAAATGTAGCATACTGACACATTAATCTCTTATCCATCCTATCCCCAGAAAAGGGATAGCTGTATTCAGTTAGATTCTCATTTCATTAGTTTTGAACGTGAGTCATTTATTCATCAATAAAAAAAAATGGTCACAATTTCATCATTGTTAATTGATTATCAGTATAAAATCACATAATCACTGAAACAAACCAGCAAGGCTCCTAGGTGCAAAGTATCTCTGAATCATCTCTACTTATTTTGGGAACTCTTTAGAAACAGGTTTGCAGATCTGAGTAATGTCTCCTGGTTTCTGTGGTGCTTCTCAACCTGTGCCGTGTGCACTATTGAAACTGCCCACACAAACATGAAGAGAACCTTCCAGGACCTTCAGCTCAAGGCTATTCCACTTCCCTGGAGTATAACAAAAAGGTTTTCTTCTCTGAGGGGAAGTAATGTTCAAAGAATCTGAGAATGAGGGGCCGACATAGCAGTGGCAGAAAGAGCAAGTTAGTACATGTTTTAAGGAATGCAGTGGTCATGTAGTTTGACTTTGAGAAATTGAAGGCCCACAGCCTCAGGGAAGGAAGGATTTGCTCACTGTGCAGCAACGTTTTTAGGTACAATGTTACATTAGCAAGTCTGCCTTAAAAAAAAATCAAAATGTGGAATTAAAGAAAACCAGTTTATCTCTCATAAATCAAATGGGAGAGGCATCAGCATGGCAAATAGCAAACAACAATCTTATTAATCCCAAATTACACTGCAGCTGATTATTTTCTTTAGGTTTGCTGGGACTTATATCTTTGTTTCTATGGTAAACTCTCGTGGTAAATGGAATAAAGTTACTAAGCAATGCCTTGCATGATCATCTCTCACACATTAAATCCCCCACAACATGCATATAATTCCCTGGCTTTGGTGTGTGCTGCAGAGAGTGAGAGCACAATGTTCTTGCACTTCATCATAGACCACAGACTGGCCTCTAAGGGGTGCCTTCTGCATCCCTTTCCATTGACAGGAGTGACATTTGCCATCCAACCCCAACCTAGGTGCTTCTTGCACATAAATTTATCAGCATTAATATTGTCAACTATCAAAGACAAGCAAGTTTGCCTGGTTTTTTATCTTGCAGCCTGAGAGGTAAAATGCCCTAAAAGACACAATCATTTTTTAAAAATATGTCAAAGGCTTGTTTATAGACAATGAGATTAACCTGATTAAACATCATTTCTCCAGTTAATACAAATGATTAGCATCCCCTAATCATAGTTTATTATATTTGATAAACTCTCAAAAGAAAATGGGTTTTCTTGAGACTCATTCATTAAAAAAAAACTGCTGCGAGTCCTAGAAACAATAGCAAGACAAACGAAATAATGGATTCTGCATTATCTGTTCATGATTTTGCAACAGATTAGAGAATAAAACTAGCTTTAGAATCAGTAATATTAACAACAATAATAATGACTGAAATGGCAATATGATTATTGGAGATTATAGAGAAGAGCTTTTGGAATATTTCAGCACCTTTAGAATGGAAAAGAACTCTTCTAATGTATATGCCTGTGAGATACAATAGAAGTCATCAGTGCCTGCTAGTGGTTAGTAGTTTGATGTGAAAGACTTTAGTGGGAAAGCATTGTAGTCAATAACTGTTGTCAATTCACCTCATTCCATTGATGTCCAAAGAGTTGGAATTCGATGGACCACATTCAAATCTGTCCCTTGTTATTTACAAATGGTGTATGGAAAACATTTGATCAACTGTAAATACTCATAGCAGACTGCAGGATTATGGATGGGAATTCTGCTGAGTCTGAATTTTTCATACACAGGTGGATAAAGATAGGAATCAGTATGCTCATCCTATGGAAAAATTGATTATTTATTTTTCTTAGGAAAAAGCCGCAATGAAACACAAAAGTGAAAATGTGTAATATAGCATGGATTACTTTGAAGCAAGTTTCAAGCTGGTGAGTTGGTGAGTAATTTAGGTCATCCTGGTAAAACAGAGAACCCAAGAAACATTTATTACAGTTATTTAACTACTGCAAACCAATGGGGAAGACCTCAATGTATTTAAAACCAAAGCAGAAAGCAGCTCAAAATAATCACTGTGACTGAAGCACTACACACACACACACAAAAACAAAACAAAAAACCACAAAAACAAACAAACAAACACAACAAAACAAAACACTACAAACAAACAAACAAAAACAAACAAAAAAACCCAGGAGAAAGGTATTCTTAAAGTATGCTAGCAGCTGACTAGACAGTACAGGGCTATGGTAAGAACATAACTGCTTACCATTATTCTTGTCATGAAACAGCATTTGCATGGAGACAATTTATGTTTTGTTTTAAAAACATGCTTAACTAGATAAAATATATGTTGGAACTACTTGTCTGATTCTAAGGAAATTACTCCAAAGAGTTATTTAATATTTGATCTCAGGGTTTTTTTGTTGTTATTTCCTGCTAATCTTATCTGGTCTACATGTTGTTATCAGAACCTCTAGAATGCATTCAAAATATATATACAAAAAATAGACTTGAGGATATTCAAATTTTTTTTTGTTTGTTTCCATTTCAGCTAAAGGCTGAAGAATGCTAATAAATCCAATTCTTTAGCTGTAGAAAAATGGAAAGTAGAATAGATCAGTCTAGAAATACTGCTTTTCAGTTCATTTCATTCACATTCAATAATCATCAGTAGCAAGCAGCACGGGGCTGTCAATTACCTTTAATTTGCTTTAGAAACTTAGAATAAAAGTAATTTCATTCCCCCTGGGTATAAATAAATGAAGAAAAGCAAAGCGAACACGAATTTGTCTGGTCAGAGAACATTCATTGGATTTATTCATCAGTTTCTAGTGAATACTTATTCAACTCAGAAGTTTGGAGGATTCAAAGCAGCCAACAAGGAAAAGTTCAGGGAAAAGGGGTCTTCTGGCTCAGAGCTGGGAAGCAGGTTGTCTCTATTCTGCTGCTGGCTTTCATCATGACTGAAAAAAGCCATTAAAAGTTTCTGGTCCTCATATGACAGGTGTTTTAGCAGATTTAGAAACTGATGCAGAACAATGGAGAGCAAATATTTTACATGACTTACGGGAATATTGATTAAGGATGATTAAGAGAAAGAGTATTAAAAGAAAGCATTAAATCAATCTGTAAAGAAAATAATAAAAAATATGCCATCTAACGTGATGCATGCCACAGCCTTGCG